>NC_045971.1:21470242-22670242 GCF_010909765.2 Amblyraja radiata
ATAGCGTGGGGGGGGTATAGCGTTGGGGGGGTATAGCGTTGGGGGGGGTATAGCGTTGGGGGGGGTATAGCGTTGGGGGGGGGTATAGCGTGGGGGGGTATAGCGTTGGGGGGGTATAGCGTTGGGGGGGTATAGCGTTGGGGGGGTATAGCGTGGGGGGGGGGGTATAGCATGGGGGGGGGTAATAGAGTGGGGGGTGAGAGAGTAGGGTCTAAGGGTCCAGGTCAGTGTGGCGCCATGGAGCCACAGCTCTTCACCGGTCACCCTCACGGGGGGGGGGGGGGGGGGGGGGGGGAGAAACCACTACACACCGACGCTGCCGCCAACTAGCTCCCCCCCCTCCATCTTACTCCACTCCCCACCCCGCACAACTTGCTTTTGCAACACATGAGCAGCGGCACGGTGGTGCAAAAGTGGAGTCGCTGCCTCACAGCGCCAGAGTCCTGGGTTCCATCCTGACTACGGGTGCTGTCTGTACGGAGTTTGTACCTGCGTGGGTTTTCTCCGGGTGCTCTGGTTTCCTCCCACACTGCACGTTTGCAGGTTAACTGAATTTGTCCCGAATGTGTGTAGGATGGTGCTGGTGCGTACGGGCGTCGCTTCGATGGGCCTAAGGGCCTGTTTCCGCGCTGTATCTCTAATGCTGCGATACCACAGAACCCGCTAAACAGCCCGCCGCACGGAACGTGTTAAGAGCTTGCTGCGGGCCGGATAAAACCTCGTGTCGGGCCGGATGTGGAGACCCCTGGTCTAGTTTGGAGTTTGGAGACCCCTGGTCTAGATACAAGTGAAGCAACGAAAACTGCAGATCAGGCCTTCATGCAAACACAATTCAGGTTAGACATTTATCCTCAGTCATTGGGCACTAATACAATGTCATTCAAAATAATGAATATAATGCACTTCTGCTGCATGTTTAGCACACGATGAGGTCGATGTCACATCAGAGGAAATGTTCAAAATGAACGAAGGGGATACATTTTTTTTGAATAATGTAAAGTCAAAATTTCAAGGACAGTTGATATTTTCCCAATATAAAATGAGTTTTGGTGAATACAAAGAAATTGGAGAAAAACTGTTGGTATCCAATCTGAAGAAGGGTCCTGAACCGAAACATCACCTGTCCATTTCTTTCCATCGATTCTGCCTAGCCTGATAAGATCCTTCAGCAGTTTATTTTATGCTCAAGTCCAGCATCTAGTCTCGAGTCTCTTGTGGCAAAATGTTCACTCTCACTCCCTTCTACCCATCACCCCAATGTCCATTTCATGTTGTCCAATGTACATGGCAGCTACCTTCTACTCAATTTTTCTCCAACTGACTGCAGAGCAGTGAAGATGATAGTGAAAGCTAAAAATAAAGCAGGTGATTTTCCAAGCACTACTGTCACAAAGTGGTAAAACTTTGTTTGCAAAACAATTCACATATAACGTTAGTGAAACATTGAAATACACTCAAACAGAAGGTTTCTTGCATTATCTTTTTTGTAAAGCTTTAAAAAAAAAAATCAAACTCGCTCTCTATTGGCAAAGCAATTTGTCACACAATGGATCCCTGACCTTAAGTAGCCATAGTGAGCTATATACCAACAAAAAAGATTGCACATTATTTGCTCGGCTACCTGCTTTCACGGTCAAATATAAGGCTAGAAAACAAAAAAGGGAGAAAATGTACATGTACTTACTATTTTGCGTACGTGACTTAATGCGCTTCCTTCTTTCCCTCTACAGTTCTCAACCTGGTAAGGTGGTACAATTACAACTTCTTCCATGACGATTATGCTCTTCTCTTGCCATTTACAGTCCTTGATGCTAAAAAAAAGGAGGCAATAATTAAGTGTGCTGGATCATGCATTAATCACAACCCAAATAATTTCAAACATCAACTGACAGTTGAAAATTTCTTCAATATCAAAGCAAAGCACAATAACCTTTTGTACTCGCATTTGTCAACAAGTCAAATTTGCAGAGTGGGAATACAAACTACCTTGGTGCTAGCCACCTTCATTGATGCGGAAACACTGGTCCAGGACAGCAGAATAATATTTTAAAAGTTGACGGGGGAAAAAAATGAATGTTTGCAAAATTGCCAGCAATTATATCAGAACTTTATTTGCCTGTGACAGAACATTTGATATTGTTCCATAATCACCCTGTGCACTCTTTCCCAAATGGTCATTTGCCTACACAAGACACCAGACAAAGCCATGATAAAACAATACAGCACATGAACAGATCCTTCGGCCCACAATGTCGGTGCCAAACAGATGCCAAGACATACGCTTATCTGCCTGCACACAATCCATATCCGTCCATTCCATATGCCTATCTAAAAGTTTCTTAAATGCCACTAATGTAATTATTTCTTATCATTTATTACCTCATAAGGAACCACTTGTTGTCTTTGGAGGAAATAGAAAATTCAAATATATATTGTTGTGCAGGCAAATGCAACAAGGTCTGTGCACAATGTAAATCCAAATAAAATCGGTGTAAATTAAGGAATAAAAATTGGCTCCCATAGTAGGAGTGCAGCCTACATGTCGCAATATGCCTTTTTTAATTCACTTACTTGAAAGACACGAACAATGAAACATTCACTCGGTGCTGCACTGTGGTGCCAACTTATTATATGTTCAAATTCCTGGAGTGTGCAACAATCTTGAAAACTTTTACACTGATCTTTTCCATTTTTGCCTCATTCTTCCATGTCCCTATTTCATCAAGGGGTGGAAGCAAAGTGTGGGCAAAAAGGAAAATCAAGGCCTGGTTCGATCATGAGGTACAAGCAATGATTATGCGACAGGAACACAGTGCTTTCATGAAGATCTATTGAAATGGTTAATCTAGTGAAATTTCTGGTAAAAGTGTTGTACAGTATGCCAGATGATCTTTACTGTATTTCCATTTTTTTTTTTAAATCTGTGGGGACAGTAGGCGTTTAAAAAAATTCCAAGAGTGGGGGTGGAATCTAATTTACTGTTGAAGAAAATGTTAACTGTTTTCCCCTATAAGATACTGAAAATGTGTAATTCCAAATAAGTGTCTATCAAATGGGTCATATATCATTATAATAGACCGTTATTGCTGATTGTCTACTATAACCAAGGAGGAATTATCATTGTATAAATAGAAACAAACAACTGCAGTTGTCGCCAAATACACAAAAGGACACAAAAGTGCTGGAGTGACTTAGCAGGTCAGCATCTCTGGAGACCGTAGATGGGTGACGTTACGGGTAGAGACCCTTCTTCAGATTCTCGGTCCTGAACTGGGTCTGGAATTCAAGCGAGTTGATGGCCCTGAACTGCAGGCAGCCGAGGGAGAGGCGAGGATCGGCGGAGTCATTGGTTGCGGCCCACAGGCGGCTGGAGTGCAGGTAAGGGTCAGCAGTGCAGCCTGGAAGCGGCCGAGGAAGCAGTGTGGGCCAGAGGTGGCGTGGACAGCCTGGCCTGGAAATGGCTGGGAAGGTGGTATGGGTCAGAGTCAGCAATGCGGCCTGGTGATGAAGGTCGGTAGATCTGTCCACTATAACCAAAATCTGTTAAGGAGGTCCATTGAAACAAGAGTTTATTGTATTCACACAATTCATGTCAGTGAGATGACTTCAAATGACCCTCAGGATAAAACTGATATTTTATTGCTGTCGGGTGATTAAGCTTAGAAAATTCCCATTATTTGTGACCAGCTAGACAGGGTATAAGTAGTCTTGGAATAGTATGCTATAGCTTAAAAAATTGAAATTGTGCAGAGATACCAGTTTTTTTGGGGTTTTTTTTAAAGAGAAAAAAACGAGGTACAAAGTATAAGCTTAAAAACAAATTTGAACACCAAAGCATTCCCCTGAGCAGTTTATCCAACAAGCAGCACACGTAGACCATGAATACTACCTCTTAAGAGCTCTAATTGGCAGCAGTACAAGGTTTCAATGGAGAGGGTGGAAAGAAAAGGGCATATTTCTGGTTCCAATCTCTATGCAGTAGGCCCTGCCTGACATGCACATGCATATCATTACAATTAGCTTCAAGTTCAGCTACAATGCATGTGGCTGTCAAGTGTCCTGCATAAATAAACAAATGGGCAAAGGGCCAAAAGAACAAGTTGTTCAAAAATGTACAATTTCAGAACAGCAGTAGAGTTGCTGCCTTACAGCACCAGAGACCCGGGTTACATTCTGACTACGGCTGCTGTCTGTAAGAGGTTTGTGTGTTCTCCCCGTGAGAACATGGGTTTTCCACGGGTGTTTCAGTTTCATCCTACACTCCAAAGACGTACAGGTTTGTGGGATAATTGGCTGCGGTACAAATTGTCCCTCATGTGGAGGATAGTGCTAATGTACAGGGAATCGCTCGTTGGTGCAAACTCAGTAGGCCGAAGGGCCTGTTTCCATGTTGTATCTCCAAACTAAATATTAGGACAGAGGAAAGATGGGGAGTAAAATTGAGAGGCGCTGAGAAAAACAGTGAGAGCGCCAGGAGCCGGAAGGCAAAGACAAAAACGACAAGGATAAAACAAATATGTTTTTTATTAAGAATGAATATCATGGACATGTTCATTAAACCTGCGTGGACCAAATGACGGGAGTTTTTGCAGACATCTTCAACCTCCCACTTCTCAGTTCAGAGGTCCCCAATGGCTTTAAAAGGACATCCATAATATTGGTAGACACAAATTGCTGGAATAACTCAGCGGGCCAGGCAGCATCTCTGGAGAGAAGGAATGGGTGATGTTTTAGGTCGAGACCCTTCTTCAGCAACATCCATAATATTGGTGTCCAAGAAGAGCAAGGAGATACGCCTCAATGACGACCGACCAGTGGGACACACACCCATTGAGAGGTTGGTTATGACACACATCATCTCCTACCTGAGCAAGAACCTGAACTCACCACAATTTGCCTACTGCCACAACAGATCAACAGCAGATGCAATCTTATTGGCTCTCCACTGGACCACTTGCACAATAAGCACATGCTCATCAGACTACTGTTCAACTACAACTCGGCGTTCAACAGCATCATCCCTCCAAATCTATCAAACTCAGGGAACTCGTTCTCTCTCAGTAAGAATTGGCAACAACATTTCCGCCTTGATGACCATCAGCACAGAAGCACAACATGGCTGTGCTCACCCCCCACCCCCCGCGTTCTATACCCCTAACTGTACAGCCAGACATAGCTCCAAAGGAATCTGTAAATTTAACATGATACCGCTGTTGTTGGATAAATAATGGATAACGATGAGTCAGTGTACAGGAGAGAGACGGAACATCTGATTAAAAGGTGCCAGAACAACCATCTTACTCTTAACATTAACAAGGATCCGAATGTTGACTTCAGGAAGGAAAATCAGAGGATCCATGAACCCATTTTCATTGACAGGTTGGTGGCGGAGAGAGTTCCCAAACGTGCATATCGCTGCCTTGGCTCGGCATGTCGAAGTAATCACAAAAAGCTCATCACGGAGACTCTGTGTGTCTACAAATACTCTATTGATCTTCTACAGTTATACATTAGTGAGCATACTGACTAGTTACATAACTTCATGGTGCAGTAACTCATAATGCCGGAAAGAAGGTAGCTGCAGAAAGTAATAGACATTGCTCAGTCCATCATGGTAATGACCTCCCAATCATCGAAAGGGATACTACAAGAGGCGTTGCCTTAAAAAGGCAGCTAATATACAAGACGTGCTCCACCCTGGCTACATTCTCATTTTGCTGCTACAACGGGAAGGTGGTACAGTAGCCCAAGAACTATGACCTCCAGATTCAAGAGTTTTTTCCCCAGCAACCATCAGACTCTTGAACCACATGGCATAACACAATTTCACCAATTATCTACTACAGACTTAGTTTTTGGTTGGACTACATACTTCAGTTTTGCACCATTATGGTCTGGTTACCTCATTACTGTTTATTAATTTATAGTATTATTGATTACAATATATATTGTACATACTGTATATTTATTTGTTGTGTGATAGCATCAATGGGCCTATAAAGCTGTAGCAAGAAAGAACATTATTTTTCTGCTTCCAGTACATATGACAATTAAATACTTCTGAACCTTGAAAAAAAAAACTACACCCTGGAGAGCAAAATAGCTGATATTACCACACCCGTAATAATAGGATTAATCAAGCATTCTTGTTGATAATCAGCCCTCAGGATCGGAATTAAACAAATTATTGCACATTCATAACTCTTAATATTATTCATTAATTACTTCATTCAATTCTACAGATTTAAAACAGATTTATTATCAGACAGAATAATGCAAAGGAACTATTATTTAAAAATATACTCATTTATACAATAATATTCTTCCAGCAGAACAGGCTAGGTTTCAACTTTTCTATCTTGTCTCAGCTTCAAGCAAATATTATCAACTTATTGATATAGATAATGGGTGACGATCTTACATCAAAACATAGAAATAATTTTAAATATATACTTTTTAACAGAATCAGTACGTGAAAGTCCATCCCTGGTTGGAACTACTCAATCTGCTCTCCAGTAACATCAATGCATTGTGCACTGCTTCCAAAATTCATGACATTAAGTTCAAAAAGGAAGATACGCTAACAGGTTCTGACACAACTATATAATGGTTAGCACTATACAACAGGGATGAATTTGGGCATGTATTTAATGATTTTACTTAAGGAGATTCCGAAAACCTTGTTTTCCCCATTTAAACAACTGCTATTTCATAGCACAACCTTTTAAATTCTTTGAAATGGAAACAATTGTCTAAATTATTTATGAAATATATCATTAATAAAACTGAACTTACGTCTTATGGATAGTCTGAAAAAGCTGCTGGCCTTCTGGAGAGACTCCAGCACTAATTGCATATGCTTGGCTTAATTTCTCTTCCTTCTCTGTCCGTGCCCGGTTGGCAAGCTAGGAATAAAATAACAATTTAAATCTGAGTTTTCTGCCACCACAAGCAAGTTGTCATCATGCTGCAAGCGATTGAAAAATTGCAAGTTATTGAAAATGTCATCACCAAGCTTTTATGGTAATTTTAAACATATCTTGTGCAGCTGTGTTATCAAAAATAACATTTTGTCATTTCTTCAAATAATATCAAGGTGGTCATTTAAAAAAAAAATCTTAGGTGGCGCTTGCAATTTGACTAAATGTGGAAGAATAAACTGACAATAAGATTGATACTTAGAGTAGACCATACTTAGAGCATCTCATATTCCATACAAGGTTACCAAATTAGAAAAGCAAGTTAACATAAACCTTGAGCTAAGGTATAGTTCCCATTCTGTCAATTGGAAACTAAAATGTTGTTAGAATGCTGTGGTAGTTGTGCCACAATTAGCAATTTGGTGTCAAGAGATGGGAGGTGTGGAAACATAGGAGAAGCCAAATGTTATCTACTATATGTACAGATCTAGATTTGGCTGCAATACCAAAAAACAAAATGAGCCTAGACAGCAAACTCTTATTAAAGTTGGTTAAATCTAAATCGACAAATGCAGTATCCGGTCCTACCATAACTGGTATAACTTTTTAAAAATGCAAGAAAGATCTGTTGTTATATTTGTTGGACTTAAAATGTGCAATACTCAGTAAGATTTGTTAGAATAATGAACCAGGAAGGAGAAGATTTAAAAGATATCCAAGTATTGCATCAGGGCAATGAAAATGAAAAAGTGCAAATTAAAACAAGACTTAATCCACACAGCATTTGATCTAGTTTACTCGAGACTTAGAAAACATAGCATAAAATTTCATTAGTATTTACGAATGTTTTGTCTATTAACTTGCAGTTAGGAAATTCAATTCTGCCAATTCAATTCATATACTTGCTCCATCAGGGCAAAACATGTTTGAAACCAGTTGTGGATTGGGCTTGATAGTTAGAGATGTAAAGGGCTGCAATAGTTTGCAGGTAGGGACAGTGGAGCTAGTCAAGTCAGTAATAAGGAATGATCCAGGGAACAGCTACACGAGAGGAATGGTTCTGAAAGAGAACCAGGGAAATAAATTTAGTGGGGAACTACCTTCTCTGAATTTCCAGCACGCCTGGAACCTGCTCAGCTGCGCCCCCTTTCAGCAGAAGTCATAACGCATTGAAAACAGAGAGAGAACAATGTGGGCTGAATTCCTAAACAACTGAATATCCCAAAAGGGCATCCAATGTGCCTTTTATTTTATTGGTTATTTCCATGTACATTTTGGATGATGTATTTGCTCGATGGACCAAAGACTGTGGATGAGGATGGGGGTGGGGGGGGGGGGGGAGTCAGGAAAACAGACCACAATTGAAATGGCAAATTCCTGATTTTTAACAAATTTTGAATTAAAAAACTTAAAAGTGTATAGTTCATCGAAATGTATCACCACAATCAAATTTTAAACATCTCATTGAGAGCTAGATTCTGAAGACGGATGAGCCAAAAAAAAAAATAGGTAGTTCAGAACTAACGTACATGAAATGGGTGGCGAGTATCAGCAAATGCTGTGGTTTGTGAAAAAAATCCTCCATGTAATAGCCAAAATTATATTTACTGTAAAAGCAGCAATATATTGTACATAGTTTGCAGGCATTTAATGGAATTAGTTTATACATTAGAAAAGATCTACATCCAGCCAGAGGCACACGCTTTGCATTGTCAATATGCAAATGAATTTCATGCTTATTTAAAAATATTTCTCGACTTTCTGGAAAATGTGGTCCAAGAACTGCGCAAAATGTCAATGCACTTTTAAAATTTATCCAGAGGACAGAAATAGGATGCATATTTTAAGGATAGTCTTTTCAAAAAAATGATAGGCATTAGCGAAAAGAACAGTGAACAAACCTATGGTTAAAAGTAAATATCCTGGAAAATCAGTGGAATGTGTCAAAGAGCTGAAAATAAATCACAATCGAGAATTCAGATGGAAGAGCAAAAGAGCAAGGAAGTAGCAGTGGGAACAGACATATCTGTCTGTGTATGAAGAATGATCTTGCGCAATAAATAACAGCTTGATGCAGTGACTCGGATGCTACTATTTCCTCCCAAGAGGCAATACACACCTGCAAGGTTGTAGGTTCAATTCCAAGTCAGATTTCCATTAAGGCAACAACAGAACCATACAGATGCCATGACTCCACAATATGAAACAGGTGAACCAACATGGACCTTGATTCTGCTTCCTATTCTACTATGCCTAACATAAATCGCATGCATACAAATATCAAGATCAAGTTCAACTGCATTGCCGATTACATTCAAATAACCTGCTGGCACATAACCGGCGTGGGGGGTTTACGTGAACAATGATTAATTACTAAATCATCCGCAGAATAATCTCAGAGTGCCATCAACATCAGGAAAAGAGGAAAATACTTTCTCTAATGACATAAATCACTGCATCGAGTTTGACAGAATACCAATAAAATAACATATCCATTGTGCCTAATTTGGTCAGTTGTGGGGCTTACTTGGCTCAGTAAACTGTCAGGCAAAATTCTTTGTTAAGTGAGTGGAGAAATAACAGCATCCCTCCTACCCCCCCAAAATAGTCTTGTAGCTGACCTTCTTGTTATCAGAGTGCATAGAACTTCAGAGGATTTATCCCATCGCAACAAGTACTGTTTTTTTAACATCTATAAAAGTAAATTAGATTTGAAGCACATATTGACAATAAGAATGTTGAGAGCACACAAGAGAAGACATAAAGGGACAGGAGACATAACACATGCAAGATTAAAAAAAATAAAATCAACAAGCCAGTGACATGACAAATTGGCATTATTGTTTATTTTTGTTCTCTTGGATAGGGCTGTAATTTAAACTAGCGAAGGCAATTATGACAATTACACTATTAAATTTAATAAGAAGGCTAACTTTAACCAAAATGTATCTAAAATTAATTATATACATCATCAAGGCTTGATTGAATATTAATACAAGTGTTAAGTTGTAGCACCGAGTGTTAGTTGGAAGCAGTAAGATTCAGAGCAATAGCACATGCCACAGAAAAGATTGTTATCCTTTTACACGCTTTCCTCAATTTGCTGGTGTAGACATTTCAGTGTTTGTTCGGGAAGCCTGATCCAGGAAGCCTCAACCCATCGATATTAAGGAAGGCAAATGCAATGTTGGTATTCCTTTCGAAATGCTTAGGCTTTAAAAGGCACTGGCCAGACCACATTTGGAATTTTGTGAGTAGTTGGGCTTCATATCTGAAGAAGGATGTGCTGGTGTTGGAGAGTCCATGGGAGGTTTACGTGAATGATCCAGGGGATGATTGGGTTAACCTATGAGAAGCATTTGAAGGTTCCAGGCCTGTACCCGCTGGAGTTTAGAAGGATGAGGGGTACATCTCGGATAATGAAAGGCCTAGATAGTGGATGTAGTAAGGATGTTTCTAGTTGTGGGAGAATCAAGAACCAGAGGGTATAGCTTCAGAATAAAAGAATGTACCTTTGGAATGGAGATGAAGAATTCATTTAGCCAGTGGGTGGTGAATCTGTGGAATTCATTGCCACAGACACTGTCATTGACGTCATCTAATTTGAAAACAGAGATTGATAAGTTCTTGATTAGCAAGGGATCAAAGGTTAGGGGCAGAAGGTAGGAGAATGGGGTTGAAAGGGAAAAATAGATCAGCCATGATTGAATTGAATTGATTTGATTAGATTTGATGGGCTGAATGGATATTTCTGCTCCTATGTCTTAAAACCTCTGGGCTGAATGGGGAGGGGGTCTCTGGAGAGAAGATGCTGCCTGTACCGTTGAGTTATTCCAGTACTTTATGTCTATCTTCTAATTTCTAATGATGCTGATCATTGACTGAATCTCTGATCATTGACTGAATCCAGAATCCAACTCCCCATTAGCCCAGTTTTAAGACATAGGAACAGAAATACCCAAGGCAAGTAAGGGAACAAGCATACAGTGGGTATTCCTTCGACTTAGTTTAAAAGATACAAGTCACCAGCTGCTGTATTGCAAGAAAGATTCATGGGAGAATAACACTAGCACCAAGATACAGAGGACATTTAAATGAACAAAGCAGAGGTAGAAAGAAATAGTTAGGATAAAACACATTCTTCTCAACCATGAATCCTAGAAGCTTTGTTGCTCAGATTTAAAATATCATCCACAGTTGGAAAAAGACTTCAGTGGGAAGGTGAGAATTTAATATAACAATATTAACAATTAGGATTGGGGTTCTTCTGAACAGTCAGAAGGACTCAATTTAAAATACAGGGTAATAATCGATGGATCTTTAGCTAAACGATGTACAAATTATCAGAGTCAAATATGTCCTTGTTAAATCCATAAATGAAAGGATGGATCTGTGACAGTGGCTTTGATCATGAGATAATGGTGTCAGGGGCAAGGGAAGGAGCAAGAGCTTGGGGTAGAAACCATTTATAACAAGGCTATATTCAAAGTTGTTGTGATTAAAACAGCTAGGTCTGCAGGAAAAGTTATAAATAAAAAGACAGCAAAGGGGTTAAATGGATTTATAAATGTTCAAGAATATATAGCCAAGTAGTATTCTGGATATTGGTCAGAAGAGTGCGACAGGGAGTTTAAACATTAATTGCAGTGAATTAAGTTAATGAATGAAATGCTTAACCTGATATTTGAATTCAAGTAGATTAATCTGAAAATAAATTTATGGAAAATATAACTGATGCCAATCAAACAGGAAAAATGAAAAGAGAAACCAGTTAAAGTTTCACATATATGACGCTTCATCAGAAAAGAGAATGATGTTTTTGATTTAGACCATGTGGTGAATGGGATTGAAAATTAAATATGCTACTGTTCTTGACATTTGGAAAGGACAGGAAAAAAAGTGTAGCCCCAATAACAAGTGAAGACATGCATCACAGTGATGAAAGATACACCTTAAGAACCTGACTTAATACCTGTAGAAGAATAATAAAGTGACAAAAACAAAATGTTACAAGTGGCTTGGTCAAATAACAGCAGCAAAGTTGTGCAGAGTACTATGAAGAAACTGATAGCAAAGAAAATATGCAAATTGTGTGGATTTAATCCACTATAGAGTAGGTGTCAACTGGTTAAAAGTAGCTTGGGGGATGAGTTCATAAAAACAATTTAGGACAATTTCTTGAAATGATAAATCATGGAATCTGGAACATCCTTCTTACACCTCATTCTTCTCGAGTCTATCGAATAAACCTAATTAATTCAATTTCTTATATTAAGAATCCTGCCATCCTCAGAATTAGTCTGGCAAGCCTTCACTAATTTTTTTCCAGTTAAAACATAGAAACAAGTCCTTAAACAAGACCAAAACTGCACACAATATTCAAACTGCAGTTTCACCATGGCACTGTATAAGTACTCCTGTATTCACATCTACTCTCTGGGAAGGCTAGGCTATCATTTACCATTTGATCACATGTAGATTTGCATGTTTACCTTCAGTAACTGGGATCCTGTAGCATTCACTGCTATTATGCATACTAGTCATATTTTCTAATATGTACGACTAATCACTGCTTGTCATACAGGAAATAAGTTTATTCCTACTCCGTTTCTAGTCAGCCAATCACTTCTCTATCCACATAGCACCTTGTCCACAACCAAATGTACGTTATGTTTTTCTCCCTAAGAACTGCAGATGGCGAAATCTTGAAAGACACAAGTGCTGCAGTAACTCACCAGGTCAGGTAGCACCTCTGGGTAACATGAATAGGTGATGTTCCAGGTCAGGATCCTTCATTAGATTACTTTAATTTTGCATGCTAATATCTTAAATGGAAAATTACCAAACTTTTTTTTTAAGCCCAAATCCGCCACTCTACCAGTTCTCCCTCGTCTATTTTGCTCATTGCAACCTCAAAAATTCAGACAGATTGAATCGACTTTAACATTGCCCAAACCTGTTACTCTTCTCTAAGTGCTATGCTATTACACATTTTGCAGTGAAACTCCAGCATTGTTCCCACCACTTACACCTGTTTAACTGGTCTAAGATTCCCCATTTTCCTTCTGCCTCCTTTTTTTAAATATTGGGAGAGGGTTACAGGAGTTACCCAATAACAATCATTACAAAGTTTTGCAGTCAAGAGAATAATGGAAATGGACCACCAATGAAACCCCCATTTCTAAGGCCACTTTCATTAATGCATTGGGATGCAGTCTGTCATTGGAGATTTGTCTTTTAGTCTCATTTTTCTTAATGCTGTTTTCCTACCGATACAAATTTCACCTGTTGCCATATTCTCCAACATTTGTTGAAGATTATTTGCATCCTTCTTTGTGAAGAGGGAATGAAAGTTTGAATTTAATTAGTCTGCCATTTCTTAATGTTCCCCTTTATTAATCCTCTCATTACACACTGCAAAAATGTATAGGTAGATGAATTCTCAAAAATGGTTTCTTCCACTATATTCACAAGTACATTTAAACCAATCCTATTTGCGAAAAACTGAAAACTGCTGGAGAGTCAACATCATTTCACTTCTGCTACATTTTCCACTCATTTCTGCAATACAAATGAATAATTATGAACACAACTCTAAACAAACAAAACAACTTAAGCCATCACTCGAGTTTACAGAAAGCCAAACCACACCACTGAAAGTTACTGACAAAGTAATCGTACAAACTCATCCAGGGAATATTTAGAAATTGGGCAGTCACAGTGGCGCAGCGGTAGAGTTGCTGCCTTACAGCGAATGCGGGTTCAATCCCCATTACGGGTGCTGTCTGTACATTCTCCCTGTGACCTGCGTGGGTTTTCTCCGAAATCTTCGGTTTCCTCCAAAATTCCAAAGACGTACAGGTTGTAGTTTAATTGGCTTGGTAAATGTAAAAACAAATAAATAATAATGTCCCTGGTGGGTGTAGGACAGTGTTAACGTGCAGAGATCGCTGGTCGGCGAGGACGCGGTGGGCCGAAGGGCCTGCTTCCGTGCTGTATCTCTACACTAAATATAAAAATGGAACAACATTCTCTCAAAGAGTGTGTGTTAATTTTTGAGAATTTAAATATATTTTTTCATGCTGTCTATGGAAACTGGGAGATGATACAAGAGAAATGCCCATGACAACACGCTCTTTGAAATCTTCAGATATGCAAATTCAAATCACGACAAAGCCCATCTCATCATGCAAAGAACACTGTTAATTCAGAGAAATCAATTCTACAGCTTTCTCTGTTGTACAATAGAAATGTTTATAAGACCTCTAAAAGCATAATCAACCAATGGTTAGGCCACCAAGCAAAACATCTCAGGAATTGCTACACTGAAAATGATTCTCAAAGATTTTTCTTAAAAAGGAATTACTACTTGTGGTTTAAATAGTGTGCCGTGTATCCCTATCATTATTCAAAAGATATATAATGAGAACGCACAATATGAAGTCAACATTTAACATTATGTTCAATAACAGAAAATTGACCATAATTAAATGTCACTGTCACATCTTTGAGATGGTGAGATTTCCAAACCTCACATCAGTTACGATTGGGGTGATTGAGGCTTTTTAAAGATATTGTCTTCACTGGCAAGTTCTCAGCCTCTGAAGTTTAATAATACATTTAATTTTTGCTTACAAGAATCTTTCAAGTAATGGCAACAGTAGCAAATGGATGAAAATGATCAAGTGACCTGACAAACAAAATCATGTGTTTTGCTCTTTCACTAAACCGTCACTTAAAGTCGATCAGGGTTCATGAATTTACTACACATTGTGAAATTCTTATTTTGCTTGATAAAGCTTCACATTAAACACAACACTTTACATTCAGGCGTCGTTCTTCTTGTACAGCCACCATAAGAATTAATTTCTAACCAAAGCTGTTCAAATATTTTTGCAAATTAGTTCCTCATCTATGCTGAGCTGATCCAAGAGAAAATAAATGAGAACAGAGACATTTTTTACAGTGTTTCAGTGATCTTTGCTGAAATGTGTATGTAGATGAAAAACTGAGATAAGGCAAGATGAATGTTTTGGAAACAGAAGAGATGTGCAAATTATGCATGAATGGGAATATATCAGCAAGAAAGAGATGAATGAGAATAACAGTCTTATTTATATTAAAAAATAGTAGTGGCTTTAAAAATGCACATCATAATACTTGTCTTTCTACTGAATATAATCATTTATAAAACTAACATCTAAATTATAGAAGGGTTAGAGAGAATAAACAAAAGAGCAATTTCTCGTAGTTAACATTTTCTGTATATTTACAGGAATTTGAAGTTTCAGTCACTCTACAAAGGAGACAAAACACAAAATATTAAAAAAAGGAAAATGGGATTCCAGCAGGTGTTCAACTAGAGCAGGTACTGAGAAAATAGGATAAAATAATTTTAAATTTCTAGAAGACTTTTGTGATTTTCAGACCTCAACATCATAAATTGTGCATCTATTTCAAGCCAGTTGCTGGACAATAATTACCAAAGTCACCTTATGGTAGAGAAACAAAAAGAATGATTTGATTCAGAAAGTAAAAGTGAAAGAATGCATTGCTCTGAAACTGGTGAAGATTCTGGAAATATAATGCAATAAATGATTGAGATCCACACCACTTCCTTCTCCCCCCAAAAAATTAAGATAGATCATGAGCTCAACTAAGATATTAAATGCAAACCATTTAATCCATGAAGTAATCCATGCCATGAATAAACAGGCAATCATTTGAAACTAAATTGCGAAATAAATGTCAAAACTTTCCATGAGACATTCTACAAATGTGTGCATATAAAACAAACGCAAAATATTCAGTTACTATCTGAAAAAAATTTGGCAAAACGACTAATTTTCAGTAGTTCCATTTATCCAGTAGATGTGTGACTCGTAACTCCCAGGATGGCCTAATTCAATTCAAGCGCTGTGCTAAATTAGAATTTCTTTACCATAAAGGAGTTATGGTAGAGCTCCAGCATTTTGTGTCTGCATCTACCATTAGGGCTCCAGCTCGGGATCAAAATTCAATAACTATTAATGCTGCAATTAACCATACATTGCGAAATGACACTGATATTTGATTCATGGAATCATCAGATAGGTTATAAGGAAATCTGCCAATTTTGGATTGAAACTTAAAAGTGCATGACTAGTAGTACAATAGACTGCAGTCATGTCAGGAAAATAAATGCTAGTGGTCAAATAGCATCAGCTTATGGATACTAGAACTGCAAAACTCATTACCAAGCCTGAAGAAAACTTAAATTTGTGAGCAGAGAAATGGCAGATGAATCAAGCAAGGGTGTGTTGCATTTTTGGATATCGAATACAAGGGGAAAATATACAATGGCATTAATGTACAGGTGAAGCGTGTGATAGAAATCCCCAAACCGTGAGAGAAGCCCAAAAACCTCCGTCCATTGGTCAAAGGATTGAGTATAAGAGCATGAAAATCATGAAGGGGCTTTATAGGAATTGGTTCGGCCACACATGAGTATTGCATGCAGTTCTGATCACCCCAATACAGGATGGATGTGGAGGCTTTGGAAAGGGTGCAGAAGAGGTTTACCACAATGAAGCATGGATCACAGAGCATTAGCTACAAGGAGAGGTTAGACAGAGGGATTGCTTTTCTCATTTGATTGTAGATTGCTCAGTTAATTCACAGATATAAATGCTTTATTAAACTTAAACATGAGGGAGATCAGATAGAAGTATACAAAATTATGAACAGGGAACACACCCGAAGAGGGAAGCCGCCGAGCCGGGTCCCTGCTCGCTTGATGGACCAAAGAGGGAGTTGGAATCAGACAGGACTGGTAAGCAGACCGGCTGCAGGAGGCAGTGCTGTGCACCACAACAGCAGAGTAGTCAACTGGAGGCTCTACAGCTTCCGCACCAAGAGGCTGAAAACGTGGACCGGGCAATGCACAGAGCAGTGGAGCAGCAGTGCAGATATCAACGGTCACACTAGGCTAGGCTGACCCTGCAGGACCACGGGATCTTTATGGCCAGGTTAAGAACTACACCTAGAACTGAGACTTGGAAATTGTGCCAAATCTGGCGACTCTGTATACTGTCTCAATGTACTACTACTATACACTTGTACTGTATCTGAGATGCTATCTAAGATGTATTTAAGTGCTTATGTATAGTGAAACATGTACTGGACTGTATACAAAAATGAATTTTACTGCAGAAATGTATATTTTGTTTATAGCAGGTACATTAATTGAATTGCTATCTAGAGAAGGTGCTTTTACTGCCTGCTTGGTAAAGAAACAGATCTAAGTGTATTAGGCCATCCTAGTCTTTTCAGTTCACATATCCATAGAATAA
Organism: Amblyraja radiata; assembly: GCF_010909765.2. Lineage (NCBI taxonomy): Eukaryota > Metazoa > Chordata > Chondrichthyes > Rajiformes > Rajidae > Amblyraja > Amblyraja radiata. Next base: position 21,487,494 of record NC_045971.1, read on the forward strand.
ATAACTATTGGACATTGGTCCTTTTGTAATAATGCAAATTTAAAATCCGACTTCTTCGGTAAAAAAATACTTGCGTTGAATTTTATGCGCAAATTCATAATTTGTCCAATTGAAAAAATTGGTATTAATTTAACAATAATTTCAGTTTCAAATGGCTTCCTGGATTATTTTAAATGTATACAGGCAAAATCCTTATTCTTCCCTTGAGTACCATCAAAGAAAAACAAAATATATTCAAAAAATTCAACGTGTTATTATTTCTCAGTTAAGATTCTTACCTTGCTAACATTCAGTGAAGCTAAGGGTGGTGGAGTTTCTGTGCGATCATTAATTGTTTTAACATCCGAAACATAAGCTAAATTAATCAGTAGAACATCGTTATGGTTGGGCTTGCCACTAGAAGAGGGACATTCTGAGAAGAAATTAGTTAAGGAACACAATGAATTGATAGTAATTTCTATTGCAGATATTGTACCTCTGAAGAGATCATTCAGTTCAATAGATCCATGTTGAATCCCAGCAGAATAATCCCAATGGTACCCTTCCCCAGACCATTTTCCTGTAGCCCTGCAACATTTCCTCCCACATTAACTCCCCTTTAGCTCTTTGTCATTCCTCTACACAATGGAGTAATTTACAGTAATCAATTAATTTATATGGAGAATTTTGGGATCAGGTAAGATACTGGAGCACCTATCGGAAACCCACATGTTCACAGAGTGTGCAAATTTCATAGAGACAGAACCCCAAATCAGGATTACACCTCAATCCCTGGTGTTGAGGGATGGCCCACTTTGCCACCCTTTGCCCATTTCCAGATTTCAATAAATTGACAAAAGCATGCAATGAAATGTGCCGTTTTATAAGAAAACAGTTAATATTGTACAATAAAAGATTTTTGTTCAAATCCATTCACTACTTTTGCAATTGAAATTCACGATACGTCACTGGTTATCAACCTCGACAATCATACAAAATAGTTTTATGATTTGCTAGTTAGTTACATTCAACATAAATTAAAAGATTTGTATTGGGTTTTGCAGCACTGATGCTTGTGTAAAGTATAGTCTAAATAGTGAAAATTTAATTAGCAACTGAAATTAAAGATATTCAACATCCTGCATAGAAATTGTATTTTTGTTATTCAACATTTACGTTTAAATGTTAATTAAGTTTTCTTAACATATAGTTGATATTGAAATCCAGTTCATTATAAAACATAATATCTACATGAGATTTTATGGACTTAGTATCCTGCAGTAATTTAATTGTAAGTCACCCACAAAGACAGTATAGGAAACTTTGTATATGGACATCTCAGGCCAATTTGTAAACCATTTGTATTATTTTCATTACAGATTAGATGATCAGTCCTATGATGTAGTGGATACGTTCTGCAACTTTAGATATTAAACTTTCATATAGTGATTTATTGCTTAAAATCTGTAACATTTTGCCACGGGCACCAGTCTTCTCCAAGGACCACTCCGATCCCAGTCACTGGCGGACAGGCAAGGAGAAGCCAACGACAAACACCACAAACAGTGCCTCGCTGCCAGAGAGCACAGTACCCTGGGCAGAACCGAGGCCACAGTCAAAAGAGAAACACCCCTGTCTAATTAGCTGTTATTGGATCATCTCATCTGTAGCTCGGCAGCCCTACTCCTTATAAACCAAGGGAGTTCCAGCCAGGGAGGGAGAGGAAAAAAGGGAAAGAAGGTGGACAACTTCCTTCCAACTGCTCCTCTTTATGTAGGCTAGGAAGCAGACCGAACCACCAGGACAAGCCTGGGTCCGCCTGAGCCCCCTCGAGGCCAGAGTTAGCTGCTGGGACCAGCATGAGATTGCCTACGCCTTATTTCCGAGGCAAAGATTAAGTTGCCAGGGCTAGCCTGAGATCACCAGTACCTTCTCACAGTCGATGAAGGACTGTGTCTCCACGTGGACCTGGACCTTTGTGTCTGTACCGTCCTCCACTATAAATAAACCATATGATGCGAGTTTACCCTAACATGAGTGTGTCTGTTATTATCGACCTAGTATCATCGTCGACGCCACAGATCCCTGAAAATGTTCAATGAAATGTTCAGTGAAACTCCAAAGAAGTTCCTGGTCCTTGAACATATTTTAATCCATTCTTTGTGGTTGTTGACCATTCCTAATTATCCTCAAGATGATGGTGATAAATCCCACTTTGAATCACAGCAGTTTGAGTGCCAAGAATAGCCCGCAGTGGGATTAGATGGGGAGCTCGAGATTTTGACCAAGCAATGGAGGAGGAACGACATTTTTTCTATTTTGCGGTAGTAAGGCTTTTGGAGATGGTGATGCTCTCATTCTCTTATTGCCGTTTCCCTTCACAGCACTGTAGTCGAGATTGAAGGTTTGAAGTCACTGTGGAATAAAACCTAGCAAGTTGTTTCCAATACAATTGAATACAAAGCTTGACATGTTGCCCAGCAACAGTGAAGTGAATTCCCAGTGATAGATGAAAGGAAGAAAGTGGAGTTGATTCCAACCTGTTCCCGTCGAAAATATGTGCATGTAAACGTTTGATTTTTGTCCAATCCATATAGCCAAGATTGAAATGTTATCCATCATGCTAACATATAATACGTTGGTTTAAATCGAACCCTAATCCAACACATATACAAACTTTAATACTCAAAATAAAATCAAGAAAAACTGCACGCTAAAAGCCCAATTAAATTTGAGATATTAATTTTGCCCAGTCAAGGCAAGCTAAATAGGTATGTACCAAAGTCATTCCTCTGGAATCTTCTCTGCAATTCTATTAAAATATGGCTGATCTGTGCATTTACAGACTTGTTTTCTTTCACAATTCTGGCACCTATGTAAAGATACCGGTCAACCCAAAACATAATTTAAATAGCATCCAGAATATTTTGGCGAACGACATGGGGATTTTTTTTTTACTGGTTTTATAAAAACTAGATCCCAAAATCGATGAACATTATTGAGTCTGCATCTTCTCATTTCAGATATAACTTCAGTGAATAATTAACCTTGCTCGCTAAATATTCCCATCAGTTCACATAACCGAATAAGGATTATATTTTTAATCTTTGATAATATTTACATCGACGAAGCCAAGCGTAGATTTGGCAACCATTTGGCTGAACACTTGCACTCCACCTGCCAAAGTCTAAAGAAGGGTCTCGACCCGAAACATCACTCATTCCTTCTCTCCAGAGATGCTGCCCGTCTCGCTGAGTTATACCAGCATTTGCGTCTATCTTCTCTTTAAACCTGCATCTGCAGTTCCTTCCTAAACATTTTGTATGCTGAATCTCCCCGTTGCCAACCATTTAAATTCCCTTTCCCATACTGAACTCTCTCCTGGTCCTCCTCCATAGTGAGGCCACATGCAAGCTGGAGTAACAGCACCTATATTCCTCTAGGGTAACTTACAACCAAATGGTATGAACGTTAAATTCTCCAATTTTAGGTAAATAAACCACACCTCACTGCTCGCTTTCCTCCCCCACCCCTTCTTCCCCCTCTTTTCCCTGTGCCCCACCTGGATGCACACCTGTTTCTCCCTTCCACCTGTTCCCTTCCAGCTATATTCCTTAAATAAGCTTTACATTTCATGCCTCTTCTATCCTTATCTCATCTCACACCTTTTGGCTTTTCATCTCAGGCCTTTTCAATCAAACCCCCCGCCCCCCCATCCCCCCCAACCACGATCAATTTGAAGAAGGGCCCCAACCCAAAACGTTGCCTACCCACTTTAGCCAGAGATGCTGAGTAACTTATCCAAATTACTGGAGTAACTCAGCATCTTCGGAGAACATTGGTGTTTTGGGTGATGTGTGACGTTTCGGGTCAAGACCCTTCTTCAGACCAAATTCTTCAGGGCCCACACTAAAATTGAGGAATGTGTTCAGGAGCCCTTTATAGTTCAATATATCCATTATAAAATGCGAAACCACGCAATGTTGCAAATAGACAGTGCTTCATCTTTTCTAAAAGATTACACAAAGAAGTTGGAAGCACAAAAGGAGGAAGACTGACTGAACTTTATTGCCTTCCATCACAGTGATCACTGTGGTGGATTTTTATATTAAGTTCTATCGTTCTTTTAATTGCATTGTGTTCTTTTAATTGTATGGCTGCATGGTAACTCTAATATCATTGTATCTTAATTGGTGCATGTGACAATAAATGTGAATTTGAATTACACAAACTTTAGGATAGGTTCTAATAAGCCTCGTCTTCATGACAATTGCAAGAAATAAAAACCGTGAGCTGTTAATAGATAAGTTGAGAAGTATTCACAAAACGTCATCACAACTCCATTCCAAAATGCTGCCTGGATTAGAGGGTGTTAGCTACAAGAGGAGGTTTGTCAAATCTAGAGTATCAGAGGCTGAGGGGGAGATCCGATAGATGTATATAAAACTATGAGAGGCATAGATAGGTAGACAGTCAGAACCTTTTCCCCACGGAGAAATGTCAAAGACTGGAGAGCATGAGTCTAAAGTGAGAGGGCAACCATTTTTTTCAAATGGGTGGAGCTTTTTAAAAATATATACACAGAATGTGGATATATACACTGGAACACTCGCCCAGGGTGGTTGTGGAGGCAGAAACGATAATGGCATTTAGGAGGCTTTTTGATAAGCATATGCAGGGAATGGAGGGAAATGGATTCCATGCTACCAGAGGAGATTAGTTTAAACTGGCATCATGTTCAGCATGAATATTGAGCCGAAGGGCTTCCTGTGCGATATTTAAATTAATTAAATTTCTTTATTTATATAGCACATTTTTAGTCAACTTGCATTGACCCCAAAGTGCTTCACATAATTACATCCACATACACAGGCAAAGGTGGGTGAAGTGTCTTGCCCAAGGACACACACAGGCAAATGTGGGTGAAGTGTCTTGCCCAAGGACACAACGACAGTATGCACTGCAAGCGGGATTCGAACCAGCTACCTTCCGGTTGCCAGCCGAACACTTAGCCCATTGTGCCATCTGTCGTCCGATATTGTTCTTTGATGCTAGGTCTCTTGAAGACCATTAAGGTGGATAAGTCCCCAAGCACGGATTGGGTCTAACCCAGGTTATTAGGAGAGGCAAACAAGATTTCTGGGGCCTTGACAAAGATCTTTGTAGCTTCTCTAACTGCAGGCAGTCTCAGAGAACTTGAGAATACCAATGTTATTTTTCTTTGTGTAAGATGGGAATTAGGGGTAATCCAGAAAATTATAGGGTTACAGACAATGAAGGAGATTGTCAAATGATAAAGCAGCATATGGATCAGGTACAGATATGGGCAGAAAAAAATGGCAAATAGAGTTCAAACATGAGGTGGTGCATTTTAGGGGGTCAAATTTAAGGGGCTATTGTTAATGCCTGGACCCTTAATAGTTTGGGTGACACAGTCGCGCACCTGGTAGAGCTGCTGCCTCAGTGCCAGAGAACCGGGTTTGATCCTGACCCCGGGTGCTGTCAGTGTGGAGTTGCACATTCTTGCACATTCTATAAAGGGTGACTTCAATCTACATATAGATTGGGTGAATCAAATTGGCAGGGGTGCTGAGGAAGAGGATTTTTTGGAATGTATGCGGGATAGTTATCTAAATCAACATGTAGAGGAACCAACGAGAGAGCCGGCTATTTTAGACTGGGTATTGAGTAATGAGGAAGGGTTAGTTAACAGTCTTGTTGTACGTGCCCCCTTGGGCAAGAGTGGAGTGACCATAATATGGTTGAGTTCTTCATTAGGATGGAGAGTGACATTGTTAATTCAGAAACAATGGTTCTGAACTTAAAGAAAGGTAACTTTGAGGGTATGAGACGTGAATTGGCCAAGATTGACTGGCAATTAATTCTAAAAGGGTTGACGGTGGATATGCAATGGAAGACATTTAAAGACTGCATGGATGAACTACAAAAATTGTTCATCCCAGTTTGGCAAAAGAATAAATCAGGGAAGGTAGTGCATCCGTGGATAACAAGGGAAATCAGGGATAGTATCAAAGCGAAGGATGATGCGTACAAATTAGCCAGAAAAAGCAGCATACCGGAGGACTGGGAGAAATTCAGAGACCAGCAGAGGAGGACAAAGGGCTTAATTAGGAAAGGAAAAATAGATTATGAAAGAAAACTGGCAGGGAACATAAAAACTGACTGCAAAAGTTTTTATAGATATGTGAAAAGAAAGAGATTAGTTAAAACAAATGTAGGTCCCTTGCAGTCAGAAACGGGTGAGTTGATCATGGGGAACAAGGATATGGCGGACCAATTGAATAACTACTTTGGTTCCGTCTTTACTAAGGAAGACATAAATAATCTGCCGGAAATAGCAGGGGACCGCGGGTCAAAGGAGTTGGAGGAATTGAGTGAAATCCAGGTTAGTCGGGAAGTGGTGTTGGGTAAATTGAATGGATTAAAGGCCGATAAATGCCCAGGGCCAGATAGGCTGCATCCCAGAGTACTTAAGGAAGTAGCTCCAGAAATAGTGGATGCATTAGTAATAATCTTTCAAAACTCTTTAGATTCTGGAGTAGTTCCTGAGGATTGGCGGGTAGCAAACGTAACCCCACTTTTTAAGAAGGGAGGGAGAGAGAAAACGGGGAATTACAGACCAGTTAGTCTAACATCGGTAGTGGGGAAACTGCTAGAGTCAGTTATTAAAGATGGGATAGCAGCACATTTGGAAAGTGGTGAAATCATTGGACAAAGTCAGCATGGATTTACAAAAGGTAAATCATGTCTGACGAATCTTATAGAATTTTTCGAGGATGTAACTAGTAGCGTGGATAAGGGAGAACCAGTGGATGTGGTGTATCTGGACTTCCAGAAGGCTTTCGACAAGGTCCCACATAAGAGATTAGTTTACAAACTTAAAGCACACGGCATTGGGGGTTCAGTATTGATGTGGATAGAGAACTGGCTGGCAAACAGGAAGCAAAGAGTAGGAGTAAACGGGTCCTTTTCACAATGGCAGGCAGTGACTAGTGGGGTACCGCAAGGCTCAGTGCTGGGACCCCAGCTATTTACAATATATATTAATGATCTGGATGAGGGAATTGAAGGCAATATCTCCAAGTTTGCGGATGACACTAAGCTGGGGGGCAGTGTTAGCTGTGAGGAGGATGCTAGGAGACTGCAAGGTGACTTGGATAGGCTGGGTGAGTGGGCAAATGTTTGGCAGATGCAGTATAATGTGGATAAATGTGAGGTTATCCATTTTGGTGACAAAAACAGGAAAGCAGACTATTATCTAAATGGTGGCCGACTAGGAAAAGGGGAGATGCAGCGAGACCTGGGTGTCATGGTACACCAGTCATTGAAAGTGGGCATGCAGGTGCAGCAGGCAGTGAAGAAAGCGAATGGTATGTTAGCTTTCATAGCAAAAGGATTTGAGTATAGGAGCAGGGAGGTTCTACTGCAGTTGTCCAGGGTCTTGGTGAGACCACACCTGGAGTATTGCGTACAGTTTTGGTCTCCAAATCTGAGGAAGGACATTATTGCCATAGAGGGAGTGCAGAGAAGGTTCACCAGACTGATTCCTGGGATGTCAGGACTGTCTTATGAAGAAAGACTGGATAGACTTGGTTTATACTCTCTAGAATTTAGGAGATTGAGAGGGGATCTTATAGAAACTTACAAAATTCTTAAGGGGTTGGACAGGCTAGATGCAGGAAGATTGCTCCCGATGTTGGGGAAGTCCAGGACAAGGGGTCACAGCTTAAGGATAAGGGGGAAATCCTTTAAAACCGAGATGAGAAGAACTTTTTTCACACAGAGAGTGGTGAATCTCTGGAACTCCCTGCCACAGAGGGTAGTCGAGGCCAGTTCATTGGCTATATTTAATAGGGAGTTAGATGTGGCCCTTGTGGCTAAGGGGATCAGAGGGTATGGAGAGAAGGCAGGTACGGGATACTGAGTTGGATGATCAGCCATGATCATATTGAATGGCGGTGCAGGCTCGAAGGGCCGAATGGCCTACTCCTGCACCTAATTTCTATGTTCTATGTTTCTATGTAGCGAGTGGATGTGAAAGTGGGTTTCTATAAAACTAGTGTAAACGATGAATGATGGGCATGGACTTAGTGGGCCGAAGGACCTGTTTCCATGCTGTCTCAAAACTAAACTAAAGCATTGATGTATTTGGGGTCCAAGTCCATAGCTCCCAGAAAGTAGCAATACAAATAGATAAGAATGGTAAAAAAAGGTATAGAGAATGCATGCCTTCGTAGCTTGGGGCATTGAGAATAAGGGTCAGGAAGTCATCTTACAGCTTTATGAAACTTTAGTTTATATTTGGAGTATTGTGTGCAATTCTGGTCACCTTGTCACAGGAAAGATATGAAGGCTTTGAAGAGGGCGCAGAATTTTTCCAGAAAGATGTCTGGATTAGAGAATATTAGCTATCAAGGACAGGCGGGACCAATCTGGATAGTTTTCCCTGGAGCGTAGGCTGGGGGAAGTTTGCTAAAGTTATGAGAGGCATAGAGTTTGGATTGAAATTCAAACCTTTTCCCCAGGGTGGAAATATCAAATACTAGATTTAGTATTTTGGGCGTAGCTTTAAGATGAGGGGCAAAGTTTAAAGGAAATACAAGAGCCTTTTTTTTTAAACAACAGCTGTGGGTGCCAGAACACACTGCCACGGTGATGGTTGAAGCTAATACGACACTTGTGTTTAAAAGGCTTTTGGATTAGCACATGATAATACATGGAATAAAGAGATACGAAGCAAAGGAAGAAGGGATTAGTTAAATATGGCATAATGTTCCACATAGATATTGTGGGCCGAACGGCCTGATTATGTGCCATACGATTCTATGCTCTATACTCTTGGTCAAATATTACATTAAATTGAACTAAACCGTTCATAATTTCAATATTATTGCTACCCACACATCTGCCTCATTTCACTACAAAGACTACTTATTTTCTCTGCAATATCACCACCATGTGCCAAACCGTGCCTCATTAGCCAACATTCATGATGTTCCTGACATCTTCCCACCCTGATCATGGATTTGAGCATCAGCAGCTCAACTTAAAAATTCCTAACTCCAAGATCAATTCCCTGTATGGGTCACATATTTCAGACTACACTCCCCTTAATCGTCCAAACTTACAAGAAACACACATTTTTTTTAACCCTGGATATTTGTGAATTCCGTTCCGCAACATAATAAATAATTTCTGTTGTATCCTACCTAAAAGATCACCTTGCTTTCCTCCTATAAAAGTCCTCAAATTCTCTCTTTTACAAAGCTTTTGGTCAACTACAATTCTGCATTGCCTATTTTTTCCACATAAACTCAAATTGTCAGATTGAATGAATGCAAGTTATTATTTTGAAATTCTACGTAATTGTGTACTATTCATCCAGCTGCAAGTTAAACTGTAAATTTAAAACACCTATACTTCAATACCAGTAGTCATTGTATGTTAACATCAAGTGTAAACCTACGCATTTTTGGAAAATATTAAGTCCAATGTAATGTTTAAATTTGCATTTTAAATAATTTTACAAACCTGAAGCTACAGCTTTACTCAACTGAGCAAGAACTTACTCGCTGTAAAATATGGAAGATACTCTCCAAAAATACACATCACCTTCACACCAATCCACCTTTAACGAGTTTCAATACCTTTCAAGATTAAAACGATCATTCGCTTACTCTGCGACATTTGCGTTATGACTTATCCATTTGCCGGAATGTAATAGCAAACAGAAACCAAAACGGCGTACTCAAGCTTTAACCTATCCATGGTAACCACATTAGCAGTTTACCATCCTTATTCGGATGCAGCCTCACGCTGCCAAGACACCGTATGATCAAAGATTTAAAAAACATAGAATTTAGGGATTAATATCTGCCGTCGCGTAACAGTTGTTAGATTACAGTGCCACATAAAGGATTTTTCATACAATGAGCAACCAACAGGGCCATGATGCAACCAAGGAACTGCCAAATAGTGGCTACTCAATCTCACCTTGTGCCAGATAGCGCACTGACAACTGTAAAATGAAAGACTACATTCAGGTTGGAAGGATGACAAGGAGGACATGTGACTGCGGGCGTGTTTAGATCGGGTTAAATACAACAGGAGGGTAGCTGAAGCGTGATTCTAGTTTCTACGGTAGCGCACTATTTGGCATGGAGGGGGGGGGGTGCGCAGGCGCACTATCTGGCAGGACACCGGCGAGAGGCTCCCGACACCCGCTAGGCCCCGAGCCGCTCGCTGACACATCCGCCGCCGCGCCTCGCCTCGTCTCGACCCGTCCCCAGCGCCGCGCCCTCTCCACAAAGGATACTCAAAGTTAACATCTTGGATTGATAATCGAAGGCGACCACCTCCCCGTGCAGCTGCTGGCCCAGGCACGTCAGGCAGGACACCTGGCTGCCGACGATGAAGTATTCTCCCGGAGCAGCCATCTTGTTACTGCCGGGCCAGCGCCGCTTACCCGGCAGCCTCTGTGCTGCCGCTGCGCATGCGCCGGACGACCGCCCGCCCGCGGCCAGCCACGGGGGAAGGCGGACCGCAGAGGGTGGAGGGGCTTCCTCAAGGTCTGCAGTGACAAGAGTCACACCGCTAGCGTTCCTCTCAATTGCTGCCAGAAAGTGAAAGCAACTCGACAACCAAGCCCAAATCAGGAGGACGGTAGAATACTCTGCACCAATGCAACTCCAGAGGACAAAGCACATGCACAGATGAGACCTCAATCTGTACCATCCACAAGGTGTACCACACAGCAACTCACTTTGGTAGCATCTCACACCCATGACCTTCACCAACCAGGACAAGGGCAGCAAGCACATGGAGAAACAAAATCACAGAGTGTAGAAATAAGGAACTGCAGATGCTGGTTTACAATCTCCATTTCACCACCTGTAATTGAAATAACATTAGATTAAATTGCTGATTAATTAAATATATATTCAATTATATGTTTGGTTACTATTTGAAATAACAAAATTTGAAATTGCACTACTCTGGAGAAAAGTTTGTGCTTTTATATGCAAAGATATCCTGAGAGGTATCACAGCTTTTAAAGTCTGAAGACTGGTCCGGACCAGAAATGTCTCCTATCTATGTTCTCCAGCGATGCTGCCTGTTGAGTTACTCCAGCACTTTGTGTCCACAGCCTTAAAAGTTGTTTGATAATTGAATCAGTTTTGTAATTTGAGAGGTACAGCGACCAATTTACAGACAGACATTTTCAACAACAGCCTATTCCTCCCTTTCCTCCAACATTTCCACCAGCATTAACTAATAAACTCGACGACTTAACATTCACTATGTTTTAATACATATGTTTGTTAATGTTCTCTACACTGCAGTTTGTACAATTACAATTGAACTATTTAGTTTTTTTAGTTATTCAATCACAGGATCTGAGTATTGTGACAAGAATACTATGTCCTACACATCCCCTAAAGGAGTTTAAATAGATGGTGTACTACCTTATTGAACCTCTGCAGTCCATACACTGAATGTATTCTCGCAGTGCTTTTGGGTACAAAGTAACAAGATGGTCACCCATTACGATGAAGGAACAATAATATTTACAGAATAGAAACAGAAAATTGTTTCCATGTATTTGTTGCCATCTTTCTGTGGAGATCATGTGTGGGTGCTACCAAAATAAGTCACGGTGTGTAACTCCAGTTCATCTTGAAAATGGTCACATTTGCGCCTTGGCAATGGTGGTAGGAATGAAGTGTTTTATCCTGAATGGTATTACATGTCATGAGTTTTGCTGGAGCATTTATGAATGTGGAGTAAGTTCCATCTCATTCCTGCATTGAGTCCTATTGAAGATAGAAGAGCTTTGGAGATCTGGAAATGTCATTGCCACAGAATTCCTCACCACTGTCCTAGTATCCACTGTATTTACGTTGCATATTTGCTGCTCTTTGAACGTCTTTACAAATAAGTTGTTCATCATACAATTGGAACATTTTCTTGTAATTTATCCTACGTGACAGAATTTTGTCAAACAATATTATATAAACAATACATATAAATATCACTCTGGCCATGGAGGAGACCCAGGACAGAGAGGTCGGACGGGGAATGGGAGGGGGAGTTGAAGTGCTGAGCCACCGGGAGGTCAGGTAGGTTCTTGCGGACCGAGCGGAGGTGTTTGGCGAAACGATCGCCCAACCTCCGCTTAGTCTCACCGATGTAGATCAGCTGACATCTAGAGCAGCGGATGCAGTAGATGAGATTGGGAGATACAGGTGAACCTCTGTCGCACCTGGAACGACTGCTTGGGTCCTTGAATGGAGTCGAGGGGGGAGGTAAAGGGACAGGTGTTGCATTTCTTGCGGTTGCAACGGAAAGTGCCCGGGGAGGGGGTGGTACGGGAGGGAAGGGAAGAATTGACAAGGGAGTTGCGGAAGGAGCGGTCTTTGCGGAAGGCAGACATGGGGGAGATGGGAAGATGTGGCGAGTGGTGGGGTCACGTTGGAGGTGGCGAAACTGACGGAGGATTACTTGTTGTATGTTGTATGGAAAGGAGAGGTGCAGGTTTGATTAAGCCTGGTAAGTGATAGATGGATACAGATGAGTGGGGTTTGATTGGAAGATGAATGGTGTAAGTGACAAATGCTGGAGATCAAAAGGGTGTCAAGTGAGGAAAGAAGAGGAATGAAATGTAAAGTTGGAGGGAGGACATAGGTGGAGGAGGACAGGGCTTTATCCCCTCCACTACAATCACTGATAAAGGGCCAGGCCTGAAACGTTACCAGGGCATTCCTTCAACAAATGCTGACTGTCTCACTGAAATACTCCAGCACTTTGTATTTTTCTCAAGATTCTGGCATCTGCAGTTCCTTGTGCCTACAAGTTTTTATAGTTTTGTCCCATTTAACTTATGGATTAAAGAATTTACATTTACTATAAACACAGTTACTTCAGATGGAGACCAAATATATCAGCATATGACTGGCACAATAGCACAGTTATTTCAGCTGCTGTCTTGCAGCTCTACAGACCCAAGTTCAATGCTGATCTCCAGTGCTGTCTGTCCTCCCACAATCCCAAAATAATGCGATGGGTTAATTAACTGTGGTACATTGCACCTAACGTGTAGGTGAGGGATAAAACCTGGGAAAAGTAAACTTGAACTTGGGGAGAATAAAATTGGATTGGTGCGGTGTTCGTGTAAATAGGTAATTGATGACCAATGTGCACTCTGTCCAAAAGGACGTGTTTTTATGCTATGTGACTACATTTTAATCACTATCAAGCTCTGAAAGACTTCTCTTTCCCGGGGGACAGCGGAATAAATTAGGCCAAGATAATGCCTGTTAATCTTATTTATATCATGTGCTCAGCTAAACTCTATTGTAGCTATGAATCACAGTCATTTGCATATTGCATGTTTATGTAAACAATTCAATTCCTATGTTAAACAAATATAATTATTTACACTGCTAAAGTAGTAAAGGAATGTAATTAAAAAAATGAACCTTATTCCCCAATATCTCACAGTGTGAAGAAAAGGACCTTGTATTTTCTGCATGTGTAAAACCAGTCATACGCAGTCAGGAGGCAGATCATATTTTCAGTGTAACAGATATTGCCTATAATGAACTAAGATCATTGGAACATTGCATACAAAGTGTCTCCACTTATTGCAATCATTTATCAACTCCACTGTCAACTCACTGTTCACCTATCAATTGAACCACGTCAGATGCTTCAACTCTGAACCTCTTGCAAATGTCCTTGCTAAACATAAGCCTCTTCCAGCATATGAAAGTATTTTTATCCTGCAAAGGCATCAATGAAATTACCGTTATTTTTAGTTATTTGTGCTTAAGGAACAATTTAAGGAACCACTGGCCGACACCTCTCCAAAGTTTCTTAGAAGTTTCACATTTTTCTCTGGAATGTGAGATGTTGAGGGGAGACTTGATAGAAGTATATAAAATTATGAGAGGCATAGATACGGTGGACAATCAGAACCTTTTTCCCAAGGTGGAAATGTCCAATACTAGAGGGTATAACTTTAAGTTGAGAGGGGGAAAGTTTAATGGTGGTGTGCAGGGCAATTTTTTTACACAGAGAATAGTGGGAACGCATTGCCAGGCATGGTAGTGGAGATACAATAGTGGCATTTAAAAGGCTTTTAGACAGGCACAGGGCTGTGCAGAGAATATGGATCATGTGCAGGCAGCTGAGATCAGTTTAACTTGACATCAAGTTCGGCACAAATGGTCCATCCCTGTGCTGTACTGATCTATGTTTAATGTTTTTAAAAGATCAATGCTCATAAGTATCTCTGTCACTTTTGTCCACACCTGGTTTCTGAAAGCATGAGGGCCATTTCATGGAGAAGCTGAAGAGAAGGTCATGCCTCCACTTCTCTTCCACAGCATTCGGCTTCTCTAGCACATGACTACAATTGCTCTTTCTTTTCTTACTAAAATATGTAGCTTCTCACATTTTAACAATGTATTGCATCTGCCACGCGTTATCTCAATCTCCAGTGATCTAGCATACATCCACATTTAATAAAGTCTTGATAATCTGCTGCATCATTTCCCAAAGGCTCTTGAAATAAATTATACTGAGTCCTTGCACTTTGTCTTCCTTTAACCAAACCAATATACCTGAATTTTCATTTTATCTAACACCTTGTCCTTCCCCACTTAATAATTCATCTTCTCTTCAATTTCCAATTTTATCATGAAGGCGAATATTACACAACTATAAAATATCTCTGCCACTTATGCTCAATTTTACCAGCTCCAATGATATAAGATTAATGTTGCTTTTGTGGGATTCAGATTATTTTCCTTCTACATAACATCACATTCTTCTTGAAATCATTTTTCTTACCTTTTCACATTATCCTATTTGTCATCTTTGCTTGTGCATAATACTTACAGCTTTATAGTACCTCTTCACTTAGAATCGGTTTCTAACAATGCTGCTTGCACTGGTGAGGACTCGGAGGGAGTGCCGTGAGTGCAGTGATCTCGGTGTTTGCAGGGACATGGTTCTATGAGTATATCCGGAATCTTGTGCGAATGTAGACGGCTTTCTGACTGTTCGGGTGGACAGGGACTGCAGAGAGAGTGACAGCTGTCAGTACAACTTTCGTCACATAATGGTGAAGGCCCGAACATTGTGGCCCGAACATTGAATTGATGGCTGTGGGTCTCCTTCTTATGCCGTGTGCCTAGGGGATTCTCACATGTCGCTGTGGTAACTGTTTAAGTATATGTTTAATCTGTATTATGCACTGTAGTTATGTATCTTGTTGCTTTTTTTGTATGACTGTATGGTAAATCAAATTTCACTGTACCCCGGTACATGTAACAATAAAAGACCGTTGAACCATTGACATTAAAACACAGAAATTGGCCCTTTGGTCCATTGAGCATGCACCACTAATCAAGCAAGCATTTTTACATTAAGCATCCTCTGATCCATTTTATTCTCACATTCCTAACAACCCTCTCCTCCCCTACATTTTCCTATTCATTCACGTATTGGAGGCAGATTACCGTGGTGGATGAACCTATTAACCCTTACATTTTTGGACGTAGAAAGAAACGAGCATCCAGAAGAAGCCTCGCTATCACATGGAGAACAAGCAAACTTTACACAGAGATCACCAGAGTTCAGTACTTAAACTTGACTAGAGGTGTGAGACAGCAGACCTATTAGTTGTGCCACTCTGCCGGAGTTCACTGGTGAAGGTAAACATGCAGGTACAGCAGGCAGTGAAGAAAGCAAGTGGCATGTTGGCCTTCATTGCGAGATGATTTGAGTTTAGGAGCAAGGAGGTCCTAGTGCAGTTGTATAGGGCCCTGATGAGACCGCACCTGGAGTATTGTGTACAATTTTGGTCTCCTAATTTGAGGAAGGACATTATTGCTATTGAGGGAGTGCAGCAGGTTAATTCCCGGGATGGAGAGACTGACATATGATGAAAGAATGGGTTGACCGGACTCGACCCGAAACGTCACCTATTCCTTTTCTCCAGAGATGCAGTCTGAGTTACTCCAGCTTGTGTCTATCTTGGGTCTATCTTGAGTTACTCTAGCTTTTTGTGTCTATCTTCAGAATATATACCACTGGATATACAATTAGATATTTCTTTTTGTTCTTATTTTTCTACTATACGTTGTGTTAATAGCCAACTTCATAGTCTATGGACCTAGTGCTGGTAAAAGAGACTAGTGCTGGTAAAAGAGACTAGTACATATTAGTACGATTATTGGCATGAACAGTGGCTGAAAGGCATATTCTGTTTTGTATCAACTCTGTAAGTCGATAACACCCATGCTTATGGCCCATTTCCAAGACATGGATCATAGGCACCAGCTAGACCCTTTTCAATATCAAACACAAAATATTGGAAATGCTGTAAATATGAAATTTAAAACATTGAGACTCAAGAAATTGCAGATGCTGGAATCTTGGGCAAAACTTTACATTTTCCAATTTTAGTTTACTAACCTACATTTGGACTCACACCCATTTCTCCCCATCTCCCTCCCATTCCTTTCTCAAGCTTCTTAATATTCACAAATATTCCTTCCTGTAGTTTCTCAATCTTACTTCTTCTATCCATATCTCACAGGGAGGAGGGGTCGGGGGGAGGGGGGAGAAGGGGTCGGGGGCTTCACCCGGCCCCGCTCCACCCGGCCCCACTCCACCCGGCCCCGTGTGTGGGCGCTGCC
Organism: Amblyraja radiata; assembly: GCF_010909765.2. NCBI lineage: Eukaryota > Metazoa > Chordata > Chondrichthyes > Rajiformes > Rajidae > Amblyraja > Amblyraja radiata. The sequence continues at coordinate 21,504,200 of NC_045971.1, forward strand.
GACCCACAGCCCGACAATGCGGCCCACAGAGGGAGACGGGGTGGAGGGTAGCTGTGGCCGGACAGCGCTGATCTCGGGGGGGGCAGAATGGGGGCTGTCCCGAGGGATGCGCTCCTTCGACACCTTGGTGCTCGGGTTCAGAGCAAAGATAATAGAGCATTTGGTTCTGAGCGCTCAGTCACCCCAAAAAAATAACCCCACAACATTGCAATCAAATTGCTCTGACTTTGAGTTCGTTTGATATAGCGAAGGCTTATCGAGATGGTGCTGTCTGGATGAATGCTGCTATTAGTCGCGGATTGTAAAAGGCTCTACACCATGAGATAATACCAGTTAAAACCTGATACCTTCCCGCATTCAATGACAGCACCCACAATTATTTACAGGGCAAAAAATGGCAATTTCGGTGGTTTTTAACAGGTAAGAAAGTACGTGTTTCGTGTGTTAACAGTGTGCCGAGGCCGCCATGTCCTCCACATGGATTGAGCTGCTCTATGCGTCACGCCCTTTGACCCGATGACCTTACGTGCAAACCCTCTATACTTGCCAGACTTTGTCCTGCCCTTCCAGCTTTCTTCCCACCCACCCCACCACAATCTGGCTGAAGGGTCCCAACCACAAACGTTACCTATCCATGTTCTCCAGAGATGCCGCCTGACCCGCAGAGTTACTCCAGCACTTTGTGCCTTTTATTTTTGAAAACAAGCACCTGCAGTTCCTTGTATCTCATCTTCAACTTGTCTGCAGGTTTCACTGGTGAAAACATATTGAGACATTTCACGGAAGTATCTCACTACATGGTATATGGACACATTTATCTGTACTGTAGTAAATGCCTTACTATTTTTCTGTGTGCTTAAGCAAAGCAAGAATTTCATTGTCCTATACAGGGACACATGACAATAAACTCACTCACTCACTCGTCCAAGAAGCGACATCAACAGCGACTTTAGCGTCGAGAGGTTGAAACTTCAAGTGGTTTATGATTTTGCCTTGACTGCAATCGCAGTATGAAAGGCGAAGTTTGTCACCGTTGGTTTACTGTCCGACGAGGCTGGGGAAGCGAATGCAAGGGTTTGGGGCAAAGCTTATAGAGGCATTGAGCCATCCGGTGGCTCACGGAGAGGAGGGTTCTCTGCTGCCGGAACACGCACACGGGGCTGGCTGTGAGCGATGGAGCCCATCTACACGCACGGTATCCAAGTGGCTGAACGTTTGCAGCAAACTCTCGGCGGCTTTGAGAAGAGTTTGCTCTTCATGACTTGGATCGGTGACCCGAGAGCATCTTTTTTTATTTACTTCCCTGTAACGTACTTTCTCAACAGAAAGATCGGGATCTCAGTCTTGTGGATCACTGCACTTACTGAATGGTTAAACTTAGTATTTAAATCGTAAGTTTATCTTTATTTTTTGGGGGGGGGGGGGGGGGGGGGGGGTATCTAATTTATTGTCTCCCTTCCAATCCAACCTGGACCTCGACTGTTTTCCGCATTCAGGCAAGATACGGATGGATGGTGATTGAATCGTTAAAAAAGACGATACAATGAACTGCAGATGCTGGCTTACAAAATTGCATTGTTAATCTGCCTTTTTGTGCTGCAACTTTGCTTTGCTCTTATTTATTCCAAAGTAAAGGCTTTAAATATGTTGCGATGGGCAGTTTTTAGTGCTGCGGCAATTTGCTGCAGTTCTGCAAGTGCTTATGACCATGTGACATAAGTCTGAAGAAGTATCTCAACCCAAAACGTCAACCCATTCCTTCTCTCCAGAGATACTGCCTGTCCCGCTGAGTCACGCCAACATCTTGTGTCTATTTTCGGTTTAAACCAGCATCTGCAGTTCCTTCTTAGACATAAGTCGGTGCCTTGTTTGTTCATCGTTAACTGGTTTAGGCGAATGTTAAAGATCAAATCAAATGTTGAGTAGAAAGCTCTTCTTCCATAACAGCTTTAATGCTTTTGGAAAATGGCTGCCATGTTGGCCTCCATAAATAACTTTATTATTTATATTTATTGAAGTTATATTTCAAAAAATAAGCACGTATAATCAAATATGTTTGTTGTAGTTGAGATAACTAACCTAAGTCAAGGTTGAAAGGGAAAAAATCAAGTTCAAGTAAGAAGTTCTTTAAATTGTATAGTTAAAGTTAAAAATAACCATTGTTTATAATTATAATTCCTCTTGTGAAAAGGTTTGCTACTGTAGTTAATGCTTTGAGTAAATAAATGACTAAAGGGGTGTTGGTGGGTACATGGGAGGAACAGTTACAAGGTTGCAGGAAAATAAGGAGGGGAAATGGAATTGAGGATAGTTTTGTCGGAAGTTGGCATGAACATGATGGCCTGAATGGCCTCCTGCGTCTTAAATATTGTTTTCTCATTATGGAACAATACAATACAATACAATACCATTTATTTGTCATTTGAACCTCACATGAGGTTCAAACGAAATTTGGTTTCTGCAGCCATACAAGAAAAGAACCAAGACACACACCAACACAATTTACACAAACATCCATCACAGTGAATCTCCTCCTCACTGTGATGGAAGGCAGTCTTGTCTCTCCCCTACTCTCCATTCCTCTCCCGAAGTCAAAGTCAAAGCCCCCGGCGGGCGCTAGCAAGTCCGCGGCCATTTAAAGCCACACCGGGCGATGTAAGGCCCTGCCCCGGGTCTTGATGTTGGAGCCCCCTGCAGGCGCTAGTAAGTCCGCGGCCATTTAAAGCCGCGCCGGGCGATGTAAGGCCCCGCTCCAGGTCGCTCTCAACTCCGCAATTCGAGCGGGAGAAGTCGCCGTTGCCGGTGCCCCGCAAATCGGTCTCCCACCGGGGACCCGCGAGCTCCTGGTGTCACCATCCACCGGAGTCGGGTCGCAGCTGCGCGCCACCGCAGCTCTCCACGCTCCTCACGCTCCGAAGCTGGCCAACTCCACGATGGTAGGTCCGCAGCTCAGCCGGCTCCGTGACTTGAGCCCCCAGGTCGTTCCGTTGGAGGCCATCCACGGTGCTAGGCCCCAACGACAACGGAGACCCGACAGAGAAAAAGGTCGGGTCTCTGTGCAGGGAAGAGATTTAAAAGTTTCCCCCACCCACCCCCCATCCCCCACACATACACATTTAAAAGCCCACTACAAACTATACCCTCAACGGGACAAAAAAACAAAAAAAATACAGACAGACTGCAGAGGCCGCTGCGACGTCGGTCGCACCGCCCACCCAATGATGTGAGGATATGGAATATTCAGGCAACATTAGATGCTGAGCATCTGAGATGCTACAAATACACAGCATTTAAAGTTGCCTGAATATTCGTTCCAACATTAATTTAGATCAATTCAATAAAAGCATGAGAAACTCCCTTGTTGCTATTCCCCAATGGAATAGTCTGAAGACCTCGTCTGAAGAAGAGTCCCGATCCGAAATGTTGTCTGTCCATATCGTCCACAGATCCGCTGTGTTTCTCCAATACTTTGTGTATTGCCCAGGATTCCAGCATTTTGGGTCAACTATTTTTTTTAAACTGTGTAGGAATGAACTGCAGATGCACATATAAAACAATGTTAAAAGTATTCCTCCAAAGATGCGAGTAGAACCTACCATTTCTAATACAATGACACTATATAGTTCAAAATGGACAGATTTGCTGGCTAATCTCAGAAGAATAGCCCAGGCGATGTGGAGTGCTGGCCATTGAATTTAGTTGGATTCAACAATGCTTCTCTCGCGAGAGACCAAATATTGGCAAGGCCATCTGGCATATACTTATAATCTTGCCCACGATAAATCACTGAACAATAAAGCAGGAACATCTTATCCCCAATTAAGTCCGTTAAATATTTCAAACCATTTTCTTTATTTCTGAATACATCAAAATATGGAGAATTCACAACTCTCTCTGAAAATAGAAAACTGCAAAGATTTCCAATAGTCTGAGGAAAGAAAATTATTTTTGGTGTTCCCGAAAGCTGGCCAGAATAAACTGTCTGGCAAAATGAAATTTAACCTTCCGATCGATTGGAAACCAATTTTTCAGCTCAATCAACTTTCTAATTTTCTTAATAGGATTCTGTTTGGTGAGCGTCCGTTCTGGTGGATTCATGAGTCGGGGGTCTATGATGAGCACCAGATGCCCAAGTTAAAGCAATTTTTCTGCTCCTGTGAAACTGGCCCAGGTTTGTCCCAGCAAAGTGCAATGTGACTAGTTAGCTGTTTATTTTATGTCACTTCAGTGACAGATTTCACATTTATTCAGTGGAATTAAGTTTCAAATTTCTTTAATAAAATACTTTTTCCCATAAATGTCTCTGTACAATTTTATCTCCTGTAATGGATGGTTTTAAATGTCACACATTGACATGATTCTCCTTCCCAAGAGGAAATGATTGCAGTAAATTCCTCAGTTTAAAAACTCATTTTGTTGAATTATTGAATTCTGAACAGACTTGAATTTAATGTTTAAACATTTTTTATTAATTAGCAACTTAGAATTGAAAAATTGCCAATCTTCTTACGTAGTGGTCAGTTTTAAGGATTGCAGTTGTTCACTGTTCAGTTGGATGCTATTCTTGGTAACTGTCCCTCAGTTAGAAAAAAACATTGCAAATCGGCACATGGTTTGTACTTCAAAGGTATTTATTTGTCCATCCAATAGAAAGGAACTGCGACATAGAAGAATAATGGGATACTCAGGAGAAAGGGGTTATAAAGGTTTGTGTCAGAACCAAGTGTAAGGTTATCTTTATAGCAGCCACCTATTTGTTCACTTTTAAATTAGCATTTCAACATAATTGAGTTGAAGCCTGATGCCACCCCATCAGACTCAAATTTACTCAGTTTGGTTACAAGAACTACAGCTGATTTTATTTTACCCACTACTACCCCCTCTCCAAGTCTTCTTTTCTATAAACCCACTGGAAGCTACAATTGCCAAATACTTCCCTGTGCTGGCATCATGGATTCTGCCAGCTGATCAGTTATCGCTACTTCTATTTTTCTTTTTGATGTGAATAAGATCCCTGTCACCCTAGCTAATTGTAGATGGTTGAATAGATAGGGAGAGGGCTGATGACATGTCTTCCACTAATGAAACTTCCTTCCATATGTTTTCCATTGCTTCCCTCACCCACGTTGCTGCGGCGACAATGTGGCTTTTCATCAATTAATATTTTCCCCTAAGTTTTTGGCATGTTTCCTCCTTTGCTTATCTAATCTTGTTCCACCCCTCTCCGCTGTTACTTAATACTCTTACCCTCTACCACATACTTAACTACCGTGTTATGTTTCTCTCAGGTACCCTCACTGCTTCTCTCTCTGTTTCTGTGCCAATTCACTTTATTCTCAGTTTCACCTTTAATCTCCATACGATCTCTGAGTTTGCTCCCCATCATACTTCCTATGACTTTTCCTTGCTCCATTTACATTCCCCCTTTACCATATCACGTGGCCTCACTAGTTTAGTTTAGAGATACAGCATGGAAACAGGCCCACCGTGTCCCCGCCGGACAGCGATCACCTGTAGACTAGTTCTACGCACATAGGGACAATTTTTACAGAAGCCAATTAACTTACAAACCTCGACATGTTTGGAATGTGAAGCACCTGGACAAAACCTACGCGGTCACAGAAAGAACATACAAACTCCATACAGACAGCACCTATAGTCAGAATTGATCTTGGGTCTCTGGCGCTGTAAGACAGCAACTCTACCCCTGCGCCACTGTGCCACCACTAATGTGCTAATCACAGAAATAGTGATCTCAGATTTCTTCTGTGCACTAATCTCCACCCACACCCCCTCTTCACTTCCTAATGTCATTTCTTTCTGAGTCTTCCTTCAGAAAAAACACTCCTGCAGTTTTGCTGAGAATAATGTTTCGAACACCCTACATTTCAGCCTTGTTCAGCATTCTTCACAACATTTCTGCAAGGACTGATCTGTTCACTTCCATCTTTAATCCCGTTATCCCCGTAATAAAAAAAAAACAAAGTCTTTCACCCTAGCTGTCGCATCTTTATTGAAAGTTCAAAGATTGAAGAACTAAATATCTTTGGTACGCAGTTAGTTTAGTCATTCAATACCTAATCTAAATTGACAACTTAATCTGTTTTTGTATCGTAATCTGCTCAATAATTACCGTTTACTATTCCAAGATCATCCCACAATAAAAAAAGATAACCCGTTTCTATCTTCATCTCAAACCATATCTCACCCCACACTTCCTCATCTCCAAAGATTGTGTCTTGCTATGATTGTGAACTCGCATTTCTCCATCCTATGTTTCAACATAGACTTTCCAAATTTATCTTGTCCATTAGGTACATCTTTTTGTTCCCTCAACTTTATTCCCACCAAACTGCTCAGAATGTAACTTCCCTTCCTGGTTTGTAACCCACCTTACCTTGGTTGTTCTTCCATTTTCTGGATTTTAACTCCCACTTTGCAAATATGCCATTTTCTTCCTCGAAAGCATATAATTACACACTGTTATACCATCTCTTACTGTCCCTTTACCTCCTAGACCCTTGTCAAATGCGTCCCACCTTCCCTGCAGTTACCTTTTTGAATTCAATGATTCTCTGCCAAAGCAATGAAATGGATAATCAGATTCACAGATGATATCTCATGGAACTTAATGGAAGCATCTCCTTGAATAATTTGTCCTTTATGGAACCATGACTGTATAGGACATCCATTATTTCTTCCATGTTAACCTATGCACAGTCTTTCATACAGTTAATAAAAAACACAGGAGCAGCATTAAGCCAATTGGCCCATAAAGTCTGCCCCACCATTCGATCATGGCTGATCTATTTTTCCCTCTCACCCTATTCTCCTGCCTTCTTTTACTCTTTTACTCTTACTAATCAAGAACCGATCAATCTCCGCTTTAGAAATACCCAAGGGCGGCCTCCATAGCCATCTGTGGCAATGAATCCCTCAGATTCACCACCCTTTGGCTAAAGAAAATCTTCCTTACGTCCGTTTTAAAGGCACATTCTGTGGCTGTACCCTCTGGTCCTGGACTCGCCCACCACTGGAAACATCCTCTCCACATTCACTCTATCTAGGCCTTTCATTATTCGGTAGGTTTCAATGAAATCCCCTATCATCCTTCCAAACCCAGCTGCCCCATCTTCCTCAATGCCCTTTCCTATTCTGTAGCAGTCCTCTACTTTCCTCCATCTAATCTCTCCAAGAAACTTCTGTCATCATTTATTTTCCCTGCTCCATTACATTTGTAATTCAGCAAGGATCTATCCTTGGCACTCATGCAATTCACATCCACATGTTGGTCTTCAATAACATTATTTGAAGCATGTCAGGTCCCAGATGTACAATCCTGGAACCCACTTCTACCTCACTATCATCTCTCATGATACTCCATCTGTTTCCAATTTGTTACATTGCTTACATTCGTCATCTAAGCAACCTGAAATGTCGTCTGTCCATTCTCTCCACAGATGCTGCCTGTCACACTGAGTTCCTCCAGAACTTTGTTTTTTCTTTTACTAAATTACATATACAGCAGGGTAGAATGAACAAGCATTTATAAAATCATGAAAGGAATAGATCAGGTAGATACACAGAGTCTCTTCCCCTGAGTAGGTGAATCGAGGACCAGAGGACATAGGTTTAATGTGAAGGGGAAAAGAATTAATAGGAATCCGAGGGGTAACTCTTTCACACAAAGGGTAGTGGGTGTATGGAACACGCTTCCAGAGGAGGTATGTTGAGACTGGGACCATCCCAACATTTGCAGTAAGACAGGTACATGAATAGGGCAGGTTTGGAGGGATATGGACCAAAGACAGGCAGGTGGGACTAGTGTAGCAGGGACATGTTGGCCGGTGTGGGCAAATTGAGCCAAAGGGCCTGTTTCCACTCTATTACTCTATGACGCTAACACACAGGTTTTATTACAATTCTCATGGAATGCATTCATTAGATTTCTTTTTACTTTGAATTAAAGTGAGTTATTCTCAGGGTGTGTGTTCAAAGCTGAAGTACCATTATGATGAATAATAACTGTCACGATTTTATGATTGGAACAGAGAACAATACAACCCAAGAACTGACCCTTTGGCCCTAATCAGATCTTCCTGCACATGATCCTTATCCTTCTGCGTCTTGTCTGTTCACGTGTTTGTCTAAAGGCTCCTGAATGTTACTGTCATTATACTATATTTTATCTGTTACTAATGGCCCTGTCCCACTGTACGTGTTCATTCAAGAATTCTCCCGAGTTTGCCCTGCTTTGAACTCGGAGATTTACGGTAATGGCCGCTCATAGGTACTCGGGGCTCCCGTGGACATTCTTCAACAATCTTCACGAGTCTTCCCGAGCTTACCACGTTTCCTGAGTACCTGCCATTAGCGTTACGAGCCGCTAAGAGACGTCCCAAGCTCCGACGTACCCGCAACATACATTCTACGTGCTTCCACGAGTTTGATTTTTTTTATACTCGGGAGAGCTCTTGAATGAGCTTGTACAGTGGGACAGGCCCATTAAACTCTCATCTTGTTTGTTAGTTAGTTTGTTTGTTTGTTCCCGAAACTCCGCAAAAACGGTACACGATAGCGCAACAAATTTAGGCCCACCTTACTATTGTCCTGTGATGTGCATTAAACATGTTTCGTTCAGATTGATGTTATATTTTACAAGTTAATGACATTTTAAACTTTAATAAACGTCGCAGTCGCGCTCCCACTTGCCGGCCGAGCCTGCGCAGTTGGGGGAGGGTTGCCGTGACTCGCGTCACAACTGAGATCACTGGCGTCACAACCGGAGCCCGTCAGCCGTGCCTGCGCAGTTGGGGCTATGGGTGAGTGGTGGAATTTTGCGATGGGGGACGAGGACCCAACGGGTCCACACTTGGTCTAGTAACAAATAAGTCTGAGATAGTGTGAAGTATCTTTGCATGTATGATTTGGTTACCGTACCTACTCCACCACTGGTTTGGCTCAGATTCAGCCTTTGAAATGAGTATTGCATCAGATTTTGTGCCTTGCAAAATAAAATATTACTGCAATTGCAATGTTTTTTTCTGCTTCAGGCAGTCCTTCCGGCCATGCGATGATCACAGGTGCAGCATGGTGGCTTATAATGACCAGTCTTTCCACATGCATTTTCAATCGCACTAGAAGGTTTGTGCTACTCTAACCGTTTAAATATCAAAATGGTTAAGTAATTTTACAACATTTAAATACAATGCATACCTCACCCTATCACTGACTGCTCTCTCCTCTTCTGAATGTGCTGCATGTTGTTTGCTTATTGTTTCAATGGGTGGATCCTGGTGACTTATCGCCTTCAGTCTCATTACTATCCCCAAGACAAGAGCTCCCTGAGTTATGAATGACCTGATTTATGTAAACCTGACTTTATGAAAATGTGCCCATAAATATTTTAAGGATTTCGAAATAATAAAATGTTTCATGGTATGAATTGACTGGATACAATTATATTCTGTTAGATAGTAATATCAGGGTGAATATTCAAGGCAATGAACCAATTATAGCAAGTGTATGTTGAATAATACAGTATGGGTTACTTTAGAATATGGACATATAGGACACAGAAAAATTGTCTTATGGACAGTTCTCAGAATGGACCCCAGTAGAACCAGGGGATGGGCTGTACTAATTTTTAGCAAAGTCAATTTATTAAAATTCATTTACTTTAGACTTATGGTCTCTCGCATCTCTGGAAGGAAGACAAATAAAAACTGCAGATGCTGGTGTCTGGAGCAAAAGTGAAAATGCTGGAGGACGTCAGCCAGGCAAACGGCATCTGCGGAAAGAGAAACCAGTCAAAGTTTCAATGACCTTCAGGACTGAGAGACGCTGACCCGAAATGTTGGCATCCACTATCTTCAGATGCTGCTTGCCTGAGCTGAGATTTTTTGCCATTTCTATTTTTGTTACTATTTCTGGAAGGTTTTCGGTGTCCTTTTCCCTGGAGATATTTGTATAATTTTCTTTATTATGTCCTTATTCTCCAATATAATTTATTTTGCTTCAATCAGCAACGAACTATGTTAAAAATTGCTGTTCTCATCCTTTACATTGCCATAATTTTCTACTTTTCCTCACTGTATCAAGACCTTTGCTGAATTCTGAAAAAATTACAAATATCAATTTAACTGCTTTTTTGGCAACATTACAAGCTTTTTGCTTTAATCTAACATTATCTTTAGCTAATCCTTGCAGCCATATGGGATCACTTTTCCTGTTTTTTTTTTTTGCCTTACTTGCAAATTATGTATTAATTCTTTAAAAGTCAGCCTTTATTTTTTACTGTCGTGCCTTTTAAAGTTGACTCCCAATGTACTGTAGCCAATCTGAGCTTTAATTGAATGTACACACAATTGCTGGGGAAACTCAGCGGGTGCAGCAGCATCTATGGAGCGAAGGAAATAGGCGAATGGAGACAGTCTGAAGAAGGGTTTCGGCCCGAAACATCGCCTATTTCCTTCGCTCCATAGATGCTGCTGCACCCGCTGAGTTTCCCCAGCAATTGTGTGTACCTTCGATATTTCAGCATCTGCAGTTCCCTTTTGAACATTTAATTGAATGTAACCATTCACAAAGCTCATATAAAATTCAGTCATAATATGACCACAATTTCCTATTGCCCCTTCACAACCATATAAGCCTTTTCTCAATAATAATTTAAAATAACCTGTTATATCCCATTCTTTAATAATAGGTTTACTCCATTTTCCATTTTGCCTGTATTCTGAAAGTGAAGTATCTTGGAATATTGAACTGCCAACCTTGACCACTTTGCAATCAGATCAGTGGAGGGACTGTTGGGTTTCTGTTTCTGTTTGTGCCTTCAGTGACAGGTGCCAAGGCAGGAGAATGGGGTTAGGAGGAGAGATAGATCAGCCATGATTGAATGGCGGAGTAGACTTGAAGGGCCGAATGGCCTAATTCCACTATTCCTTATGACCTTATGACTTTGATACTTGCAGTCTGGTAAAGTGCCTTCATTTTTTACTTTTTACCACTCTCCCTTGCCCTCACACTGTTGGAAGAATACTATTGAGTTGATGTGCACTATTACTGTTTTTATTTCCCAATTTACTGCCTGCACTATAGCTCGGTCCTTTCCCTATAACTTTCTAACCTACCCCTCCCCCCATCAAAACCCCCCACCCACCATCTAGTTTAAAGGCATATTTACAACCGCAATTGTTCGATTCACCGGGAATTAGTCTTGGCCCAATTCAAGTTAGGTCCATTCCAGTGGAAAAGCTTGTTCTTTCCCTATTTCCATGCCCCATGTATTGAAACCAAATTTTCCTGCATTAAACATTGATCTACACATTCAATTTGCTGATCTTTTTTACCTTTTGCCAATCTTCTCGTGGTTCAGGAAGATCATTACCTTTTTAGGTCATCTTGTTAATTTAGATCCATATTGCTCATATTCCAACAGATCCTGCCTTACCCTATCTATTGTCATTGGTTTAGACCAACAATTAAATCTTTCTCCGCCTATGAATTTATCTCCAGCCCTGAAGAGTCATCCTTAATCCTGGCACAGTCTTTAGGACACAGGCTTGCATATGTAGAGAACATGTTTTCCTCTGCTAACTATATTGTTCCTATTACCACTTCAACACTCAACTTGAATGGTCCCATGCAATATTGTGCTGTGGCCAATTTACTAATTCATCTTGCCATGTCTAATCTTATGCACAGCCACTGCAAAACCCCATACCTATTAGACAAGTGCAAGGGCTTAGGCTCATACAATGTTATTTTCTAGATCGCCTTATTGCTTCACTCAAAGTCAAACTCTCCTGTGCCATGGGACTGACCATTTCTATAGCAGTAAATGTAAGCAGGGCAACTACTTCCTGGAACGTCCCTTCTCCCTGAGGCAGCACTGAAGCTCAGACTCTGGTTCATCAACTGCGAGCCAATGTCCCCTGTATATATGATGCACTTTCTGAAGCTGCAGGTGATATTACATTGATTTCTGATAAGGACTCCAAATTATCCATTGACCCTTTATGGGGGCCACTTTTAATTTGTCATTGTCAGTGAAGTCCTAAAGTTGACTCTACTCCTCTGCTCTCAGCTAATGTCCTCAGGCGACCCTTCTTTTGGACTTGATTTTAACACTGAATACCTAAGTGTGAGTGTCTCTTCCCAACATCATATCATTCATCAAAAGTAATATTTCTAAAAGTTTCAACCATTAAACTGTGCTAATATTAACATCATATTTTTTCTACTTTAAGCTCGCTGGCAAAGAACATTCCTGTAGTATTGTACATCGTTCTGCTGCTGGCAATCGGCATCTCCAGAATATTTATTTTGGCACATTTTCCTCATCAAGTGGTTGCTGGAATAATTACAGGTGAGAGCATTAATTGCAAGGTGCACGATGGACCAACAGGTGAAGATTTTGTATCTGAAAAATCTGATACTAATACTTGTCATTAATTTTGATTTGAAATTCCTTCCCCATCATTCTCAAAGTGCGCACCACGTATTCTTATGTTTGCAAACCAGCAAATATTAGGGAGCATACCTGAAACTTATACAGAAGGGTAATTAACATCAGAATATCTACCAGTACCATTGCTAAACACAAAAATATTGTCATATCATCAGTAGACACGCCCAGCGTGTAAATGTGACTTGCATCTCTCCTACTAAAGTAGTGACGCTCTGGTGCATTTTTCATTGTATTTCACACAAAGGGTGGTGGATGTATGGAATGAGCTGCCAGAAGAGGTAGTTGAGGCAGGGACTATTGCAATGTTTAAGGAACAATTGGTCAGGTACGTGGATAGGACAGGTGTGTAGGGATATAGGCCAAACACAGGCGGGGGGGGGGGGGGGGGGGGGGGGACTAGTGTAGATGAAACATGTTGATCGGTGTGGGCAAGTTGGGCCAAAGGGCCTGTTTCCACGATGTATGACTCTAAGTAGAAACTACAACATTGGGGACATGGATAGCACCATGGCACTCGGTTGCAGAGTTTTTTATTGATCTGGCGGAAGACTACAAAGGAAGAGCAAGCGATCTCTTTTCCACAGTGTTCTTTTGGTTGTTCTCATGGTCATGGGCCATTCACAGTGTTGATGGCAATCCGAGCAGCAATCAAGCAAGTTATTACAGATAGATAACAAGGAAAGAAAACCTTAAGCCATATTATCTTAAAACATTTTACAGAGTGCAATATAAAGCTTAAGGCATACATGTAAGTTTTAGGTGGAAGTGAAAATATCTTTTTTTAAATAGTTATTATTTTTATATCTTTATATTTTGAGGTAATTGCAATCTACATGGAAATGTTTAGAATAAAAAAAATTGCTAGGTAGTAATCACAGCATAATGCAACATTTAAAAACTCAACATGGAACAATTTTGTACCTGCTCAAGATTTTTTTGAGTAGAACGTAAAAAGGAGAACTTTTGCAGTCATTGCAAAGTATAAATATACATTTTATCTTTTAAATTTGTTTTGGTAATTACACAGCTTTGTTGTTTTAACGCTGAGTTGCTGTATTTGAGGTTTGGTTTTCGTGCTTTGTCCCTTCATGCGCTTTAGCCAACTCAGCAGGCAGCAGGAAATACATGCAAGGCTCTGCTGACTTTATTTCATTCCTAAACAATGTTCCATTAACCCCTTGAGTCATCAGGGAAGGAGAGATTGGGTCGCTTTTCTCTTCAGAAACCTGGATTTTTCCAGGATCTGAGTGCAAATGAGTGAAAATGGCCGCGTAATTCAGTATCCGTGCAAAACCTGATGCATCCGAGACCAGTCTGTGATTGCCTTTGGTGTCATGCTTTTTTCAAATGTGGTACGACACTAGTCATGCTAATAATCTCCCCATGATTAAATAACCTGAACATGGATCCCATCAGTCAGATATAGCTGTGACAGTTTAGTTTAGAGACACCCCATGAAACAGGCCTTTCGGCCCACCGAGTCCAAACATCGATCATCCGTTCACACACTAGTTCTATGTTATCCTACTTTCTCATCCACTCCCTGCACATTAGCGGCAATTTTTAGAGGCCAGTTATCCTATAAAGCCACATATCTTTTGGTTATGGGAGAAAACCGGAGCACTTGGAGGAAATCCACACGGGGTCCATAAAGGAAGAATGTGCAAACTCCACACAGACAGCACCCAAGGTCAATATTGAACCCGAGGTCTCTGACTCCGAGAGACCGTGGCTCCTCCAACTGCATTACTGTGCTGCCCAAAATGTGTCGCCATAGCAGTTTTTTAACATGCCATTGTGGTTTCACCTGTGACCAACCATTTCAAGATTGCCTGAATGTGAAAGTTTAAAAGGATGTAAATATTCTGTGAACATGTAAGGAAATTACTTACCAATAATTCCATTTTGTATTTTAGGTGCTGTACTTGGTTTTCTGCTGGGCCAATACATACCCGAGAATATCAAATTCATCCAATATGTTGTGACCTCAATCTTGTTGCTGCTCAGTGGTATGTGCCTGCACTGGGGATTGCATTACTTTGGTGTAAACGTTTCTTGGTAAGTACAGCAATCTTCACACATTTCATTCCTGGTAACAATTGCTTGTGTGAAGTTCCTTTTTAAATTTCTGTGCCTATTAAGTGGCAAACATCTATTAGAGAAAGGAACTACTGTAAACAAATTAGAAATGAAAAGCGTAGATTTTAAGGGGAAGACATTTCTTGCACTCAACCAGTCCTGTGAATTAAGTCAGAAGGTGGAGGGGCACACGATCATGGAGACAGCATAGAACGAGCCCGTCAGCCCTCCGAGTCTGTGCTGACCATTGAATAGCTATACCTTTATCTATTTAGAAAGGATTTATACCTATCCCTGGGCAGTGGGCAGGTGCCATAGACCTGCACGGGAAGGTAGACGCTCCCGCCCCCACAAGTCTCGGGCAGATGGGGCTCGTCAGCCCTGGAAGGCAGTCCATCTAGGAGAGGGAAAACTCTGATTTAAAACCTCCACTGCCTTGTGACCATATCCAGTCACGGAAAAGGCTCCAGGAGTAAACCTCAAGAAAATCCAGAGTCGGAGCCCCTAAGGCAGTTTGCCGTTGTCTACAACCTCGCTCTAGCAGTTCCTGCAATGGCGCTGGTGCCAAACTGTAACGGCCCTGCTGTTCCTTTGGATCGATCAACAACGTGGAGAGGGGGGACGTGCTGCATGGGCAACAGCCTGTCCTCCATATGACATTGCCCAGGCTTGCATCCGACCAGGATGCATCACCCATGATCAGTCATGACCGAGGGGGGGTCTACTATATCTATCCTCTCCTAGCCCATTTTATTCACCCCACATTCCCATTAACTCCTCCGCACCCTTTCCAAAAGATTCTACCATCTATACGCCTGAGGAAATTTACAGTGGTCAATTAATATACCAACCAGTAGGTCTTTGGGATGTGTGGGAGGGTCCATTTTAAGTGTAGGCATAGAGGTCTATTCATTAATCCTCAAAGTTCAAAATATGCCAAGGAATATTGCATGATATGCCAACAATTGCTTTGGTCTTGGTCTTGCAAGCTTCACCAGCAACTGAAGCCAAAGGCTTGGCCTCCAATGATTATGTGATACATGCCAATTAACAAGTGTAGAGCATGTAAAGGAAGATGTGGTGAGATCAATGGGGAGCTTAGGGGGAGAAGGCTTGTGATTGGGGGCCTGTGAGGGCATGCAGATGGAGTTCAAAGCTTAAGTGAAGTTATATGGAGATCTGAGGTGGAGTGGCTGGGTTTCTGAGCCAGGTAAATTGGCCAACTTCGGAGATTAGCAGATAATCTCTGGCTAATAAATAGATCATGTGTATTTGAAGGAAAAAAAAAACATAGGGGAGCCAAGTTGGGTTCATAGGGCTAAACTGAACGGTATGGGATTGACAGGCACTCTTCAGAACAACATGTGCCAATGCCTCTTACAAAGTCCCTCACACATCATCATACATGCAACTGATGAAAAGAATGCATCAAGATGCAAAGAACTACTTGGTCAGGTTTTCTAAGCAACACAATCCAACATGGTTGCAGTTATGTTTCAGTCTGGAAATAAGTGATTTCAAGATAACTGCAACCATGTTGGATAATCCTCCACGTTATGCTGAACCAAAGTGTTTGCATTTCTAGGCCAGAAATTTCCAACTGAGAACATTGGCACAAACGTTTAACAAAAGACAGAACGAGAAATAATGGTTTGTGTTCAGAATGTGTACTGTGAATTGAGAGAATGAGTAATTTAGAATGTCTCATCTCGATGCTGCTGCATATTATATGCAATCCTTTAATCAGCGTGTAGCAATTTAACCATATAACAATTACAGCACGGAAACAGGCCACCTCGGCCCTTCTGGTCCGTGCCGAACACTTATTCTCCCCTAGTCCCATCTACCTGTTTAAGCTAATTATTTTCATGCCAGACTCACAATGGTAGGAGCTCGTTAGTTTTAGGTGGACAATATAATTTTGGAACGTATATGAAACAGATCTTGCAATCAACAGGTGAAATAAATCTGGCAGATTCAGTGAATGGATTTGTAACTGCATAACATAAGTGTTTATACAGCCTGCAGCCTTCAGCTGGGTATGCCTTCCGATTTGAATTTATTACAGGTATCCTATTGAAAAGCATTCAGGCAATAAAGGAATACAGATTATGGGATCTGATGAACTATTATGGTTGGGCAATCTATTCGTGTATTCCCAATATTATTTCCCTGTAACTTACCCTCTTTCACACTGGTCCATCGACTCGTATAACTTTTCGCCTTTGACCAACATTTTAGTGTAACTAAAGTGTAATTACAGTGGCCAATAAACCTACCAGTACGTCTATATTGTGGTTGTGGGGGGGGGCTGTGAATAAATTGTGTGGGAATTAGCAGCCCTTAGCAGCATTGTACCATCCATGTGTTGTTTAATGTCCCATACAATGTGGAGAGTGGAGACACACTTACGGGATTACACAGTTACAACAGCTCATCAGATCCTTTGGCCCAGCATCATGCAAACTTGCATACTGAGTGCTTTACATAGGTTGAGATTCATAGGAGGTATTTTCTTTGTTGTAAGGCAGACTTCAAAAGGGAAAATACTTCAAAAATACTGAAGAAGGGTTCCAACCCGAAACGTCACCTATTCCTTTTCTCCAGAGATACTGCCTGACCTGCTGAAGTACTCCAGAATTTTGTGTCTACCTTCGGTTTTAAACCAGCTCCTGCAGTTCCTTCCTACTTACTTAATTACTTTGCCTCTTAGATTTTCAAGGGAGGGTTGGCCCTTATGAATTTGAAAGCACTTTGCATTCTTTACTTTCATGCAGAGGCTGAAGATCCTACCCACAACAAGCACGTGCCCGAGTTTTGTTTCCTTCATTATGCCATTGTTAAAGAACAAGCATCTGTACCTTTGCCAAACAGGAAGAAAAATACTTTTATTTCTTGTGATGAAAATGTTTTCCTTTAATAGGTGATTCAGTCAATGGGGTCTGTCCTACTTAGGCGACTTTTTAGGCGAGTGCAGGAGACTCTAAGCTCGCCACATGTTCACTGGTGGTCTCTGGTGAGTCTCCTTCATGGTCGCGAGGAGTTCCCGCATTCTGGGAACTAGTCGTGGCCTCAGTATGGTCGCCGCAAATTTTTCAACATGTTGAAAATTGGTCGCCATGGATATAATCGATAATCCTAAGTATTCGAAGGTGCAGTTGTGGTGGGGTCGCCATGTAGTTGTAGGTAGTTGAGGTAGACGTAGGTAGTTTTAGGTAATCGCTTTTGCTGACCGGTCATTTTCATTGGCTCATTGGGGGGGAAAAAAACGTAAGCAGGAGTTTTCAGAACCAAGGATAACCGACTGGTAATGTTAAATGTCTGCCGAACTTCACAGCTGTGTATCTCTGGCTTATTGAAAGTTGGCTGGCTTCTTAAAAGTTGTCTCCACTCCTTCTCCCCCCCACCCCCCCCATCTCCCCCACCCCCCTCTTTTAAAGGACTTACCGTACACTGTGGAAGGTACCATCTTAATTACAGCGCCAACCTTCATCGCGGTTTGTGTCTGTATCACCTTGGCTTTGCACCATGTGAATTTCAGGCAGCGCTCCCCACCCTTGCCCTGGCCCCCGCCTTTGCGATGTGTGTGTGTGTGTGTGTGTTCCAATCTGATAGTTGCAGTTTCAGTTCCCGGTTTTTCAGGCGATTGACAGCAACTTGATGTCGCCTGCAGTCCGCTGCAAAATCGCTTAAGTGGGACAGGCCCGTTAATGTTTTGAAGATAAGAAGGTCCCCTGGAGTGTGCAGAGTATCCAAAGACAAACATGTTTGCAAAGCACTCTTGTAAAGCATTTGGACATTCTTATCGTATGGTTTAATGCCAATCTGATCAGTGTTTTTCAAACAGGGAGATGTAACAGTTAGGCCGATGTTCATTTTCACCAATGCACAATATTGCACTGTGATGGAGCCAATAGTTAAAGTCGGCATGACAACCCTTCAGGCTCTTCCCACAGTCTGCAGAAATTAAACTTCAGAGCATTGCTCCAAGTTACCTAATAATAAGCTAACCAGATGAACTATACGCTAGGGTTCTGAAAGAGGTAGCTGTTGAGATCGTGGAGGCATTAACGGTGATCTTTCAAGAATCATGGGTCCTGTCCCCTAATAAAAAACTCAAGAAATAATGAATCAAATTTTCAGATGAGGCGATTTTCGAGATCATGAGGTAAATCTCTATCGGAATATGTAAACATTTCACCTTTAGTGCGTTGTGTTTTCAAGGAGAAGTGAATCACAGAAAAACTCACAAATACACACACATATACATCCACATCCAAGATCAGAGTTTTATAAGTATATTGATTATTAAGGATGAGGTTTCAGGGTACTTGGAAGCACATGATAAAATAGGCTAAAGTCAGCATGGTTTTGTTCAGGGGAGATCTTGCCTGACTAATCTATTGGAATTTTGTGAGGAAGTAACAAGCAGGACAGATAAAAGAGAGTCAGTGGATATCGTTTACTTGGATTTTCAGATGGCTCAGATTGCTTTTGATAAGGCTGCTGAACAAGATAGGAGCCCATAGTATTAGAAACATAGAGACATAGAAAATAGGTGCAGGAGGAGGCCATTCGGCCCTTCGAGTCAGCACCGCCATTCATTGCAATCATGGCTGATTGTCCTCAATCAATAACCTGTGCCTGCCTTCTCCCCATATCCCTTGACTCCACTAGCCCCTAGAGCTCTATCTAACTCTCTCTTAAATCCATTCAGTGATTTGGCCTCCACTGCCCTCTGTGGCAGGGAATTCCACAAATTCACAACTCTCTGGGTGAAAACGTTTCTTCTCACCTCAGTCTTAAATGGCCTCCCCCTTATTCTAAGACTGTGGCCCCTGGTTCTGGACTCGCCTAACATTGGGAACATTTTTCCCCGCATCTAGCTTGTCCAGTCCTTATATAAGTTTCTATAAGATCTCCCCTCATCCTTCTAAACCCCAGTGAATACAAGCCTAGTCTTTTCAATCTTTCCTTATATGACAGTCCCGCCATCCAATCAATCTCGTGAACCTCCGCTGCACTGCCTCAATCACAAGGATGTCCTTGCTCAAATTAGGAGTCCAAAACTGTACGCAATACTCCAGATGTGGTCTTACCAGAGCCCTATACAACTGCAGAAGAACCTCTCTACTGCTATACTGAAATCCTCTTGTTATGAAGGCCAGCATTCCATTAGCTTTCTTCACTACCTGCTGTACCTGCACGCCAACTTTCAGTGACCGGTGTACAAGGACACCCAGGTCTCGCTGTACCTAACCTAACCCCATTGAGATAATAATCTGCCCCCTTGTTTTTGTCACCAAAGTGGATAACCTCACATTTATCTATATTATACTGCAACTGCCACGCATCTGCCCACTCACTCAACCTGTCCAGGTCACCCTGCAACCTCCTAACATCCTCTTCACAGTTCACCCAGCTTTGTGTCATCCGCAAACATGCTAGTGTTAATTTCCTCTTCCAAATCATTAATATATATGGTAAACAGTTGCAGGCCCCAACACCGAGCCTTGCGGCACTCCACTCGCCACTGCCTGCCATTCTGAAAAGGACCCGTTCACTTCTACTCTTTGTTTCCTGTTTGCCAAACAATTTTCTATCCACGTCAACATCCTACCCCCAATACCATGTGCTCTAATTTTAGTCACCAATCTCCCATGTGGGACCTTATCAAATGCTTTCTGAAAGTCTAGATACACTACATCCATTGGCTCCCCTTCATCCATTTTACTTGTCACATCCTCAAAAAATTCCAGAAGATTAGTCAAGCATGATTTTCCTTTCATAAATCCATGCTGACTTGGACTAATCCTTTTACTGCTATCCAAATGCCCCATTATTACCTCTTTAATAATTGACTCCAGCATCTTTCCCACCACCGAAGTCAGGCTAACTGGTCTGTAATTCCCCGTTTTCTCTCTCGCTCCTTTCTTGAAAAGTGGGATAGCATTAGCTATCCTCCAATCCACAGGAACTGATCCTGAATCTATTGAACATTGGAAAATGATCACCAGTGCGTCCACTATTTCTAGAGCCACCTCCCTGAGGACCCTGGGATTCAGGCCCTGGGGATTTATCATCCTTCAGTCCCATTAGCCTACCAAATACTATTCCTCGCCTAATGAAAATTTCTTTCAGTTCCATGACCCCCTTAGATCCTCTGTCCTCCAGTACTTCTGGGAGATTGTTTGTGTCTTCCTTAGTGAAGACAGATCCGAAGTACCTGTTCAACTCTTCTGCCATTTCCTTGTTCCCCATAATAATTTCACCTGTGTCTGCGTTCAAGGGACCCACATTTAAAGGCAAGGTTCTCGCATGGATAGAAGATTGGTTAACTGGCTGAAGGCAAGGAGTGGGAATAAATGTCATTTATTTCAATGTTGTTATCGTCCCAGCCTCAATCTCCTCTGGTAGTTTGTTCCATATACCCACCATCATCTGTGTGGAAAAACTTGCCCCTCAAGTTCATATTAAATCTTTCCCCGCTCACCTTAAACCTCTGGTTCTTGATTCCCCTACACTGGCTAAAAAACTGTGTGTCTACCCTATCTATTCCCTCATGATCTTATTCACCTCTATAAGAATACCCCGCATCCTCCTGCGCTCCAAGGAATAAAGTCCTAGTCTGCCCAACCTATTCCTATAGCTCAAGCCCTGCAAGTCCTGCAAACATCCTCATAAACCGGAGGACATAGGTTTAATGTCAGGGGGGAAACCTTTAATAGGGACTTGAGGGGCAACTTTTTCTTTACACAAAGGGTGGTAGGTGCTGGCAGAGGAGTTAGTTAAGGCAGGTACTATCACAACGTTTAAAAAGCATATTAGTAGGTACATGGATAGGAAAGTTTTCGAGAGATATTGGTCAAATGCAGGCAAGTGGAAACTAATTTTCTTATCGAGTCCACATACAAGATTAGAAGTTGTTCAGCCAGAGCGGAACACACGTCTTGGCATCTACAAACAATGGTGTCTGTCTTGCGCTTCTTGTGCGTGGTGGTGGAAAGATTGGTGAAAACTGGGCCGCAATGTGAACCCTCTTTCCTTGACCCCAGTGGAAACTAGTGTAGATGAAGCATGTTGGTCAGCGTATGCAAGTTGGACTGAAGGACCTGTTTCCACACTGTATAATTCTATAGCTCTAATATAGCACTACACCATGATACCTGTTACAAACTAAAGTGCTTGTTCTATGTATTTACTACGAATAAAGCACAGGCTCTTTTGGAACTAATTTACACTTGGGTGTTCCAGGACAATTTTACTTGCTACCAAGTGGTGTGCCAGGCCTGAATGGATCCGACTAGACACGGCACCATTCTCTTCACTGAGCCGGGATGCAGGGACAATCCTCGGACTTGGCATCGGACTCTGCTCACCATTATACGCCAGCACACAGGGGTGGAAGATGACGTGGAAGGTGAAAGCTGTCTGCATTGCACTCTCTGTGCTCATCATTGAGATAATGGATCGGGTTCCACTGCCCAAGTACTCCACCATCCTGTTTTATGTCCTGTTCTACCTGAAGAATGCATTTGTTCCTATTTTGGTGACTGCTATTATCCCCTGGCTGGTCCATTCCATTTTTCTAATTCAGCCAACTCGGAAACAAAAGTAACTTTAAATTAAATAGTTATTTAAAAATGGTTGAGCCATCTCCTGACACACCGCCAATACTAATTCACCTCCCAATGCCTCCTTCGTATTGAGTGCTAATCTGAATCAAGGGCAAACAGTTCAGAGTTTGGATGTCAAAACAGAAGAAGGTCTGAAGAAGGATTCCAACCCAAAATGTCACCTATCCATGTTCTCCAGATATGCTGCCTGACCTGCTGAATTACTCAATTACTCCAGTGGTAACATTTCACTCACTTGCTTATCTAACTAACACTGCCCTCAAATTATTCAACGGCACTGCCTCCAATATCCTTTCAGAAAAAAGAGTTCAAAAGATCCACAACCCAAAGAGAATGAAAAAAAAATCACTTATTGGGGGCGGCACAGTGGCGCAGCTGGTAGAGCTGCTGCCTCACAAAATGTCTCTGCGATGGACGGTCTACATCTACTTCCCTCTGCAATTTCTAGGGCAGAGCTGTTCCCAAACCAAGTTGTGATGCTACATGACAGTATGCTTTCTATAGACGTCGTCAAGCTAGTCCCCCAACTTTTATATTAATTTCCCTTAACAATAAAAAATAATAACCTTTCCAAATTATTTGCTGTATCTGCATATCCATCCTTTGTGGATCATATTCTAGAATACTCAGTTCCCGTTGTTTCTTTAGTTTCTTATTACTTAGATAAACGTGTTTACATTTTCCCAGCCAAAATTGACAATTTTCCACTTTCCCACATTCTAATCCATGTGCCAGATTTTTGGTCCACTTATTGAACCAGTCTATATCCCTTATGCTCTCTTCACATATTACTTTCTGACGTAACTTTGTATAAATGGTAGATTAAACATTCATACTTCAAAACTTGCCTTTATCCAAGTCATTAATAAACCAGGATGAATAGCAGAGGTGCACCAGTTGTTGTCTCTTTAAAGTATAGTATGTCCAACAATATCCACCAAATGTTTTCCTCGTCAACTAATACATTTGTCAAACATGGTTTCCCATTCACAAAACCCTATTGACTTTACCTTTATAAAGCTTCTAATATTTGCCTTATAACAGATATGAAGCTGCCTCACCTGTAACTTTCTGTTTTCCCCCTCACTTTTTGAAGTGCATTTGAGTTACATTTGCAAGTCTCCCGTCCGCACGTGGATTTGAATCATTGAATATGGTTACCATAGTATTGTTTTGTGCAAAGTACTGTGTTAAAATCCACTCTTTTAGAAGTTAGTTTTCTAATCACTCATATTTTATTTTATTTATTTTGCGTGATTGGACTTTGTGGTTAATAGTTTTTTCTCATTGTAATTTAAGTGTATTACTATAATTCTACCTGCGAAACAAGTTGTTGAAGAATATTAAAAACGACTTGAAAGGAAAATAATGAAATTGATTTTTTTTGTCATGCATGAGAATTTCTATCCAAGAAATTAGATAGCATAGTGACTGATTTTCAAACGGCTAAGTATATAACATATAATATTCCTATCGGTGGCACATACTGGCAACCGTTTCTAGGTGAAATCATACTAACTAAGGCGGCAAAGTGATAGAGTTGCTGCTTTACAGCTCCAGAGACCTGGGTTCGATCCTGACTACGGGTGATGTCTGTACGGAATTTGTACATCTCCCTGTGGCCTGCGTGGATTTTCTTTGGTGCTCCGGTTTCCCCCCACATTCCAAAGACGTACAGGTTTGCAGGTGAAATGACTTTGGTAAAATTGTCCCTAGTGTAGTGTCAGTGTATGGGGATCGCTGGTCGTTGTGGACTCGGTGGGCTGAAGGCCCTGTTTCCGCACTGTATCTCTAAAGGAGAGTCTAAACTGTGAAATTGGAATGGACAAGAAGAGCACTCGGATGAAACCCACACTGTCACAGGGAGAACATGCAAACTCCACACAGACAGAACCCGAGGGCAGGATTGAGCACAGGTCTCTGGCACTGTGAGGCAACAGTTCTACCAGCTGCACCACTGTGCCGCCCATGGTTACTCATACTAGTACACTCTTATTACAACTGCAGCCGAGTACAGATACATTAAAAACCATTCAGGAACTAAGTTAAGGGTGGAAAACACCATTGGTCTTCTTGAGCCGAGAGACTATTGCCGCATAAGTCCAGATTTGCACTGCAAACATGTAGAGTCTTCATCGCACACCTCGTGGTGCACAATCTCGCAAAAACCCTGAGGACAACGAGGTGGAACCTGGAGGGCAGGGGCGGATTAACCATTAAGCAGACTAAGCACGTGCTTAGGGCACCAGGGCCAAAGGGGGCACCACAAAGTTGGGAAAAGGGTGAAAAGAAAAAAAAACGAATGAAGATTTGTAAAAAAACCAACATTGATAAAACTAGTGCAAATTGATCATAATGTTCTGTTTCTTGATCATGGTGCACCCTAGGGTTATCTTCCCAGGTGTACCACAAGGGGCACTGCTGGCGCAGTGCACTCTGACCTCTGTCGGTCAGTAAGATCATTAACACATGTTTCCTGTTGTGGAATATTCTCGACTGACCTCTGTGCCTCAGACATGATGTGTGCGATATCCTTGGAAATCTAAGACCACTGCACTGGTAAGATGTCATACAGCTTCAATGATCCTTTATTTAATTAATATACATAGTCGTCTCTTATCTGTCGATCTTTTTTGAGACTTTTTGTGTCTACTTTTGCCTGATTTAAGCTATTTTTTGTTGGCGAGGTGCAGTGTCATAGCATGTGTTTAAAAGTAAAATGATGGAGCCAAATTCAGTTGTCATGACAGTCATTTCAATGACCCTCTCTGCCCCCTTTTAATTTCAGCCCCATGTAAACGTCAAAAATGAAGCGTGTTCAGTTGAGTGGTGCGCAAAAGAGAAAACGTGCAAAAGAGAATGAGCAAAAGAATCTGTCTATTGTAGCCAAGACAGGAAAGCTGACAGATTTCTTCTTACAAACTGCAGAGAAAGATGATCCAGATCAAAACCAGTGTCAGTCTTCAGAGACAGCAAGTGAATCAAATCTATCTCATCAGATATGCCAGGCCAGATTTTCATGATGACGTTGCACATGATGAAGTGCCACAACCTGGACCTAGTTCTACGACAAGATGTGTAAATGCTTTTGAACTGTCCAAGGAGTTTAGAGAACTGACCAAGGATGAAATGAACAAAGCTAAGGACCCAGGGTTGTGGGATGAATTTTATGGTGATGATGTGACTTATTGGGTTGCTTGTGAATGTCAGCACCACAATGGGCTATTTGACAAATCGTGTCGCAATTTCATCAGTGGGAAGCCAAAGAGATACTGTTCACAGAAAATATTTTTTGGAATAAAAGCCAATGGTGAACACTACAAGAGAGAATGGCTGTTGTACTCTCCTTCAAAAGGATCAGTTTACTGTTTTGTTTGTAAACTATTTGCGCCCAAAGGGTCAACGCATTTTGCTAGAAATGAAGGATTCAGTGACTGGAGAAACACTGCTGTAATTGACAACCATGAAAAAAGTACAACTCACCGAGATGCCATGTTGACATATTTAACTCGGAAACAAGGCTTAGGCTTGACACAGCCACTGGAAAAACAAATTGAAGAGGAGTACAATTACTGGGAGGATGTGCTTCGGTGTGTTGTAGCAGTCATTTGCACACTGGCTGAACGAGGATTGGCATTCCGAGGAAAAGTGGAAAAATTTGGGTCTCTCAATAATGGGAATTATTTGGGGCTACTCGAATTGATAAGTCAGTTTGACCCATTCTTGGCTGCTCACATATCACGGTATGGCAATGCTGGAAAAGGCAACCCTTCGTACCTGTCCAAAATGATATGCGAGGAACTTATTGAGTTAATGGCAAAGAAAGTGCACTCCGTCATCATTGACGAAATTAATGTTTCTGGGTACTTCAGTCTGTCTGTGGACTCAACGCCTGATCTTTCGCATGTTGACCAACTGAGCATAGTGCCCAGATACTTGCAAGATGGACAGCCAGTTGAACGATTTATCACATTTTTGGAATTACAAAACCACACTGGTGAAGCTATGGCACAGCAGGTGTTGAAGTACTTATGTGATGATTGTAAATTGGATTTTGCTAAATGCAGAGGGCAGTCATACGACAATGCTGCCAACATGTCTGGACGTTACAATGGCATGCAGCAAAAACTTTTGGATGCAAATCAGTTTGCCATTTATGTACCCTGTGCAGTTCATTCACTAAATTTAGTTGGACGAAGTGCTGTGGATTGCTGTCAAGTTGTAGTAGATTTCTTTTCCACTGTACAACTGCTCTACACATTCTTTTCAGCCTCAACTGCTCGGTGGAGAATTCTCAAAGATTGCATTGGAAATGAAAAAGTGTTGAAATCACTTTCAGACACCAGATGGGAAGCACGTGCTGTGGCAACTGCAGCAATTATCAACTCTTCAAGATTCTGGAAGCTTTGGAAGATTTATCAGATGACCAGTTGCAAAAAGGTGACACTAGAAGGGAGGCAAAGAATATTGCAAACAAGATGCAAGAACTGGAATTTGTGTTCATGCTGAATTTTTGGAATGAAACTTTAGAAAAGTTTCATGGAACAAGTCAACTTCTTCAAAGTGAAAATGTGACCTTGCAAACGTGCAGATTTGTATTCATCATTGGCAGACCAGTTGCACACATCAAGAGATGAGTTTGAGAGATTTGAATCACTTGCAAAGGACATGCTCCCTGATGTAGAATACAAAGCAACTCAAACGCGTAAGCGTATAAGAAAGAGAATGCCCAACGATGGAAATGCACCAGAGGTCATTCTCAGTGCCAGAGACAAGTTCCGTATCTCCACTTTTTATGTAATTGTTGAAAAGTTAGAAACGGAAATGAGGAGGAGACGAAAGGTGTGCAGTGAAATAGCAGACAGATTCTCTTGTCTGATAGATGTTCCTAATGCCACCCAACAAGGTGCTAATTCCCAATTATCAGAAAGTGAAAGGTACTCAAAGACTTGTCAGACACTCATTGATGCTTATCCAGATGACATGAACAACACTTTGTCTACAGAGCTTCAGCAGTTCCATTCATATGTTCTTCATAAGTTTAAAACAACCAAGAAAACATCTTTCACTCACATGGAACTTTACAACACAATTACAGAAGACAAACTAGAGAGTGCCTTTCCAAATGTTGAAATTGCCTTAAGAATATTTTTAACATTAATGGTCACCAACTGCACAACAGAGAGGTCTTTCTCACAACTGAAACGTGTAAAAAACCCAAATAGATCAGTTATGCTTCAAGAAAGACTCGACTCACTGTGTATATTAACAATTCAAGCAGACATTCTGAGAAGTATTAATTTCGAGGATGTTATCAGTGATTTTGCGAATGAAATGTAGAAAAATGCCTTTCAGGTCATGAATATTGGAACTTTGATACATTTAACTTGTGAAATATTAAAATAGATGTTGTATTGCATTTTTGTAGAACTTTATGTAGCCCAAGCTTGGCTTAGTTTGTACAGTATATTGTGTTATCATATGAATACATTTTTGTACTGCTGCAACCTGCATTGTATATCTGGTCAGACAGGTCAACAACTAAAATGGACTGGGTCAGTGTGGAAAGGAGGGGGGCACCAAGATTGGTCAGTGCTTAGGGCACCAGTGAGCCTTAATCCGCCCCTGCTGGAGGGCAACGGATGTATGGAGACCAGGAAGAAAAGGAAAGCTGCTGAGATTCTGTCCTGCTCAATATTGGCAGCCTTACTTCTCATAGAACAATGCTGCACAGGAACAGGCCTTCAACCCACAATGGCCATGCTGAACATGATGCCAAGTTACACTAATATCCTCTGCCTGCACATGATACATACCCCTCCATTTCCTGCATAACCCAAATCCTCTTAAATGCCATTACCATGCTGGCAGCGCATTCCAGTACAGCACAGAAACAGACCATTTGGCCCACAACGATCGTGCCAAACATGATGCTGCAGTAGCTTGAACTCCTCTGCCTGCACGTGATCCTTATCCCTCCTTTCCCTGTATATCCATGTACCTATCTAAAAGCCTTGTCAATGCCACTATCACATCTGCCTCCACCATCACCCCTGGCAGTGCGATGCAGCCACCCATCACTCTCTATAAAGAACATGTCTCACTAAGAGACAGAAAGCACTGGGCACAGGTTAAGGGACCCTCCTGATAATAATGATCCTTAAGATTCTGTTAAAGCAAAGTTCCCAAGTGACCCTCTTCACAAACCAATTGTCACCATCAACATAGTACAAGACTAGGAGCCCAGATCACACATAAATACTCCTCACATCCCTCTTTGCAGATGCACCAGCAGTGAACAAAACACAGGTGAATAAATAAATGGAAATTTGCTGGAAACAGTTAATGGGTCAGGCAGCATCTGTGGAAGGGGATCAGGTAATGATTGAGGTACAGCCATTTTGTCGTAACTGATTTTAACAAACAAATGTATATTTACACTAGTTACTTAGCTGGTGATATTTCTGCCTTTTGAGTGGCATTTGGTTGAGCAAATCCAGACCTCCAGGTAAAATATCGTGAGAATTTCCCTCAGATCTGAGCAATCTCGTGACATCTTGTGAGGAAATGATATTCATTCCTATATCTCCCAGGTGTGCAAGCAGTCTCGCTCCTGGAGAAGGGTACTGTGGCTCCACTCATCACCTCCCAGCCTCTGTCACTGTTTCCACCCTTCCCTCCTCCACCTGACCATCTGCCAGTCAACCTCTCCACACTTTTAGACTTTACAAATACAGCACGGAAACAGGCCCTTTGGCACGCCGTGTCTGCACCGACCAGTGATCACCCCGTACGTTAGCACTATCCTATACACCAGGGACAATTTACAATTTTACTGAAGTCAATTTATCTATAAACCTGCATGCCTTTGGAGTGTGGAAAAAAACCAGAGCACCTGGGAAAACCCACGTGGTCACTAAGTCATCTGTATCCACCTATCGCATGCCACCTCTTGCTCCACCCCTCCTTGCATCTCTTTATACTGGTTGCTTACCCTCTACCCTTTCAGTCCAGTTGAAGGTGCCTTACAGTGCCAGAGACCGGGTTAGATCCTGCCCCAGGGTGCTGACTGTGCGGAGTTTACATGTTCTCCTTGTGACTGCGTGGGTTTCCTCCAGGTTCTCCAGTTTCCCCCCACATCCCAGAGATAGGTGTTTGTAGGTTAATTGGCCTTTGGAAATTGCTCCCCTAGTGTGTAGGGAGTGGATGAGAAAGTGGGATGATATAGAGCTAGTGTAAATGGATGATCGATGGTCAGCGTGGACTCGGTGGGCCAAATAACCCGTTTCCCTGCTTTATCTCTATTCTAAGGGTCTTGACCCAAAACATTTTCAGTCCATTTCCCTCAGAGCAGTTGTCTCCTTACCTTAATGAGGCTGCCTTCTACCAGGCACTCTTCAGTAGATGTCCTGGTCTCCTTATCACAGAGGATCTCCCTACTGGCATGTAGGTCCCTGTCCAGAACATTGTCCCTTTTAAAGTGCATGTGGACCCGTCTCCCTTGCTCGTGTCTTTGTGTCCTCTACAGCCGTCAGTGTGCTATTGCTGTGTGGTTTTCACGGGGATTGTGACATTGAGGCCTAACACCTATTTTTTAAAGTTATAGACAACAAGGGGCCAGGAACTGGGATAAACTGAAGGCTCGTTTAGGAATTGTACAAATGTCAATTTATCTTTGGTCTGTATTTTGGCCAATTTTATGATTTTTGCAGTGGATTGAGTTGGCACAAGCAATGTGTTAGCACTAACACTAAATGTGTTAACACAAAAATAAATGGAATCCAATATCCAAACATGTGCATACAAACAAATGAACTCATACCTCATGTGAAACTTTGGTAAAAAGTACGCATCAAAGTTCCTATAAACATGTCGAGCTGGGCTGAGCCTCAACAGCTTTGCATTGGACAATTAAACGTGTTGTTATTACAAATAAAGTGTCAGGTTCTGTTACCCACACGCCAGATATTAATCAAAAGTACACAATAGAGTTGCTCAAGATCACAGCAAATCTCTAACAAATGTTTAACAAACGGGGATCACAGCTTAATTGAAACAAAAAGACTTCATTGATTCCTCTTGCACTTGACTTTGACAGGTTCATCTAACACTGCTAATGATTACATTTTTAGTCTATAGGTAAGTTTAGCCCAATTGTATAATATTTGCTATATCAAGCAGTTCTGCAAACTACAAAAGTTTAATTTAGAGACAGAGTATGGAGACAGGCCAGTGAGTCCATGTTAACACAAGTTCAATGTTACCCCACTTTCTCATCCACTCCCTAGATGTTAGGAGGAATTTTACACAGGCAAATTAAACTATTGGGATTCATTTTTGGGATGTGGGAGGAAACCGAAGCACATGAGGAGACTCACCCTGCCACACTGACAGCACCCGAGGTCAGGATCGAACTTGGGTCTCTGGCGCTGAGGCAGCAGCTCTACCCGCTGCAGAAATAAAAGTGTTTCTGTATCACTGAAAATTTGTGTGAATGAATTACAAATTTATATAAATAAAATTACTGAAAATATATATATTTTAAATTACCACTCTATTTTGGCTATTTTTTATAGACCGAGTATTCTGTGAACATTTAACCAAATTAAAAAGGATTTTTTTTAACCATTAATATTCCCTACTCTCGGACGGAGCTCTCTTGCTGAGATGTGATTCTTGGGAGACTGAAGGAAATTGGTGAGATTTGAACACCAGAAGCCTTGGTGAACAGTGTTAGCTGTCGCACTGCAATAACCAATCTACAGTCACAGGGAGAAAGTGCACACTCTACACAGACATACAAGATCAGAATTGAACCCCTGCTGGATCTGTGATGCAGAAGCTCTGCACTGTCATAGTTATACTGCAAACAGGTCACACTCACACAATTCAAAGGCATTAGATTTATTCTGTCACCTTTGCCTGCTCCTGTAACTTCTTCAAGGAACTTCTTGAAGATAGACACAAAATGCTGGTGTAAAAGAGGCAGCATCTCGGGATAGAAAGGAACTTTTTAAATGCTTAGTTCCAGCAAATCCTTCCTTTTTTAAATCCTTGTTGACAATTTCTCACACTTCCTTTGATTTAAATGTTATATTTTCCATTGCGAGTGGCCTATCAGCATAGATTCCCTCCAACTGCCACATCCATGAAAGGCAGACTTTGTATGACATTTCCATTCAGAAATATAAAATGCAGCCCTGAAAAAGGTGTGAACTATTCCAATAATCTGTAATATTCTTCATACCTGATACAACTTGAAGGAATAAATGAAAAGAGGAAAATAATTCATCATTTCAAATCTTTGACATATTCATCAGTTAGATTAAAAGGAGCATGTTGATATTTTGTGACTGTCAGTGATTCAGAAAGATGCAGATTTAAGTAGCAAAAACATAGAACAGCAGATGCTGATTTATACCAAGATATGCATAAAATGCTGGAGTAACTCAGCGGGTCAGGCTGCGTCTCTGGAGAAATGGGATTGGTGACATTTTGGGTCAGAAGAAGGGTCCCCCACCATCCTATTTCTCCAGAGATGCTGCCTGACCCACTGAGTTACTCCAGCACATGTGTCGTCTAAACGAGCAGAATCAAGTCTTACTTCAAAACTCGAATGCACAAATATTCAGGAATTAGTTGTGTACCACCAGAGGTGAAATAAAGATTGGAACTTAAATAAAAGACAACGGTTTTTAAACACCGTTCAGAAATTG
Source organism: Amblyraja radiata (assembly GCF_010909765.2). NCBI lineage: Eukaryota > Metazoa > Chordata > Chondrichthyes > Rajiformes > Rajidae > Amblyraja > Amblyraja radiata. The sequence continues at coordinate 21,536,107 of NC_045971.1, forward strand.
AAAATGTCCTTAAATGCCTAACTCATAAAGTAAATTTGAGACATTAGGAAGTGCAGATGCTGGAATCTTGAACAAAACACAAAGTGCTGGTGGAACTCAGTGAGCTAGGCAGCATCTGTGGAGGGAATGGAAAGAAGATATTTTGGGTTAGGACTCTTCTTCAGACCCACATAAAAACATACACATTTATGTGGGAAAACATTTTTAAACACACGTCTATGAAGATAGACCTAATAAAGCTCTGAAGAAGTGTCCTGATCCGAAGCTTCATCTGTCCATTTGATCCACAGATGCAGACACAGGAATTGCAGAAGCTGGTTTACAAAAAGAGACACGAAGTAACGCTGCAGATCATGTGGCATCTCTGGAAGTCATGGAAAGGCGATGTTTCAGGTTGGGACACTTCCTCAAGCTATCTGTAGCGAGAGGTGCGGCGGTGAGGGGGGGGGGGGGGGGGGGGGGGGAGAAAGCTAAGAAAAGAGGTGGGGGTGGGACAGGACCAGGCAAGTTATAGGTGGGTTCAGGGAAAGGGGGCGGGGATATGAGGGGTATAGATGATATTTGGCCCACTGAGTTCCTCCAACACATTGTGTTTGCTAAAAAAACCTCAATTGGTCTAACCAACCATTTTGATATAACAACTAGTATTCGTTTTCATCCAAACTTTGCAAGCAACATAAAGCCTGCCCCTTTAAATATGCGTTAATTGAATGTTGGGGTTTTTTTCTTGGGGGGTGGGGTGTATAGGGCAACATTAGTGGTTAGAGCAACATTCAAGACCTCCAAAGACACTTGTGGAAGACAAGCTGTTCTGATTACTATTGCCCGAGTGATCGATTGAAAGATACAACATAGAAACGGCCCTTTGGCCCGTTCACAACATGTCTATGTTATACCACCTTCACAGCCACACCCTACACACTAAGGACAAGTGACAGAGGCAAATTAACCTACAAAGTCGCGAGTCTGTGTGATGGAACGTGCAAACTCCACACTGCAGCCAAGGTCGCGATCGAACCCGCGTCTCTGATGCTGTGAGGCAGCAGCTCTACCAGCTGCGCCCCCCCAAACAAACATAAGGTTATTACAATGAAAGCTCCGAAGTGGCCGCTTTTGGCTATTGAGACATGATTGATAATCTTGTCTGTGCTAAAGCAATCACTACACTCCCATTTTGCAAATCGTGCTAAATAAATGCAAACCTCTGCCTTTAGTCGGCACCTCTGGTTCTCAGAGGCAGCAAGTCTGCGGAAAGACGCTGGGGGGCGCGCCAACCCACATAGACAACACGGATAGTTACAAACAACAAGTAACGGGCAAACCTTCTTGTGCATAATTGTGTCCAGTGACTTTTAAACATCACACTTTTCCTAGAATATCTTGAAATTACTTTGGCGTATACTTTGCGATAATCGAAGTTTTGTTTTCTCACTCCAGTAAAACAAAAGGAGCCGGGGAAAGTTAAATACGTTAATATTCCACCTTTTACAGGCAGTTTTGTCCCAGTCTGTTGCGTCTCCGTTATCTTCAGAGAGGTGAGCGGATGTCCCAGGAACGCTTGGTCGTAAAGGAGGGCAGCTAAAACTAAATTACTTAAAAATCTAAGCCAGCAGCACTGCAAGAAGAACTGTTACAATTCTACATTTAAATCCATTTTAATAAGAAGGATCTGCCAGAAATTCTGTGACTGAAAAATCCCGGTATGTGTTAATATGCATGTTCCGTTCGTACTGCGCCGCTATCCGCATTATTTAGCTAAAGAACAAATAAAAGTGAAATATGTATATATTTTGTTAAAATACACAATTCGCGACAGAGCGTCGTTCCGTTATGCAGAACCTTCGTAGGACCGTTCATTAGTTGATTCAGAAAAAAAAAAAAGCGCAATGACTTTTATGAACATTTTTCAACCAGATGTTTAAAATCAGTAGAAGGTTAGAAACAGAGCATTTCATTACTTCTTTCAACGCGGCATCTTCAGGTTACAACCGTGCAACCATTTAAAACCTAAAATTCTGAGTCCAACCAACCAACCCAAGCGGTTAAGTTTCAAGTAGAAATTATACTTCACAATCCGAATTTATGATTTCTCAAAATGTAACCATTCCGTCTTTTGTTCCCGAATCGCGAATTCTTCTCGAATTAACCACCGCCGGACTAGTTAATTTGCAAGTCTTGTTACATGAAACGTTTTGTAGCCGAGTACATTCCACTAAGATATCCTTTAAGATCAACTTTATTCTTTGGAAAAAAATGGGAGTTGGTCCGCAGGCTGATTTTATACAGATGTTAGTGGGTGTTTTCAGCACTGTTTGCCAACAGAATACTCCCACTCATTAGAGGGAATGTGGCCCAATCATTTCTGAGCTTCCCCAGGATGTGGGCCCTGACTTGGATCTTGAAAGCTAAAACCCCCACGAAACCAGTGAAAGATAGAAAGAGGAATTAAGGACCGCTGGGAGTAAAGTTGCTAAGCACATCTGTAAGTTTGTTTATTTTTGCAAATTCACAATTTCTGTTTACAGTCTCTTTTCACTGCTCGCTGACGCCAACCTTCGAGGCTTGGTTGAACACAATATGCAAGAGGATTCCAATTCTCCGTTTTCTCCAGTGGATAGTTCAAGCAACAGCGAGGGGGAACAGGACACGCAGCAGAAGAGAAATGGCAGGAAGAGGCGTTCGGGCCAAAGGTCTCATAGACCCAGTACCGGGAAGAAAGGCATGAAGATCTCTCCTCTGGCGCAGAGCTTAGAGGACATTCAGACCCAGAGAGTCGTGGCTAACGTGAGAGAGCGTCAGAGGACGCAGTCCCTCAATGATGCATTTGCAACTCTTCGCAAAATCATTCCCACTTTGCCTTCAGATAAACTCAGTAAAATCCAGATCCTTAAACTGGCCACGAGGTATATCGACTTCCTTTACCAAGTTCTGCAGAACGACGAGATGGATAGCAAGGTAACGAGCTGCAGTTATCTGTCACACGAGAGACTCAGTTATGCCTTTTCAGTTTGGAGGATGGAAGAATCCTGGCCTTTGTCTGCCGGCCCTTAGCGTCTGCTGTCAATCAGGTAAATATGTAGCACTCGGTGCCGAGATGTTTTCAAAATAGCCCCGTTGTTTCCACTATATAACCGAAACAGGCAGCTGTTCGGAAAGATAGTGACATGTGTAACCCGTGCCATGTAGAAGAGGTTAAATAAATACCTAACAATAATGAGCTCTTTTCATCTCAATTTCAAGCGTTCCCAGATGATGCCGACCTCATGCTGTTTAGTTACTCTTTCACTTTTCCAATGTCCCCTTCAAACCTGTATTTTCCTTCTTACTTTTACTTTTAAGTAACATTTATCCCCCCCCCCCCCCCGTGTTTCATTTCCTTCGCACCCCGTCTTATGTACAAAAGGGGCTTTGAAGGGTCAAGATATGGAACCCATCAGTGGCCGCAGTCTCCCTTGCCCCGGCTATTTATTGAGTCTGAATCCAGAGCGTGAAAGAAAGTTTAAGTCAACAGTGAAAGTTCCCAGTCCCCATTGGTGTCTCGTATCCCAAATCTTGGGAAACGTTAATCGTATTCTAATCTACACACTCATCCCGGTACTCACAACGCTCTCTCTACACAACAAACACATTTTCCTGATTCTCAATAACATGATCACCCTCAAAGGTATTTTGAAACAAAACATGCGTGTTGTTGTACCCAAGCAATCGTCGGCTGTTGCTTTGCATACCTCGTGTATAAACAAAACATCCGCATTCGCTTTTATTACTACAGAGGCCTGGGACACCTCAAAAGTGCCAGACACGGGGCTGGAAAGCTGTTATTTACTTCAGATATTTTATTATTTGTTCAATCATTCCTATCATTTTCTCTCTTGAACTGTAGGTATATTGATTAGCTACGTGGGAACTCTACGCCAGCGCATCAAGAACATTTTAAAGATGAACTGAGTGTAAATCAAAAGACAAGAGCACTTAAATACTGGGCTGCGGATGTGGGTACAGCTAGAATGATACCGAGAGACCCAGCAACATTGGTCCGTGGATTCCATATCTATTTATTTGCATGTGTCTGCAAGGCTTCAATCCCACCGTATATCGGGTGGCGAGACTGAGAAATCGTTTTGATTAACAAGGAAGAAAACAAAGAGACATAAACTCAGAAGTTTAGAATATTATTTTTTTATATTTTAATTGGAAACCGAACTTTATTTCTGAAGAATGAGCTCCGAATTTCGTCGACCGTCTTGTTACTTTAAGGAAAGCTATATGGCGTTATGTTTTGTAATAAACGCACACACATTGCGTCCATTTTATTTCTGTTTTATATTGTGCATCGAATTTTGGAGACTCCGCGCTCCCTGGGGGCAGTGGGGGCCTTTAGTAGTTAAACAAAAAAAAAACAAAACCTCATGCAGATAAGCTTTGAGAGAAATAACGTTTCTATATGTTTTACGTGGTGATCCCTTCAAATAACCCACACGGTTATCAGACTTGTTGAGTTGCATCTCCACGAAGAGCAGTCCCCGAGGTTTTAAATGTTTAAAAGTTCCACTCCCAATGAATCTGAAGATTCCGACATTTAGAACCACTCCCCCCTTCAAAATAAAAACAAAAACAATTGGGATTAGTGATTCAAGATCTGAAAATAATCCCACTTTTCGTAAAACGACACAGGTAGAATGGCGAGAGTTTAATTATTATACATCGTCTATGAATTTCATCCCAAACTCAGCCCATGACCAATGTACAGGTTTTATCTACAGTACGCGGCAAGTATAGGCTCGACTTTGCCAGAAATCCCATTTACCAACACGCCGTTATGTTAAAGCTTTGTTGAGTGCTTTACCAAAATCTATTTCTTCTCTAAGTGGCCCCTTTCTCACAGACGATGGGTTATGAGTGAGAAATAACGGTGGCGAGTTCCTAGTGCAGGTGTAGAGGGATTTGCGTTGGTTCCCGTGAGGACGCGTGACAAGAAGAGGAATTCATCCAACACAAAAGTTTCAACCTCAATCATATGGTTTGCTATCAATAATAAAAACAGAAGGAGAGAGAAAGGTCGCAGTTTATAGAACGATGCTGTTGCACCCGTCCGCTGTCAACAAACCAACCTGGATTTAGCACTGAATTCAATGCAGTGTTAAAAATGCAGAATTAATTGGTTCCAAAAATTGCAATTTCTCTCAAATGTTTGCATTGTGCTCTAAAGTTTAGTCACGAGTGATTTTAAATTGTGACGTATTTACCTTTTTAACAGAAAATTCAAATTTGCTTTTAATTTTCTTATAACTTGAAATAAGCGTAAAATAAAAATGGAACAGTGCTTTCAAAAGATCGCAGCAGTGTATTGGTTATTTAATGCGCAGTCTACGGTTCCTGCTCCTAATACTTTGTAAATTTGGGTTAAATAAAGCTGTAATAGTTGCATTTAATACAGGAGAACACTTCTAATACAAACCTAACTATTGTTCATCAGCTCACTTCCTTGCCGCAATAATATTGTGTGACAGAACTCTATTATAGGGATGATTCTGGAGATCAGAGTGGACCTTTGGTGCAGTGCTGCTAATAAATTGTCCCACTTCTGACAACAGCGAATGTTCTGTTTCCAGCTGGTTCTTGTAAGATGGGGAAGGCTTAAAATCCCCAGTCGACACCTGGGGCGGGTTCGTTTCCTCCATATGACCCCCTTTGTGTAATTCCAGTTTCCCTGCTCTGTAGCAGTGCAAAACACACTGCAAACACACAGGACCTCACTCACTCACACCGAGGTCTCAAAACACACATGCAGACCAACTAGGTTCAACATTGCCTCGCTCCTATCCCCCCCCTCCCCCCTCACCCACCCTCAGGTTTCAGAGTACATCATAACATGTGCGTCCAATGTACGTTTCACGTCTCCGAAATCATACACTGAAATCACAAACTAAAACGAGTCCTTTACTTTCCTCTTGATTTATTGGATTTGATTTATTTATCTGATCAATATCAAAATCACCCAGCCAAAAGTCACCAAAACTCCACTGCAAGGACACTGGGTTGTTTATTCCAACTTTTGGGATAACGAGAATACATATTCCCTCAAACACAAGGCTTCTGAACCTTTCCTTCCACCATGTACCTGCCTCCTGGCAAGTGCAAAGAGCTTTCGAATCCTCTGTTGTGATTTACAACCAAGCGGCTGATCGCGTGGAGCCCGATTCTATTATTTAAAATGTAACGAAATAGCAAAGGAGCAATTTTGTTTTTACACAGAGTGTGGTGGGGCCCGGAACGCATTGCCAGGGAGGGGGTGGTGGAGGCAGATGCGACAGTAATGGTTAAGAGGCTTTTAGATAGGCACATGGATGTGCGGGGAACGGAAGGATATGGACCATGTGCAGGTAGATGAGATCTTGTTATCATGTTCGGCACAAACATAGTGGGCCGAAGGGCCCGTTCCTCTGCTGTACTGATCTAAGTTCTATGTTTAATAGTCAAATACAGGTCGTGCAGTGATTTAATTAAAACAAAAGAGTAGGTAACAGAACGGAAAGACAAGTGCGATTGACAACTTTTTCTTGGAAGGATGAAGATGCAGAAAATTTAGCTACTGAAGGAGGAGAGATAAGACAGTGAAGATGGACACAAATGTCTGGAGCATCTCAGCGGGTCAGGCAGCATCTACGGAGAAAAGGAATAGGTGACGCTTCGGACAGTCTGAAGAAGGGTCTCGACCCAGAAACGTCACCTATTCATTCTCTCCATAGATGCTGCCTGGCCCGTCGAGTTACTCCAGCATTTTGTGTCCATCTTCAGTGTAAACCAGGGCATATCTCTTAAAGTAAGGTCCAGGATGACTTCTGAAAGACTAGTATTTGCAGTACCCATCCCCGAGAAATAGGAAGCCCGCAGGTAGATTATGTTTTCAGGGTTAGTGCTGGAGGCAGATACGACAGTGGCGTTTAAGATGCCTATAGATAGGCACATGGATATGCAGGAAATGGAGAGATATGGATCACATGCAGGCAGAGGAGATTAGTTTAACTTGGCAACACGTATGGCACAGCCATTGGGGGCCGAAGGGCCCGTTGCTATGCTGTTCTATATTCATCGGGAGATGCTCTGTAATCCTCGCCTTAAGCAAATGAGGCGAGTCCGATGTGAGACTGCGGGACATCCATCCTTGCAAGGTCAGGGTGAATGGGGGTGATGCTGGAGGAAAGGTCGGCTCTGGGTCGAGAGATCACGGCCACGGTAAATATCGTGGATAATGAGGCGAGGAAGTCTGGGCGAGGTAGGACGTTCTCTATGTATACAGGATCAACATACACAAGGTGGAGGTTAGTGCGAGGGTTGAAGTCGGAAGGAAGGACCGATGGATGAGAGTTGGGGGGGGGGGGAGGAGAGTGGTGGGGAAGAATATTTATCATTCGCTGGGAACGGAGAGATTAACCCCAGCAATGGCTACTTTCCACCGGACCAGTCTGGCGGCGACGATAAATACAGCCACGTCGTTTCTACTGATCCTAGGTTACTCGCAATATCAACATTTTGCTTGCAAAAGGCACTCCGTGCAGCGTGTAATTTGATTTATTTTATACGACAAATTATATCCGGAATAAACTTTTTTTTAACCCCCTCGATCTTGAGTTAAGATAAACTTCTCTTCCTCCTAGTTTGTCAGTTTGATTCCCTATAACGTCGTTGCGTCAAGCAATGCTTTAGCTGGGCCAGCCTTAAAGAAAAAGGTGACAATGCTTGCTTGCACTAATGTTGGAGTGATTTATCTGAAACCCGTCACACTGAGCTTCTCTAGCAGTGAACAGCGTAGAGCCGCCCCTAGTGGGCCAACGGAGCACTGCCCCATAAATGAACACAAGTGGATGCGTTGGAAATCAATTATCTTCAAGAATGGTTGAAACCGATTTACAGTCCAAGTTCAACGACACACCCACGATGGCTGAACGTTTCATTGACTCAACCTTCGATTATACCTTTTAAAATGGTCTTCACGGCCGCAATTGAGCCATGATCATCCTTTTTCTCCAATTGGTTTTATCAGGCAAATTCATTTTTGTCAAGTGATCATTTGGCCCGAAAAAAAAAAGTAGCTCGGGTGATTTAAAAAAAAAGTGTGCGATAGAAGTGATCAGATTTTCCATTTTACAGTTAACCACTTTAAAACAAATCCACATTGTCCAAAGAGTTCAGATTATGGTTCAGATTATCAAGCACCCCCCGCCAAATTGTGAGGAGTTTCATAGAATCATCGCAGTTCCAATGTTTCCACATAAATTGGGCAGAAACGTGCTTCTCGCCAGAAATTCGACATCTCGGCTATAAACAGGCGCAGAGCGCACCTTCGGAATTAAACACAAACAAATAATTTAATCCTGCAAATGCCATGAAGAAATTGCATCTTGGATTTTATCAAAAGTTAAAGGAATAGAATTCAGGTCGGTTCAACAGGGTGCACTTTCAACAACTTCATTTAAACCACGCAGTCGTCAAGGAATAGACGTCTGCACAATAATTAACGATAAATGAGGCATCCTCGCTTGATTTAATTCCCTGCTCGGTCACCGGACGCTGACGAATGTCAAGACCAGAATTCTCACCACAAATGCAGTAAGATCCGAGATACATTAGTTCAGAGATTTCGTATTTTACGTTGATTTGGTGATAAAAAAAATACCTGCGCGAACTTGTTTTGTGAAATTATTGACTCTCCGGGGGCTTATTTGCTGTTGCTAATATGTCCTTTACTCGGATTAATTTTGGATTAAAACCTTTTTTTTTAAAACAAAACATTGAGCTTGTCAAAACAGAAAACTCCGGGTTGACAATTCACAAAAATCTATCCAAGCCTAACACAGCGGCACTCTACTTCCCTGCCACATGCTCGCAGGCCGTCTGATTGACTACATGTGTGCTCTTTGTCCTTCTGCTACTTAGCCGAGATCAAAGCCATCAGAAACCTCTCTTTCAACCAGTACAGAACAGCATGGATTGTTTATGGGCTGTTTTTATGACCAAATCTATTATTTCACTGCGAATCCGACCCTGTTAAGATCACCCTTTGTGCAGAGTATGATTAGGAAAATTGTAAACTATCAACTTTGAAAGAAGTGCTTTGTTGCATCTTCTAGTCCCTGGCACATTATTATGCTTTGAACTTTTCAGTTTCTAATTTGTGTCGGCCACGTTCCTTCTATATTTAACAATACTTGTAATCTAGATTCATGCTGATAAGATTGTAACCCTATAAGATCTATTTCTTTCTTCTCTCCACTTGTAAAATAGTTTGGCTCTTGAGGATTTGGCTGCGTTTCAAGTATGTATTTGATGAAATCATGGATCACAAAACTTTAAAATAGGCTGCAGTGAGGCTCTTTCACTCCGACCGAATGTTACAACACACAAACATTTCCAATCAGTGAAACGCGCAAAATATCACGTAAAGGTCATTGCTAAATTGTAAAATCTCACTTGTACATCAACATTTTAAACTGCTTTCAAATTCCTGCTTCCTCTCCCCTACCGCTGCATCACACTAATCAATTCACTATGTGGCAGCTAGCATGGCAGCAGATGAAGTCTAACATTTCTAATCAATTAGCTGTTCTGAAGCAGGAGGTTATCTGGCCCTTCACTATTACTTAACCAGAGTGCAAAAGACACTAGCATTAAAGGTTGAAAGATCACCATTACTTCTCAAACTTTCAAAGTCAACATCATCCCTCAATGGAAACATGTAGTCTGAATATTGTGCTAAATTACACAGGTTTAGTTCTCAGTCTTCACTGAGTTGAATAATCTCTGGAAGTACTGTACAAAATGTGCCACATATTGCTTCCAAACTAAGATTGGGCACACAATGCTGTAAAAAACAAAAACAAATAAACCCGCTAGAATCCTCCTCTTCCAGCTGGCCAAAACCTCTGCTGGAAAGTAAAGTGTGTGTGTGCAGAATTTGCTTCATATCTAGTGCCATTGGAGATGAGTCATCTGCAGCCACCCATTGCCAAAGTTTACTATGTGAAAAATGGCTAATTATGCAAGCTTAATGTCGATCTGCATAAAAGCATGAAACCGCACTGCAATAACTTGCTGAAGAACCAGGGGATGAAACCTGGGCATGGGGGTGGGGTGCATATTTACAATCTGCTTTTGCATCATGGGACAAGGATATGCCAAAGCCTCTTGAAGCGTTCCAGCATCCAACAATGCCACTGGAGACACCAGAGATTGCAGATGCTGGAATCTGGATCAACAAACAATACACTGGAGAAAAACACAAAGTGCTGGAGGAACTCAGTGGGTAAAGGGCCCGTCCCACTTGGGCGTCATTTGCGCGTCACGCAGGTGGCGCCGAAGCTTTTGTGAATCTCAAAATCCTGGGGTACCCCGCGTCACTGCCTACGTCACCACGCACCATGCGTGCGTAATGCATGCCATGCGCGCGTAATGCATGCCATGCGCGCGTAATGCATGCCATGCGCGCGTAATGCATGCCATGCGCGTAAATGATGTTGCGTAAATGATGCCCAAGTGGGACAGGCCCTTCAGGCAGCAAATGTAGGGGGGGGGGGGGGGGGGGGGGGGGAAATGGGCAGACAATGTTTCGAGTCAGGCCTTTTTTTTTTTAAATCTGAAGAAAGTTTCGGCCCAAAATGTCATCTGTCCATTCCATCCACAGATGCTGCATGACCCATTGAGTTTCTCCAGTACTTTGTGTTTTCTTCAAGATTCCAGCATCTGCATCAATTCGTTGCATCTCTATAGTAGTAACAGTTATTACATTTGAAGTAATGTGTAGCAAACATTGAAGTGGCGGTGGGAAAATTAAGGATCAATTATTGACACCCTCACATACAGTTGAAGAGATTTTGTTTAGGTTAGTGATATTTTCTACAAGGGAGAATGCACCTGGGCTACCGATGATGATAGCACAGATGGAGTATTACTGAAATGCCAGTGACATTGAAGGTCATCTAGGGTGGTGTGAGTGGACTGATTGAGACTCTCCATGGCCTGCTATTAAGAGGCTGGCATTCAATCAAAATCGGGACTGCAGTGTTCTCTTGTAATACAGAGTGATACCAGTCCATCACAGTTATTAACTCCCCCACCATCAAAAAGGCAGCCAAGACCCACATCACCCTGACTACGCTCTCATCTCACTACTATCATTGGAGAGAAGTTACAGGAGCCTGAAAACCATGACCTCCAGGCTCAAGAACAGTTCTTCCCACAACCATCAGGCTCTTGACTAACCACAACATCTATGACCCTCTGTGGACTGTGTTTTTGGTTGCACTACAGAATTCTGTTTTTGTACTACTATGGTTACCTAATATTACCATTATTCATTTATTGTATTTTTGATTATTAATATAATCGGTGTATTATGTTAATGGGCCCATTAAGCTGCACCAAGTAAGAATGTCATTGTTTTGTTTTTACATATGACAATTAAACACTCCTGATTTTCTCATTGAGTCAACCAAGACTAATGTAATGAAGCCTCAGCATTTTAGAGACACAAGGATAAGTTAATTAAAAAAAAATCTGAGGAAAAAGTATGAGTTGTGGGTAGTTAGTATATTTTTATTTTAGAAAAAAGCAAAATCTCACAAGGCTGTCATCTTTAATTGGAGCACAAAGAAGTGCTAAAGGAACTCGGCAGTTCAGGAAGCACCTGTAGATTGGAACCCTGCATCATCTCAACCCCAATGGTTGACTATCCCTCTGCCTCCACAGACGCTGCCTGACCCGTTGAGACCCACCAGCAGTTTAGCTTTAGTTTGCTCCAGATTCCAGCACCTGCAGTTCCATGTGCCTCCATCTTTAATTGGACTTGTTTGGGAGAAATTATTTTTTGTGCGCTAATTATATTTTGTGCGCTAATAAATGTGCGCTAATTATTCTTTGAACTTCTGTGTCTGGATTTTAATTTTGATGTTGTTGCTGCAAGTAAGAAGTTAATGGTTCCTTGGTCCATACACATGACAATTAAACACTGTTGACTAGAACATCATGTTATCACTGATCGCACTAAAATTGTCTTTAGGGCTTCTTTTAGCATTTATCAGTAGTCACATCTTTTGAACTGTTTGACATTCCTGCTCTAGATTATTGGAAATCTGTTCCTTCCACCTCTCTACAACACAAGTGAAAGCAAAGTTGTGCAAAGCATAACATGCAAGAAAAATGTGGATTTTTTTTTCTGGCAATACTTCAATAGTGTTCAGGGCCAAAGGCTCTCCCAATTACACATCTGGCAGTTGAAGAGGCTTAGTTATATTTGACCCATGTGGCTACATTTTTAAACTATACCTCTTGTTTTCTTCAAGCCAAGTCCTTAAACATGTTAACCAACCAGCGAGAATCATGACATCATCCAGCAAGCTATAAGCATGTACATTAACAATATAGCAGTGGAAAATTCGCATATTTATCCAATATCTTGCATTTATGGTAACTTTGACTCATCTCCGGATCCTGCTCGAGTCTCAGTACTCACTTGGTGACACCCGGTTTGCTAATTCCTGCTCCACGTGATCTGTTCGTGAGGCCGAGATGTGGGAGAGAAGGTAATCCTAGCCAATGCAATACTGGCATAGATAACTTCCTTTACGGGAAGTCATCAGTGTTACGAAATAAAATTGGTAAATGTTTAAAGTAGCACAGTTTGTGGAGCTCGTGCCTGTTGGCTCCAGTAAAAGGGAGAAATCCTGACATCTGGTGCTGCCTTTGTGAAGTTTGCACGCTCTATGTGCAATTCTATGGGTGCATTGGTTTCCTCTTCCATCATAAAGATACTTGGATTGATAAATTGATAACTGTAAAATGTCCCTAGTGTGAAGGAGGATGGTGGAATCTGGGAAAGTTGATGGGAATAAAGTAGGACTGGTTTTATGGTTGTTTAATGGTTGGCATTGACTCACTGGGCTGAAGGACTGTTTCTCTGCTGTAGTGCTGAAGGGAAAATCTTCAGTGAGTGATGTTCCCGGAAGATACTTTAGAAGCGCTAACTCATCAGAGTGTCACATTGGTTCCATCAATGTCATAATATCATCTTATAAAGATACACTCCGCCCTCCGCCCCCCCCCCCTCCCCCCAAGGATACAATTTTCATGTTTCTAGAACAGCAAAACTTGCGATTATCCACAATAAACTTTCCACTATTTTACATCCCTATCATGTACACCGCAGAAGAATTGAAATACGATATGAAATATGAATCCAATACTTCCGAGTTGAATGGATGAAATTCACCTTTTGAACGTATTGGCATGCAGATACAATTGTAATGGGATTGTAATAGACTACAGTGTAGCTGGGTCATGCTGACAGTCCAATAACTGTAGTCTTCAGCTCCCCCCTCCCCCACACGAGTGGTTCTAATATTTGATCTTTTTCTGGTTGAGTGACAATGATATGGACCAGGAACTGGGAAGGTTCGGAACATCATTATTTAAACCTTTCGAACAATCTGAAAATTCTTATTCCCAGGACTGACACAATCCAAAACAATATCACCAAAAAAACAATAATATCTTACCTCCCTCCTCTTTTCATTTAATATCCATAATATTGTGTACAAACCAGTTGCTACATTTTCCCAAATGATAGCAAAGAATACACCTTAAAAATACTTTATCGATTATAACCAAAGTCATATGTGCTGAATAATGCATTCTTCAAAGTGTGCGTTGATGTGAAATGTCAAAGTTTAAGATTATTGTAATCATTCTCTTGCCTTACAACCATTGAGAAATCCATATGTTAAACAGGATTGATTGAAGTTAATTGCGAGGAAACAATTGCTTTGTTGCTTCAAGAGTTACAAACTTTTGGCAACTGCAATATTTTCTTTGAACAACTTTCTTACTTTGTAATGTTAAGTACATTTGTATTGCAAATTAAGATTTATTGGTGCAAATGATTTTTGCTTATTTGTAAAGCTCAATTAACTATATATAACTTTTAATTTTCCTCCGTTTTACTGTAATAATATTTCTGTTGTAGGCAATAGAACCCCCACCCAAGAATGTTGATAAACCAGAACACAAAGTTTTCAACATCATGTAGCAATTACAATCAGAATTAATGATGTTCTGAGTCAGATAGCACATTTTTCCAGCAACTTTAACACCATGATTCATTATTATAGGAATAAGGGATATAGGATGACGTTTTGCACAAAAGTTGAATCAGAAAAACGTTTGTGGGAGATTTCATGAACACAGTTGAAAGATTATTATGACCAAAACAACAGTGTAATGACTGCAACAGAAAAAAAATGGAACAGCAGGAAATTAACTTTTAAAAAAAAGAAATATGCTACTTTTGAAAACAAATTTCTATTATTTTCTGCCACGTTTGGACAATTTTCAGTCAGTTTGCTGTCCCTGTGAATTGACCCGAACCAGTCACAAAATTGCCCTTGGCTACGAGCTTGGTTCTATTTAATCCCCTCACCCACTTGTTCTGCTCCGACTTGTCTGTCTATAGTCATCTGCTGCTCATACCCTTGTGTAAGAGTCTCTCATCTGCAGACTTGATTATCCCGATCTCCCTTATCTGGCCTGCTGCTCCACACTCACCACCATTCATCCAACATGGGTAAGGTGGGCCGAAGGGCCTGTTTCCTTATGGTATGACTACATGACTCATTCAATCTTTTGCTTCCCATTGCTGGTCCTACTCATCCATCAACCTTGCTATACATTTGGGGGAGAGGGTAGGGGGATGCCAACAACTCCATAACATTCTATTTATGGTTTCACCTCACTTAGTAATAATAATAATAATAATAATAAATTATTAATTCTTACAATAGTCCCTCCACAAGCTTCTCAAAATCTCTGACTCTGGTCTAAATGGGTACATCCCCTCCCTTTTACCTCACCAGGACCCAAGTCCCTGGAAAAGGCACAAAGTGCTGGAATAATTCAGCGGGTAAGGCAGCATCTCTCGAGAACGCGGATAGATTATGTTTTGGTCGGGACCCTTCTTCAGGGTCTTCAGTATGAAAAAGGATCCCGACCTGAAACATCACCCATCCTTTTTCTCTAGCGATGCTGCCTGAGTTACTCCAGCACTTTATACCAGAGTTTAAAGTTCCTTGTATCTACCTATGTCGCTAGCTCGAGAATTTATTCTGTAAGGAATGGGCTAAACAATAATTTGACTAAACTAAGACTGCATTTTCTCTTGCTAAATTAAAATAATTGATCCAAACTGATATACAACCCGAGATAGACAAAAACCATGGTGGAGTAACTCAACAGGTCAAGCAGCATCTCTGGAGAAAAAGGATGGTGACATTTCAGATCAGGGTTCTTTTTCAGACTGAAGAAGTGTCCCGACCCAAACATCACTTAGCCATGTTCTCCAGAGTTTCTGCCTGACCTGTTGAGTTACTCCAACATTTTGTGTCTATTTTTGGTATAAACTAGCACCTGCAGTTCCTTTTTATCACATCAGATATACAACCTGTACTATTTGGTATGAGCACAAGTTAACCAATCGAAGACAAGGGCAGCCTCAAATCACGCAGCTTGTGCTGAAATGAGGGAAGCTGTCAGTCTGTAGTTCAATCAATGAAGGAATATCCAAGCCTTGATGAATCATCAGACAATGGAGCAAAACAAGAGGTGCCTGAGACAGGCGTAAGATAGGAAAGTGAAACGCGCATATTTAACAGTGCGCTTACCGGAATGCAACAAGAAAACTATTAAAAAAATGCTCAGATTGGGCAGACACTGCGTCACTGGGGAATCAGACTCCATTTCTCCCCTCCCAGTCTCCTCTCTCTCACACACACACAAAAAGATGCTGGAGGATAGTTGATAATTTACACAGACCATGTTTGTATTAAACAAAGGAATTGACAGAGTCAAGAGGACACACACACACACACACACACACACACACACACACACACACACACACACACACACACACACACACACACACACACACACACACACACACACACACACACACACACACACACACACACACACACACACACACACACACACACACACACACACACACACACACACACACACACACACACACACACACACACACACACACACACACACACACACACACACACACACACACACACACACACACACACACACACACACACCAATTCTACCCTGTTCTACAGTGAAACATTGTCAGCAAGAGAGAGCAGTTGGTCACACTCAACAATTCTTAAGGGAGTACACATCCAATAGCGTCAGCTACAACAAAAGTAGAAAATGCAGGAAGTACTGAGCAAGTCAGGCCACATCTGTGGGACGAGAAACGTGGTCAACGGTTCGATGAATTCAAAATGACATTTGGAACATTCTCTTTTAAGATCCCTCCTTAAACCCAACTTCATTGACCAACATGCCAAACTTCTACATTCTTCTCCTTTGCATTGGCAGGTAGCGCCATAGTGCTGTCGTACCTAAAATCAGGTCCTTTGACCCAAGTCAACCATGCTGACCAAGATGCCCCATCTAAACTTGTCCCATTTGCCTGCATTTGGCCCATATCCCTCTAAACCTATTCAATCCCATGTACTTGCACAAATAATTTAATTTTGATCATGACCGAAAAACAATTTAAATATTTATTTGCATTGAGATGATGAACAAATACAAGCTCAGACTGATATTCATATTGATTTAAAATTCATTTCCTACAAGACTAAACCTCAACACTGGGATTTGCTCTTCACACTGCAAAATAAAACATTACAGAATTTATTTTTGTTTTAGTAATATGTATTATTATTGACTGGATCTTTAGATATAGTAGTATTAAATTATCCTCAGTAGTAAGAAAACCTTCAGCAGCTGATTGGGTTGAAATGAATCAGCTTTTGCATCTGCCTGGTTTTTGAAAGCTTCTAGCAATATCTTTTTATTTCAAAATATGGTCTAGTCATTAAAATTTCACATGTAGATAATAGAAAACATTCAAGCTACTATTTTCATCATGTCATGTTATTTCAATTACTTAACATTAGCACAACATCAGTTATCATTTATATACAATTTCTTGAGTAAATAGTTCATGGGGTTTTAATACAGATGTGAACTACATAGTGTACAATGGTAGGAAGCCCTTACCCTGTGGCCCTTCCCCATAGAGAGATCACACTCGACATTAGTTTGTCCGTCTACACCTAGCCCGGTTGTTTATAGGGCAGCAGTTGGCAGTACAACACCTTGCTCTGGGTCAAAACACCAGTGGTGGAGAAACTCAGCAGATCAGGCAGCATCCATGGACGGAAATAGACAGACCACCTATTGGGTCAGGATGCTTTCCAGTCTGAAGAAGGGTCCCGACCTGAAATATCGCCTGCCCATTCCCTCTACAGATGGTGCCTGACCTGCTCAGATCCTCGGTTTAAGAAGGAATTGCAGATGCTGGAACAATCGAAGGTAGACAAAAATGCTAGAGAAACTCAGCAGGTGAGGCAGCATCTATTGAGCAAAGGAATGGGTGACGTTTCGGGTCGAGACCCTTCTTCAGTCTGAAGAAGGGTCTCGACCCGAAACGTCACCCATTCCTTCGCTCCATAGATGCTGCCTCACCCGCTGAGTTTCTTCTGCTGAGATCCTCCAGCACTTTGTATTTTGCTCAAGATTCCAGCATCTGCAGTCTCTTGTGTCCACCTTGCTTTGGAACAGACAGACCAGATACATTTTGCTCCATATTGATGTTTTTCTGCAGCATTTCAGATATTCGACTCTGGGAAGAGTCCTGGCAGCACAGAGTCCTGTGTCCTGCAACTGTTTGGACAAATCTCAGCAATTACCCCTGCATCTCCTCCCAGATTTTCATGACAAAAGCCCATTTCTGGAAGATTTCCATTTCCGATATCATCGTCATGAGGGCAGGCTGGGCTCAAGTTCATTGTCAAGTGCATGAGTACAGTGAGGTACCGGTACAATGAAATATCTCATTTGTGGCAGCATCATAGACTCAGACAAACATACAAAAAACTAATTATGCATGGATTATATATAAATTACACGTAAAACTTTAATAGGAAGAAGGCTGCGCAAAACTAAAAGACATTAGTGAAAAAACACAATTAGATAAGAAAAACAAAAACAAGTCCATTGTAGTGCAAGAGATGGGCTGTAAACGAAAGGACACAAAGTGCTGGGGTAACTCAACAGGACGGGCAGTATCTCTGGAGAACATGGATGGGTGACGGTTTGGGTCGAGACCCTTCGTCAGACTCAGGCCCGCAGTGTTCTGTTGTTGAGGTAAGGTTTAAGTTGCGTTGGTCGGTTCACAAACCTGATGGTTGTGAATGCCTCAGATATACATTAAAGATTGGACAGAAGGTCTTTCTCACCACCAGCCACAAGAGGCCTTGGTTCGTGAAGGTTTTAGATTTTGACAGTCTGCTCAGGAAATCATCTTATTAGGATCGACTCTCCTTTTCATGTAGAGTCCTGATGACATCTTGTGTAGACCAATGCCCAATTAATTTATTGTCAAGTGTACATACCAGGAACTCCAGATGCTGGTTTACAAAAAGACACAAAGTGCTGATGTATCTCAACGGGACAGACAGCATTCCTGGAACTGCAGATGCTAGATCTGACAAAGGGTCCCGACTCAAAAGGTCACCTCTCCATGTTCTCCACAAAGGCTGCCTAACCCACTGAGATACTTCAGCACTTCGTCTCTTCTCTTGTCAAATGTGTTTTACTGGTTAATGAATAAAATGGTAGGGCAGACTCACTGGGCTGAATGACCTAATTCTGCTCCAAATGTCTTGTGGACTTATAAAGTATTTTCAAAGGGACAGGTAGCCCAACATCAACCAGCTAAAAGGAATGTTCTGAGATAACATCATTGACAACACTGAAGACACATGGAGGTGCAGCACACAGTCTGCGCACAGGTTAATGCGGTCGTACACTCGAGTGGGAAGAACAGTATTGCCAATGTACCCGTGTATCCCCACACAATCCATGTGGTTCAACTTCCTGGAGAATGCCCCAACCCCTCCAAAACATATTCCCAGCACTAGCTAATCAGTCCTGATGTTGATGGGAAGCAAAAGTGTGGGATAGAACATACAACAGTACAGCACAATAACAGGCTCGTTGCCCACAATGTCTGTGCCGAACATGAAGCCAAGATAAACTCTTATCTGCCTGCTAATAATCCCTATCCCTCCAATTCCTGCACCTATCCAAACATCTCTTAAATGCCACTATCGTATCTGCCTCCACCCTGTTCCACGCACCTATCACCCTCTGTGTAAAAAACAATCTTGCCTCACACATCTTCTATACATTTTGCCCCTCCCACCTTAAAGCTATGCTGTCCAGCATTTAATTCTTCCATCCTGGGAAAAATGTTCTCAGGGTCTATCCTTCCTATGCCTCTCATAAATTTAAACATACTCCTATCAGGTCTCCCCTCAACCTTCGGCGTTCCAGTGAAAACAATCCAAGACTGTTCCACCTCTCCCTGTAACTAATGCTCCCTAGTCCAGGCATTCATGGGTTGGACCAGTTGTCAAAGGCTTGACCTTGCTTTTGCTGTTATTGCCTCTATCCACAAAACCAGTTAAAAATGGTTGAAGTTGCTCATCGATCTGTGGACTGAGCATGGGTCAGGCAGTAGACGAGGAGGCTTTGACCTGAATGCCTTGACTACCTAGGAGTATCACCCCTCTAATTCCTGGATCATTCTACATGGACTTGGTGAAAGGTTCAAAGCAACAAACAAGGCAAGAGAGTGATACAAGGAACTGCAGATGCTAGAATCTTGAGTAAAATACAAAGTGCTGGAAGAACTCAGTGGGTCAGGCGGCATCTGTGGAGGGAACGGACAGAAGGGCTTTCAGGTCAGGACCTCTCTCAGACTGAGGACAGGAGAGAGAACAGCCTTGCGTAACTCTGGATTTAATCAGCCCACCCACCATTTAGGATATAGTCTATGCAGAACAGGGATGATTCTCTACTTTAGTCCCAAAGACCAGGTTTAGGTACGATCTCTTACAGATAGTCACCACCTTTTTGAGTAAAACATTTTGCCCCAAATTTCTTACATCCCATTTTCAGTTAGAAATGTAAAAAAAAAATGCAAAAACCTTACTCATTGAAATACAAAACAACCTCCTGGCATCAGAATTTCATAGCTGGACACAAAATCAGTTCTACCAATAAGCAGTCTTTTGAACCCAACCACAAACAGAGTAAGGTCAATTCTCAAAATAGGATTCCAGAAAAACAATTTCAACAGAAAATTGCTATAACCTTGCTTTACAGAGATTCAATTTCCAGGTTGTAAAATGAAACTTCCCTAATAAAACTCCTACTTTTTCCAACCTGATTAAACAATCTGCAGATGTCCCGTTTTATTTTGCCATCATCAACCATAAACTGTCTCCATCACCGTTGGGGCCTTAAAGCTACCTGAAGCACCCCCTGTTAGTTGCAAATCCCACGGTGACAGGGAACATCTGCCTCCTTTGTTTGAAGTGGCTTTCAATTTTGTTCACATTGTATAGTGAATTAAAAAAAAACATGTTATCCTGGGAGTACTAATTGCAACAGGAGATTTCATCCCAAAATTGAACCTAATAATGTAATATTTTGAAATAGATGGATGAATTGGGCTCATTGTTGAACATTAACAACACGAGCTTCCTTTTTATATAACATCACTAATTAACAAAAACTTCCCAAGGCACTTCATGAGAACATCATCAATCAAAACAAAAATTGATGCACGATTACAAGAAGGACATCAAGGATGATGACCAAAGATTTAGTCACAGTGATAGATTTTAAAGACATTTTCTCAAAGGAGGGAAGAGTTGTAGAGAAAGTTAAGGAAGAAATTGTAATGGTTTAGTTCTTCACAGTTGATAGTGCAGTTGCCAATATTGGAGAGATATGTACAAAAGACATAGAAACATAGAAATAGAAATTAGGTGGAGTAGGCCATTCGGCCCTTCGAGACCATTCAGTATGATCATGGCTGATCATCCAAAATGGTGGAACGTTTTGGAAAGTTACGAGGCCAAGGGAAATAGCAGAGATACAGAGAGCAAGGCAATGGAAGGACTTGCAAACATGATGAAAGAAAAACTGTGACATTGATTAACATGTGACATTGTGGAGAAATCTAAAAGCCTTTGGGATCCAAGGCATTGTGGCAACTTGGATCCAAAATCGCTTGTTGGCAGAGAACAAAAACTAGGGTTGGTGCAGTTGGATGAATGTTAGGTCAACATCTTTTTGTAATATATATCTGAGATGTGACTTTAAGCATAGAAGACATTTGCAGCTCATATCACGAAAGCCTGTGAGGCTGATAAAGATTAAAGTTCTCAGCTGGAGGAAAAATTAATGAATTGTTCAGATTAGTGAAACAGTGGCAAATGGAATTCAGTACAAAGTTTGAGGCAATGTATTTGTGAAAGGCTGAATAGCACATGTGATTGTGCAATAAATTGTAGAACAGCAGGATGTTGGATGGCAAGATCCAAGACCTGTTTAAAGGAATACGGGGGAAACGCAGTAGGTGGGACTCGTGTAGATGGGACATGCTGGTCGGCATGGGCAAGTTGGTTTCCATACTGTATGACTCTATGATTATGAAGGTGGAAGTGCAGATAGACAATGTGGTTAAGAAGGCAGCCAGGATAATTGCTTATTGTAAATAATTGCTTTATTGACTGAGATAGCCACTTATTAATACCTATTTGCTTTAAGAATATGATACAATAGTTCAGCCAGTGCTTTGACAGAGCATAGAAATAGGCTCTCCGGCTCAACTTGGCCAGGCCGACCAGGATGCCCCATTTAAAGTAGTCCCACCTGTCCAGAAATTCATACATACTGATGATTGCTCAGAGTGATGGAGGTGACAACAACAGAAAGGGTGCAGAGGATTTTACCAGAGCTGGAGAATTATTTTTTATTAGGAGCGAACAATGAGGGTAGGATTGTTTTCCTTGAAATAAAGGATGTTGAGGAGATTTAAATAAAGCTATAGGGTTCTGAAGGGGGTCAGGCAAGATTAATGAAAAGACCTTGCTTCAATTTGCAGAAAGGGCAATAACGGAAGGATGTAAACTTAAATAATTGGTAAAAGTTCAAATTGAGGAAATAAGTGGGGGTGGGGGGGGGGGGGGGGGGGGGGGGGGGGGGGAAGAGAGAGAGAGGAGAATGTGGCCATTCTGGAGAGGATGCAGAGGAGATTTATAAAGTAGTAAGGTATGGAATATTATAGTTATGAGGAACAATTGGATAAACTAGGACTGTTTTATTTGGAACAGAGAAGGCTCAGGGGAAACATAATTGAAGTTCATAAGATTACGAGGGACCTAAATAGATTGGTTATGACGTCCTGGTTCCCTGAGCAAGAAGGATCAGAAAGCAAGGGGCTTAAACATAGATTTAAAGTTGTTGGCAGAACAATTGGAGGGAGTGGTTGAGGAATTGTTTTTCTTCACCCAGAGGATGCAGAGACCCGGAATTTACTGCCTTGAAAGGTACACGAGGCAGAGAATATCACCTTGTTTCCATAATGTTTCCTGTAGACTTGAAATATTGGGGTGTGCAATGCCGATGGGTGCAGCTAGGCTGGTGAATTCTTCTTCATCTGGTACGGCCATTGTAGCTCTTCAATTTCAAATAATACACCCCGCTCCCTTCTCTTTCCTATGCCCCCAACTCTAGTGTGCATCCATTTCTTCCACCCCACCAAGTCACCCTGCCCCCTCATTCATACACTCATCACTATTCTCCGAGTCCCTTATTTATCTTCCCCCCCCCCCCCCCCCGTCCCTTTCCAACTATATTCCTCCCTTTAGCTTTACATTCTACTCTTCTCCCTTTATCTGACACCCTTTTATCTCCTTTGTCATTTACTCCACCCATTAAACCTTCTTCACCTGTATCTACTTCTTACTTGCTATGCTTTGTCTGGTCCCACCACTCTTTTCCAGCTTCTCCCACATGACCACCACAGCCTGAAGAAGGGTCCCGACTCGAAACGTAAGCTGTTCATTCCCTTCACAGATGCTGCTTGGTCCATTGAGTTACTCTAACACTTTGTTCGTTTTTGTTCAGGATTCCAGTTACCACAATTGTTCAGATTGGCTTCTTACAAGTCGTACATATCTCCATGCTTTATTGAAGGGATGTGGATTGGGAACTGTAAGTGCAAAGTGTCGTTTGGCTAGCATACAAATAAACTGAATGGTCGCCTTTTGTGTTGCGATCCTGTAATATCTGGGAAATTAAATATATCCACTGTTTCATGATGACAGTTCCAAGGCAATATACTCAGGAGAAACATTATTTAACATAAATCAACTTCCTACACACTTTATTACAAGAGCCTTCAGTATCTTCAAAATTGTCATGTTATGAGTTTGAATGCAAGCATTAATTCAATGAACCCATTAGCAGATTATTTTTCAAATGAAAACATTGCAATGATTAATTGTCACGTGGCTTGAGAGTACTCATTGACATTATGAGAAGTGATGAGATGATTGCATGTTGCAACAACAATACCCATTCCCTTTTAAAAACAAACTTTTGTGATTTCCACATAACAAATAAAATGCTGGTCCACAACCACAAACAGTTTGCTAGAATGGGCTGATTAATAACTTACTTTGGGGTGTCCTGGTTGGGTTTTCATTTCACAATCCAAGGGCCATGCAGCTGATTGTGGCTGTTCCAGCAACACCACAGCTGAGAACTGGGATATCTCTTTATGCTGTCAAGGCGTTGATTACTTAACGATGTTCTTTGAATGAGCAATTATGATGTGAATGGTTATCACTCTCACACAGATCCTTAAAGTGAACAGCACCAGGCTATGTCTGTTAATGCAGCTCCACACAACTCAACCCAATCACAATCTCAGCGACGTCCACGTGTATCGTGGAAAATCATGGGTTTTGCCCATAAATTAGAGGATTTATGTCCCATTTGTCCATGTTTGGCCCATATCCCTCCAAACCTTTCCTGCCCATGCACCTGTGTAAATGTCTGGCATGGGTGCAAACACTACTAAGCATCACACTATTGAATATATAGACGCTGAGAATGTATGAAGGGTTGTTCCACAGTTTTTTGTTTTGTATGTTTTTTAAATTCCAAATAAAGTTTATTTTTGAAAATAAGATAAATGTCTTTTAAACGTAGTTATAGTACCTGCGTCAATTACTTCATCTGGCAGCACATTCCATATACCCACCACCATTTGTGTGAAATGTTGCTCCTCTGGTTCTTATTAAATCTTTCCTCTCTCTCATAGGAACAGGCTCCTCGGCTCACATTGTCTTTGCCAAACTTAATGCCAGATTGAACTAATCTCCTCTGTCAGCACGTGATCCATATTCCTTGCATGTTACCTCTCACCTTAAACCTGTGCCCTCTAGTCATTGATTCTCCTACCCTGGGGAAAAATACTGCACATTCACCTCATCTATTCCCATCATGACTTTATACCCTTATACAAGATCACCACTCAGCCTCCTGTACTCCAAGTAATAAAGTCCTAGCCTGCCCAATATCTCCCTACAGCTTAGGCCCTCGAGTCTGGACATCTGAAATAAAATAGAAAATGCTGGTAACACTGCAAGACAGGCTGCCTGCATGGACAATGGAACAGAGGTAATATTTCCGGTTGAAAGCAATTTGTCAACAATACTGTTACTTACATTATTTCTGCTGCAGTTTGTAGGTCAAGCTAATTTAGCACGAGCTGGAATCATCCTCTCTTCCCGACTCCGAGGATCCCATTTTCCTTCCCTTCTTCCCCCTTCCTCTTCCCTCCTGGCCACATCAGAAGCCATTCTCTGGCTCTACATTCGTCTTCTCAACTTCCTTTCTTATTATGGTCCACTCTTTTGTCTTCTCCGCTGGTCACCTTCCTTGGGTACTATCCCCACCCTTTTCTTCCCCCGTCTGACATCCATCAACCCCTTCACCTGGACCCACACGTTACCAGCTCTTGTTGCACCCCTTCCCATCACCTCTGTCTGCCAGCTTTCTCCTCCCCACTCCAGCAGTCTAAGGGACTGGACCCAAAATGTTGGCCGTCCTTTTCCCTCCACTGATGCCGCCTGACCTGCTCCTCCAGCAGTCTCAATAGTCCAGCTTCTGCAGTCTCTAGTCTGTAACCTGTCTGGCCCCTCTCTCCCCCCCCCCCCTCCCTTTTATACCAGCTAGCTTATCTCTTCACTCCAAGTCCTGATGCAAATTCTTGACCCGAGAAGTTTACATTAACCTTGCACTTCAAAGATGTTCCATGGACCGTTGAGTTCCTCCAGCAGTTTTCTTTTTGCTCTGGATTGCAGCATCTGCAGTTCTTGTGTCGCCACGAGAGAATATAAATTAGTTTTAGGTTGCTGAAAGGGCAAGAGAGTGATGGCAAGGTCAAAGGGAATGTCATCGCTGTAAGAGGCTATTGATCAAGTTGACAGATTAATGAGAAAAAAAACAAAGCGACTTGGTAATGCAGGTCAGATCTGATGGTAAAACACAAAGCGCTGTAGTAACTAAGCACTTGCTTGTTTCTGAAGAACTAAAACATCACCCCTCCATGGATGCTGCCTGACCTGTTGAGTTACTCCAGTATTTTGTGCTTTGCTCATGATTCCAGCATCTGCAGTTCTCTGTGTTTTCAGAAATGATGCTGATGTGCAGCAGATAAGCAGCGGCAGTGGAAATAATCTGTAGGAGAATTGATCATTTCTGATATCAACAGACAAAGTGAATCACGTGAAATTGTTGAATCTGATGCTGAGAACTGAAGGCTGCAACACAGCCAGATGGAGGATGAGATGCTGGGCCACGTTTATGGGATGGGAGTCACAGACAGATGGGTTAGAGTGGGAATGGGATGGAGAAGTAAAATAACAGGCAACTGGACATTCACAGTCACGACTGCAGACCAATAGCTCTACAAAGAGGTCAATATAATGGAACAGTACAGTACAAGGATAGGCCCTTCGGCCCACAATGTCTGTGCCGAACATGATGCCGTTAAACTAATCTCCTCTACCTGCATGTGGTCCATACCCCTCTAGATAGATAGATAGATAGATAGATAGATATAATTTATTGCCACACAACCAGGGTCGGTGGAAATTTGGGTTGTCAGCAGCAGTACAATAATAAAGAACACACAATAAAACTGTAACACAAACATCCACCACAGCATTCATCACTGTGGTGGAAGGCACAAAAATTTGGCCAGTCCTCCTCCATTTCCCCCCCGTGTACAGGACCAGAGTCCAGAGTCAGTCCAGGATCGGCTCTTCCTCACCGGAGACCGTGGCTTTAAGATGGTCAAGATTTAAAGTCTCCGCCGCAGCCAGAAGCACCGTAGACTGCAGGGCCGGCGGTCGAAGCTCCCCTCCAGGGGTGATGGTAAGTCCATGCTGGCCCCGCGGTAGAAGTTGGCCGCGGGCCGTCAGTGATGGCTTCTTCTTCCCCCGGGTCCCCCACGAGGGATCCCGGGCTGTAGACGCCGCACCAGCTGGAGCTCTGCAGACCCGGGCCAGCGAAACGGAGCGCTCCCCTCCAGCGAGCCCCAGCGAGGGCTCACCCGCTCCACATCGAGAGTCCACGCTGCGCCCGCCGCTGAAGCCCCGGGCGCGTCTCCGGGAAAGGCCGCGCCGATCCTTGATGTTAGGCCACGGGGGAGGCGACCTGGAAAAAGTCGCATCTCCATGGAGGAGGCGACCGAAGCAGTTTCCCCCTCACCCCCTCACACCACCCCCCACACAAAACACACAAAGGAACATTAAATACACACTTTAAAACATACTAAAAAATAAAAAAAAGTTGAAAAAACTGACGCGCTGCTGACATGGCTGCACACAGAGGAGCGCCCCCTACTCTACAGATCACCTTAATGTCTTCTCGTTCTTGATTCCCCTATCCTGGGAAAAAGTCACTGCATTCACTCTATTTCTTATGCTCATGATTTTATACACTTCTATAAGATCGCTCCTCATCATCCTGCGCTCCAAGGTATAAAGTCCTAGCCTGCTCAATCTCACCCTATAGATCAGACCCTTGGATCCTTTAGATAGATGTTTAGATGTGAGCAACTCAATGACATCACGACTTCAACAGCAGGAAGAGTTAATCTGCTTTGAGGTGTGACGTATTTGTGGTCTCAGAGAGAAGTCAATTTTATACTTTGGTATACTTGATTGGCTCACGACTTGCAACTAAGATGCTTCACCATTGTTGAAGTGGAAGATGGAGATGGTAGCGTAACATCCAATAGTCCCGTCGTGATGGGACAAAGATGAACAAAATGGGTTGGACCAGGACTGGACTATTTGACGTGGTACCATCTCATCGGAGGAGAACAGATAGAATAGGTCTTGGAAACAGCTTGAACTCTACTGACTGCTGGTGTGTGTAGGAACCTAGGACCAACACTCAGATGGACCTCGATGTTCAAGATTCAGAGAAAACTCCAACCCAGGGTGGGCCTGGCCAATTCATTCCGCATGGGTAGTATTTAAATCCCAGTCACAAGTCTTGTGATGTTTCTAAAATCAGTGAGGTTAGAAAAATAAGCTCAATGCTATGACATTGAGGTTGAATTGCATGACATCGTGCTTTAAATGATATACAAATACGGACATAAGTAAGCAATGTAAAGCTGCTGAACTTAACTCTACAAATCACTGCTGAAAATGTGAAAGCATTAATAATGATGTGTTAAACTTGAATGTTTTAAACAAAATGAATGTTTTAAACTTTCCTAAAGTGTTTAGTCCATTAAGTCAGTTGGCATCCTATAAAGGTCAAAGGGTCAACACTGTATAGAGTGGGTAGGTAGAAACTGCAGAGGCTGGTTTACGCCGAAGTTAGACACAAAATGCTGGAGTAACTCAGCGGGTCAGCCAGCATCTCTGGAAGAAAAGAAATAGGTGATTTTTTGGGTCGAGACCAGGGCCGGCCTTAGGAGGTGCGGGGCCTCCTAAGTGCGGGGCCCAATTGGAAACAATTTTGGTGAGCCCCAGGTTCCCAGCCAAGGTCTGTAGATTCATAGAAATATAATTAAAGTCCATTATAGAGTTTATATCTCTATGGTAGAATGGAAAGTAATCAAAATGTGCGCTTAAAAAGTGCCTGCGAGTTAATGGACCAAACAGATCTAAGCTACATTTTAATATAAAATTGCATACATGTAAGCCTACAAGTAACAAACAAAATTGTGGATCACCTCTGAAAAGTACATAGTTACAATACCACTTGTTTTAGTGACTGTGAAATGAAAAAAAAAAGTAATTTAATTAAATAGATCCTGGAAAACCAATAACCATTGGTGAAAAACCAGTCCAGGCATTACATTTTGGGCGTCAGCCCCATCCTACCCTTTGGGCTTCTAACCCATCCTAACTTAGTTGTGTGTGTGTGTGTGTGTTAGTTGTCTGAGCGTTACGTGTGTGGGAGGGAAGGAGAGAAGGGAAGGAGGGAGGGAGGGAGAGAAGGGAGGAAGGAGTGAAGGGAGGGATGGAAGTTGAGAAAGGAG
This sequence comes from Amblyraja radiata, assembly GCF_010909765.2. NCBI lineage: Eukaryota > Metazoa > Chordata > Chondrichthyes > Rajiformes > Rajidae > Amblyraja > Amblyraja radiata. The sequence goes on from NC_045971.1 coordinate 21,564,674, forward strand.
GGAGGGAAGGAGAGAAAGAAAGGATGGAGCGAATGAGAGAATGGAAAAGAGAGAGGAAGGAGAGGGAGGGAGGGAGGGAAGAAGGGAGAGGGCCGGCGGCGGGAGCGGATGCCAGGGTCCGGGCGAACGCATGTGATCTGACGCCGATGTTTGTAAACGTTGCTCGAACCCCCGGCCTGGCCCTCCCTGTATTGTTCACCGCATCTCCCCGGGGAGAGAGAGGGGTGTAGCTGGGGCTGTGTGCGTGAAGCACGGCGACTGGAGGGCCGGGAGCGCTGCCCCGGGACCGTGAGGGAACGACTCACCTCCCCCTCTCCCCCTTCTCCATTCCCCCTCACACCCCCTCCTCTTCTACCCCTTTCTTCCCCCTCCACCCCTCTACTCTCTCTCAACCCCTCTCTCCCCACTCCACCCGGGGTAGATCTGCCCGAGTTGAGAGTAGATTACTCTGGCGCGGGGCCCCCTTACTCACGGGGCCCAATTGGGAGCAATCGGTCCAATCGGCTTAAGGCCGGCCCTGGTCGAGACCCTTCCTGGTGAAGGCAGAGTAGATGGAGTTGTGAAAGGAACTGTCCCTTCAGACTGCTCGTCTAGACGAAGCCTGAGGAAACAGCTGCCCAAAATTGACCTCAACTCCCATTAGAATCTTCTTGTGAATTAACTAGATTACCTCCCAAGCTCAATGGGTGTAGGCCAATCTGTATTTAATGGACAAACCCCAGGAATTTAGTGCATCTGTGCGGCGTTGACTTCAATCCAAGTACATCCCTGTGAATCCTATGACAGTCGTTTCACATATTGCTGTCCATTATAGAGTTCAATTGCTTCTGTCTTCTAAAGAGAATCAAAATAAAGTTAACCATTATTTACCCAACCAAGGCTGCTGGAGCATACATGGGACTATGGGGAATCTGTAGTTTGTTAGTGTTCCAGTAAGATTTTTCCCTAACTTTCTGCACTTACAGTAACAGCAAGCATCAATTTTGTATGGCATCTATCCTTACGATATAATTAAATCCAGCTGCACTGTTGTCATGCAAACATGAATATACCCTTTATCAAACTGGACTAATTGATTGTAGAATGTTGGCGGTAGTACGGATTACTGCCAAGTGTGTTTAAAGGTGATCCTCCCTTTTGATTCAACCTGGGACATTACCACAGGACCATCGCTGCTGCTGGATATGTGTAACTTTAAGCTATCAGCAAGGGTCTTCAGCCAGAAAACATTCTTAAAGGAACCTTTATGCATACATAATGAGTATGACAATCACCACTGCTTTTTTTTAGTAGACTTAAACGTGCCGGTGTGTATCTTTACATGAGATGTGGCCGCAAAACATGATATTGACATTGAACTTTGTCAGGTTGCTGGTACACGGTTCTGGTGTCTACAGTCACCAAATAAAACTGACAACGGATGCCTTCCTAACACTTTTCATTCCTCAGCATGGTCTAAAATGTGGCAAAGCCAACAAATTAATCTGAATTTACTGGCTGCATTATTTTTATATTATCTTAAGTTTCCCACCATTATTCCTGACTTGGATGAGACAGGACTGCTAAAGTTTAGTCCGATCCAACACTCAACAGGATTGCTCGGCTAGCTGTTGTATCTGCCTTTGCTATTTAGCACCCAAGTAATCATGATGCTGCTGCGTCAGGCTGGCACCCCAGTACAGAAGTGTGAAAACGCACACCTCCTGATTCAGGGACAGTTTCTTCCCAGCTGCTATCAGGCAACTGAACCATCCTATCAACAACTAGAGAGCGGTCCTAAACTGTCATCTACCTCAACTGAGATGCTCAAACTATCTTTAATTGGACTTTATCTTGCACTATGTTATTCCCTTTATCCTGTATTTGCACACTGTGGATTGCTCGATTATAATCATGTACAGTGCCCTCCATAATGTTTGGGACAAAGACCCATCATTTATTTATTTGCCTCTGTACTCCACAATTTGAGATTTGTAATAGAAAAAAAATCACATTCAGATTCAGATTCAATTTAATTGTCATTGTCAGTGTACAGTACAGAGACAACGAAATGCGTTATGCACTTTAACCACATGGTTAAAGTGCACATTGTCAGATTTTATTAAAGACCATTTTTATACATTTTGGTTTCACCGTGTAGAAATTACAGCAGTGTTTATACATAGTCCCCCAATTTCAGGGCACTATAATGTTTGGGACACATGGCTTCACAGGCATTTGTAATTGGTCAGGTGTGTTTAATTGCCTCCTTAATGTAGGTATAAGAGAGTTCTCAGCACCTAGTCTTTCCTCCAGTCTTTCCATCACCTTTGGAAACTTTTATTGCTGTTTATCAACATGAGGACCAAAGTTGTGCCAATGAAAGTCAAAGAAGCCATTATGAGACTGAGAAACAAGAACAAAAGTGTTAGAGACATCAGCCAAACTTTAGGTTTACCAAAATCAACCGTTTGGAACATCATTAAGAAGAAAGAGAGCACTGGTGAGCTTACCAATCGCAAATGGACTGGCAGGCCAAGGAAGACCTCCACAGCTGATGACAGAAGAATTCTCTCTATAATAAAGAAAAATCCCCAAACATCTGTCCGACAGATCAGAAACACTCTTCAGGCGTCAGGTATGGATTTGTCAATGACCACTGTCCGTAGAAGACTCCATGGACAGAAATACAGAGGCTACACTGCAAAATGCAAATCACTGGCTAGCCTCAACAATAGGGAGGCCAGGTTAGTTTGCCAAGAAGTACTTAAAAGAACAACCACAGATCTGGAAAAAGGTGTTGTGGACAGATGAGACGAAGATTAACTTATATCAGAGTGATGGCAAGAGCAAAGTATGGGGGAGAGAAGGAACTGCCCAAGATCCAAAGCATACCACCTCATCTGTGAAACACGGTGGTGAGGGTGTTATGGCCTGGGCATGTATGGCTGCTGAAGGTACTGGTTCACTTATCGTCATTGATGATACAACTGCTGATGGTAGTAGCATAATGAATTCTGAAGTGTATAGACACATCCTATCTGCTCAAGTTCAAACAAATGCCTCAAAACTCATTGGCTGGCGGTTCATTCTACAGCAAGACATCCCAAACATATTGCTAAAGCAACAAAGGAGTTTTTCAAAGCTAAAAAATGGTTAATTCTTGAGTGGCCAAGTCAATCACCCGATCTGAACATTATTGTGCATGCCTTTTATATGCTGAAGAGAAAACTGAAGGGGACTAGCCCCCAAAACAAGCATGCTAAAGATGGCTGCAATACAGGCCTGACAGAGCATCACCAGAGAACTGGTGATGTCCATGAATCGCAGACTTCAAGCAGTCATTGCATGCAAAGGATATGCAACAAAAATACTGAACATGACTACTTTCATTTACATGGCATTGCTGTGTCCCAAACATTATGGTGCCCTGAAATGGGGGGACTATGTATAAACACTGCTGTAATTTCTACATGATCAAACCAAAATGTATAGAAATTGCCTTTATTAAAATCTGACAATGTGCACTTTAACCACATGTGATTTTTTAATTACAAATCTCAAATTGTGAAGTACAGAGGCAAATAAATAAATGATGGGTCTTTGTCCCAAACATTATGGAGGGCACTGTATAATCTTTCTGCTGACTGGATAGCACGCAGCAGGAAGCTTTTCACTGCGTCGATAGGCATGAAAATAAACTAATCGAAATGACTAACAGTTGCAGGTCTAACCTGGTGCTGCTTCCAGAATGGGCGTCTACAGTCATATATGTTGGTCCCATGGTGTGAATGCGTAGGAGAGTGATGGATATCTCAGCTAAGGTGAATATTAACTCTGTTCCTACGAGTGGCTCAAAATGCCTAATAGCTGTTCAGTTTGTTTCAGCATCTATCCGGTTTAGCAAGATGGTGGGGGGGTCTCTGTGGAGATAAGGTTTTGATTCCATAGATTGCAATGGTCACTTCTACCAATACCATCATGTACAGATCCATCTGCAAATAGGTAGACTGGAGAAGATGAACTCTGCTTACCACATTGCTCGATCTCTATCTGATGCAGATTCAGCCTGGTAGCCCATTGTTGCGACCCTCCAAGCAGAACATTTGTAAACAAAGAAACCATTTCTGTGGGAGGACGTTCATCAAGACACCAGCATTTTTTTTGAATCGTGTTTATTTTAAAAGCTTACTACTGGTAAGCATATCCATTGTTTGGCTCAAAATATATTGCATTTCCCAACTCACATTTACCACTTATCTGTTCATCCTAATGGAATGTACACCATCCTGACCTCTTTCTTACCCTTTATCATTTTGTCATCAGCTATGTTGAATATATATTGTACTCGTGATTCTCCTGATGATTCATGTGGTATTACGACATTGCGTATCACAGAGCTGCAGCACAAACTACACTTAAAGGTTACTTGAATTTCTTAAAACCTCAGTACTTTTTTCCTGTACAGATTGAGCTCACTGTATATCCAGTGAAACTGATACATTGGTGGTAAAATTCACTGGAAGATCTTAACAGTGTAATGCTGTGTAAGTCATTTACTGCTGTTTTCACAGGCAAATATCGCTGAAAGAATATATGTATGTTTAAGATTTGCAATAATGTTTTACTCTCAAAGTGCAAATCCACTTAAATCACTTTACCTGGTGAAGATAAATATTTATTAGCACAATCTTATAGACAAGAGGGATGAAATATATATATATGGGATTGACATGTTAGAATGAATTAGGATGACAATATTCAGAGATACAGGATGTATTACCTGCCAAGATCCCCCAAACCAAATGCAAGTTTCCAAGTAGAGATTGCAGTCAGATGAAGAAATTAAATATATCATGGTTAGGAGATAAAAACATAGAAAATAGGTGCAGGAGCCATTCAATATGATCATGGCTGATCATCCAAAATCGGTACCCCGTTCCGGCTTTTTCCCCATTTCCCTTGATTCCATTAGCCCTAAGAGCAAACTCCAACTCACTTGAAAACATCCAGTGAATTGGCCTCCACTGCCTTCTGTTGCAGAGAATTCCACAGATTCACAACTCTCCAGGTGAAAAAGTTTTTCCTCATCTGCCCTAAATGGCCTACCCCTTATCTTAAACTGTGACCCCAGGTTCTGGACTCTCCCAACATCGGGAACATTTTTCTTGTCCTGTCCTACCCTGTCCAATCATCTAAGAATTTTATATGTTTCTATAAGAATCCCTCTCATCCTTCTAAATTCCAGCGAATACAAGCCCAGTCGACCCATTTTTTCACCATATGTCAGTCCCGCCATCCTGGGAATTAACCTGGTGAACCGACGATGCACTCCCTCAATAACAATAATGTCCTTCCTCAAATTAGGAGACCAAAATTGCACACAATACTCCAGGTGCGGTCTCACCAAAGCCCTGTACAACTGCAGTAGGATCTCCTTGCTCCTAAACTCAAATCCTCTCGCAATGAAGGCCAACATGCCATTAGCTTTCTTCACTGCCTGATATACGTGCATGCTTACTTTCAGTGACTGATGTACAAGCACACCCAGGTCTCGTTGCACCTCCCCTTCTCCTAATCTGACACCATTCAAATAATCTGCCTTCCTGTTCTTGCCACCAAAGTGGATAACCTCACATTTATCCACATTATACTGCATCTGCCATGCTTCTGCCCACTCACCCAGCCTATCCAAGTCACCCTGCAGCCTCACAGCATCCTCCTCGCAGCTCAAACTGCTACCCAGCTTTGTGTCATCCGCAAATTTAGATATGTTACATTTAATTCCCTTGTCTAAATCGTTAATATATATTGTAAACTGGGGTCCCAGCACCGAGCCTTGCAGCACGCCATTAGTCACCGCCTGCCATTCTGAAAAGGGCCTGTTAATTCCTACTCTTTGATTCCTGTCTGTCAACCCGTTCTCTATCCATGTCAATACCCTACCCCCAATACCATGTGCTCTAATTTTTAACACTAATCTCTTGTGGGACCTTATGAAAGGCTTTTTGAAAGTCCAGATACACAACATCCACTGGCTCACCCTTATCCATTTTACTTGTTACATCCTTACATGATTACAACTTACTGTAATAATAATAATAATAATTAATAAAAGTATTAATCTTCCATAATGAAATTCAATGACTGCTCCATTTATGCCATTTACTTAAAATTGATGATGTGGTAAACTAATCAATCAAGCAGTCAGTTTCAAATTTATCTCCTTGCAATTATTATTAGTTATTCCTACTTAGGGATGGTTGCACTGGTTTAGCCAGTTTGATATTGTTCTGAATATTTGATTATTTATACTAGAGTAGAGGACATTGCAGTGTATGTTGCACAAATATCTTTCATGTGAAGGTTGGAACTGCAGATGCTGGTTTAAACCGTAGACACAAAAAGCTGGAGTAATTCAGTAGGATAGGCTGCATCTCTGGAGAGAAGGAATGGGTGATATTTCGGGTTGGGTCTGAAGAAGGGTCTCAACCCGAAATGTCACCCCTTCCTTCTCTCTGGAGATGCTGCCTGTCCCGCTGAGTTACTCCAGCTTTTTGTGTCTGTCTTTCCTGTAAGTAGAACTGCAAGTAGAAGTGGGAACTTTGGCCAATTCTTTATCCTGTAAAACCATTAGAGCTGCTCGTTGCAATCTGGGCATCACAGTTTGTGCCATCTTGTCTGTGAATTAAGCGTTTATCAACATTTTCACAGCCTAACAGGCTTGTATCAACTACTCCTGTGCCACCAACACAATGGGCAGCCTCGCTCAGCACACAGATCTTTCTCCTTTCTGTCACAAATAAATGATTTCTTCATTGGTCAGGATTTTAAACTTCATTGTATGCATATATTCTAAGATGAATATGTCAGATGTCTGGATATACAGACTCATTTTTGCCAGAAACAAAATTATTTTATTTACACAAACACTAATGTTATAACATGATACAAAATAATGGACTCCAAACAATACAGAAAGGGAAAATGGAGTGAGAGAGGGTGAAGGAAATTTGAGATTTACATCAATTTGATTATGACAAAAATTATAAACACCTGCTACAATACAATACTGTTAATAAATCACTATACACACACTTAGCACTTCACCTAAATACAGACATTTAACTTATTGACAATTCTATTAGTGACACTGGGTGGTGTCAATGGATACAAAAACAATAAAATGTGGTTTAAATGCAAATTTAACATTTTTTTGTAGTTATATATTTGAAAATAAATTCAGAGATTGTTGCCAACATAGCAAGGAAATGGTTATAGACAGACTATTCCACCACATCAATACATCCATCCTCCAGAAGATTCTCGATAAAGGCGTTTTACCTCATTGGAACAACTATATATCAAGGCAGAATAAAATCAACAGGAAAAAAAATGCTCCAGTCAATTAGAGTTGCCAAGACTGTATTGGTGAAAAGGTTAAAGCAACACAGTACAATTTAATAACACAAGCTAGATGTGCATTCTGCTGTTATACAGTGTAATGCAAGCTGTCATCAAAACTTGCTTCTTTGTTCCTCCAACAGAGACGTCCATTATAATTGTACATTTAAATAGCAAGCTAGACCCTGGTGGAAAATCTAGCATACAGAGTTTTGGCAAAGTAACTTTGCACCTGTACAGAATCCTGAAGGGAAATAATGACTGCACCTCTCCCAGTTAGAATGCTTATACAAGCCAGGTAATTAATTAGGCCTTTTTACGTTTAGTACTGATTCTCAATCTTCTGTTGAAGGCATTTAATGGAACAAAAAAAAATTATGAAGCAAGTCCATCTATCACTAAAACTACAGGATTGGCTCTGGAAGAAGCATTTTCCAGACACTAGGCACACATTGGAAAAATCAATATTTGTACAGGAAACCCAGTTTCACTGTTTAAAACACATCACCTCCTCCATCTTACAGCTGAGCAGTCATGTTATATTTATCTTTAAACTGTATTTAAAACAATGTAACAGCACAATTTTTTGTACAAACATTAAGATCTGAACAAATAATTTAAACAACCTCCCATCTTTACCCCAGTCTTGTACATTTATAAGGTCACCATAAAATCCATATTTCATATCAAATCACACTATCTTTATCTAATGAAACCGCCCCTTTCATCTTGAAAACTAATACGTTGCAGCATTCTTATGGTCAGTAAAGCCCATCCAGTGGACCCCAAAATCAAAGCAACTTCTTGTTAAAGCTTCCCATCACTTCATAAATAGAGGAATGAAAACTGGATTCAACTAAAACTGAAAGAGGAATGTACGGAATAACTGTTAATGCCGGAATTCTCAATTACATTCCAGCCGAGACTTTAACATTACTGTATCCACCCAAAGTCATTATTGAAAAAGTTATAGTATTTAATCCACCCAAACAGCAGCAAATCTATGAATTTAAACAATATATTCTATATATACAATTATTTATATTGTATGTCTTTAAGCTAAAAATGTAAAATATATTTTGTTTACTAAAATACATCAATACCAAGCTGCTTGCGTGAAAAAAAACAATTTTACAAAATTCACGCCAATGTTGCAGATGGCAAGTAAAGCTTCATTTACTGTTGTGAAATGCATGGATGCACTTCCGTTACCTTCTGTGGCCAACCCGACTACGGCAGGAATTCTTAATTAACCTGCACTGAGAGGCCCAGTCTTTCACCTCAACCATTTACAGATTCACTGAATCAATCTTATAGCTGTCTGTCTAGTGAAACAGCTACCACCGTGTATAACACAGGCCCAGTCTGTCATTCAACGTCTCTTTGATGGTATTTTCTATTTTTGTAAATATTAGTTCAACAGCAGAACAATGTCCACAAACATTCATTCAGTCATGGTGTCTCTCACCTAATCCTCATCAAGTGATACAACTTTTCTCTAAGAGTGAAACTATAAAGCCTATTTATCTAACAACCTTTACACTATTAAATATTTAAGATTTTGCATACACCAGTTTGTGAAACGCCTTCATTATTTTAACAGGGTTCGCAAATTGGCTTGTTAATCAACTATTTCAGTATATTTTGAAATACCCGCCGACTCTTTAAACACAAATATACCCTATTTTAAGATTTACTGTGAAGGAGTGAAATTCCCCATCCACTGTTCAACTGCTACAATCACAAGAGTACATTGCTGTTTTCTGTAAGCCTTTAAAAAGCATGTATCTAATAGAACTCCCACTACCATATGCATCAATTCAGTCACACAATATCATCAGGGTTATCATTTTGCTTCCATCTGGACATTACATTTAGTGCCACAATTCAACAATCATTGTACCCGCTCTTTTGAAAATCCTGCCGACTTAATTAGTTTGCCTTCTAGTTTTAGAAAAGCATTAAGATAAAACATACATCATCACTTATGGCCTTCTTGATTGAAATAGATGGTCTGATTTCTACGAGTTTGGTGCTCAAATTAAACACTACTCTTTATGAAGGAAAATTGTTAAAAAGAACCTCTGAAATTCAGTTGAAAATATTCCAAAGTTAGACCTGCAGTCCAAAATGCTCAGTCTGGTTCTCCTTGTAAGGTGAACCTCAATACAAAAAGCAAACAGCAAACCACCTTATCCAGCAGAAACTACAAGCTCCTTCAACACATTTGGAGTAAAAAAAAAGACAAAAATAACAATTTTCAGAATATATATAAACAATAAAATTGTATGAAAATTATATTGTGTTAACCTCTCTTTTTAAATTTAAAAATTTTAAGGTAACAAAGGGAACCAAAATTAGGGTTCTTGAAACATCAACTGGAGAACTTCAAAGGACATATATGACAATATTATGACTATTTATAGTTAAACTGAAACAAACTCATCGAGATAACAGTTGGTCATCAGCAAATACACAAATAAAGTTTAAGAAATTTTACAAAAGAAATAAATAAACAAACCAAATGTTTATACAGAGAGGGGTGTTGTTCATTTGTGACTGAAAGTAGCTGAAGATTTTTCAATCAGATGATCATGCCATTTTTGACTATGTTCCGAAAATCAACAGCAGTATTTCACTGATGTAAATTAAGGCATTTAAAAATGAAGTTGTGAGTTTCAACCATTTTTTTTTTTAAAGGCACAAATTTCCTTTCAATTTTCCTGACAAAAAAATATTATACTGCTTCCTCTCCATCCTTTTTTTTCTCTTTCCTGCTTTTCAACATCCTTTAGGAAGCCGATTCATCAACTCTCATAAGCATTTCAAACGCTAATATCTTACCACTGCATTTAGGCTAGGGAGCTGAAATCAAAGCCTTGAGTGTTTTGTAACCTTTAAAACATTATTCTCCCTTAAGGGAGAACAGATGAACTTTGAAGAAATACAAAGCTGCGGTGTCCCTTTAAACTCTTCAATTTCAGGTCTTCAAATACAGACAGATTGGCTAGTGAATCTAGCTTGAAGACTAGATGTTTTTCACAACAGTTCAAGTTCAATACAATAACACTGTCAGAGGCAGACAATGGACACTGTATGTCTGATAGACTTTAAAGGAGGTTACAAGAAAGATTCACACAGGTGACAGTAATATGACCATTGGCACTTTTACATTGCTAGCTCTTCTTCCATTGGTTCGTCCCCTTGCCTGAAAAATAAATAAGATCTTAACGCATCTTATTGGAAATGGCATGAAAGACACCTACAAGGTTTCAAACCTCTTTACATGCTAAGTTCCTCAATAAAGAAAAAAGTAAATTCTTAGAGTAATTCAATTTCAGTTAATTTGTAACAATAAATTTTATATATTTAAAAAAATCACTTAATTCGAATAATTATTTTCACGATGGATATCAGGGAAAATTCCAAACTGAAAATTTAAATCAGCACATTTAAATCACTCACTGTTCCATTATTTAAAGATGTAAAGTTTAAATTGAAATTGGTATTTATTTATAGATACATTTAATATAGATAAATATTTTGAGATTCAAATACAAAGTGGAAGATGCACAGATCACATTACTCTTTTCCGATTCTGACAAAATGTTTCAGACTTGAAATGTTAACCATTTCTCTTTCTCAGAACCTGCTTGATTTGCATTTTGTTTTTATTTAATATTTCCAGCATCTGCAGTTTTTAAATTTTCACACCACATTTGATGGTGCTTAAAAAACCGATGGGACCAAAGTAGGTCAGAAAAGGTTCCAGGATTCCAGGACTCATTTTATTTTACTATTGCAGATGGTCAAATTATGAGAAATTAAGCCCATTCCCATTAAATCAAAATGATTTCTCTTTACTGCTATCTTTTCCACTTTTCCAATGGTTTTAACTAATCAATATAATGCAAAGCGAGATTATAATGTTAAAAACATCTTCACCAGATTTCAATTATAGTTTGTTAAGTGGTACTGCAAATTCAAGAATTAGTAAAATGAAATTGAAAATTTGTACTAATGTCATGATTAACAAATTGATAAATTTAAACTAACTCTAAAAGATTTATGCACGGATGCTTTGTGAACAAAATTAATGTCTTCCCTGGATAAGGCAAATGTGAAGGCACAGGGAGTGCTGACTACATGTTGTTTGAAGGTGGTGTCACATCTCAATTTAAGATATACTACATAATGAAGCCAGCATCGAACAATATGTTGGATATTAAACTTTGATGGTATGAAACAAAATATATACATAAATTAATTAACCCATGCAGGCAAACACTGAAAATTAAATATTTTGTTCTATTTTACTAAATATTCTTCATTCTTTTTAAAAGAATGCCTGTGACCCTGGCCATTCCCTTTTCTCCCCCGGGGGAAGATAAAAGAGCTGGAAAGCTTGGACATCAGACTTTTGAACAACTTCTTCCTTACTACTGTTCGACTCCTGAATCAATCATCTCTTTCACACCCATTCACCGAGATGCTGTCACTTGCTCTTACTCCTAACAGTATCTCATTTTGGTTATTCCATTACAGTAATTGATATTCTTTCAATCAAGACCTCAACAGAACAGGCAGAGGATGATGGCTGGCCTTAGTGGAGCGTCACAACACCTCGGAAAGCGGATGAAGGCTGCAGCAGAAAAGGGTCTCCGGTCGTCTTGGATTCCATGCCACTGGATCCTGACCCAGATCTGTCAAGGACCATGTGGTGGCTGTCTGTGCTCCAGTCTCCCCATGTTAAACAAAGTCACGAACTGGCGTCCTCCAACCCAGGAGACACCCATGGTCAGCCATGACCGAAGGGGGCCAAAGATTCTTTCATCACACTCAGATTTTGCACTTCAAGTGTTTCTCTTACACAAATTGGATATCATGTGAATGATAAATTAGGTGAATATTATTTGCATTACATGGTTATATTGTAATTTTGGTCGTGACCTGGAGAAGCACTTACAAAATATTTTGGAAATTGACAAACAAGAAAAAAAGCTGTTGTGGATTTGTGTGACAAGCTCCAAACATCCATGGCTGTGATCAGAAACATGGAACATGTGGATGCATTAGACGCATCACTATAAAGATAAGTGAAGTTTATAACGTTTTAATATAAATCTTGACACCCGTCCTAATCAAGAATCTACCAATCTCTGCCTTAAAAATATAATTGACTGCCTCCACAGCCTTCTGGGCCAATGAATTCCACAGATTCGCCAATCTCTGACTAAAGAAATTCCTCCTCATCTCCTTCCTAAAGGTACATCTTATTATTCTGAGTCTATGGTCTCTGGTCACGGGATTCATTCAGAAGATTTTTGACTTTCAAGTAACATGCTGTCACAAGCCCATCAGTATGGTCTTTGGGAAGGGTCTGAGTTGATACCACCTGTGGCCTGGTTGCTGCCTGCAGAATGATCTGCTTTGTGGAACGGCTGTAGCACGGGCGAGACATCAAGGGGTGCATGGCCAGCGTGCTAGCAAGAGTCAGCACAAGACAAAGGGCATGTCCAGCACAATCCAGCCCAAATACATGATGAGGGGTGATGTAGAGAAAAACTGACAAAGCAGTTCTACATTCTCCAACATTGTTGTAAGTAGCCAGTTTGAATGGTGGAATTGTAAATCATATAAATTTATCATTTTAAAAATAAAATGGTCTTCAGAATAAGCTTGATTCAAAATGCATATCAATCTGCAATCTAAAACAGCTTCCAAATTCATGCAAGACTCCATGTGGTAAAAACCTGTTCCCTCAATATTCCTTTATCTTGTCAAGACCATGCCGACAGAGTTGGCTGAAGCACAAAAAGCAACATTTAAAGAGAACCTCAATGTGCCGCAAATGAGATAAATGTCCAAACTCTTTACACCTTCATCTCATAAGAGCGGGCTCCTGGACTTCTTCCTTAAACTAACCCAATTATCTTCCATCAGTGCTTATTTTCACCTAGTTGAACTTGTTCCCCCTTCAACTCCGCTAGTTTCTTCAAGTCAACGTTTTAGCGATAGAAACTTGCATGGGCTTGAGCTATGTCCATCTTATCACTATAATGAATGAATGAATGAATGAATGAATGAATGAATGAATGAATGAAAACTTTATTGTCATTCAGATATACACCTAGACACAGTGCACCTTGAACGAAATTTCGTTGCATTTGACTCTCCAAATCAGGTAAATAGTAAAAGTAAAAGTGCTAGGTGCGTCCATAAAAATGCCTCATGTGCATGGTTCTGTAAAATAAATATATATAAAAAGTTTTTTAAAAGTGTCGATATTTAAAAAGTTCTAGCCTCGGTTTTGTTGATTGTTCAGTAATCTTATGGCCTGGGGGATGAAGCTGTTGCAGAACCTGGTTGTCCCGCTCTTCATGCTGCGGTACCTCCTCCCAGAGTTAAGCAGTATAAACAGTCCAAATTGTGGGTGTGTGGGGGCTCTGGTAATGCCCTTAGCTCTAATCAGACAGCGCTTGTACCCCATGTCCATGATGGAAGGAAGAGAAGTCCCAATGATTTTTTCCGCTGTCCTCACCACTCTCTGAAGGCACTTCCAGTCCGCAGCTGTACAGCTGCCGCACCACGTAGAGATGCAGCTGGTCATGACCGACTCAATTGTGCTTCTGTAGAAAGTGGCGAGGATGGGAGGGTGGAGGTGTAAACTTCTCAACCTGCGGAGGAAGTACAACCGCTGCTGTGCCCGTTTTGCCAGAGATGTAATGTTTGTGGACCAGTTTAAGGTGTCCGTTATATGCACCCCCAGGAACTTGATCCTTTTCACCTGCTCCACTGCTGAGTTGTTGATGCAGAGTGGAGTGTGACTGGGCTGAATTTTCCTTCTGAAATCGACGACAATCTCCTTGGTTTTGTTCACATTTAGGAGAAGGTTGTTCCTGCTGCACCAGCTCACCAGCTGTTCCACCTCCTCTCTATATGCCTGGTCGTCGTTATTGCGGATAAGGCCCACTACTGTTGTGTCATCCGCGTATTTGATGATATGGTTAGTAGTGGACCTGGCGACACAGTCATGTGTCATCAATGTAAAGAGCAGCGGACTCAGGACACAGCCCTGAGGGGAGCCGGTGCTCAGTGTGATGACCGAGGCTTATTTGAACCACAAATCTGAACTCTATTTCTGCCCACTATTCAATATAAAAAACATCATCTCTCACCCTGCTTCCTATGTTAATTCCTTTACCCAATTTCTCCATCTTTGCCGTATATGCCCTGACTTTGAGGTTATCTTTCTTTTTCCTGAACCACGCTTTTACCTCTCCACTATACTCAGAATTTTCAATTACTTCTGCACACTCCACATTCTGCCATTATCCTCCCAGCCATTGCATGGATGAGCTCACCCTTGCCCCCACCTTCAACGCAATCAGCTTTCAACGGATAATCTTGTGCTCTTTCAACAGGATTCAACCAGAACATTGATCTTCCCATTTTTTTCTCTCCAGCATCTCAAAAGGATCATTTTTTCCATGACTTCTTGGGTCACCAGTTCCAGCAAGAATTCTTCTTCTCAGAGCAGGTTCACACCCAAATCTTGGACAGTGAAACACCTGTCCTTTTACTATTTTCCTTCCCACCATCCAGGGGCCCAAAAAGTCTTTGGTGAAGCTTATAATTTGGAGTATTGCATTTGGTGTTCACAATAAGGTATACTCTACTATGGAGAGATCCAGGCTCAGTGACGGCTTTGCAGTCCACAAGGAGCACCCTCAGTTTCTTGTCCCTTGTCACTTGAACTCCCAATCCCACTCCAGCCTCTTGCACGGCTCCATTGCACAACCCAAGCACGAAGAACAGTACCTCAGTATTTCATCTGGGGAAGTTGCAGCTCTTGAGATTTAAAATTGAATTTACCAATTTCAAGGCACGCATCCTTTTGTTTCTCTTCACAGATGCGAGCGACTCTACCCTTCTATTTCAATTTATTTCTCCATTTTGCTCCTCTGCTTATTTTTAAAATAATGATTACATTGCCAACTTTGGTTTGCACCCATCACAGGCATTCCCTTTGTTCTCTCCACCCCTTCTCCGAAGTGCAATTTAAAACATGCATCATTTTTCACTCTCCCACTATTGATGAAGGATCCTTTACCCACAAAATCAACTCCGCTTCTCTTCCCACTAAAGCTGCTCGACCTTCTGAGTGCTTTCCGTTTTTGTCTTGGGGTTTCAGTTTTGAGCTTTGATTTCTCCTCATTTAACCATTTACAGTGTTTATCTTCACTGTTGTAAAAAGGAGATTATATAATTACCTTGCCTCTGGTTCAGAACTGTTCTGCTCTGTGTCCACTGTCAGCGAGGCTAATGCTGTAACAGTTTCTGCTTCTTCCTTCTCGTGCTTTTGGGCCTCCAGCAACGAGTAACCTATCGTGGAAGCATAGCGCTTCACCGAACTCCAGTGTTTGCCTGAAAGTCAAATCATCAAGGCTTAGCAAACAGGTCAGATTTTACCTTTAATGTGATATACATCAATAAAGTATACAGTGTAACTATCATTGCTGCAAGCAGATATAAAATATGGCAACTCCTCATCATGCAGTAAGTACTCAATAATTCCTTCACCAATCATGAGGGAGAATCACTTGAGATAAAGTTCACAATAGTATCTCATTATCATCTCATCTCTTTTATGAATTTCTGGAAAGGATGATTTTCCTTGGCAATCAAATTCTAGGGAGCCAAAATCAGGGGGAATCTAATCAGTACACAACAGGATCAAACAGCAATCTTCTGGTCTATGTTGTATCTTTAGGTACAGACTTTACCAAACAACCACGAGGAGAAATTTAGCAAAGGATAGCATTGTTCTACCATTGCCAATCTACACAACTCAGGGCCATTCTACAGTTATTTTGAACTGCTTCAAATGGAGGCAGCTTTACAAATGTCAATGTTGGTTGCTCCATTTGTAGTGCAGAGTAGATTTCAGAGCAATGATTGCACCTTAGAGACTTCTGATCAACAGCAAACATACAAGCAGAATCCAATTTGTGGCTCCTGATTTTTAACTGAAATCAATGAATTATACAGTTCTGTAAAACAAAAAAAAGTCATATGGCATACTGGGCCCTCAGAGATTCATGACAGTGTGACTGGTATTTGCTATTTATGCATGGTTGTTTTGAAGATATAAGGAAGAACACATGGAAGGTACCATTGTCAGTTCAATTTTATTAAAAAGCTGCTGCCAAGCCACTATTGTGTCAATGGGGAAGCATTAAGCAGCTTACAGATATCATTGTGTAACATTCCTGTGCACAAGCAGTACATCAACATGAGTAATTAGAGGTAACATAGAGCAACAACTTACTTTGAATTTCAATAACTTTCTCTAGTGATGCGACTGCATTTGCATTGGGTTTTTGCTGAAGTATTTCTTGAGGCAAAGGATCCAGCTGGTAAGATATATTTAAAACAAAGCATAAATCATGCACCATTTTATATACACACACAAACATTAATTATTCCAGCTCTGGTAGGAAATAAGAAAATAAAAATAAAGGTTATTTATGTCAAAGAGCAAAACGTTTAAATTTCATAATTTATGCATTCTTTTAGAAAAGCTAGTGCCCACTATTAATTCAATTTGTAAAGCACATTCAATTAATTAGAAGAATAAAACCGAATAATATTATGGGGAAAAATTCAAATATTTTCCAGACTGAATGCGATTTCAATTTCAATTGCATGGACTCTGCAATTTCATTTAATGTCATATTACTTTTAAAGCACATTCTATGCACCAATATATCAAAAAAAAACAATTGTCAGTTTAGCACCTATGCCTATTAAGTTAAAGATGTATCTTTACAGCATGATCTGGTTTTGATTTTGACTGTTCTGCATACCTCATTACCCAGCAGGGCTGAAACACAGGCCTCAGATGCATCACAGATGGCAGTGAGATCATGTCCTCCTTCCAAAGCAAGAACCACACGTCCTGCAGCTAACTTCATCAGCTGTTTGGTCAGGTAGCCAAAACCTGAGAAAGAAATGCATGTGAAATGCACCACTTAACATCAATGGACCACCACTTTCCCATCAAAACTATCTTCTACTGAAGCATTTTCAGAACAACTTATATAGAAATACTTTGATGAGACTTCATTAATTGACATCTTGCCTTTGAACATAATTGATATAATTAAAAACATAGATCATACTTGTTGCCCAATTTTTTGAAAAAGAAAAGCGCACATGTTTATCCAAAGAATTATCCCCCTTGGTATTGCCAAGTGTGCTACATAACGACTTTAAAAAGTATTGCAATGAATTCAATGGGGGTGATTTTTGAGAGTAAAGTATAAGTTCAAGCTTCTACTGTGTAGCATGCTTTGAACTATTGATGATGGATGAGTTTTAGGAAAATGTACTTTATTCATGCTTAGAAGTTATGATTTGTTAACATGTAAAAAAAAATTCTGCTTGCTGTCAAATGTCATTTACAACAATTACATCAATAAACGGGTGATATTATTAAGCATTTTGTTGGTCACATTTATTGAATTTAGCTGCCTTTCACGTTCATTTACAAACCCATGATGAGATCTACAAATATTAGAAACCAAATAAAACTGCAGATGCTCAAATCTGAAACAAAAACAGAAATGCCGGAAGATCTTGGCCAGTCAGGCAGCATCTGTGGGAAAACCTCTGATGAAAGGTCTTTGACCTGAAGCATTATCTGGTTTCTCTTTCCACAGATGCTGTGTGACTGGCCGAGTTCATCTAGCTTTTCTGTTTTTCGCAAAACTACAAAATACTGCCCAACTTATCACAGTTTATCACAAAATTATAGACCATTAATTTTTGTTTAATAGAATTTCAACAATTTAGCTAATTATTGTAACTGAAAATTATAAAATACAAAAACAATTTTATGAGCTGGAGTCTCTTTTGAAATATTGTTTAGGTTAATTTCAATTGTGGAAATGCAAATGAGATAAATATTGACTTGGTTTAGGCAAATTATTTTAACATTCCATTCAGTCACAACTTGCATGGATTCCCTAAAATGCACAATCCATAATTTTGTGTGAATGCGTCGGTTGTTCTAGAAATGTATAGGTTGAATGATAAACCTGGATAATATTAAACTACATAATTAAAAATGATTTATTAAGAAAAGGTTATTCAATATGCTGCTTGTCACAATATTAGTGATTTTTTCCTGCTCTTGACCTTGATCTCTGGTTTTAATTCTACAGACCATTGCAAGGAACAAGACATAGTTCCTAAGTATGATATCTTTCATACACATGAAAACAGGTGTTTTATTCAATTACAGTAATTAAATATTTAATATAATTAAACATTCATATTTAATTAAATATTATGTTTTAATCTATGTACTTTTGAAACAATGGAGAAATCATAATATTTCATTGTCAAGTGGCTAATTTATTGGTACAGTTGAATTTTTTCTTCCAATCTCTGATCGTAGAGAGTGAAGGAATAAACACACTACAAAGCATTACATCTTATCAAATAAGTTATCTAATATTTTGAAGAATTACATTAACTTTTGAAGAATATTAACTTTGCTCAACGAGAGCCAATACAAAATGGCCAACAATTTTATATTAATGTGCATGCTGTTTTAGGCAGGTTACTGTGCATGAGGGAAAAGTTAGGCACTATTTACAAGGACGTCCCTAGATTTATCAAAGGGGTCTCTCTACAGCTACTTTTAAGCTAGCAATAGTTTGGAGAAGATTATGTGATTAGTGTTAAGAAACTAGCTCCTGGCTAGTTTTACTACCATGTTAAATAAGCTGCATGAGCTAAGTGAAGTGGAAACTGTGGTGTAAGTAATAGCAACCAAAGCTTGATTGCCTGATTTGAGGGTTTCAAAGCAAAAATGCTTTACTGTAAGAACAGTTTCCATTTGGACATCTAACTTTCAAATTTTCCTTTATGTTATTAACTTTACAGGCCATCTATTTCGGATACATAAACTTGGATTATACTTTTTTAATATGATGTAATATCCAAATCAAATATGCGTTTAATTATAGGTGTTTTTCTGTATGCAAGAAGGTGAAAACAGAATTATTGATATTTAAAAAAAAATACTGGTTGCATTATTCTAGCATTGTTTCGCATAATTTTAAAATAAGCCTGAAAGTTCAAAACAGGAAATTATAAAGTTGGAAATAACTTTTATACAATATACACTTTTAAGTAAATAGGACAAAATAACATTTGCATAGAATACATTAAGCTATTTTTACATTTTTATATCTAACAAGGCCGTTTAAATTTAAAGCACTTTGTGCTTAACAGATATACTGAAGTCCAAATAAACTTGATTACAGACTAGAATCCAAATATGGTAGATTCTTGCCATCTTAAAAAAAGCGATGACTCCAGTAAATTAAAGCAGCATTTTTTTTAATTGTGGAGGAATCATAACAAATGCACTTGTGGGAACCTCAACTCAACTCAAAAAATAAATTTCCAGTTACCCAGTGGAAAGAAATGTGCTTCATATGGAAATAAAAATACGGGCAGTAGTGGTTAACACTTTTGGTTTATAGCTCCAGAGACTTGGATTCAATCCTGACACTCGGTACTGTTGTGTGGATTTTGCATGTTCTCAATGTGACTGCATGGCTTTCCTCTGAGTGCTCTCATATCCTCCCATATCCCAAGAACGTGATAGATTAACTGTAAATTACTCATATTGTCGATGGATGGCAGAGAATAGTTAGGGGAAGAGGGCTGAGCGCTGATGGGGATACAAGGGGAAATATGGGATTAGTGTAGGTGGCTGTTTGATGGACAGCAGGGTTGTGGTGAGCTGAAGGGTATGTTTCCATGCTGTGGACTCAGTGATTTTATAAGCATCTTTCTTTTGCACTGCACAAGTCTTTACTTTCTTAAATTTGAAAGTCTTTACTCTGGAGGTGGGCTGGATGGGGTGGGCAATCCATTGGGCTCAAATAATTCAATTCAATTTTATGACTTGCTTCTGGTTTCCACTCATTGGATTGCTGAAGTGGAACCCAAAGCAAACCCTTCAGATTCAGGCAAGAATACTCGCATTGAGACAGTGATCGCATGCGAACATGCCCAACTGGCTGGAGGCCAGTCCCATGTTTAAAGACAATACTCCGGTCTCCACACATGGGGAAGGATGGCATCTGGAATAGGCCTCAAACTCTTTCCTTAATGACTCAACAGCAGAAATAATATTAAGACAAATGCTCACAAATTTATTAATATATTCAGAGATTTAAATAAGTAGTTTACGATAATGGAAAAAGTATAAAAAAGTAATGACATTAATGTGTCTGGCCCAGAATGCCACTAGTCTGATGACTTTGCAAATCTCATTATTGATCCTAATTTGATAATTAATGAACTCAAAGTACTCAATAATAATACACTGAACTCCATCAAAGTAACCTCAGATGACACTCCATAGTGCTCTAACTTACACTTGGCTGTTGCAGAGTATCCACCAAGAGGGGAGGGATGTCCTTCTACAGCATCAAAGCCAGCAGATACCAACACAACATCAGGAGAAAACTCATTGGCTATGGGCATCACAACCGTCCTAAAAAATAATAAATCCAAACACTTGATATCCAAGGGATAAAAAAATCAATCCACTAAGAAGCACTACTTTATCTCTAGAAAGTTCATTATTAACAGTTAAAAAGGGTATAGCTATAAAAATCCTGCACCCTTTTAAAATTGATTTCACTAGAACCGACTTTACTTACTTTTCATTTTAAGTATAAACAGATTGTGTTGGGTATATTTAATTTTTAATAGTTTTCAATTTCAGCTCATATAGATTTACAAAAGGGTCCCTGTCTCTTTAATGGCATTCAGGAAGCAGTTTGCTAAAGCACAAGTATGAGTTCATATCCATGAAATGGTTGAACAGTAGGTGGCTGCTGCTCACATTTGAAGGACTCTGGACTAACAAATACCACATGCCCATATGGTGTAAACTTTAGCCCAACAGCATTTTATCATCAATTGTGTTGGCACCATGGCATATAGAAAGCACATGCAATCCCATAAACTGTCTGCCGAAGTAAGATTTTTTCAGTCTAAAAGTTAGTTATGCAATATTCATTTATATATAGTTTTCAATGCAGGAGTAAAATTAATATAATCTATGTAACCTGAAAAACAATGCAAAAACACCATGTTTTGTTTGGTGTGGGACTATACTGCTTGTAATATGCCAGATTCAATTCTTCATCATCATGAACTTAGTTGAGTTAAACAGTGCAATGGCGAAGCCACTTCAATTTATTTCAATGTCTTCAAGCTTGGCTTGGTGATTGGCCAGGTGGGGCGGTGGTAGATTTGGGGATGCAGGAAAATTCTGCTGAAACTCAATCTTTAATCTAATGTCCAGTGTATACGTACATCGTGAGACAGCTATGTAATAACATCTATGGTCAAACAAATCTACACAAGATTAATTGTCACTGGAAAGGGTTCCACTCACTTATTGGGGAATGAGGAACTAAACTACAATGAATTATCCCCTTGAAGAATTCAGGGATTAATAGCTGTAAATTCACTTGTTGCTATTTATAAAACCACAGAATTTACGAACACAAAACAGAAGACGAATGTAACTTTCAAAGAAATCATGAAATTTGTTCACAATAAGATAATTTACTGCAAATGTGGTTATAGCCTTCTCTTCCACTTAGGTATCATTTTAAGCATGCGGCCACATATAACAGAAAATGTCCTGCTCAGCTGATCTACCACTCAAGCACATATTTGTCTGAGAAACTTAGAAACATTCGTCACTTCGGGTCAACAAAACAAAAATGCTTACAGCAAACACAAAGACCGTTTTTTTTTACAAGCAACAGTAAAGATAAGAGCATATGCACAGTTTCCCAAGAATCAGAATAAACTTTGCGATCCTATGAAAAAGATTTTTCAACCCAAACAATTCAGATAAAGACGTCATGTTTACAATGATGCTGTTAAACAACCAAGTCAATTTGTTTACCATCATTCTTACCATTATTAAAGGCCGTGCTATAAGTACGGCAATGCTTGCACCTTTTTTTTGTTTGCAAACAAGGAAACAGCAGACATATGGCCTTTAAAGTCAGTAAAAGTCAGCTGAACTTCCATGATTGAAAACAGCACCAGGATAATTTTCTAACATCAAACAATGATGGCCTCAAAGACAGCAGCTGGAACTACACAAGTGTAAGAACGAACCTAAGTCTACAAAATTTGTGATATGCTGGGTATGCAAAAAGGAAAAAGGGCAGCCTTCTGGATTTCATTATATTCAATTATCTGATCCAACTCCAGCCTGACCCTGTAGCATGCAAGCAAGGAAATTTGGCTTCTAGTCTGTTTAGTGTTATCATGCCTTAGGCTCTTGACCATTTCCTGGAAGCCCCCTTTTCCAAATGTTTGTTCCTTTGAATAAAACATTTTCCCAAATATATCGGCTTTTTTTTTTGCATGCACTTTATTAGACTCTTTCCTCGAATCAAAGGATTTAAGAAGTATTTGTAGACAATTCTTATGAACGTAAACTAAAGTAATACATGACTAAATATACAATTAACAATTCTCTGACCCAGATACTCCAGATAAAATTGCAGCAGTGCTAATTACATGCAGGTGAACACCTGAAGCAATATTCTAAGCCTGATTTCACTGAAAGTAAAATAATTACAAGGTTCAGAAAAATAACTTAATTGCAGCAATCAATCAATATTTAATTCTCAGGCTTTTAAATTAAAGCTGTTTTGTGTGATTCTTAATGAATTTTCCTCCACTTTTGCATTATTTATTTTTCTGCAGGATGGAACTATGTAGAGTATAACGATTAAACAAAGGAACACATGTAGGTGGTGACTATGCACGGATACTGGTGGAAATACAATAATGTCCTGTACATACTGTTAGTAAGGAAAAAAAAATCCCATCTTGCTTCAAGACCCTGTTTTCTGACAATAACTCCATAGAATGAGTGTTCACCTGAATGCTGTCAAGTACTCCACATCTCCATTAGAGGGATCCACACCACCTGTCCAAGCAATATTGACATTGAATCCTACTCCAAGTCCTGTTCCAACCTTAAAAAGTCAATAAACAAAGGAAGATGCATGTAAATAAAGTTTTGAAAAATAGTAACTGCCAGAAGCAATTTTACTAAAATGTGAAAACTTTGCTCAAGAAGTTTAATTGCTCTTACAGATCTAAACATATGATGGTAAAATATATTTTATTTATTCATTCGTAGGATGCAGCTGTCATTGGCAATGCTGGCCAGCTATATCTTTCTTACTGCCTCAGGCCCACCATACATGTGAAGCTGAAATATAAAACTGATTTTCTGACAAGTGGACAGTTTCTTCTGGTGAAAACATTTATCACCCAATATCTGCAAATGTTCTTATTCAAGAATGAATATGATAGAGACACAAACCCAATGCATTTTGGCAAGTTGCCTTTGAAAAGATAAATCCTGAAACAATATATGACGTGTAAAAAGTCCTTGGACGCAAAGGAATAATAGCTGCTTTTGCGTGAATTAGATGTAATGAACCCGCTTCCCCGAAAAACGCGCTCACTGGTGAGGATTTTCTGGACACTGAGAATGTTTCTGCACTCTAGCCAAAGTCTATTAATTTGTATTGTTTCTTTAACTAGAGCATGATTATTTACACATTCTGTTTGCAAATGACATCGACATAGGTACATAATCAAGACCATACAAAAATGCTGCCCTTGTTTTGACCAAAGTTTAATGTTGTTTTAAATGCACAGACTAGATAGGTAATCATGTGAAGAAATCAGAGCATCCATAATGGATGGACCATACACATTGGTCAATCTACATACCAATCTACCAGTTTGCTCTCACATTATCTATTAGATTGCAGCTCGGATGCTGGCATTAAAAGATTGGTTACACTGTAATAACATAATAATATGCATTTGGACAGTTCGGCTTCTATTTCACAAATGAACTCGGTATTACACTTAATACAAAAATACATCACTGTATTTGCATAACCCTTAAAACAAAAATATATCACTGTATTTGACACAAAGTTACTTCTCTGACACGTTTACTTGTTGGATACACCTTGCAGTTGATGGTTCAAAAAGTAAAATGAGATCTAGCTGTGGTTGAGAAATGAAATTTAGGTTCCTACAGCATGAAATTCAATTTGACTGAAACATCATCATTTAAAAATCAATGCATTAACAGGAACAACGGAACATCAGAATGTGTCGGTGTGAGTACTCCATGCTGACACACTGCTGATCTGGGTCGGATAGGATTACAGATCCTCCCCAGTTATGAGCATCCGATTTATGTACAGACAAACATACAAATGAGCATTTGGGAGGCCGGTGGGATACATTTGCTGGCTGCTGCAGGGTTGCAGGCACTTTCTGCCATGTGTGAACATGTTCAATGACAATATCATTGCATCTTACAGTGAAATCTGAACACTTGAGTTAAACGCCCTGGTTTAATTACACATTGCCCTTGGTTGCCCCCGTGTCTTTATGCTGGGCAAACACATTTCCGGGTTATGAACTGTTTGAGTTAAGAACAGTTCTCGGAAGGGAACCCTGGTGTAGCCTGGGAAGGAACTACAGTACATAAAGTCTGCATTAAACTAGCATTAGTCCCAATGGTCCATTGGGTTTCAATGGATAGAAGTAGATGGTGAGAAAATGGTTAAGTACAAGATAATTGCCTTTCAATTTGATTGAACTCTGTTGATTTAAATGTGTGTATAATCATTTAAACATATAGGAGTGTCTTTTGCATTTTAATTAAAAAAATTAAAAATAATACTCTATTTATTTATCAAAAGCGCCAGTCAAGCGGCTTACAAATGTTCAATTTAAACGGGATCGTTCACTGTCCTCATGATCCGAGACCGGGTCTCGCAAAAGTCAAATGAGTCCGGGGAAGGTCCACTATTTATATTTCCTGTGTTATTATGTACCTCCGGAGCAACTGGAAGCTGCCCTCCCAAACCCAAGGTCAAGGCAGCAAGACAGAGGTGATTCAGCTGGTAGAGTAGCTGCCTCACAGCGTCAGAGACTGGGGTTTAATCCTGACCTGGGGAGCCATCTGTGTGGAGTTTGCACATTCTTCTGTGGTGGCATGGGTTTCCTCCAGGTCCTCTGGTTTCTTTCCACATCCTAACGATGTGCAGGTTTGTAGGTTAATTGGCTTCTGGAAATTGCTCTCTTGCGTGTTGGGAGTGAAAGTAGGATAACATAGAACCAGTGTGAATGGGTGATGGATGGTCGGTGGACTCAGAGGGATGAAGGGCCTGTTTCCATGCTGTATCTCTAAACAAAACCAGTGTGCAGCAAGTGCAGACAATTGACAACCCTGGCCTGCTTGCGTATTAATGGAGAATCTCTCCAATACCTTTTGTGCAACTTACAACATGAGTGGTGCTCACAAACTTAAAGAACACAAAAGAAAGAAATTTAGTGAATGAGGGAATTAGGTGAAAAAGGAAAGAGGATCTTTTCTGCATCTCCAATACTTGTCATCTTCGTTAGCTGAAGCTCGGAAGTATGCCTGCGTACAAACGATAATGGTTTGTTCACAGTTCATAACAAAATGTCAGACAGAAAAAAGTAGCCAAGTCTACTTTAAAAGAGAAATATTAATCAGTTTCAAATCTATGTGCCACGCAAATAGAGATGGTAGTGCACCCGCAACACACAGTAATTGGAGGTGATCTCCATGATCCCAACAATCATCCAAAAAATTCATGACGCATATCCCATTGTTTGCGTGCTGGTTAAACAAGGGATCCCAAGTTTCTTGAATCCCCAGGAGATTACTATCTCTGGGATCTCATTGAAACATATAAGATTGTTAAGGGCTTGGACACGCTAGAGGCAGGAAACATGTTTCCGATGTTGGGGGAAGTCCAGAACCATGGGCCACAGTTTAAGAATAAGGAGTAAGCCATTTAGAACGGAGCCGAGGAAACACATTTTCTCACAGAGAATGGTGAGTGTGGAATTCTCTGCAGCAGAGGGCGGTGGAGGCAGGTTCTCTGGATGCTTTCAAGAGAGAGCTGGATAGGGCTCGTAAAAATAGCAGAGTCAGGGGATAAGGGGAGAAGGCAGGAACGGGGTACTGATTGGGGATGATCAGCCATGATCACATTGAATGGCGGCGCTGGCTCGAAGGGCCGAATGGCCTACTCCTGCACCTATTGTCTATTGTCTATCCTAATTGTTAATTTAGATTTAACCGCTCATACTTCAGCTGTTTTCTTCCTAACATCATGTTCCGACATGCACCATAAAAAAATTGCAACCTCCCTTCCCACTCCAAATTCCTCTTCAGCCCTGATGAGATGTCCTTAAGCCTGCCATGTATTACAGCATTTGGGACTGATTCTGCCTTCCATCATAAGGTCCATAGCCCTGCAGGACAAATCACCTCAAATTACACCCAAGTTTGTAAATGTGACGCGAGTTTCTGTGTCTACCATTCTTTCAGGTAATGAGATCCAAATCCATGCCAACCTCTTGGTGGAAAAAAACTTTCTCACCTTACCTCTAATCTTTCCACTCCAAAGGAAAGAGGTTCTTCCCATCTACTCTGCCTACAGCCTTTTACTACACTTCTGCAGACTTTGTCCATAATTCACAAAACTTCAGCTGAGTTGTTAAGCTAGAGTCTTGAGTTGTGTTGAGCAGGGACCGTGAAGACGTTGACATAAGGAACTGCAGCGAAGGAGAGGAATGGAGTGGAAGGGGAGGATGCCATTTTAAGCAGGTGTACCTGTCAAAATTGTCTTTTAAATGCTGTTATTGCATCTACCTCAACTACTCTTTCTGGCAGTTTGTTTCATATACGCACTATTCTTTGTTTGGAAAAGTTGTCCCACAGGTTCCTATTAAATCTTTCCCCTCTCACCTTAAACCCTTGCCTTCTAGTTCTTGATTCCCTTACTCTGGGAAAAGGACCCCGTGCATTCACCCTATCTATTCCACTCATGATGGTCACAATGGAGAAAGATTATAAAATGTAAAAAGTAAAAGGTCTTCATTGAAATGTATGAAACATATGTCACAAGGCAGATACATTTATTACACAAATAGAGAAATATGGGTAATGATTCAACAGCCTTGAGATATGGTTGCAGGTCTGTCCAGGCCGAATGGAGAAAAAAGTGGTGCAGTGTCTGATAATGAATTAGTACAAGTGCGAAAAATGATCAAGATTTAGAATATCAGGTAATGGTTTGGCTGTGATATAATTAAAAAAAAAAATTATTGGTTGGAATAGTCTTTGGGTCCTCGAACAGTGACTATACATTGCCATGAAATAAAAGAGTTCAATAACAAAGGCAGTAGTGCATAATGTTTGATATTCATATAGATTGGGGAAGGTGCTCTGCAGGATGAATTAATGAAATATGCATTGAAACCGTCTCCTGGTGATTATACGTGCAGGAAGGAACTGAAGATACTGATTTAAACCGAAGATAGGCACAAAATGCTGGAGTAACATATCCCTGGAGAAAAGTAATAGGAAAAAAGAAATCTACAAGAAGAAGGGTCGCGATCAGAAACGTCACCTATTCCTTTTCTCCAGAGATTCTGCCTGAACCGCTGATTACTCCAGCTTTGTCGATCTATCCTGGTGATTATATTGTGGATAAAAGCAGGGACCGGGCTATTTTAGATCTTGTCCTGTATAAATTAAATAGCACCTCATATTAATAGAAATGTTTGGGCAAAGTGATGATAACAAGATAAAATTCAGTTTGAGTAACAAACGTGGTTTGAGTCTGGGGTTTTAAGGTTAATTAACGTTTTCAAAATTAGATCAAAATAGAGCAGTGATGAACAGCAGTGGCAGATACATAAAGGAACTTTTCATTATTCTCAATAAATATACATAGCACTGAAATACAAAGGTGATAGAAATAAGAATGGTACTGGCCTCAAAGATGTGAAAGATAGGGTCGCCTTATATGGAGAATTTCAGATAATATAAACTGGCAAGGAACAGAAAAAGAGGACTTAAGACCTTTTATTAATATACCAAAACAGAAGTAGCAAAAATATATGTTGGTCTCCAAGATGCTTGTGCAGGGGAATTAATTATGGGGAATATGAAAATGAAGAAATGTTAAACAATTATTTTACATGTATCCTCAGAGACAGAGACCAAAAGTATTTCAAAAATAGAAGCAAAGAATGAGGCAAGAGAGGGAGGGAGAAGTTAGAACAATTTTCAAAAGAGAAAAAGGTCTCAGGAAACTGATTACTGATAAGTATGTTTACAGATGACACTAAAGTGGGTGGTATTGCAGATAATGAAGATGGTTGGCCAAAAATGCAGCAGAATCTTGATCGGTTGGGCTGAGGAATGGTTGATGGAATTTAACACAGAAAAGTGCAAAGTGTTGCATTTTGGGAAGTCTAACCAGGACAGGACCTACACAGTGAATGGTAGGGCTCTGGGGAATGTTCTAGAGTAGAGGGATCTAGGAGTGCAGGTACACAGTTCCTTGAAAGTAAAGTCACAAGTAGATAGTGGGGTCAAGAAGGCTTTCGGCACATTGGCCTTCATCAGTCAGAGTATTGAGTAGAGAAGTTACGAGTTATGTTACAGTTGCACAAGACATTAGTGAGGCCACATTTAGAGTATTTTGTTCAGTTTTGTTCACCCTGTTATAGGAAAGATGTAAAGATCGAAAGGGTGCAGAGAAGGATGTTGCCAGGACTCGAGGGCCTGAGCTAAAGGGTGAGGTTGAGCAGACTAGGACTTTATTACTTGGATCGCAGGAGGAAGAGGGATGATCTTATAGAGGTGTACAGATCGTGTGAGGGATAGGGCACAAAGGCTTTTACCTACAGTAGGGGAATCAAGAACCAGAGGACATAAGTTTAAGGTGGAGGGAAAGATTTAACAGGAACCAGAGTGCCAACTTTTTTTTACACAAAGGGTGGTAGGTATAAGGAAACATAGAAACATAGAAAATAGGTGCATGAGTAGGCCATTCGGCCCTTCGAGCCTGCGCCACCATTCAATATGATCATGGCTGATCATCCAACTCAGTATCCTGTACCTGCCCTCTCTCCATACCCCCTGATCCCTTTAGCCACAAGGGCCACATCTAAATCCCTCTTAAATATAGCCAATGAACTGGCCTCAACTACCTTCTGTGGCAGGGAGTTCCAGAGATTCACCACTCTCTGTGTGAAAAATGTTTTTCTCATCTCGGTCTTAAAGGATTTCCCCTTTATCCTTAAACTGTGACCCCTTGTCCTGGACTTCCCCAACATCGGGAACAATCTTCCTGCATCTAGCCTATCCAACCCCTTAAAAATGTTGTAAGTTTCTATAAGATCCCCGCTCAATCTTCTAAATTCTAGCGAGTACAAGCCGAGTCTATCCAGTCTTTCTTCATATGAAAGTCCTGACATCCCAGGAATCAGTCTGGTGAACCTTCTCTGTACTCTGTACTCCTTCTATGGCAAGTCTTTCCTCAGATTTGGACATGCTGCCAGAAGGGGTAATTGAGGCAGGTACTATCTCAACGTTTAAAACACATTTGGATAGGGATATGGATAGGATAGGTTTGGAAAGATGTAGGCAAAATGCAGGCAGGTGTAGAAGGGGCATGTTTGTCGGCGTGGGCAAGTTGGGCCAAAGGGTCTATTTCCACATCGTATGAATCTATGACTCTATAACTATTACAGGTTGCCAATTTTTTCTCTGTCCAGGGTTCTTAAAAATTTGGTGGATATATCGGTTATGAAATTTCAAGATCCGTAAGTGTCAGGAAATGCCCTAGTGAATAGGGAAACTGCAAATGAAACCTCATTAGTCAAAATGGAAGGGGAACTGGTTTAATATGTCACAGATAAATTGCTGGAGCTCTTTATTGAAGAAGTAGTAACAGGACACGATGAGATCACTTACTGATCCTGTCTCACCGCATATGACCAGTTCCAAAATTACATGTTCCCTGCTTTTGCACGTGATATAACTGCCTTAGAAATGGTTTCAAAGCACATTCCTCAACCCACCCTCAAAACTACCTTGGCCAACTGGATTTTCTCAGTCTGAGTAAATAAAGAATGGCAAGGCATAGCCAGAAAGATTTTATGAAAGGGAAATGCACGTCATCAGAGTTTTAGTGTGTAATGAGCAGGGTGTATAAAAGGGAACCCATGGATCAAGATTTCCAAAGTGAAAAATGATCTTTCAGGTTATCTTGCATAAGAACTGAGATAAATTAGAGGTAAGCATAATTTAAGATTCAGGTAAATAGGGGGAGGGAGAAGAAGAGAGAACAATAGCATCTGAGAAAGGCCGTAGGCAGAAGAAGGGAAATGACATAAAGGATGATAGTCAAAGCAACCCTGGTGCTTCATCTTTTGCATCTGCGACTTATGCAAACTTTAGTCTGTTGAATTAAATGGTCTATGATTTGAATCCCTTAAGGGAAATGTTATACTCAAAGATTTAAAAGCATTAAATTAATAGTAGTTGACAGTAACTCACTTCATCTGGGGCACCACTGCCGGGAAAGAAATTTCCATCATCATATCGATGAAGAGAAATGTACAACACATTAGGATCATTGTAAAAGGCCTGCTGTGTACCATTTCCATGGTGAATATCCTGCAATGGAAACAAACAGATCAATTTCAAAAGCATAAAATCGAAGGAACGTCATATCTGATTAATTTCTTGACTCCTCGCAAATCACCTTTTAATTACCCCAGCCAGCTAGAGGTTGCTGCCTCAGGCTTTGTCAATTTACATGTTTTGCTCCAAATATACCACTTTTCCATTACTAATTTAATTGAAATAAAATTGAAGACAACTGCAGACATAAGCAACTGCAGATGCTGAAATCTTGAAGAAAAAAACAAACTGCTCAAGGAACTCTATGGGTCAGGCAACATCTTTGGATGGAAATGGACAGATAACTTTTTGGGTCAGGACCCTTCCTTTGCCCTATTCCTTCTCCTCACCTCTTTCTACCAGCTATCTCCCCTCTACTCCATCAGTCGAAAGAAAGGTCCTCACCAAAAACATTGGCCTGTCCATTTCCCTCAACAGTTCATCCAGCAGTTTTTTTTTTGTTTAACATTGCCCTGGAATGTTGAACAGACACAATCAATTGCACTGCAGAGAATTTAATTATATTTCTGTATTGCTTATAACACCTGAATCAAATACTCAATTTAGTACCCAATTTAGAATCAAATACCCAGTTATAACATTTGTAACACATACCCAATCCACAATTAAAATTTTTCCAATGTTAAGTTTCTGCTTCAGTAGTTTGGCTGAAATTGCCACCGAGTTAAAAAAGCAAAAGCCCCTGAAAGAGAAAAATGAAAAAGACACAAAAGCAAATTTAATCAACAGGTAATGATTAATTATTAACCTGTTAAATAGTGTTAGAGATTTTGCCCCTAACAATAAGAAAACAATATTTTAATGAATATCATAAATATTAAATTGCCAAACTGGACTTGGATCACTATATTAGTTATAAATTGCAAAGGTAATGTTTAAAGAATACTTCTGAAAAACTTGCATACTATTTGTTTTTGATGATCTATTTAATCTAGTATCTGACAAACCTTAAACCAAAATTATATAGGAAACATTCAATATAATACAATATTTTCAATATTACAATAGGTGGCACAGGAGATAGAGCTGCTTCATCACAGGGCTAGAGACCCGGTTTCAATCCTGACCAGGTGCTGTCTGTGTGAGAAGTTTGCATGTTTTCCATATGGCCATGGGTTTCCTCCGGGTGCTCCAGTTTCATCCTACGTGCCAAAGATTTGAGGGTTTGTAGGCCAATTGGTCTATGTAAATTGCCCCATATCTATTGGGATAACCTAGAACTAATGTGAATGGATGATTGATGGTCAACGTGGCATAGGTGGGCTGAAGGCTCAGTTTCCATGCTGTATCTTTCAATCAATCAATCAATATTTCAGTACATACTGTAGGCCAGATACTTTGAATATATTTATTTAGTTCTGTGGAAGCCATCCTATGCATTCAGCTTTGTAATAAGGCATCAACATGGCATAGCCATTACAAAACTAATTTAATTCAACCGATTCAGATTTAGTGCTTAGATAATTCTTGGTATGAACTTACATTGCAGTGGATTCTTCAGCATGATGCCCGGGTGGTCTGACAACAGCAAAACCATTCTGTGTAAAACAAAATCTATCTTAAATCCTGAAAACTATATATAGATGATAAACCTTAATTCGTTTGAAATGTAATATGCACATCCAGATTATATCTTCCTACAAATGGGGGATAAAATTAAACATATCTCCCTGGTACAGAGAATGATCAGTTTAAGGATTAACATGTTCAAAATGAATGCAATGAATTCTCTTTAAACAAAGAAGGGCATTTAAAACATTCTTAAAATTATATTTAAATATATATATATATATATATATATATATATATATATATATATATATATATATATATATACAGAATATTTTTTACAGAATCCCCAAGTGAACCATTAGGGAATATATTCAATATATATAACACATACAATATATAATATATATATATACACACACACACATTATATATATATTCTCTAAACATATATATATATATTCTCTAAACACACCACACACACGCACACACACACACATATATATATATATTCTCTAAACATATATATATATAATATATAATATATACAATATATAATATATATATATATATACACACACACACATTATATATATATTCTCTAAACATATATATATATATTCTCTAAACACACCACACACACGCACACACACACACACACACACACATATATATATATATATATATATATATATATGAAAAGCAGTCAGCTCCCAATGCACAGGATGAAACAGTCACAGTCCAATAGGGTGATGTTTGAATTTCCTAAAATTGCAATTTGATTTAAAATTATATTAAAACAAGAGAATCAGAACACTGTTTTTGGTTTCCCCACAGAACCAAGGTAAGTTTTAAACCTCTGAGGGAAAGAACAGGTTAAATTAATTTTACGAATTCAGTAACAAATGATGAAAGCATCTAATCAAATCAATAACAATTAAACTCAAAGACACCCAAAATGTTTATTATTTAAAAAAGACCACAGACTTTTAAGATTTTTAAAATACTTAATTTGTTTGAAAAATTAGCTGAGGGCATTTGGACGAAATACTGATTTATTAAGCCTAAACTCCTACTTTACAGAGGTTTTCTGATGAGGAAAATGTAGTGAAAACACGCAATTGCTAATGGCAAAAGACCAGAGAGGAATGGGATATTCCCTCAATTTTGTGGATGCTCAATTACAAGAATAATGATAGATGATCTTGAAGGTCATAGGTTGGATAGGAAATATTCAGAAAAGATAACCTAACCATTATTAAATATCAAGTAAGTAAATAATGGTCCAGATTTAAAAATTAGCGTCAAACGGATATCATATGTTGTGTACATACAACGTTTGACGCTGATTTTTATATATACTATAGACTACTGTGTACCGTTTTTTTTAAAGCATTGAATGTTTAACACACATTCATACATTTTAAGAAAACAATTAAAATAACCTTAAACCCTTTCAGGCATGAAAAGTAAATTTTGAACGTTTTTTAAACAAATTTAAGTTTTTTTTAAACAAATAATAGCAATCTCTTTTGTTACCATTCAGTGGGAAATAATATTTTTGCCTGATTTGATCTAGCTGTATTTGAGTGTTCCTTCTGCTAGCTGTGGCTGTTACACTCTTACGCCCGTGGCAAGTTTGATAGCAGCCACAATTTGTAGGCTCATGGCAAACCACTGATGATAATGTAGGTATCTTGCGCTTGGAGACTTACGCAAATATCACAGGGTTGCTGAGAGCTTGAAAGAATATTAACAGCAACAATAGTTTCAACAGTAAAGCTATAAGATCTCTTTAAAGTATTTAGTTATGATAATGGTATGGTGACAACCATAAAACAAATTCTTGTTGGCAATAGCTGCAATGGTTCTCTCTCACCTTGAGTTCCCCTGCAGCAACCTTAAATGAGAGTTCAATAACACAGCCAACAGCCATGCGAACAGCGCTAGAAGAATGCATCTCGTTCCACACAGTGTCACTGTCCACCTAAAAATAGATAAGAAAGGAAACCCCATTTTTTTTTTTTCACTTAATTTTTATTGATTTTTAAGAGATATTTTCAAAACAGTGCAACACCATCACCATAAATAAAACAAAGTAAGAAAAACAGCAATCAAAATAAAAAAATAAGTAGATGGGGGGGAAAAGAAAAAAAAGTTAAAAAAATAAAAAAATTGGAATAAGACCATGTGGTTCACTTACCAAATTAAAAAAAGAAAAACCATTACATTGATTAGTTATCTGGAGATAATTCAACATTCATACAAACATACCATCTAGTTCTATATAACGCAATCTTCCCATATCTAGCTCGGCATTTATCTAGTTGGTGTCATGGCTCAAATAAACAGTCCATTTTTCCCAGATCTTCTCAAATGAATTCTCCTTGACTCTCAAGGAATATGTCAATTTCTCCATATTAAAGATGTCTCGCACAATTTCTAACCACTGTTCCTGTTTTGGACTTTTTTCATTAAGCCACTGCCTGGTAATGGCCTTCTTACTTGCTGCAAGCAAAACTTTAATCAAATATGTATCTTCTATTTTTGCACTATCTTTAATACGCCCCAGATACATCACAGGGCAGGTATTTGGGATTTTATAACCCAAGATATTATTTACAGCTGCATTAACATTTTCCCAGTATGACCTTATCTTTACACAGTTCCAGAAAATATGCGAGTGGTCTGCCTCCGTACTCCCACACAGCCTCCAACAGTGTTGTTGGACAGCAAGTTGTCTGCTTTTTATTTTGGGTGTTATAAAAAAGCGAGATAGATTCGTCCAGCAAAATTCTCTCCATACTAGTGAGCTTGTGGATGAACATTGTGTTTCACACATTTGATGCCATTCTTCTTCTGTTATTTGAATCTTTAATTCTGCTTCCCATTTTGTTTTTATGTAGAGCGTTGATTCTCCCCCGCTTTCCACCAGAGCTTGGTAGAAAGCAGAGATGACCCGAGACCTCTTCTGTTTGTATGCATCCACAATCACCTTGATCACATTATTTGAAGTTTCATCTAGTTCTGGCCTTATCTCTTTTATAAAGTAGTCTCTTAATTGCAAGTATCTAAAAAAATCTTTGTTTTCGAGACCATACTTTGACTTTAAATCTTGGAAGCTCATAAACTCGCCATTTTCTGAAACCGTATACTTTGCCGTTATGCCTTTTTGTGCCCCTTCTTTGAATTTTGAATCATACACCCCTGGCTTA
This sequence comes from Amblyraja radiata, assembly GCF_010909765.2. Lineage (NCBI taxonomy): Eukaryota > Metazoa > Chordata > Chondrichthyes > Rajiformes > Rajidae > Amblyraja > Amblyraja radiata. The sequence goes on from NC_045971.1 coordinate 21,600,485, forward strand.
AACTTTGAGTCATATGCGAACCACTTCAATGCGTGAACCCCTCTTTTTAATTTGTATTTTTCCACTATAACATTCCATATTTCTAACGTAAATGCTACTATTGGATCCATAGCATGTCTCAAAGCCCCTCTCAAATATTTGTCTCCCACCAAAATCTGGGTCTGGTAACCCTGTATCTCCCTTTCCATTTCTTTCCATCGAGATTCATAATCAGGTCTACACCAACAAGTCAGAGGTCTGAGTTGAGCTGCATAAAAGTATTTCTTCAGATTTGGTAAAGCCTTGCTTTTCGGCAGTTGAAGTGTTGTTAATTTTATTCTTGTTTTTTTGCTATTCCAAATGAATCTAGAGATCATTTTATCCCAGGCTATGAATTTATCTCGGGGAACATTAATTGGGAGAGATTGGAATAAATATAGTAGTTTAGGTAGGATATTCATTTTTACCGTTTGTATTCTGGGACTGAAGTCTAGAGGAACCTCTCAACATCCTTTTTGATGTTTTCTTCAATTTTGTTATAATTAGTTTCAAACAAGTTGGAAAGTGTTTTGGTTATAGTTACACCAAGATACTGCATCATTTTAGAGTTCCATTTCAGATTATATGCATCTCTGATTTGTTGGGATGGAGAATAATTGAATGAAAGAATTTGTGTTTTTGTTATATTCAATTTATACCCTGAGTAGTATCCATATGTTTCAAATAGGTTCATTAGATTTGGGAGACATATATCTGGTCGTTCAAGAAAAATAATTATATCATCAGCGAAAAGACCAATTATATGTTCTTTCCCCCCTATTTTGACCCCCTGCAGGTCTTCTCTCTGCCTTATTGCTTGTGCTAGGTTCGATATACAAAACGAAGAGAGTAGGAGAGACAGCATCCTTGCCTTGTGCCTCTCTCTAACTGGATCCTTTTTGATATGTTTCCATTTACCTTAATCCTAGCTGTAGGTTCCTGATATATTGTTTTAATACACTGAATTGCATCTTCATTGAAACCAAATCTCCTCAGTACTTCATATAAGAATACCCAACTAACACTATCAAAGGCTTTTTCTGCATCTAAACTGACCAGGACCATATTTGTATCCTTTTTTTGAGCATTATCCACAATGTGGAGGGTTCTTCGAATATTGTCCTGTGTTTGACGCCCCTGAATAAATCCAGTTTGGTCTTCATTAATCAGATCTGGTACAAAAGTCTCGAGTCTTTTGCAAATGATTGAGGTAAATAGTTTGTAGTCTACATTTAAAATTGAGATTGGCCTGAAATTTTTACATTGCTCTTTGTCTTTGCCTTCCTTGGGTAAAATGGTAATAATTGCATTCCTTCCATGATGGGGGAGCCCTGCCCTCTTTAAGGGTCCAGTAGAAAAACTGAAAGAATTGGAGAAAAAACATAAAAACATACAGGATCAGTTGGTACTAAAACAGATTAAGGAAAAAAGGGGGGAGATAGATGAGATCCTCAGGGGAGATATGGAAAAAAGGGCAAGATTCGTAAAGCAGACCTATTATGAAGCAGGTCCAAAAGCAACTAGACTCCTGGCCAGACGCCTGCGTAAACAGCAGGCCTCTAATACAATTCATAAAATAAGAGATCCTAAAACCAATCAATTATCACATGAGCCAGATGAGATAGAAAGAATATTTGAAGAATACTATAAGAAACTCTATTCTAAACCACCATCAGCTGACGAAAGGACAATGAGAAGTTTTCTTAACTCACTTGATCTGCCATCCATTGGTGAAACACAAAATAATACCATTACGTCACAATTTACGGTTAAGGAGCTGGAAGCTGCAATCAGTAGACTCAAGGCTAGTAAATCACCAGGCAGCGATGGGTTTCCACCAGAATGGTACAAGGCCTTTAAGAAAGAGCTAACACCTCTGCTCCTGTCTTACTTTAACTGGAAACCCCATTTTCTAATTACAAGTTAAACATTCTGGAAGTATTCAGTTAATGGAATAATTTGCTCACCTATAATTTTGTTAATATGATCATTATTATAACTATAGTTACCATTTTGATCCAAGAAAATGTTTGAATGTATACTACAGATGTGTTTTGCACATAAATTGGAAACATTTGGAAGTTTTACTAAAATACCTTGTCAAAAAGGGGTTTGAGTGGGGGAAAAAGAGAAAGGAAGGCAAGGAATAAAATTGCAGAGCTTGGAATCCCAAGTATATAGGCACAGCCAAGAATGGTTGGGTGGGGGAATGATCATTGATGCTTCCAAAATAGTAGGTCAATAGTACAAAACAAATGCTGGAATCACACTTTTAAATAGATTTGTAATATTTGACATTCAGACATGTAGGTAAAGCATGTGCTTGGTTATACATCGTTGGATATTTCATAAAATATTCTCAGATTGCTTTAAAAAATATAACTATTAAATGATAAGGCATGCCTTTTGCAGAAATTATTTAAATATAATTATTAAAGCACAGATATGATCTCAATGGTCTTGTCAGCACTTCTTCTTTATCTGCCCGGTACTTTTGTTAAAAATTAATCTGGGTCTGGAGTTACATATTGATCAGACCAGGTGAGGACATCAGATTAAATTATTTGATGAACATTAACAATCAAAAGGATTTTTGGATTAAAGGGCCTGTCCCACGTGGGCGTCATTTGCGCGTCATTTACCCAACATCATTTACGCGTGCATGGCGCGTGGTAAGGCGTAGTGGCATAGGCAGTGACGCGCGGTAGCGCACGGCACCCCAGGATTTTGGGATTCACAAAATCCTCTCGCGCCACCTGCGTTTTTTAAAATTAAATTAAAAAAAAAAAAATTATTAGAAGCTATTATACAAGAAAAAAAACATTTGGCATGTAAAATTATACAATTATTGCACAGCAATTTTGACCTTTTAACCTGAAAATGAGAGAAAACAAGAGAGAAAGAACAAGAGAAGGAAAAGGTGAAAAATGAAAAGATAGGACCCCTAGACTACCTAAGTAGTGTGGCCAAAGAGTGAGTAAAGGTATAAGAGAGGAAAAGGAAAAAAGAAATAAAAAGAAAAAAGTGGAGATATACCTGCCCCTCGTCTCCCCCCCCCCACCCACCTCACCCAACTCATAGTTGGATTTAAATCCAAATTTGTGTTGCGCCATACTATCCTTGAAGAATTCGGTAAAGGGTGTCCATGTCTTGAAAAATTGATCTGGTTTTTCTGCCAAGACAAGCCTAATATTTTCCAAATGTAGTGTCTCGGATATGTTTGTAATCCACATCTTTACAGTAGGGACTGATGTGTATTTCCAAAATTTAAGTATTAATTTTTTCGCCGTTATCAGGCCATAATTAAGGAAATGTCTTTGAAATAGTGTTAGCTCAGAACATGCTTCTGACGTACCTAGAGTCATCAATTCTGTGTCGGGGTCCAATTTTATTTTAAGTATTTTAAGAGAGGAAAGTATTTTAGAGAAAACATTTCAAAAATTCCAGAAATTATATTGCTTTATACAGGAGGCAAAAGAATGAGTTATGGTTGCTTCCTGAAGGAGACATTTATCATAAATAGGGAGACATTTGGGAAACATAGAAACATAGACAATAGGTGCAGGAGTAGGCCATTCAGCCCTTCGAGCCTGCACCGCCATTCATTATGATCATGGCTGATCATCCAACTCAGTATCCTGTACCTGCTTTCTCTCCATACCCCCTGATCCCTTTAGCCACAAGGGCTATATCTAACTCCCTCTTAAATATAGCCAATGAACTGGCCTCAACTACCTTCTAAGGCAGAGAATTCCAGAGATTCACCACTCTCTGTGTGAAAAATGTTTTCCTCATCTCGGTCCTAAAAGATTTCTCTCTTATCCTTAAACTGTGACCCCTTTTCTGGACTTCCCCAACATCGGGAACAATCTTCTTGCATCTAGCCTGTCCAACCCCTTAAGAATTTTGTACGTTTCTATAAGATCCCCCCTCAATCTTCTAAATTCTAGCGAGTACAAACCGAGTCTATGCAGTCTTTCTTCATATGAAAGTCCTGACATACCAGGAATCAGTCTGGTGAACCTTCTCTGTACTCCCTCTATGGCAAGAATGTCTTTCCTCAGATTAGGAGATCAAAACTGTACGCAATACTCCAGGTGTGGTCTCACCAAGACCCTGTACAACTGCAGTAGAACCTCCCTGCTCCTATACTCAAATCCTTTTGCTATGAATGCTAACATACCATTCGTCTTCTTCACTGCCTGCTGCACCTGCATGCCTACTTTTAATGACTGGTGTACCATGACACCCAGGTCTCGTTGCATCTCCCCTTTTCCTAATCGGCCACCATTCTAATAGTCTACTTTCCTGTTTTTGCCACCAAAGTGGATAACCTCACATTTATCCACATTATACTGCATCTGCCATGCATTTGCCCACTCACCCAGCCTATCCAAGTCACCTTGCAGCCTCCGAGCATCCTCCTCACAGCTAACACTGCCCCCCAGCTTCGTGTCATCCGCAAATTTGGAGATGTTGCATTCAATTCCCTTGTCCAAATCATTAATATATATCGTAATTAGCTGGGGTCCCAGCACTGAGCCTTGCGGTACCCCACTAGTCACTGCCTGCCATTGTGAAAAGGACCCGTTTACTCCTACTCTTTGCTTCCTGTCTGCCAGCCAGTTCTCTACCCACATCAATACTGAACCCCCAATACCGTGCGCTTTAAGTTTGTATACTAATCTCTTATGTGGGACCTTGTCGAAAGCCTTCTGAAAGTCCAGATATAACACATCCACTGGTTCTCCCTTATCCACTCTACTAGTTACATCCTCAAAAAATTCTATAAGATTCGTCAGACATGATTTACCTTTCATAAATCCATGCTGACTTTGTCCAATGATTTCACCACTTTCCAAATGTGCTGCTATCCCATCTTTAATAACTGATTCTAGCAGTTTCCCCACTACCGACGTTAGACTAACTGGTCTGTAATTCCCCGTTTTCTCTCTCCCTCCCTTTTTAAAAAGTGGGGTTACATTAGCTACCCTCCAATCCTCAGGAACTACTCCAGAATCTAAAGAGTTTTGAAAAATTATCACTAATGCATCCACTATTTCTGGGGCTACTTCCTTAAGTACTCTGGGATGCAGCCTATCTGGCCCTGGGGATTTATCGGCTTTAATCCATTCAATTTACCTAACACCACTTCCCGGCTAACCTGGATTTCACTCAGTTCCTCCATCTCATTTGACCCCCGGCCCCCTGCTATTTCTGGCAGATTATTTATGTCTTCCTTAGTGAAGACAGAACCAAAGTAGTTATTCAATTGGTCTGCCATGACCTTGTTCCCCATGATCAATTCACCTGTTTCTGACTGCAAGGGACCTACATTTGTTTTAACTAATCCTTTTCTCTTCACATATCTATAAAAGCTTTTGCAGTCAGTTTGGAAGATCTTATTCAGTTTAGACCTTGAATAATAAAGTCTATGCAGTATTTTAAATTGTATTAACGAATGCCTAACGTGCGTGACACGCAAATGACGCCCAAGTGGGACAGGCCCTTAACCTGGTAGTTCCATGGATAGCACAACTGATACTAGGATACCAGATTTAATCACATAAACTTCAATACCACAGCTGTTATTGTGGGATTCAAACCTGTTTTGTAACAGTTTGTAACATTTTGTAACAGGCCAATTAGTTGGAAAACTAACTGAACTGTTCCAATGAAACAAAATATAAGCTCGATGAACAACTAATCTTCCAATGAGGTTTGCTGCTATCCAACATTCAATTCACCATTTTTAATATAACCAGTCCTTCCACTTTACATCAGAACTGGGAAATTTCAATGAGAGACCACCAACCTGCAACATTTTTTCAGGATTTCTTCTTATACACATGCTGCTTGACCTGCTGAGTATTTGCAGCACTAACATCAAGTCCAACAAGTTGGTGGTGCCAACAATGACTGCCTCGCCAACAGTCTGTCTGTCCCTTCCTTCTATGTGTTTGTATGTGTTAAATGTATGATTTTGTGTTCTTTAGCTTGTTTTGTGTGGGGGATGGGGGAGGGAAACTTTTTCTATTCTCTTACCTCGACGGAGAAGCGATTTTTTCCGCATCGTATCTCCGTCGCACTGCGGCCTATCATCGTGGAGATCGACCAGGAGCTCCATCGCAGTGGCCTGCGGGACTTACCATCACGGAGCTCGCGATCCCTGTCGGGGATCATCTTTTGGGGCTCCAACCGTGGGAGCCTGCGAGACTTTAACATCGCGAAGCCCACGGTCTCTGGTTAAAGACCGACATCGGGGAACTCCAAGCTGCAGGAGCTTCGACCGCCCCGACGCGGGAGTTTCGATCGCCCCGACGGGGGCTTCGACCGCCAGCTGCGGATGGTTCGACTGCCCTGACACGCGGGAGAATAAAGAGGAAGGAGATTGCACTTTATTGTCTTCCATCAGTGTGGAATGTGAGGGATCTGCTGTGGTGGATGTTTGTTAACTTTTATGTAGTTATGTGTCTTGTTGCTTTTTTTAGTATGGCTGTGTGGTAATCTGAATTTCAATGTACCTTAATTGGTATATGTGACAATAAACTGACCTTGAAACCTTGAATTTCAGATATCCAACAACAAGTTTTTATGCTGAAGCTTGGAGATGCTATTTGTTTTTCTTCATCTATTTACATTTTCTCCAGTCAAGTCAACTGCTATTAACAAACCTCGAACAACTGCTCTCAGTTGTATCATTTAGTTAAACCACTTGTGTCATTTTGTCTTTCTTTCCCTCCATCCCGTCATAGACATTCTCTTTGGCAAAACAAAGTACTGGAGGAACTCAGCAGATCAGCCAGCATCTGTGGAGGAAGTGGACAGACGATGTTTCTGGTTGGGATCCTTCTGCAGTCTGAACAAATGTCGTCCATCCATTCTCTTCACAAATGCTCTCCGACCCACTGAGTTCCTCCAGCACTTAGTGTTTTCGTCAAGATTCCAGCATCTGCAATCTCTTGTGTCTGCAGTCATTCCCTTTGCTCTCTCCACCTTCTCTGCAATTTTAAATATGATTGATTTTAAATCTTTCCTAGATCTGATGAAAGGTCATCCAACTGAAATATTAACTTGTCTCATTGCCAACTGCTGCCTAACATGCTGGTATTTCTAGCATTTTCTGGTTTTAATTCAGAATCTGTATTTTTTTTCCTTTTCCACAGTACTGCTACACTCGGTTAAATTTTTCCAACATGAGAACATATAATTGAAAAACATCAGCATATTGATGTAAACATTATGTATTAGAACTGAAAAGTCCATGTTTAATGTACCACACGCCTGTTCGATGCAACCTGTCCATTGCGCAGAGATGACATTAAAAAAAAAAGCAGAGCATCAAATTTTTAAAAGGTTCAGCGCATGAAATATATTGCTTTCATGAACGTTGCATTACAGGCTCAAGCTAAATCCTTCCATTTCCCAAGGAAAGATTATTCAAAGTTTTCTTGGTGTCCCAAAGATAAATAACAAATTCCAGAATATCTATTTAACTTCCATTCTGTTACTTTTGTTATTTTCATGAGTAAAAATGCTGCTAGGACTATATTGTAACTGGCATATAAAAAAAATACAGAAGGTAGACACAAAATGCTGGAGTAACTCAGCGGAACAGGCAGCATCTTTGGAGAAAAGGAATGGGCGATATTTTGGGTCGAGACCCTTTTTCAGACTGATGGCAGGGGAGTGGGCGGGACAGAGATAGAATGTAGTCGGAGACAGTAAGACTAGTGGGATAACTGGGAAGGGGGAGGGGATGGAGAGAGAGGGAAAGCAAGGGCTATTTGAAGTTAAAGTCAATGTTCATACCGCTGGGGGGTAAGCTACCCAAGTGAAATATAAGGTGCTGTTCCTCCAATTTACGCAGGGCCTCACTCTGATAATGGAGTAGGCCCAGGACAGAAAGGTCAGATTGGGAATGGGAGGGGGAGATAAAGTGCTGAGCAACCGGGAGATCAGGTAGGTTAAAGCGGACTGAGCGGTGTTCATCGAAACGATCGCCCAGCCTGCGCTCGGTCTCGCCGATGTACAGAAGTTGATACATGGAACAGCGGATACAGTAGATGAGGTTGGAAGAGGTGCAAGTGAACCTCTGCCTCACCTGAAAAGACTGTTGGGGTCTTTGGATGGAGTCTAGGAGGGAGGTAAAGAGTCAGGTGTTGCATCTCCTGCAGTTGCAGGGGAAAGTACCCTGGGAGGGGGTGGTTTGGGTGGGAAGGGACGAGTTGACGAGGGAGTTGCGGAGGGAACAGTCTCTGCAGAAAGCAGAGAGGGGTGGAGATGGGGAGATGTGGCCAGTAGTGGGATCCCGTTGGAGGTGGCGAAAGTGTTGGAGGATTATATGCTGTATGCGACGGCTGATGGGGTGGAAGATGAGGACAAGGGGGACTCTGTCCTTGATGCGAATGGGGGGTGGGGGAGTAAGAACAGAACTGTAGGATATCGAGGGGACCCGAGTGAGAGCCTCATCTATAATGGAAGAGGGGAACCCCCGTTTCCTAAAGAATGAGGACATCTTTGATGATCTAGTATGGAAAACCTCATCCTGGGCGCAGATGCGGCATAGACGGAGGAATTGGGAGTAAGGGATAGAGTCTTTACAGGCAGCACGGTGGGAAGAAGTGTAGTCTAGATAGCAATGGGAGCCCTGGAACAATACCATCAAAGATCCTTACGAAAGATTCTGAGGATCAGCTGGGAGGACAAACGCACCAACATCAGCATTTTGGGGGAAGTCTACATGACCAGCATCACCACCACAATAATGCAGCACCAACTTCGATGGACTGGCCATGTCATCTGCATGTCCAACACACGTCTCCCTAAACAAATCCTGTACTCTCAATTGAAGGAAGGTCGGCGAGCCCCCGGCAGGCCAAAGAAACGCTTCAAGGACAACATCAATAACACTGAAGAAATTCCACATCACATCAAGCAACTGGGAGCACATTGCATTGGACAGGCGCTCCTGGAGGAAATCCGTGCAGGAAGGAGCTGCACTGCATGAAATGGAACTACGCAGTGTCGCAGAGACAAAGCGACAGCACCGTAAGGAGAGAGAGAGAAGGGAGCTTGACAATTACAAACCACCGCCAGTCTCCACTGCCCACGTTGCACCAAGGTGTGTGGATTGCGGATCGGCATCAACAGACATCTGCAGACCCACAAATAGACCACCCTATCGAGAGGACACTCATATTCGTTTCGAGTGGCCGCCGATGATGATAATGGGAGTCAGTAAGTTTGTAGTAGATGTCGGTCAATAGTCTGTCTCCAGTGATGGAGACGGTGAGATCCAGAAACAGTAGTGAGATGTCGGAGATGGTCCAAGTGCATTTGAGTGCAGGATGGAAATTAGTCATGAAGTTGAAGTCAGTGAGTTCTGCATGGGTGCAGGAGGCAGCACCGACGCAGTCGTCAATGTAGCAGAGGTAGAGTTCGGGGATAGGGCCAGTGCATGCCTGGAACAGTGATTGTTCGACATACCCAACAAAGAGGCAGGCATAGCTGTGGCCCATGCAAGTGCCCATAACTACGCCTTGGATTTAGAGGAAATGGGAGGAGTCGAAAGAAAAGTTGTTGAGGGTAAGGACCAACTCTGCGAGGTGGAGGAGAGTATTCATCGATGGAAATTGGCTGGTTCTGCGGTTGAGGAAGAAACGGAGGGCTTTAAGAACTTCCTGGTCGGAGATGGAGGTGTAGAGTGACTGGACATCCATGGTAAAGACGAGGGAGTGGGGGCCTGGAAAACAAAAGTAATTGAAGAGACGAAGTGCGTGTGAGGTGTCTTGGACATAGGTAGGGAGGGATTGGACGGAGTCGAGATAGGATGGAGTTGAGATTTGTGGAAATTAATTTGGTGGGACATGAACAAGCAGAAACAATCGGTCTGCCAGGACAGTTCTATTTGTGGATTTTGGGGAGAAGATAAAATCGAGCCGTGCGCGGCTGGGGAATGATAAGGTTGGAGGCTTTAGAGGGCAGAGGGCCGGAAGTAATAAAAATCAGAAATGGTGTGTGATATTAAGGTTTGGCGCTCGTCTGTGGGGTCATGGTCCAAAGATAAGTAGGAGGAGGTGTCTGAGAATTGCCCCCTGACCTCAGACCAGTAGAGGTCAGCGGGCCAGGCTACCATGGCGCCTCCCTTGTCGGCGGGTTTGATTATCAAGTCAGGGTTGCTGCAGAGTGAGTGGATGGCTGTACGTTCACATAAAAAAATACAGAGCCTGGAACGTGGTGACATCTTTGCCAGCAGAAGAGCAGGTTAATCTTGAATATATCAATCTTAAACTCCTAATGCTAAGAAACAGGCAAAATTGATGCTGTAACTAATAAGAGTCTTGGACCATTTATTGTAGATGAATTGGCGATCATATGATCAACATGACCGACATGGAGATCCCAGCCCTGTGACGCAGGAACAGTACATGCAGTACCTGGAAGAGCTGGGGAGACCTCCAATGTGTTTGAAATGTGTTCGCTGGGGTGGTCCCCTAGTAAGAATGAAGAGTCAGGGTCTACAACCCCTACTCCACCACCCTAACAATCTTTGGTCAATGTACAGTCCGTGAAAATAAGATTGACTTAAGGGCTAAATTGCTTCACCAAATGGACATGAGCGAATGCTGTGCACTGTTTCACAGAGATATGCCTTACACCCAGCTCTTCAGACTTGGCCCTCTAGCCCAAATGTTTCTCGATTCATCGCATGGACTGGCCGGCATCATCAGCAAAAAGAGAGAGGCGGTGGCATATGTCCCACAGTAAACATTTTATGGTGCATGAGCATGATGGTCTTGCCCAACTTCTGCATCCTGTACTTGGAACATTAGCACTGAACTATCAGCTCTTCTATTTCCCACAGAAATTCACCTCAACTATCATGTCTGCAGTCTACATCATAAGGTCATAAGGAAAAGGAGTAGAATTAGGCCATTTGGCCCTTCAAGTCAACTCCGCCATTCAATCATGGCTGATCTATCTCACCCTCCTAACCCCATTACCTCTGACACCTGTACTAATCAAGGATCTATGTGTACGAGAGAACTGCTGGTTTAATGCAAAGGTAGACACAAAATGCTCGAGTAACTCTGCGGGACAGGCAGCATTTCTGGAGAGACAGAATGGGTGATGTTTTGGATCGAGACCCTTCTTCAAACTGCTCTGCCTTAAAAATGTCTATTGCCTCCACAGCCTTCTGTGGCAAAGAACTCCACAGATTCACCACTCACTGACTAAAGAAATTTCTCCTCATCTCCTTCCCAAAAGAACATCCTTTAATTCTAAGGCTCTGACCTCTCGTCCTCGGCTCTCCCACTCGTGGAAACATCCTCTCCACATCCACTCTATCCAAGCCTTTCACTATTCTGTATGTTTCAATGAGGTCCCCCCCCCCCTCATTCTTCTAAACTTCAGCGAGTACAGGCCCAGTGCCGACAAACACTCATCATTGGTTAACCTACTCATTCCTGGGATCATTTTTGTAAACCTCCTCTGGACCCTCTCTAGAGCCACCACATCCTTCCTCAGATATGGTGCCCAAAATTGCTCACCATATTCTAAATGCGGTCTTACCAGTGCCTTATAGAGCCTCAACATTACATCCCTGTTTTTTGTATACAAGCCCACTTGAAATAAAAGCTAGCATTGAGCTTGCTTTCTGTACTACTGATTCAACTTGCAGATTAACTTTTTGGGAATCCTGCACCAGCACTCCCAAGTCCCTTTGCACCTCCGACTTCTGGATTCTCACCCCATTTAGAAAATAGCCTGTGTGTTTAATCCTACTACCAAAATGCATGACTCCACACTTTGCTCCACTACATTCCCACTTCTCTGCCCACTCTCCCAACTGTCCAAGTCCTTCTGCAGAGCCCCTGCTTTCTCTACACTACCTGCTCCTCCACCTATTTTCGTATCATTCGAAAATTTTGCCACAAAGCCTTCAATCCCCTCGTCCAAATCATTAGTATGCATCCCGTCTCAAGCAGATGCTCCGCTAGAACTTGAGGAACTTTATGTTGTGGTCAACAAATACCAGACAGTATACCCTGGCACCTCCCCATCATTTTTGGGGACTTCAACAAGGCTAGCTTGAAGTTTGCAGTTCCAGCAAAGAGGATTGTACAGGGGTGGTCAACTGGGCAATCTTCCTGAATTCACCAACAGATAAATCTGACATGATTGTGACCAATAATTACCATCTGGGTGTTCCCTACACTAACCAGTCGCCTTGGATAAACCAGGAGATCCACAATCTACCGAGGAACAGATCTGTGACGTTGAAGTTAGACAAACCACAGTCATCGAAGTCATCTAGGTATGACCTAGAGAAGCCCATTGCAAACTCAAAAAAACACATCCAAACCAAACTGGAGTTTTAGAGGGATGCTTGGCAAATATGGTAGAGCTTTCAAGACATTGCTTCCGAGAAGGTGAAATCAAGTAGGTCAGCTGACAGCAACGCATCCCTCACTGACAAGGAGAATAATTATGTGCCTTCACGAGGAATCTCGCCCCCGACAGCCCTTTGATCTCAGTCCGAGGCCAACGTCAGAAGATTGTTCATGAGGGTGATCCCTCAAAAACGTCAGGCTCTGACGATGTATCCTGTGTGGACCAATTTGGAGGTTTTCATGGACATCTTCAAATTCTCACTACTACAGTCCAAAGTTCTCATAGGATATCTATACTATCAACGCCCATGAGCAAGGTGGCATGCCTCAATGACTAGCGACCCGTGATATACACATCTATTGTGGAAAAAATGCTCCGAAGGATTGGTTATGGCACACTCCTTGGGTATGAAGATCAATTGATTGCAATAGCCCTTCATCAGAATGTGTGTCCTGCAGTGGAGAGAGCACGGAACGTAAAGAGTAAACAAAAAGAAGAAAAGTGGTTTCACTGTGTAAAATTACAACAATAAAAATTAGTTTAACTTGTGACTTTGAATCAGTAACAAGATGACTACTCCAAGTCTTACTCAGTTTAGGACTTTAAAGAGATACCATTTTAGAAAATCAAAATCATTTCTGATCATTAAAATTTGTGGTGACTAAAGTGACACTGATATAAACGTTAGCAAAGATCCTGTCCCTATTATCCCAAGAATGCAATGCAAACTAGGAAAGGGGTACAATTCCACAATTAAACTTCAGGGTCATGGATAAATCATCAAACCAAGATTTATTTTTGGAAAGCTAGCCATATGCATGCAATCATAATTAGCATCTTCCAGTTAAAGCAAACACAGAGTGTTACTAGAAATTGATGTTATGTGAGCTATGTTATGCCACTAAACCTTTATTTTAATTTTTGATGAGGCCGTTTCCTGGCAATAAGCTCACAGCTTTGGATGACTGGAAGCCAGATGTTCTTGCTGCAGAACCAAGAAAAGATTCCATGAGATGGCTTGCCCAAAATTCCTTAAGAGAACTGCACCGGGCATTGGAATTTTTGTTGTTTTAAACAGATGGAATAAGGTTTTGGATAATTGTGATCACAGTAAGTCTACTGTTGGTCATTTTGTTTCTGTATCATTTTCTTAGGCCAAAAAGGTAGTTTTAGGTGGACTTTCACTGTTGATTGGAGAGATCCAGGGTTCTACAGTTCTTCAGGGCTTGATCAGGAGCAAGAGGGTTCACTGCAGGCCCAAAGGAAAATTTTTGATTCGGAGGAAGTGAATGCTTCCCAAGAGAGCTGACATTTGCTTTGAACATATATTAAAAAAACCCCATCAGGAAATCATACTTTTTCAGGAAACCTGGTGTGCAGCTTTGAAATTCAATGGCGCTCAAAGTCTGAAAAATGGTGCTTCATTAACATCTTTTAATTACAAATCTGTTTTGCAGAGTATCAAACTCGCCGAGATGAGTAGGAAGTCGGCGTGTTTCTGGCAAGTTGTGGTTGTGTGTTATTTATTTGAAGATTTGATCCGCTGCCGCACACGGAGGACATTAAAATGTACCCCATGGAATCTAGCCAATATAACATTCCTATTATTTCCTGGGGATTGTTTTTTTTTTCCATGCCTCTTCTTCCGATTTCCTTTTCTTGTCCTTATAGATTATTTTGTTTAAATGTTTTCATGTTTTTCTATTCCCATTCGTTTTTGCCACATCCATCCGTGGTAGTGTTACTTAGTATGCTTAGTGTTCACTCAATGTTACTTGCCTTTTTCAATTATTCAATTGGTGAATTTTCCAATATTTGGCTCTTCCAAGATTGACGTAATCATTAAACTCGGTGTCCATGCTGCTTCAATGATAATATGGCTCTTCCAAGATTGACGTAATCATTAAACTTGGTGTCTATGCTGCTTCAATGATAATATGGCTTTGAATCCCATTCTACTCCAGAGACGTGCAATTTCTCTGAGCCAACAAATCAGTGCAGTGCTGCACTACTGAGATGTTGTCTGGGAAGGGTGATAGGAACAGAAACAGAAGCAGGAGCAGGCCATCCAGCCATTTGATAATGACTAATTTCCACTTCAGCACTACATTCTCAATTCCCAGAAATCCATTAATTTCAGTTTTGAATGGATGTAGCAACTGATCTTCCCATCCATCTGGGGGTAGAATATTCCAAAGATTCAGCACACCTTATTTCAATGCTAAACATTCTCCCTGCATCAAATTTGTGAAACCCTATAAGAATTTTGTGATTTTGTTTGAGATTTCCTCATATTTCCCAAAATATAAAGGTCTCAATGTACTCAATTTCTCCACAAAACCACCATTATTGGAATCAGTCAAGTGATTATTTTCTGCACTGCCTCTTTGGCATATGCTTCCTTTCTTAAGTTAGGTGACCGATACTATACTCCAGATGCAATCTCACCAGATATACAATTGCACTCCTGCAATCAAATTCTCTGGTGGTAAAGGCTGATACACTACCAGGTCCCTTAATTGCTTGCTGCACCTGATTGTTAGTCTCAGTTGCTTGTGTACTTTGGTCTCTTTGCACATCTAAACTATTCAATCCCATACCATTTAACAAATACTATTTTCTTGTGTTATATGCACAAAATGACAAGTATCATCAAATGGATAAACTTGCATTTGTCCACCTTGTATTCCATCTGCAATTTTGGTTGCTTACTCAATTAGCTTGTCCAGATCTCCTTGAAGCCTCTTTCACCATGGTCCCTACTCATGCCTCCCAGTTTCTCAGCAAATTGGGAAATAATGGGAAATCTTGTTCCCTTAGCAAAATCATTAATATTGTCATGAATTGCTGGGACCCAAACACTAATCCTTGCTGTTCTCAATTAAGTCTTAACTTGCCCAACGATCTATTTAACACCTCTCTTTGCTTTCTGTCCAATAACCAATCCATGTCACCACATAATCACTAATTCCAGGCTGTCTAATCTTGTTGTTCAACATCTTATGCAGGACCCTATTAAATGACTTCCAGAAATCCAAATATACGACATCCACTGGCCGTTCCTTATTTATTCTACGCGTCATATCCTGAAGGAACACCAACAGATTAATCAAACTTGATTAAACTTCATAAAACCATGCTGACTGTGTTCAATCATTTTCTTTTCATGATGTTCTGCTATTACATTGCTATTATATGATCCAGAATTTTTCCAACCTCTGATGCTTGTCAAAGGGGAAATGCTTGCATTTCTCTTTCCCCTTTCTAAAATAGTAAATAACTGCTACTTAATCACTTCAGTTCCTGATTTTCATTGGACCTTTGAATGACTGATTTGGGTTTCTGCAGCTTCCAATCCTATTTGCCTACTTATTTCCCTGCAACCTATTCTTTCTCCCCACAATTAATCTGCACTCAGCCACACTAGGGTGAATGTACAATGGCCAATTAATTATCTAGCATGTCTTTTGGAGATGGGAGGAAATGGGAGCTTCCCTGAAGTCAACAAAGGCACAGGGGAGACTTGCACACACCACACAGGTAGCATTGGATGTCAGAATGGTATTCGGGTTATGGAGCTGAGATGCATACATGCTGGAATTGCAATGTTCAAGGCAAGTGGACTTGCCCAAAGTTGCGAGAAGAGCTGTTGAGAACTACAAGGTAATTTGCAGCAAAGACGTACAAGTTAGTCTACAGTATTTATCGAGTGCTCCTGTTAAGCTTCAGATCATTGGCAACACTCAGGATATTGAGAGTGGGAAATAAGTTGCTGCTAAATACCAAGGAGAATGGTTAGACAACTGCTGGAGCAGACATTCGCTGTCACAAGTATAACACAAATGATACTTGGCACTTTCAGGTCAAACTTAGGTTCTTTGGCATTCAGACATAATTTAATTGTGGAAGATTTGTTACATAACTGAATATGCCCCAATCATCATGGACCATGCCCATTTCAGACATTTTAATAAACAGGTTACTGATAAAGGTGGGTGTAGGACATTTCATTAGTCAAAAAGTTTGAATCCAATAATTGAAGGGAATTGTAAAGAATATGCAGAATAAGCAGGAGATATACTGAGGTAATTGCCTGCAGGGAGAAAATGCAATGTAAAACCTTCATAAAATAGCTTTTTGACTTACTATATTCTACAACCAATTCAATGATTCTATCAGCGTCCTACCAATGTCCTTTCTTTTAAAATATATACCAAATAAATGAAAGACACTAGGAGATTGAATGAGTTTCCACACACATTCCAGGCAAATCAGTGATTCACTTGTACTTCTTCCAATTTAGTGTTCTTCATTTGGTGTTGACAATGTGCCTTCTCAATGCCAGAGAACCCAGAGCATATTGGTTGACTGCTATGCCTCAATTCAGACTACATGTTCTCTTTTCCTCTCCCACTCTGACCTCTCAGTCAACATATGTTCA
Source organism: Amblyraja radiata (assembly GCF_010909765.2). NCBI lineage: Eukaryota > Metazoa > Chordata > Chondrichthyes > Rajiformes > Rajidae > Amblyraja > Amblyraja radiata. The sequence continues at coordinate 21,617,343 of NC_045971.1, forward strand.
AGGAACTAAACTATAACAACATTTAAAATTAATTTGGACAGGTATATGGATAGGAAAGGTTTAGAGGGATACCAGACCAAGTGGGACCCGTTGGGCCCCGTTCCCCCAACGCAATATTCCATCACTCACCCGTTCCCCCAACGCAATATTCCACCACTCACCCATATCCCCCAACTGCACAGGCACATCTCATTTCCCCTCATCCCCCAGCACTCCCTCCCCCATCTCTTCACCCTCCCACTTCTTTCCCCTCTCCCCCTCCCCCACTCACCTCTCCCGCCCTCTCCTTTCCCCTACCCTCAGTCACTCCCTCCCTCCCTCCATAACCCCTCTCCCTCTACCTGTTTAAATAACATTATACAACAATCCTCTCCTCGTCCCCTCCCCACTCCCTCCCTCTCCTTCCAACAACGTTACAAATCTCTCATTGGACTAAGAGACTTGTCTTTGTTAACATTGTCCATAACCCATTTCCCTTCCCTACCCTAAGTGGGACCCATTGGGCCTCGTTCCCCCAACGCAATATTCCGGTCTGGAGCAGCGGGAGGAGCGCGGCTCCGGGCCCTGGCTATGTCTGTGTCCAGCGTGCATTTAACGGGGGACAGCGAGTTTTTTCAAATGTAAATGAGATCCCATTGTGACGCGTCGGCGCTCATCTCCTTCCCATCCCACCCCCCCACACAATAAAAATCTTGATTCTTATTCCGTAAATGAACGGGCAGTTTATGTAAATGAGATGCCATTGTGATGTCATACGCTGCTAAGGGCAAGTGTGGCGCTGTTTAAAATGTTAAAATGTTTTAAATGACAATGTAACATCAATCTGAATGAAACTTGATACAAACCACCACATGACAGTTGTGTGTAAGGTGGTCCAAAAATTGTAGCGCTATCGTGTACCGTTTTGGCGTAATTTGACAACATTACCAAATCAGAGATCACAGACAGACGCACGTAGAAACAAACAAATTGAGAGTTTTAGTAATATACTAAACCAAGTGGCCCTGTCACAAGGGAGGCCTGGTCCCCCAACGCAATATTCCACCACTCACCCATAGCCCCCATGGGAGGTCTGGTCCCCCAACGCAGCCCATTCCCCAATGCACTATTCCACCACTCACCCGTTCCCCCAATGCAAGCCATTTGCCAAATGCAAGCCATTCCCCCAATGCAATATTCCAGCACTCATCCATAGCCCCCAACTGCACAGGAATATAAAAAAGGATTGCAACATTGTAGCTTGCAATTGCACTTACTAGTGCTGGCAGGACTGAGTGGCCCGGGATTGCAACATTGTAGCGGGCAAGGTTACAATCCCATTGTGAAGTCATAGCTGCAGAGGGAATAATTTTTTCCTCAAATTTGTATTTTTATAATTAAAAAATGTGAAATAACTTGTGAAATATAACATCAATCTGAACAAAACTTTGACTCACCACGCCACAGGACAACTGTAAGGTGGTGCAAAAATTCTAGCGCTATCGTGTGCCGTTTTGGCATAGTTCCGGGGGCACATTTACAGACATGCTCACACACATGCATAGAAATAAAAAAGATGAGAGTTTTAGTAATAGATGGCCAAATAGGTGTGACCAGAATAGATGGGGCATCCTGGTCAGCATTGGCAAGTTGGTTTGTTTCCGTGCTGTATGGTTCTAACTGTTTCTAATCATCTGACTTGGCGTGGTCTCAACCCAAAATGTCACCTATTCCATTTCTTCAGAGATGCTGCATGACCCTCTGAGTTACTCCAGCTTTTTGTGTCTATCTTACACATGATACAGTTTTCAGGACTGAACATTGACAAGCCGCAACTCTGTCTCAGCCAGCACCATTAACACTTGTGTCATTCATTCTCTTGGGGCCTGTACTCTATCATAGGCATTTCTTTAACCTCTCTTTGAATTATAACAGTTCCTGGCACAGCCAACACATTATCAACCTGAAACATTATCATTTTCTCTCTACACATCTGTTGCTTGCCCTGCTGATTATTTCCAAATTTTCTGTTCTTAATTATTGGCCTACAAACCTGGTCCGTTTCTCAGATAGGTGTTTACATTTTTTTTTCTGCTATGCTCTTTGGTTTTATACTTTATGATCAACAGCAAAGTAAGAACCTGTGGCTGGATATGAGGCTATATCTGAGGCTAGGCTATGTTATTGTGAAATTCTAACAAAGAAATTAAAATGTTGCCAACTTTGATAGCGAATTCCAAAGATTAACTACCAATGCATGAAAAATGTATTTTCCCCTCAGCCCTACATAGCCAACCCTATATTAAGAAACTACGACTCTTGGCCTAGACTTCTCAGCCAAAGGAAATATCATTGCTGCATTGGTCCACTGATATTCTTCTAAACCTTCGACAATATAGAACTAGCATGCATGTTTAATCTCTCCTCAGAAGATAACCCTACACCCCAGGAATCCATCTGCTGAACATCTTGTTACACTCCTTCCATCTCGAATACAGTAGGTGGAAAAACTGACCGAGGAATTGAGTTCTGGTTAACATCCTCCATTTCAGTGCATCATACTTCGGTTTACTGTCACGGTTTTAAAGTTAACAAGATCTTTGACATTTGTAGAGTTGTGAAAGGAGGATGCTGTGGTGTAGAATAAGGAAAAAGATACATATCAGAAAATAAAATCTTTTTGCATCTCCTGAATGCAAACAGTTTGCCTGGTCTATTATATTGTCTAGCTAAGTTGGAGACATCATTCAACACATTCTAAGGAAATTTTGAATACCATGCCAAAAAAACCCATATCCAGATTTATATTACTTTAACTGCTTAAAAAAATTATTTGTGGCTTGGCAGATACATAAATGCCAAAGCCTTGAGGCTTTGAATCCCTCATGCAATGGGTTCATTGTTTGCAACCCAGATGTCTTACAGATTCATCACAATTTTTTAGCTGATGAAACAATGCAAGTGATGTGGTTTAAAAAGAATTTCAGTTTTTTTTTAAAGGTTGAAGCAACATCTTATGCTATTGCCCTGTAAAATAGCTGGAAAATAATGTTGAAGCGAAAATTGCGAAATGTTATTTATTGTTTAACTCTCATTACTTTCGACAAAAAGGTTACCTCCAACACCACACCATGAAATTATCTTTGGGAAAAGCAATGGAATCAACGCTGATAAAAACAGAAAATGCAGTAAACTCGCAACTGATGGGGTTCTGATGAAGAGTCTTCCACTCGAAATGTTAACTGTTACTTTTTCCACAGGTGCTGCCTGGTCTGCTGAGTGTTAACCAGCATATGTTTTTGGCTTTCATGTCAATGTTTTGATTTTCATTAACAGAATCTACGGTGTATATTCTGTACTGGCTTCGGATCAAGTTATCCTCAAGTGAAAGGTTGGTATACAAGCAATTTGAATCAAAATGGAAAACATTTTCTTGCTCAAGATCTAAATTGATTTAAATACAGCTTCATCAATTTATTTACTGTGATGTATGGTTACAATATTAAAAGCACTTTTAAAGACACAAACTTTTCTGCTTTGAAGCCATGAGAGGCAATTTACTTTAAAAACGAATTATGCGACAAAGCCACATATTAATAGATGTGTTCAATGGGTAAAATGCATTAAATCTAACAGGGATAATGTCAATTAAAAAGGCAATCGTTCAGCTAATTGAACATTCATGATTGTATCTGTAAATAATTAGAAATGTTGAAAATTAATATTTTAAATATAATATTTTTGACATTCACAAAAACTGAAAGGAGAAAAGACTAATTAATAGTTCAGGTGGACCCTGAGATTGTGGCAGAGATCTGCTCTGCATATCCAGTCACGCCATTTTACTTAAAACCTAGCTGAAGTTCAGCTTTTCTGACAAAACTGCCAACATACATCGCACCATAAATATTAAAACAAAAGAGCATAAATATAAATTTAGTTGGGTTACTCATAACTTTATACCACCTTAAATAAATTCTGCTAATTTTCCTATTCTTCTAAAAAAAGGGATTCACTCAATAAATTTATCTTTCTTCTCCTTCAGTTTCCCCTCCAATCTAAAGTACCAAGCAATTATTTCAGTACCAAGTTTGTTTTGTTTAATCTTTATTGTTCACTCAGCCTTAATTTTCACAGCAAGCCTAAATATAAAGTTTTTAAATAAAATGTGCACTGAGTTATTTGTGCCACGGTGGATGATAACTGCAAGTCTTTTCCACCATATGCTTAATTTACTGATTCCTTGCTGAGTTGCAAGTAAATGTTGAACATCTTTAAAAGCCACTTAGGTTCCAAGGACACATGGAAGCACAAGTACCTTTCATTACCCACTTTACTTGATAACATTAGTATATTTATTACATTTGGATCAATTCAGTACAGATGGAGCCATATTTTGTACTTTGAGTAATTTATCAATGCCTTTTAAATCTGTAATTAATGACTAAGGCAACATGCTGCTGATAAATGTAGTTATTATAGATATTATGTTAAAATAGAGGTTCTGCTTTTCAAACTAAAATCTTAATAATTTGGCATATGATAAGGTGTGAGATTAATCAGTTTCACAGTCACAGAACTGCTGATCATTAATCTGCTACCAATTTCTGGCAGGGTTGCAAGTAAAACTGAGCTCTGTTCTGGTTTAAGGGAAAAGAAAACCAAGTGTGAGCTTTGATATTGATAGCTGATGAAAATCACATTACTTAGCAAATAAAAGTCACATGCATCTTTTGGAAAGTTTACATTTAGAAGATTATTTTATTTACCGTTAAATTTGTTTTATGATTAGCCAACACTAAATTTTTAAAACCTTTAACATTTTAAAGTTGGGCAGGAATGTGCTAAAAATATTGAGTTGCTTAATTGCTATTTATTGCGACAAAATAATTTTCTTTTCACGTGTACCTGATACTAACCAACCATGTTTTACAACTACTTTTAAATATAAATGGCAGGCCGTAATATTGAAATAATTTTGATAGATACTAATTGTTGACGGCAGACTCCAGGTCTGACTCACGGCTGCCTTTCTTATCCAAGTTGCTTTATGAGAAATGTTTGGGATTGATCGGCGGATATAAAACATTTTGGGGGTGTAGGGGAGGTAATATTGTTACTATTACAGAACCATATATATATTTTGATCAATATTTAAGGTATCTGTACAAAAGAGAACGAGTGTCTCCAAAATGCAGAACAAAGAATACATTTTAAAAAGTATGTACGGTTCAGATTCCAGGAAAAATATTAACTGTGACGATGACTCAGAAAGTGTTGCAGGTATACAATTCAATTGAAAAGCATAACTGAAGGTACGGAATTAAATCGTTGCGTTCGAAGGGTAAAATATTATCCTAATAATTAAAAATAAAACCATCTCTTGGTGATGGGATTTTACATAGTTTCAAAGTTTGCATGACAGAATTTTATAAAGAAATTGCTACATTGCCTACTGAATATTATCTATTCAGCAGGGTTCTGGAATATATTCAAACAGTAGATACGCTCAGCAAATAAATCAGATTGGTTGCATTTCTTCCAATTACTCGTTAATTTGTTGTTGTTTGGCATTTTGTTCCCACCACAAAAGAATTATAAAATTAGTTTAAAAAAGAGAAATAACACAATAGACTATATGTATATCACTTCACTGGCAAATACCAGTAGCAATTGGGTAGGAAATGAGGCAGAAGCGTAATTCTATGGTAACACTCCAATGTTAAGGTGTGTTACGCACAATCATATTATCTTCATATTGGTGCTATGAAGTCTATACTCAGCACACAATGGGAACAAATTTACAAATCATCATCCTTCCAATCTCCCCTTATGTTTCACTTTTATCGATCAATAACACGGCTTAGTTAATAACACAGGTTAATACAACTGGCATAGTAATTCTAAATTAAATGTGTACGAGCAATGGCTCCGGACTGCATTTGAAGAATGCAGCCCAAGTCAGATTCTACTGAATAGCAAGTGTTTTCTAATATACTAAAATATGTTCAATGGACAGTGTTTTAAAAATATTGATTGAAATATGAAATTATGAGAAGCACAGATGTGGTGGATGGTGTTTTTGCCACGGTAGAAATGTCAAAGACTAGATGACATAGCCTTAAGGGGGAAAGTTTAAAGGAGATGTACAGGGCAAGTTTATTTTTACACAGAGTGTGGATGCCTGGAAGGTGCTGCCGGGAGTGGTGATGGAAGTCGATGATAGTGGCAATTAAGAGCCTTTTAAATAGGCACATATATGTGTAGGGAATGGAAGTACAGTGCCCTCCATAATGTTTGAGCCAAAGACCCAACATTTATTTATTTCCCTCTGTACTCCACAATTTGAGATTTGTAATAGAAAATAAATCACCTGTGGTTAAAGTGCACATTGTCAGATTTTAATAAAGGCCATTGTTATACATTTTGGTTTCACCATGTAGAAATTACAGCAGTGTTTATACATAGTCCCCCCGTTTCAGGGCACCATAATGTCTGGAATACAGCAATGTCATGTAAATGAAAGTAGTCATGTTTAGTATTTTGATGCATATCCTTTGCATGCAATGACTGCTTGAAGTCTGCGATTCGTGGACATCACCAGTTGCTGGGTGTCTTCTCTGGTGATGTTCTGCCAGGCCTGTATTGCAGCCATCTTTAGCTTATGCTTGTTTTAGACAATAGATAATAGGTGCAGGTGTAGGCCATTCGGCCCTTCGAGCCAGCACCACCATTCACTGTGATCATGGCTGTTCATCCACAATCAGTACCCCGTTCCTGCCTTCTCCCCATACCCCTTGACTCCGTTACCTTTAAGAGCTCTATCTAACTCTCTCTTGAAAGCATCCAGAGAATATCTAGAGTACTTCCTTAAGCACCCTGGGATGCAGACTATCAGGCCCTGGGGATTTATCAGCCTTCAGTCCCATCAGTCTACCCAACACCATTTCCTGCCTAACGTGGATTTCCTTCAGTTCCTCCCACCCTAGGTCCTCTGGCCACTAGTACATCTGGGAGATTGTTTGTGTCTTCCTCAGTGAAGACGGATCCAAAGTACCTGTTCAACTCATCTGCCATCTCCTTGTTCCCCATAATAAATTCACCTGTTTCTGTCTTCAAGGTCCAACTTGGGTTTTAACTAATTTTTTCCTCCACATACCTAAAGAAGCTTTTACTATCCTCCTTTATATTCTTGGCTAGCTTACCATCGTACCTCATCTTGGCTAGCTTACCATCATGCCTCCATACTCCCTTTTGTTCAACTGTAATACTGACACTTCCGATTTTCCCTTCTCCCTCTCAAATTGTAGATTAAAACGTATCATATTATTGTCACTACCTCCTAATGGCTCCTTTACCTCGCGTTCCATTATTAAATCTGGTTCATAACGCAACACTAAATCCAGAATTGCCTTCTCCCTGGTAAACTCCAGTACAAGCTGCTCTAAGAATCCATCTCGGAAGCACTCCACAAACTCCCTTTCTTGGGGTCCAGTACCAACCTGATTTTCCCAGTCTACCTGCGTGTTGAAATCTCCCATAACAACCGTAGCATTACCTTTACGACATGCCAATTTTAACTCTTGATTCAACTTGCACCCTATATCAAGGCAAGTGTTCGGAGGCCTTTAGATAACTCCCATTAGGATCTTTTTATCGTCACAATTCCTCAGTTCTATCCATACTGACTCTACATCTCCTGATTTTATGTCACCCCTCGCAAGGAGCTGAATTTCATTCCTCACCAACAGAGCTACACCACCCCCTCTGGGCTAGTTCCCTTCAGTTTTCCCTTCAGCATATAAAAGACATGCTCAATTGGGTTCAGATCAGATGATTGACTTGGCCACTCAAGAATTTACAATTTTTTAGCTTTGGAAAACTCCTTTGTTGCTTTAGCAGTATGTTTGGGATCATTGTCTTGCTGTAGAATGAACTGCCGGCCACTGAGTTTTGAGGCATTTGTTTGAACTTGAGCAGATAGGATGTGTCTATACACTTCAGAATTCATTATGCTACTACCATCATCAGTTGTATCATCAATGACGATACGTGAGCCAGTACCTTCAGCAGCCATACATGCCCAGGCCATAACACACCCTACCGCCGTGTTTCACAGATGAGATGGTATGCTTTGGATCTTGGGCAGTTCCTTCTCTCCTCCATACTTTGCTCTTGCCATCACTCTGATACAAGTTAATCTTCGTCTCATCTGCCCACAAGACTTTTTTCCAGAAATGTGGTTGCTCTTTTAGGTACTTCTTGGCAAACTGTAACCTGGCCATTGTATTTTTGCAGCTAACCAGTGGTTTGCATCTTGCAGTATAGCCTCTGTATTTCTGTTAATGAAGTCTTCTGCAGACAGTGGTCATTGACAAATCCACACCTGACGCCTGAAGAGTGTTTCTGATCTGTCGGACAGGTGTTTGGGGATTTTTCTTTATTACAGAGAGAATTCTTCTGTCATCAGCTGTGGAGGTCTTCCTTGGCCTGTCAGTCCCTTTGTGATTAGTAAGCTCACCAGTGCTCTCTTTCTTCTTAAAGATGTTCCAAACAGTTGATTTTGGTAAGCCTAAGTTTTGGCTGATGTCTCCAACAGATTTGTTCTTGTTTCTCAGTCTCATAATGGCTTCTTTGACTTTCATTGGCACAACTTTGGTCCTCATGTTGATAAACAGCAATAAATGTTTCCATAGATGATGGAAAGACTGGAGGAAAGACTAGGTGCTGAGAGCTCTCTTATACCTGCATTAAGGAGGCAATTAAACATACCTGAGCAATTACAAACGCCCGTGAAGCCATGTGTCCCAAACATTATGGTGCCCTGAAATTGGGGGACTATGTATAAACACAGCTGTAATTTCTACATGGTGAAACCAAAATGTATAAAAATGGCCTTTAATAAAATCTGACAATGTGTACTTTAACCACATGTGATTTTTTTCTATTAGAGATCTCAAATTGTGGAGCACGGAGGCAAATAAATAAATGATGGGTCTTTGTCCCAAACATTAAACACTGTATATGGATCATGTGGAGGCAGAGGAGGTTAACTTGGAATCATGTTCAGCACCGACATTGTAGGTCGAAGGGCCTATTCTTGCGCTGTACTATACTATACTATTGTGCTGTACATTGCTTTACTACCTAGTTTATTTTGACTACAAATTGGTACAGTTGCTAGACTGAAAGTTGCATCTTACAAGTCATAGGCACAAAATAATGTACGTTCAACTTGGTCATCCCATCTGGATTACATTCTATCCCCTGAAGAGATCGGAGGAATTTAGCATGTTTCTGTACTGATGCATTCAGCACATTTCCAAGCCATTTTTCACTTTAGGTATTGATGTATACTGCTTTGATATTGAAGGAGTAATGTGAAATATTGTCAACTGTGCAAAAGACCATTATGTAAAGAGAATTTTGTTAATGAGCTTAAGAATTATTTATTTAGGCTGATGATCAGAGAATTTGCAATCTCATATAACACATCAACAACCCTACCCAACAGGGACCTCGTTACAAGGCATGAAATAAATCTACAGTACCTGAAATTGCATCAGTTAGGTGGACAAGCAGCTTGATGCCACACTTGCGAAGAAGGCCCAAGCTTCTCATCACATTTCTATAAAGTTTGCAGATGATATACTTTGGGTCTGAAATCTCAGTTCATTAGTGTTTTGTTGGCCTCTGCCACATCAAAACTTGTTGCCTTAATAATGCTTATGAACCTCTCAATACACCAAAAATGCCATGGTATTTGAACCATTTTGCAGCTACTCAGAGGCGAAAATGCAAATCATAAACTTGAATTAGATAGCTGGGCACAGTAATTATACATTAATGTGCAGTTTGAATCTTTCTATGGGCCTGAAATGTTCAGTGAAATTGTCTTTTATCACTGAGGAACTGTTCAAATAAATAGAATTTTAATTAGCATGGTGAGGACAGATGAGAATTAGTCCATTTATAACTGCACATGAAAGTAAAAAGCAGACTCCATTTTGTTTGACATATTGGATATGGCACAGATAAACTTTTGTAATCTTCAAGAAAGTGGTCATAATACAAACATTTTTGGCATTCTCTTTTGCATACATCAACCATTCTCCAAGTACAGCGATTAAAGAAAAATCTCCAGACAATAAATGAAAACAAAATTGTGAGTTGCGGCAGTCACAGAATACAACTTAATTCATATTGTGGATTACTGAATTAAAGAGAGTTATACGAAATGTTGTAATTTAAGATCTAGCCTAACTTTCTGCATTCCATTCTGCAAAAAGTGTTTTTTTACTTTTATTACTATTTTGAAAATTCACAGGGCAATAAGTAGTATGATTCAGCCATTCACTTAAATTTTATCAAATTTAAGAAAATAATTGTTCTCAACTGTACTCACCCCTAGTCCACCACAGGGTAGCAGTGCACACATCTTCTGTGTAATAGGACCTATACAAACATTCCAAGAGAATATTCATCAGTCAATGGTGAAAGTTGACAGAGGAGTTTGCTTTCATTTCTTGAAAGGCAATATAAAAACTTTCAGTGATACTTCGAATCCAAGGGCTGTGAGCTGCAAGTTACTATTCAGGTATATTGTCAACTGGCATAAGTATCTAACTTAAAATGCTTCAAGTATTTATTATCTCAAAAATGTAAGTAGCTCATTAGCAAACTAACCAATTGTAGTCTGCATAATGTATCACATCAGAACAGACTTCTTCCAAACCTGCAAATAAATGTAATATAGAAGCTTGATGCAAAGAGACCATGGATATGGTCTAACATGGCCACAAATAATGGAATACAGCTGCTCTCAAGTTTATAACAGTTTGTTTTTCATTTGGTCTTTTGATGATCAAATGCAAATTACGGATTGGTGTACATACCTAGCAACTTCTTACTGTCTAGTTTCTGTCTGTTCAGAGGGCTGGTGCCATACAACAATGTGTGGTGTTCCGAATGCACAGTTTGAATTTCGTCCAAGGTTGCTTTTCTACCTCTGATTCGCTGCAAAAGTAAGTACAGAATATTAATCCTTTGAAGAGTGAAGCAGCACTCCCTCACCAAAATTAAAATGTAAAGCTGCCTGCCGTTTATTCTAATGGGTACTTTAAATTAAGGTTAAAGGTAGTACCAGACTTTTGGAATTTTTACCATGCAATCTTTTAATTTAAAATCAGAGTTTGGGAGATATCAGAAAGTGAAAAATGTAACCCTTCACTACTCGCAGGCTTTATCATTTAGCTATTACACATGGGAAATTTCCTGGTGGGGAGACAACACTGATTGATGTTGAATATATCAAGGAGGTTTCCATACTAACCAATTTTCCTGTGAATAATGGTTTCAAACATGTTCATAATTATGTATAAATCATAGATATCAGCAGTTATAACATTTACTAGCTGGTGTATATAGTTAACTCACAATAGCTGTCAAATCATTTTAACGTTGATTTTAAAAGTCCATTTTTTGCAAGTTCAAATGTCTAATTTTGTTCGGTTGTCTTACATAGAAGTATATAAAATGATGAGAGGCATTGATATGGAAGACAATCAGAACCTTATTTGCAGGTTGGAAATGTCAAGAACTAGAGAACAGAGTTTTAAGGTCAGGGGCCAAAGTTGAAAGGAGTGGAGTAGGGAAGTTTTTTCTAAACAAAGAATGGTGGATGCCTGGAATGCATTGACAGGGTGGTGGTGGAGGCAGATACAACAGTTGTGTTTAAAAGGCTTTTAGATTGGCACCTGGATATGGAGGGAATGGAGGCCGAGGAGATTATTTGAACTTGACATCATGTTCAGCGCAGACATTGTGGGCTGAAGGGCTTGTTCCTGTGCTCTACATTCCTTGTTCTATGTACATCTCTGTTTTCCCCATCAATTGTTAAACATCAGGGATTTAAAAATGTAAAATGTCCTGCACACTGTAAATGTCAAATCTTTTCTTCACTAGTCCAAAAACAATGGTGTTTATCTATTGAGAAACTCCCTGAAAATTCATTCAATTCAGATAACAATTTGTTATCACACAATTTTGTAGAAGGATTTAAGATTGGTACACCATAAATGCTGAACGCGTAGATTGAATGCTATATAAATGAGATAGAATTGCCCTCCATGTTAGACAGTACTGCCTTTAAGTCTCTCTACAATGGTTTAAGGTATCAAAGAAACCAAGTATGATTCTTAAATGAATAAATGAATCTGCTTATATCTGTTATAACTGTGTTTCTGAGACTAACTGCTGTGAGCAGAATGTTAGGGATATTTTAACGTTACGGCACAATGATTTTTGCATTAGGATAGAGCATCTGAATGACAATTGTTGCAAAATAGAACATAAAAATTTCTACGGGTAGAACAATCATACTTTTTGCTGAACTGCAGTGGTTGCAAAGTTTATATTAATTCAAAGAATGCTTAAAATGGCAGTTTAAAATTGTGTTCAAATTTCATCTTCAGATTTGTTTGACTTCTCTTTATCAAGGATAAATATATCATGCTTCCCAATTTTCTCTCTTTAATAGCATTTTATTGGAATTCTTGTTTGCACATGATGAATATACAAAAAGGAGATAAAACATTGGTAGAAATACATCATAAAGGTACAATTACAAGTATTTCTGTCACTTATGTACAGCTTTGTTACTTTGTTCAGAGCAGGAAAGAACAATTGAGAAATATGATTAGGATGCATATTACAAGTTAACTTCCAACATAGAAAGCCTAAAATTCAATTTACTGTACTCGAAGTATCAGGCAAAATATTCTGGTGCAGTAAAAAATAATGCATATTTTCACTAGAAAGCGCCAGCAAACAGTTTTAATTGTTTGCAGATCTGTACGTTTTTATTTATATTATAATAGATGTTGCATTCAAGAAAAAAAAAAAACATATGAACATCACCCAAGTGACCACACACTATCTCATGCAGCAAATTTCAAAAGACATTATCATAGCAGGAAACCTAAACCTCATCTGCAAAGAGCACCCTGTACTGTGCAAGGAATCTCCCTCCATTTCACACTTCAAGCTTTCTATATTACTATCAACTCTAGGTTTGTGGGGAGTATTTGCATTTCTGCCCTTTAAATTCTGTGAAACATCAGATCGTCTTGCCTTTGGCCTCTGCATTATCTCACAGCCCCACAAACCACATCAAGCTCCAGACATTGCAACTGCGGTCACTATATGAAGTACGCAGGCCCATGAGTAGTGACTGGGTCCTGACTGCCTTGATAGTCCTTTGAAAGCTTGTCAAGGACTTTTCCCAATGGTTTTTAAATGTCTCTGATAACCCTTCTTATTTCTTTCTTGAGTTGCACTGGACAATAGGTCGATACTCGGGAGTCATACACCTTCACATTCCAATATACAATCTATCCCACGAGGTTGTACAACCAATGATGTGATCAACACGTGAGAAATTTCTTAAAAGAGTAACTATAGGCTTTTCCAGAAATGAAAATGTCATTCAAAGTATATCAAATATACAATAACATTGTTATTTCTTAAAACAGTGCAAAACACTATCAAGTAGAAGACAAATTGATCAAAATTCAGTTTTGGATTAGATCGGTGTAGTTTGCTGTTGTATCTTTCAGTTCTTTTCAGGTGCAGGTCCACATTTCCAAATTAATCAGGTTTGAGATTTTTGGCCAGTGAACAGATTCTTCAAATGTAATTCAGGTTTCTTGTTCATAATGGTTATTTCAGGATCATAGTTAAAATGTCAACATTTGCAAGTTGAAATAATCCTCTGTTATTCATTCATTCCTGGGAAACCGTACTTAGCTCCAGTATTTTGGGACAGGTATGAACCTTAGTCAACAGTTTCCCCTGCTTACTTACCTCGCACTTGTTGAGTAACCCTGTTTCCTGAAGTCTAGACCAGACGCTCTGTATTCTTCCTGCATGCTCTGGATGGTTGTTAGTATTCCCACAAGTGCACTGGTGTTTCAGCATAAATGTATCATAGACCAAACCTGTAGCGGAGCAAATATAACAGAAAGTGCAAAGATTAAAAGCACCATGTAAATCATTTAAATTAATTATTTAACAATGCAGCATACATGAATCAGTTGCATAAACATAAGCTAAAATGTTGGGTATTTCGCCCGATGGTCAGATTTATGCTGAGCAACTGGAAATAGTTAAAATAGATCTAATGCATGTTTGGCAGGTTTTATTGATAAGGGATATCTCAAAAGGTTATCTTGTTGAAATAGTTTCTCTCTCCACAGATGCTGTCTGACTTCCGGCACTTTAATTGATTGATATATATTAAAGTGTTAACAATTGTGTATTTACTTCACACTATAAGCCAGAAAAAACATGATGATGAACAAGGCAATGCTTTATACTGTATCTGGCAACGTTGACAACCACTCGCCCAGTCATTCACCCTTTTTCAACTCCGAGGACAGAGACACACATTTGAACAAATATACATTAAGATGCTTAATTAACACTTGATGAGACAAAACGTGAGGAAGCCAGATAATGCAGTTGCAAAAGAGGATTCTGTTGTCTTGTGGAACCACATGGCTATTTTGGAGCTTTTGGATGGCTTCTCACACTAAATGCAGCACACAGTTTGGTCAGCAAAAAGATCCTCTGTCTTGTTAACATTTGACAGATAATTATTTCTGGACAGCCTGAAGAATATAGTGGCTCTGATTAGTTCTTCAACTGCTACAAGGTATTCAACCCAAGGGGAGAAAAGTAATGAAAGCCTGCCAGTTTCTCAAGATTGTATTGTGAAAATAACGTTAATATGACTTCTCAAGGATAGGCAACAAAATATCTTCCACAATAACTCACAACACCAGTGCCCAGCAAGGCTGGGTTCTCAGCTCATTGTGTTCCCTATGCATTCACGATTGTGCAGTCATGTTCTGTTCTAATTTCATTTGTAAGTTTGCAGATGACATTGCGGGAGTGGGCCTGATCTTATACAATGACAAGACAGAGTAGAATGTGGAGACAGAGAGCTTAGTAGCATGGGAAAGACAACAAATGTCAGCCTTAATGTCAGCAAAATGAAGGATCTGGCACTGACTACTGCAGTTCAACTCTCCACTCTGCATCAATGGTGTTGAAGTGGAGATGCATGAGAACGTCAACTAACATTTTGTTATGATTCAACCACATTGACACTACAGCCAAGTAAACACAGTAATGCCCTTGTTCCTCAAAAGACTAAGGGAATTTGTATATTCTCCAAAGCCTCTTACCAATTTCTGCAGATGCACCACAGAAAGCATCCTATTCAGATGCACCATCATTTGAAACAGCAAACGCTCTGTCCAAAACTGCAAGAATTTGCAAAGAGTTGTGAACGTAGCCCAGTCCATCAAGCAAACGAGCCCCCCCCCCCACCCCCCATCAATTTAATCAATTCTTCACACTGCCTCGGGAATGCAGCCAACATAATCAAGGACCACTCACACCCTGGTCATTCTCTCTTATCCCCTAGCAGATACAAAGGCATGAAAGCACATACCACCAGATTCAAGAATAACTTATTTTCAGCTGTTGTCTGACTCTTGAACGGACATCTCATATGCTAGGGATAAATTCTTGATCTTTCAATCTCCTCCATTGTGGCCTTTGCACTTTTTAAAATATCTTTGTAGGTGTTAGCTGAGACTGTAGGTCTCAGAGCATAGTCTGCACTCTGTTTATTTTTCTTTTGCACTGCCCAATGAACTCAAGTATGGTATGATTTCCCTAAATAACACACAAAACAGTGCTTTCCACTGTATCGAAGTACATGTGACAATAACAAACCAATACCAAATATAGACGGTTGACACTTGTGATGTCTTGAAGTCTATTCTCCCACGAAGTCAAAATTTAATTCCTTTTAACAGTTGTTGTTTGTGCATACTTGTGGCCACCTCATTTCATGCAGCAGCATCAATTTTCAGTCCATAAGCTTCCTGTAAAAGCGTCAACTATTTTTATTCCTAAGTATTTCTTAAATATGACTGATTTACCACTGACCAAATTAGAACTGGAAATCAAGGGCCTCCCTATTTGTCATTACCTGAGATTACCTAAAATATCACATTTGGTTGTGAATCTATAGGAGGAAAGACTATGACAATAATTGAGTTGCAGTGAATCAGAATCAGTAGCAGCAGCAACATGCTTAAGTGTGAGATTCATGTTGTGAAAGGTTCAATGAACAGAGCTTTAAGGGGCTGTCCCACTGCAGCGACCTAATCTGCGAGTTTAAAAGAGTTTGCCCTCGACTCAAACTCGCACGATGGTCGACACGTGATCCTAGGAGGTCCTATGAGGTCACTGGAACTCTCCTTCATGCTCGAGGGAAGTTCCCGCATACTCCCGGCCTCAGCTAGATCCCAGAAATTTTTTCAGCATGTTGAAAATTTTTCCATGAGTAAAAATTGGTTGGTATGGTTCTTTTTAACTCGTAGTGCAGTGGAGTGGGGTCGCTATTTCGTTACAGGCAGTCGAGGGCTGCCATAGGCAAACTCCTTCACTGACCGGGCATTTTGATTGGCTCATTGGAGTTTTCAGGACCAAGGAAAACCGTCGGTAGGTAAAATGCCCGCTAAACTTTATTATACTTCTTAAAAGTGTCTCCACTCCTTCTCCCCCCCATCACCCCCCATTCTCTCCCCTTCTCTCTCCTTCTCTCCCCCTCCCCCGCTCTCTCTAAAGGAGTTACCGTACACCATGGCAGCTGTCTTTTACCTTCCTCTTCATCGCGGGTGTGAATTTCAGACAGCGCTCCCCCACTTTCCCTGGCCCCTGCCTTTGCGATGTGTTTTTGTGTGTGGGGTCGGTTGATCCAGCTCGCGGTTTCAACGCAGACGGTCGATCCAGCTCGAGGTTTTCCAGGCGAGTGCCCTCGAGCTTGAAGGTCGAAGACACTCTTCTGAATTCACAGATTAGGTCGCCGCAGTGGGACAGCCCCTTTACGTAGCCTATTTTCTCTCAACAACAATCCTGTTAATTCCCTTCCTAGTTTTTAACCAGGACATCTCTGTTATTTTCACCACAGCAAGTCTGTACGGAGTTTCACAAATTATTCAAGACTATTATTTGCAAATGTGCGGCGACCTAATTGGCGAGTCTCGATTTTTTCCACGGCGACCTTTTTTTACTCGCGGGCATTTTTCAGCATGTTGAAAACGCCGTGACCTAGCTGAGGTCTCGAGTATGCAGGGACTACTCTCGAGCAAGAAGGAGAGTTACAAAGACCTCCTAGGACCTCGTGTCGACCATGCTGTGAGTATGAGTCGAGGGCAAACTCTTCTAAACTCGCCAATTAGGTCGCCGCAGTGGGACAGCCCCTTAAGCCAGAATGTGCCATGTGGCTCAGCTTATTCCTGGGGCACATCTTGCACTGTTCCAAAATTGGCAACTACTTGCTCCTCCTACATAGTGTTTTTTATTAGTTTCCACTGACAACTTGCCGATGGCACTTAGACATGGCCAAATACAGCAAAGAGGCTGCCTCTGCACAAGTGTAGTTCCAGAACCACTTTAACAATCAATGAGTCTTTGCTCTTACGGGCTGTCAAAGCTGTGATCTTTGACAATCAAACATTCAGTAACACGTGGGACAAATTTTAAAAGAATAATAACTCTTAGTCATAAATATTATTTTACATATAAAATGCTGAAAACACATACACATTAAAATATTGAAACAACCACACGAGTAAATACATAACTACTCAATTTTATTCTGGCAATTGATTTCTTGCAATGGGGACCACCATGGTTGCACTAGGTACATACTCTGCAGTCAGGCTTTACAAACCGAGAGCTGGGAAGCATGTGTAAACTCACACTGTCCATGGGTGGTGTCGGCCCATTGGAAAGCAGCAATAAGCCAGCAGGGGCAGATGCCAAGTGCTGGAAACAAGAAATTCCACCACCACCTCCACCAACATTCGTGGCAGAAAAAATATACTGCTGTCATTTGGTAAAATGAATCATTATAGGTAGTTAAATTCATTGCCAGTCAAGGTTTACCAGAGTGCTGCCTGATTAGAGGGTTTCAGCTACAGGGAGTGGTTGGATAGTTTAATGTACAGAGTAAGTTTTTTTTACACAATGCTGGGGCCTGGAATGCATTGCCAGGGGTGGTGTTGGAGGCAGGTGATAGGGGAATATAAGAGGATTTAGATAAGTACATGGAAATGCATGGAACAGGGGGTAGACACAAAATGCTGGAGTAACTCAGCGGGACTGGCAGCATCTCTGGAGAGAAGCGAGGGGTGACGTTTTGGGTCGAGACCCTTCTTCAGACTGAAAGACACGGGAAAGGGAAACAAGAGATATCCATGACGATGAAGAGAGATATGCAAAAAAGTAACAATGATAAAGGAAACAGGCCATTGTTAGCTGTAGCTAGGTGAGAACGAAAGCTGGTGTGACTTGAGTGAGGGTGGGATGAAGAGAGAGGGAATACTTGAAGTTAGAGAGGGTTATGTGAAGTTAGAGAAATCAAAATTCATACCCCTGGGTTGTAAGCTGCCCAAGCAAAATATGAAATACTGTTCCTCCAATTTGCATTTAACCTCACTCTGACAATGTCGGAGACCTAGGACAGAAAGGTCAGTGTGGGAATGGGAAGGGGAATTAAAGTGTTCAGCAACCGGGAGATCAGGTAGGTCCAAGTGGGCTGAGCGAAGGTGTTCAGTGAAACGATTGACAATCTACGTTTCGTCTCGCCGATGTATAAGAGTTCACATCTAGAACAACGGATACAGTAGATGAGGTTGGAGGAGGTGCAAGTGAACCTCTGCCAAACCTGAAAGGATTGTTGGGGTCCCTGGATAGAGTCGAGGGAGGAGTTATAGGGACAGGTGTTGCATCTCCTACGGTTGCAGGAGAAGGTACCCGGGGAGGGGGTGGTTTGGGGGGGAAGGAATGAGTTAACAAAGGAGTTGCAGAGGGAACTATCTCTGCCGAAGGCGGAAAGGGGTGGAGATAGGAAGATTGACTAGTGGTGGGATCCTGTGGAGGTGAGGAAAATGTCGAGGATTACGTTTTGAATGCGATAGCTGATGGAGTGAAAGGTAAGGACCAGGGAGACTCTGTCCCGATTGCGAATAGGGGGGAGGGGAGGGAGGGCGGAGCTGCAAAGTACCGAGGAGACACGAGTGAGGGCCTCATCTATGATGGAAGATGGGAACCCCCGTTCCCTGAAGAATGAGGATGTCTCGGATGTCCTGGTGTGGAACAATTCATCTTGGGTGCAGATGCGGCGTAGACAGAGGAATTGGGAGTAGGGAATAGCGTCTTTGCAGGAAGCAGGGTGGGAAGAAGTGTATTGAGATAGTTGTGGGAGTCAGTGGGTTTAAAATAGATGTCAGTCAATGGTCTGTCCTGTGATGGAAATGGTGAAATCAAGAAAGGGGATGGAGATGTTGGAGATGGTCCAAATGAATTTGAGTGCAGGATGGAAATTGGTGGTGAAGTTAATGAAGTCCATGAGTGCTGCATGGGTGCAGGAGGTGGCACCAATGCAGTCGTCAATGAAATGGAAATAGAGTTCGTTGAGGTGGGGGTGAAGGGGAACAAAGGCGAGGCCTCAGTTGAGGACAGACTGTTCTGTATCGGAAAGGGGGAGGTCAGGGTGGATGGTAAAGACACGACAAGGGTGGGGGTTTGGGTCAGAGGAGGGCCGGGGAGTGGACAGAGAAGGTTGAGGCGAGGTTCTGCGGGGGTATTGTGGGTGTTCAGAGAGGAGGAGGGGCGTGAGGACTATTGATGGGTGAGGTGTGGTCGGGGTAACCTGGTTAAAAGAAGGGGAGGAGGAACCATCATTACCAATCTGTAGGAGGAAGGGAATTTTCCTTCCCTGGATCCAGGAGAGTCAGACCACGTGGTGTTGGAGTCTGCAACGGGGAGGCTGTGGGCCCGTTGCTGAGCCAGAAATACTAGATCCTCCCCCTTGTTGCAACAGGGACAACAATAAGGTCCCCCAGTCCTTACCTTTCACCCCATCAGCCGTCGCATACAAAACATAATCCTCCAACATTTTTGCCACCTTCAACCGGATTCCATCACTAGCCACATCTTCCATTCTCCACCCCTTTCCGCCTTCCGCAGAGACCGTTCCCTCCAGAACTCCCTTGTTAACTCATCTCTTCCCACGAAAACCAACCCAACCCAGGTACCTTCTCCTGCAGCCGCAGGAGACACAACACCTGTCCCTATACCTCCTCCCTCGACTCTGTCCAGGGACCCCAACAGTCCTTTCAGGTTAGGCAGAGGTTCACTTGCACCTCCTCCAACCTCATCTACCATATCTAGATGTGGACTCTTATACATTGGCGAGGCCAAACGTAGACTTGGTGATCATTTCGCTGAACACCTTCGCTCAGTCCGCCTGGATCTTCCTGATCTCCCGCTTGCTACACACTTTAATTCCCCTTCCCATTCCCACACTGACCTTTTTGTCCAAGGCCTCCTCCATTGTCAGAGTAAGGCAAATTGGAGGAACAGCATCTCATATTTCGCTTGGGGAGCTTACAACCCAGACATATGAGTTTTGATTTCTCTAACTTCAAGTACCCCTGCAATCCCTCTCTCTCCATCCCTCCCCCACCAAAGTCACACCAGTTTTGTTTCTCACCTAGCTATAGCTAACAATGGCCTGTTTCCTTTATCGTTGTTACTTTTTTGCACATCTTTCATTATTTGTTCTATATCTCTCTACATCATCGTCACTCGTTCCCCTTTTCCGTGACTTTCAGTCTGAAAAAGGGTCTTGACGCAAAACGTCACCCATTCCTTCTCTACAGAGATGCCACCTCTCCAGCATCATGTGTCTATCTTTGTTTTAAACCAGCATCTGCAGTTCCTTCATACTGCATGGAATAGAGGAATATGGATCATGTACAGGCAGATGAGATCAGTTTAATTTGCCATCATATTCAGTACATTGTAGGCCACAGGGCTTGTTCCTGTGGCGTACTGTTCTATGTTCCCTGAAACAACTCCTGTCCTAAAATTCTCTAAACTTGATTTTCTGACCATTCACATCTTTTATGATTTCACTCCTTTTAACCCATGAATTGTGCCAGGACCCTAAGTTCTGGAATTTCTGGACAAAAACGTGCTGGTAAGAATGATTAATAAACCCACGCGTCACATTGCCAGAAACCAAAAACAATGTTTAACTTTTTTTAAGTCATGGTGCCCGTATGCACTGGGAATATCACCCAGAGCCTGCCTTGCATAACACATGCAACATTATTCTGTTAAAATATGAAGGGCATACATGCTTTCATAATTTGTGAACCAGTGCTGTGCACTGCAACATCCAGTTTTAATAGACACTAAAGTCTCCCATTTTTGACATGATTTGGAATACTTCATTACACCAAAGTCATTATGCAATTATAAACTGTCATTGATAATATCCAGAATGGATTCATGAAGTGCTAGGAAGTAAATGTTGTGTTGAATTGTCCCAAGTGAACGTAGTATATTCTGACCAGAGGAATTAGAAACATAATTATCAAAGAGGGTCATGCAACAAAGGGAATTATTTCCATTCACCAGAGCTTATAATTTACACATGAAAAGAGGTGATGCTCTTATAATTTATAAATGTAATTAGATTATATTCAGCAGCTGTTAGCTATATAGTTTGAACTACTGACCACTAAACATTGCATTATTAGAGGGTAATCTATAACTGGAACAAGTTGTTGTCATCTTAAATTGATAATTCTCTACATTGTGATCAATATAGCAATGTAAATGCAAGATAGACACAAAATGCTGGAGTAACTCAGCGGGACAGGCAGCATCTCTGGAGAGAAGGAATGGGTGATGTTTCAGGTCGGGACCTTTCTTCAGAAGTCTGAAGAAGTTCTCCCGCTGAGTTACTCCAGCATTTTGTGTCTACCTTCGATTTAAACCAGCATCCGCAGTTCTTTCCTACACAATGTAAATGCAAAGTCTAGTTAGATTGCTGCTGGTTTGCTACACCCAGGATCAACTCTAATTCTATTACATTCGCAATTAAAAGGAAAACAGCTTTAAGTCTGACATATTTACTTTAGCGCGTGTTACATAAATTATTTCAATAATCTAAATCCCTTATGTTTTGAATGGGTGACTTTCCATAAATTGCTCTCAATAGATTTGTTTCCAAGCAGAGAATTTTAGAAAGAATCACCTTGAAATTAGGCTGCAAAGCACTATGATAGATCCAACCAATTTACAAATGTTGCCTAATACTGCGTACATTCGTGTCCTTTGAGATCATCTCAGAAATTCAACCAGACACATGCAATCAAGTGCTCTGCTTACAAGGCTGAAATAGTTTATTTGATGTCATCCTCCATTACCAGCATTTCAAGGGGAAGATGAGAGATTAGACCAAGGTGATCCGGGGGCAACCAATTTATGAGTATTCATGATCCACCTCTAGACAGGAACCCACAAGGTTCCATTCTAAACTATTATCCTAAGCAATTCACCTACCCCCATCCCACAGATGGTAACAGTCCACTACCAGAAGCCACTTGCCACCCCCATCCCCCACCCCATCTCAAAGCTGATTTACTGAACATTCATCCCGGGCCCAAAGCCCTAAATCCCCCAACTCTACACCCTTAACCTCCCCAGTGGTTCCCAACTTTCTTCCACCCACCAATTTCTTTGGTAAATCACCAGTTTTTACCTTGCCCCCCCCCCCCACCCCGGTTAAGCCCAGGTTCACCCCACCACTCATTGATCCACTCCAACTGTCTAAATGGTTCTGGCCCAATCCCCAGCCACCCACTAATCATCACCACCAAAACCCTCCAATCAGCCTCAGTCTTATCCACTGATCTTATCCCTTCCCTTCACCTTGACCTGCCCTCTGACCCGCTAATCACATCTTTTACTCTTATGGCCAAGTGCCATCCCCAATCTTTCAATCAGCCCAGTGAACTTGTGATGCTCCAACCTCCCAATATCCCTTTGGTTCATTTAATAACCTAAACCCATGACCATCAAACATGATCCCCTCCTTGCCCTTGGTAACTTAATTGACTGATCATTTTGTACCAATCCAGGCCTTGGACTGCAAGGTTTCAGCACGGCCCAATATGTACAAGACCAGTTCCATTTTCAAATATGTTCATGTTTACAAATTTGCTCGTACTTGTGGGAGCTGGGCCACACCGGATGTCCAGGTCAACTTGACTTGTTACTAATTCACATTAATGCAAGTGTTACTTTGAGATCTTGAAGCTAGTTCTGAGGTTTCCTTACCAGTAGTGAAAAGGTGCTTGACAGGTTTCTCAGGACTAGGATTGTTTAAGTCTGTAGTTGCTGGAGAGGACTGGGCTCTGCAGAGTGGCTGATGCCTGTCCGTCACAGACATGCTTCCCATAGCTACAGAAGCCTGATACACATGAAGCTTTTGCATGCGTTGCTGGTCCAAGAATTGTTGCTGTAAGAATTGAAAACACAATGCTGAACTTACTTTCTATTACAATTTAAAAAATGCAAACATAGATAATTCAATGAAAAATAAATTATTAAATCAATTAAATAGAAAAAAGGTACGTTCTCTGGGTACACACAAAGTAAAAAAACCAAAAAAAAGGCCCTTCCCTTCATTCTTTCACTAGAAAACACCGATCTTTCAAAGCTGCTTTTCTTCCCACACTTGACATTCTATAACATAGAAACATAGAAATTAGGTGCAGGAGTAGGCCATTCGGCCCTTTGAGCCTGCACCGCCATTCAATATGATCATGGCTGATCATCCAACTCAGTATCCCGTACCTGCCTTCTCTCCATACCCTCTGATCCCCTTAGCCACAAGGGCCACATCTAACTCCCTCTTAAATATAGCCAATGAACTGGCCTCGACTACCCTCTGTGGCAGGGAGTTCCAGAGATTCACCACTCTCTGTGTGAAAAAAGTTCTTCTCATCTCGGTTTTAAAGGATTTCCCCCTTATCCTTAAGCTGTGACCCCTTGTCCTGGACTTCCCCAACATCGGGAGCAATCTTCCTGCATCTAGCCTGTCCAACCCCTTAAGAATAACTTCTGAATTATCCCCATGATCATGAAATAATCTTAATTATTGGTATTCCCACTTTATTTAACCCATGACTATCTATCAGAGAACACTGTTATCTGTCCTCTATGCATTAACCCTCAAACACAAATACATAACAATATTTATGATTTAGACAGATTCATAGTACAGAAACAGGCCCTTTGGCCCAACTCGTCCATGCAGACCAATATGCCCCATCAAAGCTGGTCCCGTTTGCCTGCGTTTGACCCATACCCCACTTAACCTTTTCTGTTCGTATACCTGTCAAAATGTCTTTTACATGTAGTTATTGTACCTGGCTCAACAACTTCCTCTAGCACTCAATTTCATGTACCCACCACCCTCTGTGTGAAAATGTTGTCCTTCAGCTTCCTATTAAATCTTTCCCCTTTCACCGTAAACCTATATTCTTTAGTTCTTCATTCCCCTACCCTGGGAAAAAGACTATACATATGTCTTTGATTTCGCTCATAATTTTAAGCACCTCTATAAAATGATCCTGCTCTTATTAATAGTAGCAATAGTATAAATAAATAACAAGCGATGGTCCAGTCTTTTCTACTGACCGAGCATCCCTTTCTTTGGGGAAGTATATAATATCTAGATTCTTCCAAAAGACAAAACCAAGGTTAAAAGATTCATAATTGCAAATTATTTGCTCTGCATAAATAAAAACTGATTAAAATAGTTTTTGTTATTTATCCTTAGGAAATCAAAGCAGCATTTTTGTTTAACTATCAAATGAATCCTTGCAACTAAGCTTAAAAACCCAATTAAGATAACTTTTAACTGATGTTTTCTATCATACAATTTTAGCCAAAAGGTACCTCAATATTGGATAGACGGGTCATATTTCGATACACTGAAAATTGGCTGGTAAGGGAGGTATGAAAATAAAAATCATTGACCTCCGCTTCAGGTTTGTCTTTGTTCCTTACAGGAAGCATCTTTCTTCTGCTTAGAGCCTTTGTTGACAAACATGTCAAAATGTGAGCTTACATTGTATGGAAATTATATTAAAAAGTATGATGCAATTTTTGGCTGACTGCACCTTAATGCAGAAAGAAGTCATTCTAACCCCATTCACTTCACTATAAAATAGGTTAAGTTTGGATACTTACCAAACCTAAATTAGATATTATCCCACTCGTTATTTGGAGGAAGTTAAAAATAAAAATTCAAAAAGCGAGATTTGTGGCGTAGGCAGATTGCTAACCCTTTTTTTTCCCCTCTAGAATTCATCCCTTTCAAAAATTGCCTTAAGTCCAATTACTGCAAAAAGACCCAATGAGCAACATTATGACACACAGAAAATGCCTAAAGCAAATCAGCATTTATCATAAACCTTTTTAGCTGCTGTCAAAAGCAGGAAATCTGAAAAGATGATTCGCAGTTTCTGAAGGAAGACATTTGTTGTAAATACTAGATCCTTTGTACTAAGAGGTTGGAGGCCAAAATATCATATGAAAAAAATCAGTTGCCTTTTTCATTATGTTGTGGAAAAAAAAATGAGCTTGTGGCCAAGTCTTTTGAAGAATGCCAAAAGTCAATGACAGACATCTTAAAATCCTCCAGTCTATTTATCCAATATATTTACTTAGGAGACACTATAATTTAAGTTAGCTTTGAAAATATTTTAATATTGCCAACAGGACAATGTCAGGCAGCAAAGGATAAAACAAAAAGCATCTGTTTCTTATAAACTGCTTAGAGCTACATACTAACATAGGAGGGAAAGGCAGTGACAGCCCCTTCCACACAGAAGGGAATTCCACACAAAAAATGTTATTTGAGAACGTTCATTTTATCACCTACTGAACATATGTTGCTTTCTTGACGTTAAATTCAAAGGCACATGGGATTTTATTAGCTCCCATTAATTATTTTCCTTGCATCTTTTCACTTGTGTGGCAAACATGCGCAGATGCATAATTAGAACGGAATATCCTTCTATGAACACCATTTAATGAAGATCTTTATTTTTTGACTTCCAAAAAATTAACAATTTCAATATCAGGTCTATGCGTGATAGCAGTTTTTCCATTTAATATGAAAATAATTACACCCATTTAAAAACATGTCATTTCAATTCTGGAATTTAGGCTCAATTCCAGGTCAGAAGGACTTAAAGACACCCACCACTTGCTGGTGGCTCCTACAATTACAACCAATGGGTTTGAATAGATGTAACCCTTTTTTGGTTAGTGCATGCGTGCAACATGTGCAAGTAAACTTCCAATTCTAAACAGCTTGCAGTGACATTCTCACCTCCAGAATGATTTTAAAGATGATGTGTAATGCATTTATTTTATACTTGCAGAGAAAGCTTAAAGATAACAGAGATGATGTGGACAAATCATAGTAGTGTTTATTCAGCCCCTTAAGCTATTCAATCAGATCACAACGGATTTGCACCTCAACTCCATTTTCCCAACTTCTTTCTGTGCTTTAGTATTTGTACGTAACAAAAAAAAACTACCAATCCCATTTCTAATGTTTTCTACTGACATAAAACTCAACAGAAAAAGACATAAAATGCTGGAGTGACGCATGAGGTCAAGCAGCATCTCTGGAGAACATAAATAGGTGATTTTTCGGGTTGTGACCCTTCTTCAGACCGAAATATCACCTGTCCATGTTCTCCAGATATGATGCCTGACCCACTGAGTTACTGCATCGGTTTGTCTTTTTTGTAAACCAGTATCTGCAGTGGCTTTTTTCTCTTTAAACTTAACATGATCTGAAGGGAAGGAATTCTAGATTTCCAGAAGAAATGTTTGCTGATATTATTCTTGAGTGCCCATTTTCTAGACCACTCACTCAAGGATGTAATTTTGCAATCTGCCTTGTTAAATGTTCTAATCACTCAAACACCTGAATTAGATTATGCCTTACCTTCCATCCCAAACAGTCCTTGTCTCTGTGACATCTCTTAAGTTCATCATTCTGGTGATTTGTTGCTCCACCCACGCCAAGGTCAACAAACCCTTCCTGGGGTGTAGTACTCAGATAGCTGAATGCATAACTAAACCCAGAATTGTGGAAAGCTGGAAGCAGTTCACAGCTCCAACTTCCTTCACATGATCAATTTCCACACGTTGGTGGAGATTTTTAGGGGGACGCAGTATTAAATGCAGGCAATTCCCCACTGGAAAAGGAGAAAGCAGAATCTGAAGCACACGATGGATTTCATCAGTTTATGCGGTATGTCAACAAGTGCTGGTTGCTAAAAACTATCCTAGCTGGAGGGATTTGTGTAATTAAAAGTAAAACAATGTGTATCTGTCTGGAATGGCAGCAGTTTAAAATAATTGTTAAGTTTTCTTTGTCAACAACAAATGTTCCTTCTCGAGCAAGTCAAATCTGTAAGGAGGCATGTACATTTACTTATTTGCAGTATTTGTTTCTTATTCCTCAATGTTGCAGCCAAGACTCATTATTCTGCAGTAACCAAAAGCATATTAACTGCATTTGCATTGGAAGTAGTGACAACTGCATTTGAGGAAAAATGTGGACCTTTGATTATAAAAGATTCCAATGGTAACATTTTTATTTAAAGTACAGTTTATGAAATTACAAAATAAACTCCTTGATCGTCCTTGATTAATTGACTGCAGTTTTTATTATTGGAAACGTGCTGATTTGACAAGCATTGTGGGCTGCAAATTGTGTCTTTCAGAAGGAATTGTTTTCAATCCACAAATTTCCAAAAAACCATTTCATCAAAATAATTCACAGTTGTGATTTTAATGTATACCCTTTCAATAAATTGTCTTCTAATTATTACAGAACTCATTAAAGATACCTATTGCTTGTTGTCCCCATTTAGTGTATCTTGTATTCAGGCAAGATGCTGCAAAGAAAGTTGCTTCTAGATACTTCATGGCAGATAACTACGCTATTTTGTGAAATTATATCTAAATTCTTTGTTGCAGCATGTAAAGTAAGGAGGATTACCTGGTATTTCAGAATAAACAACTTCACTAAACAGATTTCAGCTCCATATTAGAAGTGCAGAGATCCCACCATCTAGTCATATTCTCTCTTAAACACTGCTGCAAGAATGCTCAGTCAAACTAAGAACTTTGGCTCTTTTGAAATAAAATGAATAGTGCTGAGGTGATGCTCCAACAATTAAAGATTCTACTAGCTCTGCATATGATTAATATTTAATCTGATAAACATTAACCAATGAATCTATTTTGAACCATGTCATGATATACAATATATATGGAATGCAAAAATAATTGAAATACATTGCTATTTACCTAAACTCTGAAAAACTCCATGTTTAAATCAGAATTTTATTTTAAAATAATGCTCCAGAATACAGATAAATTTCAAGAAGAATTTGTAACCATCTTTACCATTCCATAAATAAGACCAGCAGAAAAGGAATTTTAAAATATTCTATTCCCACCTTATTCTTTGCTGAACCTCTAGAACAATTTGATCTGTGAACTTTAACAGGAATAGATGATAGTATGTAGTCATTATTTCCATGTAACTAATTGGGTTTAAATGACATTTTAGATTGAATTTCTTGATGATAATATAATAAAGGTTAATGCGGGTGTATGTTAACAAAGTCGTGGTTTTACACTAGTTTACCTTGTTTTATCAATCTACTTTCAGAACTCATCCTAACTTTCAGGTTGGTTGAAGTAAAGTTTTCTGAATTATATTTTAATTTATTTTGCTTTAGAGTCACTTTGGGTCCGAACTACATAGTAATATTCCATCACCCCACACGTGTGGTCACGACACCAAGGATTAAATTACATGGTGAAATTGTAATTGAAATTGGGACTGTAGTTCTGGGAATTTAGAATGTTTGAAGCTTCTGGTGGGAACTACAGGCTACGCAAGGGTTACTTACGCAAGGAGTCCGTTTGTGAGAACTGTCCGCAAGCCAATTTTCCCTTGTCAGAAATTAACATTTGCAATGTAGATCAATTAACATGAACATTTATTTATTGTTTTGGCCTGTTCAGAATGCACGACATTGAATGGCTAGTTTGAATGGTCATAAAGTGTCAACAGAGGTTACATTGTTTAATGAAGTATTTTACAAGTGGTTTGCCCTATCTGTTTCCAATGCAAACCTATTCATGGCCTCCCACTGTGCACTGGCACCGCATTCTGAAAAACATTGTTTTATTTTTGAATAGTAGAGGGAGGTTGCACGCAAGTTTTTCTTTGAAGACTGGTTTGCCTTTTGAATTAACTAGCTGCTACCCTTATTCCATAATCGCTGAAGATGTTTACATTTCTGTAACATGGGCCTGTCCCACTTAGGCGATTTTTTAGGCGACTAGTTTGTCGCCACACGTTCGCCGGGAGTAGTCTTCTCAGTTGCGCAAAAGTCGTAGCGTCTTTCTGGTCGCCGCTAAATTTTCAACATGTTGAAAAATTTTCGCGACAGTGGATTTGACGCCAATGAGCGTAGCTTGACTTCTCCTGACGTAGGTGCTGTCGTAGGTTGTCGCCGGTTTTTCGGCGACCTGCTACGACAATGACAATCGCTAGTAGTTGCCTAAAATAAATCACCAAGTGGGACAGGCCCATTACTTTTCTATCGTGAAAGATTCTGTAAATGTTTATGGGACAATTTATGTAAAGTTGGATTTCCATTAATCAAGTCTTCTTTAAGCTCTGTAATGGGGTTTGCGGAGAGAAACATTTTCTTTTGCTTGGGAAGCCCAGGAATTCTGGGGACAGCCAAACAATTCAAAATAGCCACTTCAGGAACAAAATGAGGACACACTTTTACTTGAAGATGGTGATAGCAACTTTGGAGGTTTCTTGTGCAAATGACAATTTTGTTAAGTTTAAAGGCAAGTTTAGTCCCGAGGAAAGAATCTTGTTCAGAAATTTTACTAAGCGGCTAATTAGAATCCCATGCACGATAATTATACATTATACTACTTTTAAATTCCTTGCCTCATTTTACTAATTGCAGTGCACTGGTGGCATTATTAATTAATTTGATCACCAACTTTGCAGCTTTTAATGATTTGTTCATCGTATTACCCAAATCTGTCTGTCCCACCTATTATAAGTTCCTATCATCGAAGGTGTCGATGCTTTCAATGGTAGGGAAGGTAGCGCCTGTGATGGACAGGGTGAGTTCACCATTGTCTGCAGCTTCATTGATTCCTGTAAATTAGAAATGTACTAGCAGACCACAATGCAAGTAGTCAGGATACTTGCTGCAATGCAACTGAAGAAGTTTGTTGGAGTATTTGGTGACATGTCAAATCTCTTTAAACTTCTAATGGAGTAGAGGTGCTAGCATGCCTTCTCTGTGATTACATATCTGGCCTTGGCCCTTGCGTCATTTTGTTATTTGTGTATCCACAGAGCAGTTTATTTTTCCATTTATCCCTTCATAATTTGATTTTATACTTTTACTTTGGCTCCCTGATTTGGCTCTACTTTGGTTCATGATCTTTCCTGGATTCCATTAGCATCTGCACTTTTTTTCCTATCTTTATCTTTTATTCAATTGCTTCAATATTCCTTTGCACATCTTCTTAAACAATGAAGAAATAAAATAAAAGTATGCGCATTGAAAGTGCACTATAATGTCACCAGCTAGGTAGTTCAGCTTCCCCAGAAATGGTGATAGTCTTCTATTTTTTTGTGTCAGAACAGTGTGCACCTCGGAGAGAATATGTAAGCGGTGGTGGTCCACATGACTTTGTCTTTAAGAAAAGGTCTTGGATTTGAAAAGTGCTACTGAGCATTTTGCAGTTGTTGCACACCATAGTCATGTATCGCTCTTGATAGACTAGAGAGGCCTGCTTATATTTTCATGTTTGTGCCTTGAGTCTGGAGGAACTCTGCGGGTCAGGCAGCATCTGTGGAGGGAATGGACAATGTTTTGGATCGGATCCTTCTTCAGACTCCTGATTGGTACTGATCAGACCACTTTAATATGGACAGTGTTGAGTTTGATGAGTGCTTTTGCAGTTGCACTATCCAGACAAATGGTCAGTATTGTGGCAGATTCCCGATGAAGGCATTGGAGGCTACAGATGTGGTTCGAGGATATGAGAAGTAGATCATTGGCCTGCAAACCGTCTATAGAGGCAGTGTATTAATAACGCTGATCCAGTTACATTTTTGGTTAACAATGACCCCAAGACAGTTAGTATTGGGGAGGGAGGGGAATTGAACCCTTATTGTCGATGGTCATTACTTGGCACTTGTTTGGCCAAAATGTTACTTTGTACTGGTCAACCGTTATAATGTTTCTGCCGCTGTCACATCTTTCCAGTAATGCAATTGCCACAACTATGCAGAACCCTCTATCTGTGGTTGAAATGCAATTTCATACATTTTTAGCATGACACTTTTTTTCACATCATATATCAAACCAATAATGGAATATATCATTTATGCCTTTACTGCTTTATCTATCCATTCTGCTACATTCTGGGATCTGTGGATGTGGACTCCAAAGACATCCAGTTTCTTTAAATAGTCAGTTGTTGAGAATGCATTCCCTTGTTCACCTTACTCTCTCAAAATCTATATCTAAATTTCTATGCCTATCTTCCAATAAAATGAGAAATAAGATTACCACATGTAAAATTTAAAATATTACCAAAGCATTATATAAACAACTAAACTTGTATGCATGTGATAAATATATAAAACTGATGAATAAAATGCTGTATCTGCTTGAGCTATGCTTGAAAATCATGTGGTACTGTGGAAAACTAATGGTAGTTATTTTGCTGCCGTGTGAAATCATCCCATAATCAACTCCAGACATCCAATTTCAAACACTGCTTAATCCTGCATCAAAGTAATTTCAAAAGAAAATGTTCCTCCACTGCTCTCCCGCCACATCCCTCTGCTACCAAGGAACCCAATCCTCAAAGATTATATGGGAAATATGTCAAATAAATACTGCACTGCAATTAAACCTACTTTCTTTTGCAAGATGATCTGAGTTTGCAAATGTGGTTACATTCCATTTAATTTTGCAATTTCAAGATCGACTAGATTATGTGCAATGAAATTGACTGACCGGCTGAAAAGAACCGAGGCAAAAGAAGATTTTTTGGTTTCAGCCACTGGCATTGATGACATTTTTTGCATAGAAACTGATTTGTGTTGAAGTTTTGGAGTCCTGATTATTCTCGAGATTGACCAAGTTATGATTGCAATGAGTTTCCTCATTCACTTTGCTGGCGAAGCCACAAGAAGGCTGACAAGAACAATATGAGAACTGATAGGTTATACTCTTCAAAAGCACACAAAAGCCTCCTTCTTTGTACACTTAAAAGCTATCGAATAACCTGATAGAGATGTTCAATATTATAAAAAAGCTTAATATGGTAGACACAGATGTTTTCAGTTGTTGACATGTTTAGGGTTAGGAATCATAAATTTAAAATATGGTTATAATAGATCGGAAAGGAAGTCAGGAGAAACCTCTCCACCCTCGCTGTTGTAAACATGTGATAATACTTTGTCCTTTTGGAGCAATCACTTCTCATGACGGCAGTTAGCCAACACAACTTTCCTCAAGTAATGCTGAATTCCTGCCTGAGTCACCCCGGAAACCCTGGTGTGATTTCCATATCAGGATCATGTTTAATGGACTTCTTCATCCCCTATGCAGTGTGCTTCTTGAAAGATCTGCAAGGGATCTTGGACAACTTTGGATTGAGCGGGTTTGGTGGCTGTGCAGAGAGAACCAATTGAACAGTAAAATAGGAGAATATTGTTATAATCATAGCGTCTATGTGGAAGGCCGACAAATAAGTGCAATACCCAATACTCTGCCTGCACGAAACCCATGTTCCTCCATATCAATCTAAAATCCTCTTAAATGCAATTATTATATGAGCCACCACCAGCATCCCAGGCAGCCCGTTCAAGGCACACATTGTTCTCCGTGTTTAAAAAAAAAAATTTGCTCTCCACATTCCTTTGAACTTTGCCCCTCTCACCTTAAAGCCTCTGTAGTCGTTGACATTTCCACCCTGAGGAAAAGGTTCTGGCTGTCTACTCTACCCTATCCATGCCTCTCATAATTTTATAGATATTTTCTGTCTTTTTGTACTTTTCGCAAACAAGAGCAGGTACAATCCCATGATAGGTGATCAGCATTCCTCTGCTCACTACAGAATCTTTTCAAATGCGTGCGTGTCATACAGCTGACGAGGCTCACTGGGTATTAGAGAAAAATGCTGCTCCAAACCACAACCCTGAATGCAATTGACTGTCTAACCAATCTTCAGGTTTGCAGTGACCATGTCTTACCCATAGCAATCCTGTTTGTTCTTTGATGCAATACATCTACTAGTAAAACAGGATAGAGTGACCAGTGTCCAATTGAAGTTCCTATCACAGAAGAAGATGGCAAATACAGAATTTTCACTAACAAAGAAAGGGCATGCTAAATTAACAAAACAAAAATCCTTAAAACTGCTGCGTGATTCTGAAAATCACAGATCCTTCATGTTTTGTGACCGTCACTGACTGATTATGGCCGCATGTCAACTCTGGTCTTATAGTAGGACATTCAGGACTAAGCCTTCGTCTGAGTTTGGGACATGTAAGGCGAATTCTGGGCTCAGCCCAGATTTGTCTTTGCTGATGGTTTGAAGGCACAGACGAGGTATGAAGGCACAGGGCGGCACGGTGGCGCAACGGTAGCGTTATGCCTGACAGCGCCAGAGACCCGGGTTCGATCCTGACTACGGGTGTTGTGCAGACGTACAGGTTTGTAGGTTAATTGGCTTGGTATGTAAATTGTCCCTAGTGTGCATAGGATAGCGTTAGTGCGCGGGGATCGCTGGTCAGCAAGAACTCGGTGGGCCGAAGGACCTGTTTCCGCGCTGTATCTCTAAACTAAACTAAAATAATTTCTGTGTTCCATGTTATTTTCCAGGTTTCTTTTAAGTTCCATTTTATACCTGCATTTATCTGTTGTGGGATTTAACACAACAACAAAAAAACTCTTAACAGATACTTTGCACAGGCTATGCTGTTATTATATAAATATTATCTTTACTGTAAACTGGAATACAAAATATGCAAATACATATTCCCTCTTGGCTCTTATTCATTCATCTTAAATAAAGTAGATTCTCGTTCATCCCTTTCAGAAGATTGATCAGAATAGCTTTAAAGCAACAAAAACTTATGTCAAGAAAGTACAATTAGCTGTAGATAGATTGATTTTGATAATGAATCTTTACTTCAAATGTGCCATTTACAGTGAGGATGTTACCTTTGATTATTAAAATTGTTCAAATCTACATGGTCAATAAAATTAATTATAAACTTTTAATAGTCGATGGTTTGTGAGTCATTAGCCTAGACTGCTGCCGTCATAAGATAGAAATTAAAGAAGAAATAGAATTACCTGATTAAAATGCAACGGTTGCTCTTCAGCTTCTTTCTCATCTTCTAATTGATCTTCCTCGTCGCTATCTGGTGGCTCATCCTTCACTTGCATTGCGTCCTGTTCAAAATTTTCATCTGCTGCTTCGCTTCCTGCAGTATTGACGTTAGTGCTTTGTGGAGGTGGCTGATCCTCTTGCATGTCTTGCTGTTCACACAATTCTTCTTCCGTCTCTTCAGGATGACTTGGAGGCTGCCGAGGTTGTTCACTTGACTTGGAAAGCATCTGCGTCAAACACACAGGCATGAATAAATGCATGAATACCACCATAAAATGAAAGAAAGCACAGGTTTTGTTGCAAATGAACGACAATGAAAAGCAGCATATTAGTTTTTGGCCCAACATGGACATGGCAATAATTGGTACAGCTTTAGAACTAGTTACATTATCCTGCTCCTTGCACTCAGTATATTTCTTCAATTCTCTTTTTAAGGTTATCTTTGAATCTTTTGCCAAACACCTAAAATTTGAGCCCATTGTTATGCATTGATTAGTTGAAAGATACAACATGGAATCAGACCCTTCGGCCCATCGAGGCCATGCTGACCATCGATCACCTGTCCACACTAATTCTATGTTATTACACTTTCACATCCACTCCCTACACACTAGGGGCAATTTACAGATGCCAATTAACCTTCAAACCCACACTTCTTTGGTATGTGGGAGGAAACCAGAACCCCTGAAGAAAACCCACACAATCACTGGGAGAACATGCAAACTCCACACAGACATTATCCAAGGTCAGGATCAAACATGGGTCTCTGGCGCTGTGAAGCAGCAGTTCTACTAGCTATGCCACCCTCGTGACGCATCTGCTATAGGAAAAGGCCTCTCCTTACCAACTCTGTGAACATCCTTAACCTTTCTTTGTTCTAAAAACACTTCCAGCTTTTCTCGTCTCTCTACATAACACATCTTGGCACAATTCCAGCACACATTTTCTATGTCCTCCAACATAACTTTGATCTCTCTCTCTTAAAGTATTGTGTGCCCTGAATTGAATGCAGTAATCCAGCTAAAGTTTAACTATGTAAGAAAAATAATTAAGTATTAATAAAACTGGTCAGTTAAATGGCAATGAGAAGGTCATATATTTAAGGTTAACAAAAGTATAAATATGAAGACAATTTGATCATGCTTAAGCCGAGTCACTCCTTGCATTTACTAGAGAATTAGATACACTTAAAACTATGAAGACTCAAGAAGAAAAAAATACAACAGACATCGTCATGGACAGATGCCGTAATGAATCAAAAGCCACATCAAGTGGTGAACAGTTTATGATTGTCGGAGATCATTCTCTTCCTTTATGTACTGGTTATAGTTATGCTGAAGTTTGGGCAGATTCTGATCCATTTATTGTTCATTACAACTTTCACAGTAAAACAGCACGGAAACCAGCCTTGCGACCCAACATCTACGGTGACCAAGTTGACATTGGGCTGGGCATAGAACTGACCAACTTTTACAGATACATTGGTGAAAACATAATATCGGAATGCATTACAGCCTGGTATGGCAACAAATTTGCCGAACACAAGAAATTGCAGGGAGTTTTTGATGTAGCCAAGTGCATTTCACAAACCAGTCTCCCTTTGCCTCACACTGCCTTGGGGAAGTAGACAACATAATCAAGACCTCTTCTCTCCTCTCCCATCAGGCAGAAGGTACAAAAGAATGCAAGCATGTTCCATCAGATTCAAGAAAAGCTTTCATGCTGTTATCAGATGACTGAATGGTCCTCCCATGAACTGCAGTCCCAATTTTCCGACCCAACCCATTGTGGATCGTGCACTTTTAAAAAGTTAAACTGCACTTTGTGACTGTAAAGCTATAATGGTGTAAATTTGGATGGCATGTCAACATAACTTTTTAATATAGCTAAGTTAATGTGATAATAATAAACAATACAACCATGTTGCATCATCCTATAAATTTATCTTTTGTCATATTATCATGGTAACATATCCAAATTTGTCTGAAAAATAATATCTATAATGAGGAAAGACACAAAATGCTGGAGTAACTCAGCAGGTCAGGCAGCATCCCTGGAGAACATGGTGATATTTTGGGTAGAGACGCTTCTAACCTTATTGAAACAAGTGCTTTATTCATACATTGTAAATACATCAGTCTGAAGAAGGGTCTCGACCCAAAACGTCACCCATTCCTTCTCTCCAGATGCTGCCTGTCCCGCTGAGTTACTGCAGCATTTTGTGTCTACCATTGTAGATTTAATATCTGAAATGCTGTCCCTTCAAAGTATAATGCCTTCTTCTCACCTTAAGTTGTAGCTGTTGCTGGTACTGTTTCTGTTTCTCCAAAAACTGCTGGTGTTGTTGCTGCATCACCAGCTGCTGTAGGGCCTGTGGACTCTGGGGTAGAGGAGCCGACTGGGTACGACTGAGTGGCCGGTGTCGAGGCAACTTGTTCACCGTTCGAAGACTGGTGGAAACCCTCTCACCTGTTACCAGTGGCGACTGAGCATGCAGGGGAACTAAGATAAATGACAGGAATATTGTCGTTATTCCTAAAGCAATGTTATTTTAAATTTGAACATTCTTCATGACCAATTTGTAATTAATCAGAGCTTCACATGCTGACAGTTTAGCCTCAAAATACAGCGTGGAAACAGGCCCTTCGGCCCACACCAACCAGCAATCCGCATACACTCGCACTATCCTACACACGAGGGACAATTTTTAATCTGTACCGAAGCCAATTAACCTACAAACCTGTACGTCTTTGGAGTGTGGGGGGGAACTGGAGCACCCGGAGAAAACCCACGCGGTCAGGGGAGAATGTATAAACTCCGTACAGACAGCACTCGATGTCAGGATCGAACCCGGGTCTCTGGCGTTGTAAGAGAGCAACGCTACCGCTGCGCCACCCTAATGTTTAGCTTTCGAACAGAATCAATAGTTTGCAATGCTCATGATGACAAAGCAGCACCCTAAAATATGATCAATTAATCACTTCAATTTACATTTGTGTAAATGATTAATAGTTTGTACTTTCAGGTACAAGGTGCTCAATTTCTGAAAGTATATTAGCATGAGCAAATATCACCTGCAGGAGCAATCCTCATTTCAATAAAGCCCAAATACTGCCCGGATCACTGAAATGTTATGTATATCATGTGTATTTTTTTTCTAATAGTCCCACAGGTCTGTGATGTTAAAACATGGAAGATGAAATGGAAAGTGGCATCTACTTGATAAAATATTCCAACAGCAAATTGTTTCTTTAATTATATATTAATTATATATGGGAATTTATAACATTTGGTCATCATTTTTCCTTGCACCCTTTTTATTGTATAGAAATAATAGTACAGAAACACAATTTTGGGCTAAAGCACAAATTTTAAACACAAGCTTTAATGTTCCATTAATTTTTCATTAATGTAGGTTAGGAGATGGCTATAGGGTTGCTTTAGATTTTCCAAATAATTTCATAATACCTTGGTGGAATGCATGACTGAATTGGGCAGGAACTTGCTGGGAAATGTTGGTAGTTCCACAGCGATATTCCAGCAGAATCTTAGCTACATCTAATCTCAAGACACCAGAAGGAACTCAGCAATTGAGCCTAATTTGAATTTCCCATCAGTGATGCTGAGATATCTGCCCACTGAACCTACGCCAGGTTTAGAGTTGCACAAGAAAAGCAAGCCTGTAATTTAGAATGTTCAGCTACAAGGAGAAAGATAATTGACAACGTTTTACTGATGTTTGGTTTTAATTATTTATTATTTTAATTTATTTAAAAATGCTCTAAGTATTTTTGAATGATTTGATTTTCGATCAAATTATTAAACAGAACTGCTTAATTGTTCTTTAAAAGATTTTGAGTGCTTCTAAATGACGGGGACGTTTTCAAAGCCTCGGAAGATTAAAAAAAACAGTAGATGCTGGAAATCTGAACTGAAAACATAAAATGTTGGATAATGTTAGAGTTGACATTTCAGGTTGAAGATCCTTAACATTGTCTCTCTTTCTACAGATGCTGTCTGACCTGCTGCATGTTTAAAACCCCCTACCACCCCAAAGTCCTTGTTAGTTTTGCCAAGGTCAAAACTTTTTGCATGACTTTACCAAATTTTTTTTTTGGTTTATGCAAGAGCTTCATTTTGCTCAAGGTGGTGCTGCTGTGCAGGCCTTTACCATGGGGTATCCAGTGCTTACTCACAAACAGATCAATAGTATACAACATTCCACAAAGAGTACAACATTTCTGCATATGTCAATAGTAAATGTTAAAATAACAAGATTTCAACCAGAGACGAGGCAAGAGTTCAGATTACAATAACATTTGGCCGTGTTACCATCTTGAAAGCACTCATAGATGAAAATAGATATTAAACAATTAAATGGCCTGAATCAACAATGTCAAAAAAAATTAAGATTTATTTATTTCAAATGCCTTCAGGAAGGATGACATATACTCAGTTTTCACCATACCAGTGACAGATAATGCTTTACTAGTTCTAAGCAAGAGCATTTGAGCTGGTTCCAATCTTGCACTCTTCTCAGTCCTATAGTTTTCTACTCCTTTGAATGTCATATTTGAATTTACCTCCAGTACTAGCCCCGGCAAAGAGGTCCAAACCCTCACCACTCATTGCCTTAAAAGGGCTTCATCACAACTCTTGCTTCTTTGGCCAAATATCTTCTTTTTAGGCCCTCTGTTTCTTAATCATTCCATTAATAGGACCCGCTTTGCTCTATTAAGCTGTCAAGGCACTTCACCAGTTTAAACACTTGCATCAGACTTTCTCTCATCTTCCTCTGTTCTGAAGAGATTCAGTTTCTGCTGCCTAAATAGAAAACTAATGTCTCATCCCTGGCAATATACTTCATGTCCTATTTCTCCACATCTTTCCAAAATTGTGCTACCTAGAGCCGGACACAGTACTCGATTGGTAGCCAAACTAGTGTAGTATAATGGTTCATCCAGGCAGGAAAATGGGGTTAGGAGGGAGAGATAGATCAGCCATGATTGAATGGCAAAGTAGACTTGATGGGCCGAATGGCCTAGTTCTGCTCCTATTACTTATGACCTTATGAGGTCCTAAAAAAACTGTTAATTATTACACTTCTTCAGGCTGATTGTGCTCGACAATCAGTCTGAAGAAGTCTTGACCTGAAACGTCACCTGTTGCTTCCCTCCACAGATGCTGCCTGACCCGCTGAGTTCCTCCAGCACTTTGTTTTGCTCAAGATTCTAGTATCTGCAGTTGCTTGTTTTTCCTGTGTTTATATTCCTGTTTCCACTTGTCCATTTTTTTTTAGCAATTTAAATACATCCCCCTTTTAGAACAATAAAATAAAGGTGTAAATACAAGACTTGATAATAAATGCTCATCAACTTTCCATGTGAAATCAATTCTTCAACCAACAGGTTATCAGAGTATTCTCCCTTGCTTTCATTTTTGATTTTTGCATACTCTTAGCAAAACAGGCTTGCCGCTGTCATATTGATCAAGTATCTAAGCAGCATTATCAGCTTTGGATTCATTTCTTTATAGCTCTTATATTGCAATAACATTTTCAAATATAACTATTCACCAGCTATTAAAGCATTCTGTTGCCGAGCCTGTTCCAGTAGCAGCACATGTTGTAGAAGGGACGGGTGACTGTGAGTATTGGATTCTCCTTCAATTGCTGTTGCAGGCAAACAGGATGGTAGTGAAGTAGTACTCATGAACTTCCCTGTTAAGGCACCGCCCTGACGCAAAGACTGAATAGCTTGTCGCTCTGCTTCTTGTTGTGCTGACATCTTTTGTGAGGGCTATAATTAGAAAGAACAATTGACATGAACAAAACAAAAACAAATGCTTATTTCTGAATAGAATGCGTTTCCACTTATTCTACCAACGAATTGAAAGAACTGTTCACAGGCTTCATTGCATTCAGCTTTGTGTA
Source organism: Amblyraja radiata (assembly GCF_010909765.2). Classification (NCBI taxonomy): domain Eukaryota; kingdom Metazoa; phylum Chordata; class Chondrichthyes; order Rajiformes; family Rajidae; genus Amblyraja; species Amblyraja radiata. The sequence goes on from NC_045971.1 coordinate 21,657,757, forward strand.
CAGGAAGAAACAAAATGAATGAAGAACACAAAAGTACAGATCAGAGCAAAAACTTGCAAACAAGAAACAAAATGGGAGTGCCATTAAAATACCAACGGGTAATTTCTTTTTTTATTATTTAATCGCAGCCACATTAACACTCAGTATACAGAGTCCACCAGCGGAGGAATGCCACAAACTGGGTTGAGCTTATGCAAAAACATCAGCAACTGAGGGAGCTATCACTGTACACACTATAGCTTAATTCCTGCCCTGTATATGCAGATTTGCTCAATTAAGGCTCTCGAATATGAGCATGTCTTGCCAATACATTTTGAAAAAACAAAGGGAAACACCTTTAAATGTCATATAGTTTACGGCAATGGAATACGAGAAAGTCTTTTTGGTTTTCAACTGTTCACGATTACATACATTAATGGGATGAACCGACATACGAGTTTATGGCTTGTTGGACTAGCTCTAATTCTGCAGAGTTTAACAGCAGCCTTTCGAAACCAATAGACAACTGTAACATAAAACATTACTACCTTAAATTTTATTTCCAGCAGTCAGTAGTTCTAAGTGCATTATATAATCATGTCAATGCTTTTTATTCTGTCTCTGAAATATATTTCAATGATTCTAATGGAATGAAATATGAAACAGAGTACAGTGCAATGTCCTGACTAAAAAGCGCATTTAGAATACTCAATAGGAAGAATCTTTAGGCAGAATCAACAAAGCCCAATTTTCTTAATTTTAAGTGTTTTTTTATTATTGATTAGTTCACTGACATTCATTCACAGACTATTTTAGGTTCAGCAGTAGCCCTTTCGTTTGATTAAAAAAATAATAAGACGCAGATCAAAATAAATTGGATTTTTATTCAATTCGGTTCATTTAAAGAAATGCAATTCATAAAATTGTCTACTTACATTAATCTGTGAGTTGGATGCTGTGACTGTAGCTGGGAGCCCCAGGGAAATGTTAGGCAGAGAAGGGGATGTGTAGAGGCTGAACTGAGTCACTGACCCATCAATGTTTACTGCTTTATGATGTGGGTGCATATGCTGTGGATAGAAACAAAATGCTGCTGTACATTCATTTTGATCATGAGATAACTTGACCCATTGCTTTTTATTTCTGTACCAGGGATCGATTCTCCCATTTAACGCAATCAGCTACAACATGATGCAGTATATTCCACTGTACTCAGAAAGTTGAACTTTTGGAACTCATGAAATTGTTTGGAAAGATAAGACCAACGCAATGCATGTCCAACTCCTAATTTAATTATCAGTTTGGTTGGAGCATTGATAGCAACAGGTATTCATTAAATACACAAAGTGAACACCCTGTTAGAGAGCAAAATGCGTTTGTGAATTATCTTACGATTTGCAGTCCAATAGGACTTGTCAGTTTGAATATTTAACAGAAATAATTGATTCATGTCATGTTATAATTTTTCATATTGGTACAAGCACCACGTAAGTTTACACCCCAGCGGTATAAACATTGACCTCCAGTTTCAGGTGGTCCTTGCTTTCTCCCTCAGCTCTCCCACAGCCTACTGTCTCCGCCTCTTCCTTTCTTTTTCCAGCCCCCCCCCCCACATCAGTCTGAAGAAGGATCTCGACCCGAAAGGTCGCCTATTCCTTCGCTCCATAGATGCTGCCTCACCCGCTGAGTTTCTCCAGCATTTTTGTCTACCTTCGATTTTTCCAGAAGTACCACATGTATTTTTTGATATAACCCCTCTAAAACTTAAAATACGCAAAATTCCTAGCATATATTATTATTTTCAAAGTAAATTACATTTAGAATTTGGGTTTTATTATTGGAAACAAATTCATGATGGAATTCTTGGTGTTAAGAACAGTGGTATGCAATCTCCAATATGGATAACATTGCAAATGATACTTTGGCATTTGCTTTCAAGAAATTACTGTATATATAATTATTTTCAAAGAAAACTATATCTACAACTTGGATGTGATTATTGAAAGCAAATATTGTGGATTCAATGTCTACATTCTGAATAGCTAAAGATTAGATGTCTTAGTGGTCTATGATGTAATATGCAGCTCAATCTATCTGAAAGGGCAGATGCTTAGTAACTGGTTGACTAATTACTCCCCATATTAATACAATAAATCCTCGTTATAACGGATTGTCCGCTTTAACCGAATAAGGTATTATCATTGTATGTAGTTTAAATAAAGAACTGCAGATGATGTTTAATACACAAAAGAACACTGAGTGCATTCTGCTCAGCGGGTCAGGAAGCATCTCTGGAGAACATGGATAGGTGACATCCGGACCCTTATTAAGACTGATCCAGTCTGCTGAGTTACTCCAGCACTTTGTGTCGATTCACCTTAAAACTAGGCGCTGATGCTGCTTGTCTGCACCAGCAAGCCCTTCTTCACTAGCTGACACGGGGTTCAGTTGTTGTGGCTCATGTTGTAGTCCCTGGCTGGCAGTGCTTTCTTTAGGTTGCTGTCAACAACAGGACATGCTTGGTCACCGTGGGGCTCCCTCCCCTCTCACCAGCAGCCTTCACTTTGTCCGCTCCCACTCCACTCCTCCTGCTGCCCTGCAGTCGCCGACATCTTCCAAGGTGGAGTATGTTGGGGCAACTCCAGGGGAGGGGAAGGCAGCAGTGAAGGGGTTGTCGGATAGAGGCAGAGTGGATAGAGCAACGGGAGGATGAGAAGGCACCAGTGGAGGAGTGGCAGTGTGGACAAAGTGTAGGAAGATGCTGCAGTTAATGAGAGGGTGTCCGAACGCTTCCTGTCGGCAGTGGCGGCCTAAAGAAAGTGCTGTCGACCAAGGTAAACAATGTGAGCTGCAACAACAGCCCTGTCATCCAGACTGTGTGGTGGGTGAAGAAGGGTTTGCTGATGAGCCAGGGATGACATTGGAAACAGGGGCTGCAATTGGAGGGGGAGGGGGTGCGCATTGGCTATTCAGTCGGACAGCCCTTCAGCTATAACCGAAATCCATTATAAAGACTTCCGTTAAAACAAGGGTTTACTATACATCTAAAAAACAGTAGCTAACCTAAAAATAATTTCTATGTGTAACATGGGCAGTGAAACCTTCCTGCTGCTTGGAGTTACTGCTGAATTCTGTACGATGAATTGTACCTTTACTTTATAACTCAAAAGAAAACATGAATCCTAAATGTAGCTAACAACAAAAAAAGAAATACTGGAAGCAACTGGCAAGTCAAATAGGGAGAAAAACAGTCAAACACCCTTCTTCTGAACAAATATATCCAACTCTACCAGAAATAAACATAGATAGTATTTGGTTTTGTCGTTAGAGTCATTGGTTATTTCTTTACAATGAGTATTTGTCAAACATCAACATTTCAATCTCAAACTTTGTTCAAATTCTCGATTATTTGCCGGTATGCTGCAGGGATTGGAGTACTGCACAAATGTTTTAATGTTTCGTGTTTATCTCTAAAATGTGACAAATTAAAAGGGAAGCCAAAATATTGATGTGCTATCTGAGCACTGTGAAGTAATATCCAATAAATCTGAACTGGAGTAACTCAGCATCTGTGAAAGGAATGGATAGTTGATATTTTGGGTCAGGGCCCTTCTTTAGACCTGAAACATCGCCTCTCCATTCTCTCCAAAGCTTCTGCTTGAGCGCTGTGCCCCTCCAGCATTGTGTGTTTTTCTTCAGTTTCCAGCATCTACAGTTCCTTGCGTCTTCAATAAATCTAACTGCTGAGACAAATTCATCTTTATGCACTACTCTGTCAGGTATCCCAGAATGGTAGGATACATTCATGTTGCAAATGCTCATACTTTTAATGTCACAGATAAGTTGCTTATAATGTTTGCCTGCAACGATGTGACAGGCAGTGAATTGTTTAGGATTTTTCCCCCCACTATTTACATTTAGCTTCCCTGTGCTCCTGCCAAACAGTGTAGGGGCGCTCAATGTCAACATTGATCTCAATCACTGTTTAAAGTTAAGTCCGATACTGACCCAATTTGAAGAGATTATCAACATTGACAATATTTTCAAACTGAAAAATACTGGAAAACTTTCGCAAAACAATACACCAATGCATAACTTTTCACTTAGTACTTTGGGAGAAGAGCTTGTGGCCCAATGTGGCAACAAAGGTGGATGATTGGAGGATTTTTCATATATTAATCTACTGCAGAACTCTAGAACCACGATTATGCTAGTCACAAATCACAGTTCAGCTTTTTAATCTCATCAGTATTCTTTATCACAGAGCAATAAAGCTAACCTCCACAAAATGTTGTCACAACATTATTTTTTCCTAAATCACTACTCAATTCCATGCAGAAGAAAAATAAATCTTTAGAACCATTAAATGACAAGCCTCGACACAAAATCGTTCTTCTTGATACGAGGTATGAGTCATTCTTAGTCACAGTGCTTGACATTTCAGACAACTTCCGTCATTTATGTTCCGTTATAAATGTTTGCTCTCTGCAGCAGCTTCAAGGAGAAATTATTTGTAAATGCAGCCCCAAAATAATTAAGCTGAACAGTGTGAGTTCAAAGATAAAGGTGGGAAGATGGAGGTAGACAAAATCTGTTTATCTGTATTCTTACACGTTTCTGGATACTTCAGCTGTTAAAATATTAATAAAATACCAATATACCACCTGACACAATCTCTACCAAAAATATATAATTCGTTTAAATCAAAAATATCTGAAATCCACATATTTGAAGAGTAACACTAAAAACAAATTTGACTGAAAGTTGCACAATATTCAAAAAGGAGACAGAAAATTACTCAGCTACCCTTAAATTTTGCTGCATTTGGTATTTTCTGTAAAAATTCCAAATTTGTGTGATACGCACCTCCATGTAAATCAAACTCCAGAGGAGGACAATACATGACACGAATATTAAATATCTACCTTTGTATATTGGTTCACACACTCCCAAATTTAACCCAACTGGTAAAGGACCACGTTGATATAATATTAGTTCAATGCCAATCTAGATTATATTGGACACTATCCCAAAAGAGTAAAGTTCACTGTAAAAACTGTTAAAAATCGACATTGATTCAATTGATATGGAGTGAAGTACACTGGTAAACTAGAATGGAGAGTTTTAGTTTTAACTGCTCACATTCTGAATATTTGGGAGAGGAATTGAATTACCTACAACAAACTACAAAAGAGCATAATCTTTTGAATAATTCAGTTTACAAAAATTATTACAGATAAATCCCATTACTGGAAAAATCCAGAGTATTTGCTATTTATAAAATCTAATGGCTCTCATTAATCTTAATACGACTCGACAGCTCTTGAATACCACCACAAAATCAACAAATTACTTCCCATTGGAGTGTATTTAATGGTAAAACTTAATTTATGTAATACTTACAAGCCCAAAACTCATATTTACTGCCTGTAGATTTTAACGTAACAGCTTATAAAAAGGCTAGTTATTATATGCTTGGAAATAACTGGTTTAAAGATTTAATGTTAGGTACAAGCTATTACCTCAGCATGAATATTGGGTACAGAACCGGTTGTTCCGTTCTCTGCAGGAATATTGTTTGAATTGTTCGGAGAGCTAGGGCCAGACCCAGGAGCACTGTTACAGACTGAGGAAACTGAAACAATCAAAACAAAGAAACTAGCATCAAGGAAACAGCAGTTTCATCAGACTCTAGCTAAATGCTCAAGAACAAAAAGCATAGTTTAATCCCCATTACTCAACACATGCAATATTTAGACATTATTTCAAGGGCCAATTTGCTGTTTTTCAATGGAAGGTGTGATGCCTTGATTGATTCACCACTGAGCCAGGATTATCCACTTCTGCACTTTCCAACCATTTACATTCATGGGTGGAAAATTCCACATTAGCCAGCAAAGGCAGAAAATTCCATATACAGAATAATAGCATAACTACTTTTGCAAGAATATATGAAGCCATAAATGTTTTTCTTGGTTTTATCTAAACTAAGCATAGCATTAAAAAAAAGTGGTAACACGGCAGGTAGAACCTCTTTAAATGTTCTCTTATAGGCGATAATTTAAAGCATTTTCTGAGCATGATATCTAGAGCCTGCCTGAAAACGTATTTGAGTGCGAAGAAACATTGCAGTGTTTCTCCCTTTACAGGACATTTGATGGAAAATAGGGAAATATCTTCCATCACCTAGTTAAATCCTTGAGATAGAACTTCGTCATTGCATGGCTACTCCTATCATGTTGATTATGAGAAGCAAGTCTGCATTGGTTGCAATTAGACTGTTCCAACATCCACAGGATGATTTTACAGGGAAGCATGACTGACATTAGTGGAACATTCCGGCAATTATTGAACCTTGCTCAAGACTCACATCATTACAAATAAAATTCATGTTTTACCAATAAAAGTCAATGATGATACTTTTCTCTATAAAATAGGGCAAGATATTAGAACAGTATCTATGATGAGATATTAAAATCTAAAAATAAATGCTGTCTTTGTTAATTAGTCACTATTTAGTACTTAGCATACACCTTTATACAAAAAAAAATGATTGAACTCGACATCAACTGCACTTCAAACATGTTGATCTTAAAGTCTTCACAGAACCCACCCAGGATTTGTGGTAGGTTTTAGAAGCTTTATAAAATTGAAATGATGTGGAGAATATGTCACAGGTTTTCTAGCATTTTCTATCAGCACAACCCTTATATAGTTGCTTGGCATGGTTTATACATACAAAGATTTAAAAAAGAAGGCTGGTTCAGTAAAGATGAAATCATTTCTGCACTATTGTGTTTACCTTTTTTTTTAAACAAAATAAGGAAAGCTGCTTCCATGGAGCATGATTTGACTTTATGGCTGTCTTTATTTCTTATACCCCATACATATATTCATGAGAAATTCATCTCTCAGTTTTTGAAAGGTGGAAGACCAATGGAAGATGAAAGTCAGGACTCGTCAGGCAAGGAAGACAAGTGAACTCAGTGAAGTTAATGGGGATGTCTTGGGGATAGTGGCATTACAGTAAAGATGGTGTTGACGTCGTCCCCTTCCTCATTCTCTATCTTGCCCTTTGTCTCTCACAACTCCATCCCTCTCTGCCCCTGCCTCTCTCTCTCTCCCTCTCTCTCTCTATCCCTCGCTCTCTTATCCTCTCTCTTTTCCTGGGTACCACTCTTCTATCTCACCCTCTCCAGCCCTTCTTCTCCTCCTGCTTCTCGTTCTCCCCTGCTGTCACTCTCTCTAACGTCGGTTTCCATACCTTCCACTCTCTCTCTCGGCATCTCGCTCCACACTCCCCTTCTCGCACCTCTTTTGTTCTTCATGACTTCCCATCCTTATGCCATCTTCACTCTCTATGCTCTCTTTCTTTCTCTGTCTATCATCCCAACCGTCCTTCCTCTCGATCTCTCACTCTGTCCTCTTTGCATATGTTATGCCCCCTTCGTTCCAATACCTTCCCCATTCTCGTGCCTGGTTCCTCCCTCTCCCGTCTCTCTCTTCTCCTTCCCTCCCTCTCTCTGTCAACCCTTTGTCGACCACCTTTCTCCACTCCTCACTCTCTTTCTCCCTCATTCTCTGCATGAAGGTAGATAGATAACTAGGATCTGATCAGGTCTATCCAAGAACACATTGGAAATCTGGAAGAAATTGTGGCAGCCCTGGCTGATATGTTGAGGGCCGGAAGACTGGAGGGTGGATAATGTTATGCCTCAATTTAAGAAAGGCAGTAAAGAAAAACATGGGAATGATAAACCAGTCAGTCTGACACCTGTGACTGGTAGGTTACTGGAAGGGATTCTTGAATAAGATTGATGTATTTGGAAAGATAGGGGTTGATTAGAAATAGTCAGCATGATTTTGTGTGTGGGAGGTTATTTGTCACAAATTTGATTAGAGGTAGATGTGGGCAGGTTGATAGATGTTTTCTATATGGAGTTCAACAAGACCTTTGAAAAGGTTATGCATTGAAGGTTACTCTGAAAGGTTCGATCACATGGGATCCAGGAAGAGATAACTAATTGGATACATAATTGGCTTAATGATTGGCAGCAGAGGGTAATGTGGAAGGATGTTTTATGTATTGGAGTTCCATGACTAGTGATGTACCTCAGGGGTTGGTGGTGGGCCCACTGTTGTTTGTCGTCTATATCACTGATTTGGAAGTGGATATACAAGGCATAGCTAGTACAATTGTAGATGACACTAAAATAGGTGGTAGTGAAGGTTATCAAGAAATGCAGCAGGATCATGATCAGCTGGATAAATGGGTTGAGAATGACAAAGGAGTAGTGTGAGATGTTGCATTTTGGGATGTGAAATCAGGGCAGGACTTTCATAGTAAATGGTGGGAACCTGAGGAGTGTTCTAGAACAGAATGATCTAGGAATACAAGTACATAGTTCCTGAAAGTTGTGTCACAGGTGAACGGGGCAGTGAAGGAAGCTTTTGGCATGCTGTAAAGGCACTGAGTATGGAATGTAGGAGCTGATGTTGCAGTTAAACAAGACGTTGGTGAGGCTGCACATGGAGTATTGTGTTCGGTTTTGGCCATCCAGAGAGAGGAAAGATGCCATCAAGCTGGAAAAAAGTGGAACAAAAGATTTATGAGGATGTAACCAGGACTCAAGGGACTGAGTTGGGTGTATTGGCTGGGATTTTATTTTTTGGAATGTTGGAGACTGAGGAGTTATCTTTAAGAGGTATGTAAAATTATAAATGGCATAGATAGGGTGAATGCACACCTCCTTTATCTCACAGTTGTGGAATCAAGAACTAGAGGGCACAGGTTTAAGTGCGAGGGAAAAGATTTAGTGGGAACCCGAGGGGCAGCTTTTTCACAAAGTGGGTGGTAGGTACGTGGAATGAGCTGCAAAATGTAGGGCGATACTATAACAACATTTAAAAGATACTTGGATAGGTATGAATAGGAAAGGCTTATAGGATGTGGAACAAATGCGGGCAAATGAGACTAGCAAGATAGGCAGGGTACACAAAAATGCTGGAGAAACTCAGCGGGTGCAGCAGCATCTATGGAGCTAAGGAAATAGGTGACGTTTCGGGCCGAAACTCTTCTTCAGACTAGCAAGATAGGTATTCTGGTTGGCATGAACAAATTGGCTGAAAGACCTTGTTTCCATGCTATATGACTCTGAAAGGACATGCTAATGCACCTCTGGTAGATGATTAGTGGCTTGAAGGCTCCATTCCAAATCACATATTCCTGCTGCCAGACATGAAACACTCATTCCTGACCCACGAATGCACTGGAAACATCTGAATCACAGAGCTTCATGTTTCTAATGGGACCAGCGTTCAAGATGGAAAAAAAGGTGGCATCAGCTGGAAAAGCTCAATTGTCTAGAGCTCCAAAGATAATTACCATATTTTGAAATAACACAATATCAATCTGTTAATGGCCACAGTGAATTGTCCTGACTGAAACTGGAACACCAGGAAGCCAGATGCAGTGTTGTGGTATATGTTGCAAAGCCACTTAGTGTTAATACCTATCACAAAATCGGCATAGGAAATAACAAATGGCAGCTATAGCTTCAATGCTACCTCGGTTATTTTACGGATTCTGAAATTCTAATTTCTGGGGATTGTAAAGAAAGTAAATCTCATGGATAACTCTTAAAACTGCCTCATCCTGCACAGTGCCCAAATGTGTGGTCAGGTCTGGGCTGTTCCCCTGGTGGCCAGTTTTAGCAAATGTTGCTCATAGATTCACATATCTTCGGATTTATCAGTGGATGCTAAAGCTCTATTCTCTTATCATGCCACTTCTATTACAGTGTGCATCTCTTTAAATTTCACCAGGTTCCTTTAGAGATTCACATTTGTGTGGTCCTAATACTTGTTTGAATCTGCACCTATTACTAAGTAATAATGGTAAAATAGCAATGTTGTGTACAATTTGGAACTAATTTAGATAGCCTGATTGTACTCAAGTTGTGTTTTATGAACATATCAAGAATGGAAGGGAATCTACAACATTAAGATTAAAACACAGATGCTCCACAATACACCAAGTACCATTTATCAAGCAGCATTTTTATAACCTCAGTACCCCAGAATTAGAACATTATCTAATCTAAATTTCAATTCTATTTTATTTGAATGTCCCAATGAAATGGATACATGTAATTTTTTTATTACCTTTTGCAGACATAGAAAGAATGTGGATTTTCCATCACGTTAAAAATCTTTTATTCAAAACCATTTAAAGAAATGATTCTCCATACTTTGCACAGAATTCCAGGAATTGGGTATGTGTGGTTCCCAAGCTCCACCAATTCTACACATTGTGATTAGCTGAGTAATATAGACTAGGAATGTCCCGTCTTTGGTTTCATCATCTTTGGACTAGGGAGAAATAAATCATTGAGATTATCACTCCTGCTCACAAGCTGGGACCTCTCTTAGAAGTGTGTTTCTACAGACTTCTAGTTAGCACAACATCGAGCCTTTATTTAACGTGTCTGGGCGACACAGTGATGCCTCACAGGCTCCATTGACAGGCTCAATCCCGACCGTGGATGCTTTGTATGTGGAGTTTGCATGTTCTCCCTATGACTCCAAGGGTTTCCTTAGGTGTTCAGGTTTCTTCCTACATCTCTAATATACGCTGGCTAGTAAGTTATTGGCTTCTGTACATTACCCATTGTGTAGGATGGTTGTGGGAGAATTATGGGGAGTTAATGAGTACACAAGAATATATTATATGGAAATAAAAAAAGGCAAAGCAGCCACATGCTCGCAGGTCACACACATGAATATTGATTTCACAGGTGAGACACTGGAGAGCAATCTACACCCATGGAACCCTACAGATAAATAACATTTTAAATTGGGAGGGGAAATATTAGTAAAATTACAAAAGTGATGCAAGAAGCAAATTGAATATACAGAAGCAAAAAAGCTTTTGTCACATTTCATTGCCAGATTACAAGTAGTTATACAATTATGCTTAGCACACTGTGTTGTTTCAGCAACCTTACCTGTAATTTCTATAGCTCTCTTCTTGAATGTGCTAATTATTGTGCCATCTTTCCTCCTCAATAATGGGCTGCTTCTCCTTTCAGCCACTTTCTGTTTTAATCTGGAACGCACCTTCAAATTAGGTTCGGAAGCTGTATATATATTACATGAAGAAAAAAAAGAATTAAGCCTTAGCTTTGTTGATTTATGATCTGGCTTGAATAACAAGTGTTAAAAATTTAACATTCATTAAGTAAATCAATGTAGGGGAAGGTGTTGCTGAATTATTTTTAATGTTGTCTCCTGATTGAGCTTCCTCATTCTATCCTCTCTAATCTTGATATCATTCTATATTATGCTGCAACTGCGCTGACTTGAGTGGTCTCATTTATCTACACTCATAAATACTCGCTAAGATGCACCTTGATATTATAGGTCTCATCTTTTCAAATCCATCTACTTCATCCATCTCTATCACTGTAACTGTTTCTAGTTTTGACATTTTCTAAAATAACTGTTCTTCCAATTCTGGACTCTTGAGCATCCCAAGTTAAATAATTTCACCAATTGCAGGAGTTACAAACTCTCGGCATTTCTTCTCCAACTTTCTACATCTCTCTTTCCTCCTTAAAAAAAGACCTTAGTCTTCACCCATGAGAAAGCTTTGGTCGTCTGCTCTAATATATCCTTACATGGCCATTTGTGTTAGATGCCATTGAAATGTTTTGACCAATTTGCTAAATTGAAAACATCTGATTTAAAAATATATATTTTTTGGAACGACTCCCGATCAATGTCCCAAATATATTGTCAAGAGTTATAAGTTCTTGTTACTGGTCAATACAAAATTTTAAATATGTAGCTTATTATATTTTGAACTTGCTCCTTTAAAACCAAGCACCTGTTAAAAACTAACAACCCTTTAAAGAAAACAATTAGAAATTTGTCACAAGATTGTGATCAATTTTAGATTTAATTCACTATTTAAAAATCACTAATTTGGAAATGTGATGTGAAGTACTGACGTATCATTTTCACCGATGCCATGTTATTCACACTGATGCAGTACCAAAAACAAAACAGAAAAAAACACAAACAACAAAATGCACATGGGAAAAACCTAATCTCCAGTGTCATTGACATGTGTTTCTCAGCAGTGAATTAGTTAAGCAGTAAAATTCAGATATCCATTCTTGCGTACATCAGTAGCCCTCAGTTTCGTTTAATTGTGAATCATCTCTCCCGAAATATAAGTTGAGAACTCAAACAGTGCAGGTAAAATTAAAATTTCACGGCATTATTTGCTAACATTTGACCTACGTTTGAAATGTAAATGTTAATGGGGCTAGTTGGGTGTAGATTCTGGTCAATGTTGACCCGCAGGATGTTGATACTTTAGGGCTTAACAACAGTCAAACCATTAAATGTGAAGAGTTAGTGGTCTGTCCTTCTATTGATGGAGATGGCCATTACATGATATCTCAATGTCTACCTTCCCTCCACCCGGAAAGTGATAAAACAAGAATAAATTACTTTCCAATTCATTCAAAGTAATTAATAAAAGTAAGTAATTATTTTGTTTTGCAATAATTCCTGTATTTTCTTGCCAGAGGTAAAAAGCGAAGAATGCAAAAATTGTCATTGCCTGAAACTAAAAAGTTTAAGTATAAATCTTTGCACCAATGAATTTTAACTTAAAACCAACCATAAATCAATGGTTTTATATTTCAGGATTAATCTAGAAGAAAATCTATTCTATTTTCCAAGGCAGGTTGAAATCAGTCTATAGTTTCCCTAGAATAGGACTGTAACAGAACCTAGAATCCCATCAGTGATAGAATACAAAATATTAATAGTCCCAGTCACGGCTGATTCACAAGAATCCCCTTGTAACACCTACACCTGAAAGATATCTGAATGATAACTGTGATGCTAATTGTAGGAAATTAAATTGAAAGGCACATCATGGAAACTGGTCCTTCGACCAACTAAGTCCACACTGACCATCGGTCACCAGTTCACACGAGTTCTACGTTCTCCCACTTTCACATTCACTCCCTACACACTAGGACAATTTACAGTCCAATAAACTACAAACCCACACGTCTTTGGAATGTGGGAGGAAGCCACGTGGTCACAGGGAGAACGTGCAACTCCACATAGACAGCACTAGCGGTCAGGATCGAACCTGGATCTCTAGCGCTGTGAGGCTGTAGTTCTACCAGCTGCGCCGCCCGAATTTTTGGAAAATAAAAATCCTATTAAAGAAATGCAAATGTAAAAATAAGAATATAATTGTTCTTTGGCAAGGGTGACGATATGTGCTGTCAGTCGTTTGCTGCAAGAAAATGCAGATGTTGGAAATCCAAAGCAAAGACAACAAATGCTGGAAGTATTCAGCAGCTTCAATGAGCATAGAAAGAATTGTAATCGTTTTGTGTGGGATTTAATGTTTTCAAAGTTAATTTTAATTACAAACACAGCTTCAGATATTTATACAAGTATATATCTTCCCTCACTACTTAGCACTGAACATTATCCCCATGACTTTAGTGAAATGGTATTTATTATTCTGGGGCGAGTGTTTTAAGAATAATTATCATTAAATACTGACTACTTACCAGTTTTTCGGAGTGGAAAGTCATCTTTACCATCACATGATCCCAGCAAAGGGACTTTGTAGGTGGGAGGTGTTGTACTCTGGGGTGGGGAGCTCTGGTCCAGTGATGCATGATGGGCTCCCCTGATAGAAACAATAGAAAAGCACATTGCAACAGCACACTTGCAACTATACATTTCGATTGGGTACTTGGTGAGGATAAAGGGTAAAGTTCTTAAATGCAACCTTGACTTTGCAATTACTACTTAGCAAAAAAAAATACAGAACGAAGTTCAATGCAAATTATACACTTGATCATGTTAGATCAACCAACCAGAAACATGGTGAATTTGTTTGCTTCGACATTTAATTAAATTATTTGAGTGTTTTTGTCACCGTTAGTCTGGGAAAAGGATATGGAACACAGTAACATTGCAGTTAAATTACTGGATTACTACCCAGAGGCCTAGATTACCATCTAGAGACAGGATTATCATAAACTAGGACTTTAAATTCAAGTAATTAAATAAATCTGGAATTCAAAAGCCAGTTTCAGTGATTGCGACAATTAAACGACTGGATTGTTGATAAATTTCATTTGTTTCACTCATGTCCTTTAGAACAAGAAGCCTACCAGCCTTCCTTGGATCATAATGTGAAAGAGAACCCACAGTAATGTTCCTGACATGAAACTACCCACAGAAATCACCTCCTAATTCAAGGGGCAGCTGGGGATAGATTCTAAATGCTGGTTGAGTTATTATACCCAATTCCTGCAAAGGGATAAGTAAACACTAACTCCTCAACATCTGTTACTATCTTAAACCTGTTGCACCTTAACTTAATTTTGGAATTTAATTTAAAATATTTTATTAGAGGCATCATTATATAACCCCTTCTCAGCATGCAAAGCTCAGTTTTCCCTTGCCCTTTCTTCTGATACAGACTTCTGTGACTAGGGCTCAGCCATGTCACTCCTTCCTGCATCATTGCCAGCAATGCCTCAAATAAGTCTCATTGACCCACAATGGATAAGCACTAAAGCTGTGATTTGATCAGAGCATGATACTGTTTCATCATAATTCTTATTGACTGCCATAATAATATTCAGCTATCTGCTTCAAAACCCCAATACTTGAATGTACTAAGTATCTTGTCACTATAACTTAGGTCTATTGACAATGTGCAAGCAGACAAACATCTAATTATGTTCCCCTGATACCAGAGAAGTCTTTATTCTCTCCCTGAATGTCCATCTAATAGCTGTGACATATCTTTTAAATTCTCTCTACTTGGAAAGGTTCTAAGTCTTTCTTTTTAAAAGCATGATGCTTAAGATGTTGTATATGTAGCAGCTCATGTATCAAATGTATCATGAACTATGAAATTCTGATTGGAAACATGTTTGATACTTTTTCCCTTCGCAATCAGATCCCTACATAGAGAAAGGTGAGCGTACATCGCATTTAATGACAACAATGTTGTAAGTAGATCAGGCCACAGAATCTTGTCAAGACAAACTAGCCACTGAGGAGTCATTTAGGAATGCAATCCAAATCAGATCATTAATGTTTTTCCAAATATCATTTTAGCTGCATAGATTCTGTGGTGGTCTTCTTGTTCAACATGTGGTCCATTACATTGATTATCTGCACAATCAGGGAACAGTAGTTGTAGTTATGCTACTAGACCACCAGCTGTGGTTCGGAACCATTGATTCTGAGACAAATTTGAATCTCGATAGAGGAATTTAAATTCAAATAATTAAACAAATAGAAAATGAAATAAAATAGATAAATGCTCTTAAATATGTCTTTTTTGTTGTAAAAATCTATCGTCCGCTATAATCATCCAGTTTAATTTGGATACAAAAATATACAGTTGCAACGAGCAGGGAAAACGTCTTAAAACGTCTTTATGCTGTAAAGATTTAGGCGTGGCAACAAAATGGCGACTTTGAGAGATATGATAGGTAAATTATATGGATTCAAACTAAACACAGTGGGAATTAGGGAATAAATTTAGTTCTCAAACTGTTTTAATTTGAAGAGCAATCAACATCTACAAAATAAATTCCAGATCTAACAGTGGAGGCAGACCCCGATATCTACAGAAATATAGACATAAGTTAAGATTAGTTGTTTTTTGTCCACATCTGGCTTATGGTCATTTATCAATGCAATAACAATACAGGTGCACAACCTTTTATCCGAAAGCCTTGGGACCAGACACTTTTCGTAATTCGGAATTTGTCGGCCTTCGGAATGGAATTTTTTTAGCATAGATTTTAATGGCTGGCTCAGTGGTAGAGTGCTCGGCTCATATCCGCAAGGTCGCGAGTTTGCGCCTTGATCCCGGCAGTTCCTCGGTCGCGAGTTTGAGTCTTCAATGTAGTTTTTTCTTGCAGAATAAATGTCTGTATGAAATGCAGTGTGTTGAATGAATTCCTGAATTTGTAAATGTGACCGCAGCATTGAATCACCTCTCGCACTCATGTCACCCTAGCGGGGCTACATGCCCTTAGGCGGCCTAAGGCAACATTTTCACACTCTTATATCCGTGTGCAGCAGAGGCGACGTGCGTTTGGTGCCAAACGTGAGCTTTGGTGAGCTTTGGTGTGCAGACGACATCCTGGAAAAAATGTCCGGTTTCTTCCAGGTAGGTGATATACCCTCCCGGGCAATATACCCTCCACTTCTCTCTTATGAAGGGGATTTAGTTCCCCTTTCTTCCAGGACCGACCGGAGGTTCTGCTGTCACCTCTGCGGGCCACCCTCGGTGAACGTCCTGTCTCCCTGTCCTTGGGATAGTAGGGGGCGATCAAACAGCACAATACCCCCCTCCCCCTCCAACTCCAGAGGAATCCGCTCCCCGATGGGCCGCTACGGCGACAAGTGGCAGTTCGCCTACAGCCCGAGCTGCGCGACCCCAAGAACAAGACGTACCTTGCACACCATCAGCTTCTGCCCATACGGGGAGCGTGTTCCTCTGGAGCTGGAGCGGGGCTGGGCTGGAGTTGCTGATCTGGGATCTCCGTGCTTGCAGTGGGCCTGGGGGTCGGTGTCCCGATGAGGGGGCACAGCTCGGGCTGTGGGCGAACTGCCACTTGTCGCCATAGCGGCCCATCGGGGAGCGGCTTCTGGTGGTCCTGACGTCTCCGGCCAGTTTGCAGTTTTCCTCTGGAGTTGGAACGGGGCTGGGCTGCTGCTGGCTGTGGGTCTCTGGGATCTCCGTGCTTGCAGTGGGCCTGGGGGTCGGTGTCCCGTTGGTCCTGACGTCTCCGGTGACTGGCACTGACCTGCTGGCATTGCCGACGTGAAGACAGTGCAAAGCCCCCGCGCCGGTGCAATTGGCAGGGAGCTGGAGAGGGGAGGGAAGGGGTCACACACATGGCCGGGAAGCAGAGGGGTGTAGGTGGGGTGAAACTGAAGGGAGCGACAATCTGCTGCTGCCTGCCTGCTGAGTTAAAAAGTTCCCACGCAAGACTCACGATACACTGTGTATCGTGAGTCTACCGTGGGAACTTTTTAACTCAGCGGGCAGGCAGCAGCATATTGTCAATTATTTACCCTCCCGCGCAATATACCCTCACCTTCTCTTTTATGAATGGGGATTTAGTTCCCCTTTCTTCGAGGACCGACCGGAGGTTCCGCTGTCACCTCTGGGGGCCGCCCTCGGTGAACGTTTTCAAGGACCTTTCTTCAAGGACCGAAAAAATGTCCGCTATTCGGAGGTTTTCGTTATTTGGATCTTCGGATAAAAGGTTGTGCACCTGTATTATATTTTTCTTGAGTGAATTTTCTCCATTCTTATTTTAAGAATGCAGAAATGCCATTCAGAAAGCTATAATTAGATTATGATTGGATTACCTTTTGTCATGCCACTTTCAGAAAAGTTATATTAGACTAAATAGACGATTTGAAAAGAGATTCCACTATTCTTTGAGATCTTTGTCAGGAAATATTTAAATTTAGTGGAATAACATCCTGAAGTACAAAAGCATAATGTGTATTGGTTAACACATATAAATTAATCATAACCCACAGTACAATATACAAACACAGTACCAGTTTGTGGGATGCTGGGGGATGGAATGATTCAGTCCACTGGTCATAGAATCCTTTGAAGCTGTTTTACTTAATAGGAACTCCTGAAGTTTTTGTTTGACTTCTGTACTAGCTATTGCACCTGAAGAGTGGAGAGAGAATAGGCAGGTTATGACAAATACTTTAAGCAGCAATTCATTGGCTATCAGGTCAAATTTAAATAAACAAGCATTTTCATGAATCCAGCAGATTATTTTTGCAGTTGCTTTACCTCTCAATCCAAATGTTTCAGAATGATGAAATTAGGATCTGCATTGGTTCAGCATCTGCAACCTCTTCACTTATTACCTGCCATGCCTTCATCTCTTGCCCCACCCTCTATCTTTTCACCTAGTTCCTTTTACCCCTTTTCTTCCAGTCTCCTATTTGCCTCTACCTAATACCCAGAGGCCGCTGTCTCCTAACTCCAGCAGGACTCCTGCACCATCTCCCTCCTGACCTGGTTCCACCTTTTGCCTGCCAGCCCCTTTCTCCCATTTCTCCTCTATACTCTCAAGTCCTGATGTAGGGACCCAGCTCAAAATATTGACTGCCCTTAACCTTCAGAGATGCACCTTAACCTGCGGAGTTCTTGCTCCAGTTTGTTTTGCCCTCAACATTACAGCTACTGCAGTCTCTTGTGTCTTTGTAGCTTGGATGTTTAATGCTGAGTTTTATTTGTTTTTAAATTTTTTATCACTTAATAAACCATATCAAAATTATATTGGTGAGAAAAAAAAACAGGGCAACGAATAACATTATTTTGAAAATATTTTTTAAATTCTATATTAAACATTCTGACCTACTGTCTTCATGCAGAAATTTAGTCAGCAAATTTTAAAAGAATTATAAAATGTGGCTACAAAGATAAACTAGTTCACATGAAAGCATTTTTTTAAATTGCTACATTTCTGTATTGTGTAAATTGTGCGGTTAATCCAATTAGAGAGTAACAAAAATTAATAGTAGCTTTGTTAACGGTAATACTTATTCAAATTGCCAATTTACTTAATCAAGAACAGCAAATAAAAAAGTGAAGAAACCAATAGTTATCAGCAGTTACTCATATTAATGTTACAGCAAGGAAAGGATTAGCTAAATATACTATGGCCTATTGCTGAATTACAGATACAAGCAACAGCATTCTGAATGAAGCTGAATTTTGCTCATTTGTGATTATTTCTTGCAACATTCAACTGTTCATAAATTAAATTTTACAAAATTTAAATCACCGCACTTAAGTAGTTTTGTCCATACAATATTTAATTCTCAAAAACGCAGGTGGCATTATTCCCCACTGCATGTTATTTTGTCTGCTTCATCAAGGAAAAATGCAGAGCAAATGGCAACAAGAAAAAATTAGAATGATGTATTGCAGAGCCCTCTTATACCTCCTAGTGGTACATTGAAAAGGGTACTGCCCAAATATTTTTTTTAAAGTACTACCGTTATTTAAGCTTGCGTTCTTGTTTCTATCATTATTGATGTTTTTCTGCTAGGATTTTTCCTTTGGAACAATAGTGCATGACGCAGAAGACATTAATAGGGAAAAGAAGAGCTGATGAAGAATGTTGATTTCATAATTGTTTTTAATATTTACTTTTAAATGTATTAAATTATTCATGAAATAAAGAATATTATTTTTTGATATGACACGTGAAAGACTCAAGAGACAGCTGAGCTTCAAATCAGCTACAACATGTTTCACAGACTGCCACGTCAGTGTAACACAAATCCTAGTCTCCAAAGTAAATTCCCTCGTGCATCTGATTATAGGTCTTCACCCTAATAGTCTGAGAAGCTGAACTGGGGGCAGCTTTTGACTTTTTCAAAAGCTCACATTCTCAAATAGATTCCTTACTTTCCTTGCCTTTCTCTTTGTTCCGAAGCATAAGCAATTGCTGCTCCAGTCTCTGTTTCTCCAATTCTTCAAGTCTTTGCTGTTCAAGCTTGCGTTGTTGTTCCAATTCCTGCTGACGCTTCACTGCTAGGATCTCTTGTTGTTGCTTACACAAATGAAATAGAAGTCCAAGTAAACAAAAAGCATAGGATTTTACATACTTAACATACCCATTACAAATAAGTTTTCATATCCCATTTGTACAGCATACCATCAACTTACTTGGAATGCATTAAAACAGAATCAGAATTCATTAATTCAATTGAAAGAATGCATACTAAAAATACTCAGCTGTTGCCAAGAAATATTTATGTTGCACACAACACTATAATTATACAACTAGCTTATCTGACAAGATTAAGGAGGTAAACACTATATTACTGGGTGCAATCAACAATGTAGTTTCCGCACTTACATTATTGAATTTATCTACTATAAAAGGATGATGGCTGACCTCATTCAGTTTTTTCTAAAATCACAGCAGCTTATTAATAATTCTCAAAAAAATTTCATTCAAAGGTCAAACTTACAAGAGGTCTAGCTCCAAATTCTAAATGATGCTTAACAGAATTATAAAATGCTGGAAGCGCTCAGCAGGTCAGGCAACATCGGTGGAAGGAGAAACAGAGTAGTGTTTCTGAGATCATTCAGGAGCGTCTTAGATCTGAAACACTAACTCTATTTCTCTTTCCAAGGGTGCTACCTGACTTGCTGAGTGCTTCCAGCATTTTGTTTTTATATCAGATTTGTAGTATTGCCAATAAAACAAAATCCTAAATGAGTCAAAATATTTTAGCTGACAAATTTAGTAACCAGATATGTGAAGACCAAAAACATATGTTTCTATACATACAGTAAACAATTTCATGTCGGCAAAGATAAAAGTAATATTGTCTCAGTAATTAATTTTAAATCTCCAACTAGCTTAACCTTAAAAATGCATTTAAAAAATTGAGATTACTGCAGAGTTTAGAGTGCATGATGAATAAAGGAGACTGTAATGTTGTACATTTTTGAAAAAGTCTGGGAAGTATTTTTGACGTTATCATTAAAAATGTGGTCATCATAAAATAAATGTAATTAACTAATTGTTCTGTGCATTAAAACATGCTCGTTTTTTAAGTTAAGCTTAATTTATTATATCTTCCAAAAACAATGGTAATTTGTCAATAATGCAATAAAATATGGCGCACATTTAACTTTCTTTTGATAATGTGCATTTATTTGTCTAAATCTGTGAAGAGTGTAAATATGTAACAGTGAATAATATTAAAAAATATCAAATGTATTGTGAAGACGTATAATCAAAATTATTTCTGATGGTAATCAAGTACTGGGAAAGTAAATGAGTAATCTAAGAGAGTACTGCTAATCCATTGTCCGTAATGCTAATGCTTCACAAATCTCCCAACAAATCATTCCATGTAACTAAGTAATGACCAATGTAAGAGAAACATTACCTAGAACCTCATCTCTGGTTTTGGAATAATTCTGGAATTGATATTCTGGTAGCTCCAGAAATAGTGGATGCATTAGTAATAATCTTTCAAAACTCTTTAGATTCTGGAGTAGTTCCTGAGGATTGGCGGGTAGCAAACATAACCCCACTTTTTAAGAAGGGAAGGAGAGAGAAAACGGGGAATTACAGACCAGTTAGTCTAACATCGGTAGTGGGGAAACTACTAGAGTCAGTTATTAAAGATGGGATAGCAGCACATTTGGAAAATGGTGAAATCATTGGACAAAGTCAGCATGGATTTACGAAAGGTAAATCATGTCTGACGAATCTTATAGAATTTTTCGAGGATGTAACTAGTAGCGTGGATAGGGGAGAACCAGTGGATGTGGTGTATCTAGACTTCCAGAAGGCTTTCGACAAGGTCCCACATAAGAGATTAGTATACAAACTTAAAGCACACGGCATTGGGGGTTCAGTATTGATGTGGATAGAGAACTGGCTGGCAAACAGGAAGCAAAGAGTAGGAGTAAACGGGTCCTTTTCACAATGGCAGGCAGTGACTAGTGGGGTACCGCAAGGCTCAGTGCTGGGACCCCAGCTATTTACAATATATATTAATGATCTGGATGAGGGAATTGAAGGCAATATCTCCAAGTTTGCGGATGACACTAAGCTGGGGGGCAGTGTTAGCTGTGAGGAGGATGCTAGGAGACTGCAAGGTGACTTGGATAGGCTGGGTGAGTGGGCAAATGTTTGGCAGATGCAATATAATGTGGTTAAATGTGAGGTTATCCATTTTGGTGGCAAAAACAGGAAAGCAGACTATTATCTAAATGGTGGCCGATTAGGAAAAGGGGAGATGCAGCGAGACCTGGGTGTCATGGTACACTAGTCATTGAAAGTAGGCAAAGGTACACAAAATTGCTGGGGAAGCTCAGCGGGTGCAGCAGCATCTATGGAGCGAAGGAAATAGGCGACGTTTCGGGCCGAAACCCTTCTTCAGACTGATGGGGGGTGGGAGAAAGTAGGAAAAGGGGAGGAGGGGGAGGAGCCCGAGGGCGGGCGGATGGGAGGGTGGGAGGAGACAGCTAGAGGGTTAAGGAAGGGGAGGAGACAGCAAGGGCTAGCAAAATTGAAAGTAGGCACGCAGATGCAGCAGGCAGTGAAGAAAGCGAATGGTATGTTAGCTTTCATAGCAAAAGGATTTGAGTATAGGAGCAGGGAGGTTCTACTGCAGTTGTACAGGGTCTTGGTGAGACCACACCTGGAGTATTGCGTAGAGTTTTGGTCTCCAAATCTGAGGATGGAGATTATTGCCATAGAGGGAGTGCAGAGAAGGTTCACCAGACTGATTCCTGGGATGTCAGGACTGTCTTATGAAGAAAGACTGGATAGACTTGGTTTATACTCTCTAGAATTTAGGAGATTGAGAGGGGATCTTATAGAAACTTACAAAATTCTTAAGGGGTTGGACAGGCTAGATGCAGGAAGATTGTTCCCGATGTTGGGGAAGTCCAGGACAAGGGGTCACAGCTTAAGGATAAGGGGGAAATCCTTTAAAACCGAGATGAGAAAAACTTTTTTCACACAGAGAGTGGTGAATCTCTGGAACTCTCTGCCACAGAGGGTAGTTGAGGCCAATTCATTGGCTATATTTAAGAGGGAGTTAGATGTGGCCCTTGTGGCCAAGGGGATCAGAGGGTATGGAGAGAAGGCAGGTACGGGATACCGAGTTGGATGATCAGCCATGATCATATTGAATGGCGGTGCAGGCTCGAAGGGCCGAATGGCCTACTCCTGCACCTAATTTCAAAATTTCTATGTTTCTATGATAACTAATCAGATATATATTAGCGACAGTGTTAATGTGTGAGATTTTGAGTATCATCAAATTCTTAGTTGATATTAATGAATAAACAAAAGTGAGAATAATCAAAGTACCTTCAGGTGTTCCTGAATCTGAACCTCATGCTGCCTTGTCAGGTGTTCATGCTGTTTCTGGAACTCAGCAAATAATAGCTGCTTCTGAAACTGTTGCTGCTGCTTAAGCATCAATAGTTCATGTTGCAGCTGCTGTTCGCGATGAAGGGGGTCAACATTTGAAACTGGGATTCTTGGATCTGTCCTCAAGTCAACTGGAGTGGCAGTCTGCATAGTGACAGGCAGGGAGGATTTAACTTCAACTGCTGTGTGAAAGACAAAATAGATTTTAGAAAAAAAGGCAACAATTTAAAAATCTCTAGATACAGTGCATTTTATGAAACAATAGACATAACAAGCAGCTGGGTAGAGGTTTTATCTGATCAAAAATGCAGGTGATGATTACCAGGCCATATTGTTATTATTAATATTTTGCATCAGTTTTTCAGTAGTGCCAGAAGTCCCATCGGGTTTGTATTTGTGACACTTAAATAAAACTCTGACGTAGTCATTTGTTTCAGAGCCAAAATAGAACAGGTTGAGATGTAAGGAACTGCAGATGCTGGTTTACAACATAAAGTGCCGGAGAACAGATCAAAACTGTCTGGTCTGGCATTCTGTGGTTCAACATATTTTGCATCTGCAGTTCTGGCCGTCCCATTACAGGAAGGATGCGGAAGCTTTGGAGAGGGTATAAAGAGATTTACCAGAATGCTGCTTGGATTAGAAGAGATTAGCTCCACGGCGAGGTTGGACAAACCTGGATTGTTTTCTCTAGAACGCCAGGGATTGAGGGGAGATGAATACATGTATATAAAACTGAGAGATATAGATAGGGTAGAGTCAGAATGTTTTTTCCCCAGGGTGGAAATATTAAAGACTAAGGGCATAGCTTTAAGGTAAGACAGGCAAAATTTAAAGCAGGTGTGTAAAGCAAGCGTTTTTGTTTTTACACAGAGGGTGGTGGGTGCCTGGAACACACTGCACGGGTGGTGGTGGAGACAGATCCATTAGTGGCATTTAGAAGGTTTTAGATAGGCACATGGATATGCAGGGAATGGATGGATATCAGGCAGATGAGGCTTGTTTATCCTGGCATCATGTTCACCACAGACATTGTGGGTCGAAGGCCCTGTTTTTGTACTACACTTTTCTGTATTCTAAGTACAGATCTGTACCAATTAACTAATTGTAACTGAGATCTAAAATTAACTAAGATCTGTATTAATCTGGAGCTAATTAACCTACCTGTGCAACTTTTCCAATCTCATCTGACAGCATATCCGATATAGAGACATTTTGAGTTAAGGAACAGTTCTCAGAACCTTCATGTGACCCGGGGAGTTTCCATACTTAACAGGGACAGATCTCCTCACCAGAGGAAGAGGATTAGGATGCAATATCTCAGGTCCGGCACTGGCAAAATCTAAAGGGTGATGCATGAGAGAATTGCATCCTGAATTTTGTTATGAACTATATAGTCTATATATACTTTGAACAGAGGGATAAGGCACCTTTTTATCACTTCGTTTAAATTACACTTTTGAGGTTAAAGAAAATAATAATTATTGAACAAAATTAGTGGAACACCAGACTCGGTTATTAATTAAATGCAACGAAATAATGCAAGGAGGATTTGAGAGATGCACATGCTCAGGTTGTATGTTTATAGAGTTAATGTGTTGGGAAAACATATCAAGATGGTCAATGCAAAACAACAGGTGTAACCATAAGGGAGTGCTTGCTAAGTGCCAAGTTACTAATTTATAACTAATAAAGTTCCCATGAGCTTAGATATGTTTTGGAGGTTTTTGTCACAGAGTGATTCAAAAGTGCGATTCTCTGAAGGAAGCAAAATATGCGGCATAAGCATAGCTTTACGGTCCAAAGGGAGATATTAAACTAAATTTAATTTTCGTCTCTCAAATAAAGAGTGTCATAACATGATCTGAGAAAATCAGGGGAGTTCTCTCAGTGCCTTTATCAAAAGCAGATGAGTTATGTTAATCTTAGAAGCTTGGTTGGAACACCCGTAGGAGTGCAGTATATAGTTCTGCTCTCTCGAGATTTTATATAAGGAGGGATTTGATAAGGCAGACATAGAAATTGTTTACCCACGTGTGAGGATCTAATATTAGATACCATAAATACAAGACAGTCCAAATCTAATTTCAAAATAATAGAACTGTGGAACTTGCCACCACATGGGATACTTAGACCAAATAGCACAGATACATTTAAGAGTGAATTATCTGGACATGCTCACATTATTGGATTTGATTAAATAAGAGGAAACTTAGAAAATAGGTGCAGGAGTAGGCCATTCGGCCCTTCGAGCCTGCACCGCCATTCAATATGATCATGGCTGATCATCCAACTCAGTATCCTGTACCTGCCTTCTCTCCATACCCCCTGATCCCTTTAGCCACAAGGACCACATCTAACTCCCTCTTAAATATAGCCAATGAACTGGCCTCAACTACCTTCTGCGGGAGAGAATTCCAGAGATTCACCACTCTCTGTGTGAAAAAAGTTTTCCTCATCTCGGTCCTAAAAGATTTCCCCCTTATCCTTAAACTGTGACCCCTTGTTCTGGACTTCCCCAACATCGGGAACAATCTTCCTGCATCTAGCCTGTCCAACCCCTTAAGAATTTTGTAAGTTTCTATAAGATCCCCCCTCAATCTTCTAAATTCTAGCGAGTACAAACCGAGTCTATCCAGTCTTTCTTCATATGAAAGTCCTGACATCCCAGGAATCAGTCTGGTGAACCTTCTCTGTACTCCCTCTATGGAAGGAAGCTCCAATAATGTAATGGGCTGGAGAACTTGTTTCAATGTTGTACATTTAAAATAACATTTTGCCCCCAGCCAACAAATCAGCCACTGTACGCATTTAATCTACAACAGTGACCACTTTCAATGTACTATATATTGACTATAAAATTGCTGTATGGCAATTACTGTATTGTGCTTTACAATAGTCAGAGGAGTGAAAAATGTTTCATAAAGGTAAGTTTATTCTTTTTATCAAGTACTAATATTTTTGGATGTTACTGACATTGGATGGGAATGTGGTTGTGCCATCAACTAAATGATGCTGAGAACATTGAGGTCAACATAACTGACTGAAAAAAGCAAAGTATTGGTGCATTATGGCTCACTTGAAGACGAGATTCAGATTTTATGACATATGCATTAATTGGGTGTACAAAAGAACTCATGAAAGTCATTAGGATTTATGATTGGAAAGGCATCAACAATCAGCTTGGAGTAAGGTTACTTGAGGAAGTGAGCGACAAGGATCCTGTTGCAGATAAGTGATAGTTGTGTGCACACATTACTGCTGTGAGTGTCAGTGAGACAACCAGCAGCAGACCAGGCCAGTAAATTCAATTCCATTCCTTTAATCATCCTAAGTCCGCATACTTGCTAAACTTCTACATGTATTATTGATTAATCTAATTGTCATTTCACCAGCTCTGGGATTTGTGGACATTGCATGGTGGTGCGGCAGTTAGCGCCAGGAACCTTGACTCAATCCCGGAGTGCTATCTATGTGGAGCTTGCGCGTTCTCCCTGTGGCGTTGCAGGTTCCTGCTGGTGCTCCGCTGTCCTCCCATATCCCAAACATGTGCCAGTAGGTTAATAGGTGACTATAAATTACCCGTTAGAGAGTCATAGTCATGTAGCACAGAAACATGCCCTTCACCTCAACGTGTCTATGCTGACCATCAAGTCATATCTATACCAATCTCATTTACAGCACTTGCCCATAGCCTACTGTGCCTTAGCGATTCAAGTGCTCGTTCAAATGCTATTTAAATATTGCAAGAGTATCTACCTTCAGCATCTTGAGAGTTATTTTTCACTATCTTAATATTTTCCAATAATCTCCTGGCCACTGACAATAGACTAAATGGCCTACAATTACTTGGCTTATCCCTGCTGTCCTTTATAAATAAAGTTAGCACATTTGCTGAATTTCATTTATCTGGCACCTCATCTGCAGTTAGCAAAGATTTAAATATTTCCATCAGGGCCCCAGCAATTTCCTCGCATTGCAGCCTGGCATTCATCTCATCAAGGCATGGGGATTTATCCACCTTTCTACCTGCTAAGGTATTGAATAACTACTCTTTTAAATCTTAATGTGCTCTAGAAATTCACCATTCCAACTAAAATCACCTACAAAATGTCCCTCTCTTTGGCGAATACAAATGAAAACTATACATTTAAGATCTTGCCTACATTGTCTGGCTCAACACACACGTTGCATCCATGGTCCCTAATATGAGGTTATACTCTTGATCTCAGTCCTAAAAGTATCTACTAAACTAAAATGCCCATGTATCCCATGCATAGATCAGTAACTAAATAAACTAGAAATCAGAAATTTTGTATGCAAATTAGATTTAGCATAGATTTGGTTTTCTAAAACTTCCACAGAAGGCCCTCCATTATTCAAAGGGGGCCTGACTTTTAATTTTCCCGATTGAAAATTGGTGAGGTTTTTAATATCTATGTCTGATGTACTAAATATTTGGGTGAACCTCACCCAAGTACCTTTGTTCCATCTGAACCCAAAGAGAAACTGAAAATTTGGATGGTAAGTTTCTGAGGGCGGGCCATCTACGATTTACAAAGGTGAAACTAACCATGAAAAATAACTAAGTTTAGAAAGGATACTAGAGAAATGCTTCAGATACTATTAGAATCAGTTTACAAAGACCAAGGAACGCTATTTCTTTTGAATGTTTCTGGTGGAACGAGAAAAACCTGTCTTGTTAACCTACATTTGACTAAAATTCGAAGACAAAACATGATGTCCTGGCCATGCCATCGTTGGGCACTGCTTCAATACTTTGGCAACATGGAAAATGCCTTTTATATTTGTCAAATGTGGAGGTTACAATGTGTGACACTGGTCAGGGAACTGCAAAGAAAGAAAATTCTAAAAGGTCGTAAAGCTATTATCTAGGATTAATATAGGATAGTTCACAAAGCAGCTATGGAAGCACTGGATCGAATGTTGCAAGATCTTCAATGCAACAATAAATTGATGGGAGGTGCTGCTTTAGTGTTAGCTGGAGATTTTCAATCAAATACTACCTGTTATGCCATCAGTAATTTCACAGGGTGCTAGAGCAGATGAATTGTAATTGTAAACTTATATTAAAGCTTTATATATTTTTGGAAAATATTACATGGTTACACTGGAAAACCAAAGTGTAAGCTCATTTGACAAACAATCCATCTGAATGAGAGTTCGGTTTGAATTTACTCAAATTAGGAAATGAGGAAGTTAAACATGACTTAACAGGAATGATTTCGATGAAAAAGTGGGCCAAATTGCTATATCATTTCATGATCCGAGGCAAAGGTTTTTCCTAATGCTACTCAACACGATGAAAGAGCAATTTTAGCACCAAAAAGATGATGCAGTGCATACCATGAATAAAGACCTTTTTTTTTTAAAGCTTCCATGACAACCTGTACAATATAAATCTATCGACACTGTGACAGGCACTGAAGAGGTTGTCATTTTTCTGTTGAATTTTTAAACTTCTATCACCAACTGGGGTTGGTTAATTATTAATTAATTTTTCATTAATTATTGTCACGTGTAATGAGATAGATTGGAAAATTTTGTTTTGTGTCCTTTCCAAGCATATCATACCATACACAAGTGCTATCATATGATTACAGAACGAAGTGCAAAAAGGTAAGAATGCAAAAAATAGCATTACAGCTATATAAGTACAGAGTGCAAAAGATAGCTACAGAGAAAGTGTCGAGAAACAGAAAGTGATTGGGCTGCAAAATCATCCTAAGCATATGAGAGATCCATTCAAGATCTGAAAACAGTGGGGTGAAAACTGTTCTTGAATCTAGTGGAACATGCTTTCAAGCCTTTGTTTCTCCTGCCCAGCAGGTGCAGGGGAGAAGAGAGACTGACTGGAATGTGAGTGAGTGGTCCTTTGCAACTTCAATGAAAGAAGAACACCACCTTGGCCATGCTCACATCTCACTGCTACCATCGGGAAGAAAATACTGGAGCCTGAGAACTGTTATCTCCAGATTCAAGAACAGCCTCTTCCAGCAACCATGAGGCTCCTGAACCATACCGCACAACCCGAGGCACAACCATACCTCAGTAACAATCTACTATGGACTTTGTGTTCGAAGCACTATATAGTTTTGCTTGGCACTATTATGGTCTGGTTACTTAGTATCACTGATTACTAATTTATTGTATTGATCATTATTGTATATTTACGGTTGTGTTTTTGTACGAATGGGCCTGTAAAGCGACAAGAAAGAATTTTGTTATTTCATTTCCAGTGCACATGACAATAAAATTATTTTGACTCTCTTGTTATGTTCTCTGCTTTCCCGAGGCAGTGTGAAGTGTAGATAAAGTTGATGCGAGGGGGGAAGAGAGGGGGCAGTAGATATCCGCGATAGGCTGGGCAGCATCCACAAGTTTCGATAATTTCTTGCAGTCTCAGGCTGATCAGTTGTCATACCAAGTTGAGAGGCGTCAGGATAGGATGCTTTCTGTTTCAAGAACAGCTTCTGTAGAAACTGAAAAAGCCATTGGAGATAGGCCAAGTTTCTTTCATCTTCCGAGGAAGATGAGGCTTTCTTGGCTGCATTGCTGAAGTGGTTGGATCAGGTCAAATTGCTGGTGATATTTACACTGAGGAACTGACTTTTGCTGAAATTGAGGGAGAGATGGATGCCTTGACACCCTATTACTAAGCTCTATCTCCTTTCTGTACTCTGTACCATAATTGTTTGGGGTCCGGTCCACTACGGTAGCATCAACTGCAAAGTTGTAAATGGAGTGACAGCAGAATTTGGTGCACCGGTTAGGATAGAGGGAGTTTAGTAAAGGGTTGTGGACGCAGCCTTGCTGAGCAGCAGCAGTGTTAAGAATTATTGTGAAGGATGTTTTGACAGTCATCTTTACTGTTGTCTATGGGTCAGTAAGTCAAGGATCCATTTGCAGAGTGGGTTGCTGAGTTCTAGATCCAGGTGCTTGGAGATGAGTTTGGTTGAAATTCTGCTGTTGAAGGTGGAACTATAATCAAGAAATAGAAGTTTGATGTAGGTGCCCTTGTCATCCAGATGTTTCATGGAAGAGTGTAGGGCCAGGGACATCTGTAAATTTGTTGTGACGATCGATGAATTACATTAAAAGTAGGCTGTCTGAGAAGCTGGGGATGACTTTTGCAATGATCAGCACTTCATGATGGTGGATGCCAGTGGCACGGGATGGTAGATGTTGTTACATTACCTTGTTTTTCTCTCGGATCTCATCTAATCTTGTTTTTCTTTGGCACTGAATGAATGCTATCTTTTTAAAGTAGGTAGAAACCACAGTTTTGCATCAGGAGAGGTTAAAGATGTCTGCAAATACTCCTGCTAGTTGGTCCGTGCAGGTTCTGAGGACACAACCATGTCTCCATCGGGTCTGTGACTTTCTGCATGCTCACTCTCAGGATAGCTACGATGATGACCATGTGTACAGGTGCATCCAAGGCTATAAGATGGACGATGTCATTTCACTGACCTTCAGTTCAAAACAAGTATAGATGCGTTGTGCCAGTGATATTGCTCGACTTTACTTTGCCATCCATTACAGCATGCAAGCCTTGCCACAATCGAATAATGGCTGTTTGGTTATTCTGGGACTCTTTCCGGTGGGCGGCGCGACTCACGTTGCAGCGGCCTTTGCAGTCCGTCTGTCTTTTTATTATTTTCTGTCTCGTTTCAATGTAGTTTTTATTTTATTTATTTTGACGGGGTATGTGTGCGGGGGGGGGGGGGGGTGGGGAAACGTTAAAATCTTTCCCCTGCATGGGAGACCTGACCTTTTCTTTGTCGGGTCTCCGTTGTCGTTGGGGCTGCAACGTGGAGCGGCCTCCAGCAGGAACGATCTGGGGCTCCAGTCGCGGAGCTGCGGACCTACTCACCATCACGAAGCTGGCCGAGTCCGGAGCGGGTGGAGCGGTGCTGTGACCCGACCCCCGGAGATTCGGAGGCTCCAACCGCAGGTCTGGCAGACAGGAACACCGGGAGCCCGCGGGTCCCTGCTGGGAGACCGCTTTTCGGGGCTTCCGCAACGGCGACTTCTCCCGCCCGAGTTGCGGGGTTGAAGATTACCTGGAGCGGGGCCTTACATCACCGCCCCGCGCGGCTTGGAATGGCTGCGGGACTTTGCTAGCGCCCGCCGGGGGCTCCAACAACAAGACCCGGAGCGTGGCCTTGCATCACCCGGTGTGGCTTTAATGGCCGCGGGACAATTACCATCGCCCGCCGGGGGCTTTGACTCTGACATCGGGGGGGAGAGGGGAGTGCAGGGGAGAGATACGTTTTTTGCCTTCCATCACAGCGAGGAGGAGATGCGCTGTGATGGATGTCTGTGTAAATTGTGTTGTGTCTTGGGTCTTTTTCTTTTTGTATGTATGACTGCAGAAACAGCATTTCATTTGGACCTCAACGAGGTTCAAATGACAAATAAAATTGTATTGTTGTATTGTATTGTATTGCTTGGTCCCAGAATAATTATCTCTTGGCATCCATGATGGCTTGGTGAAGGTTGTACCCAGATTTCCTCTACAGGTCGGGATCACCCGACTTGAACGTCACAGATTTGAACTTCACCCAGGAGTGGACCTTACAGTTCACCTATGGTTTCAGGTTGAGGAAAACTTGGATTGACATTTTTTGGCACACAGTTCACTATTCACTGACTTATTAAGTTTGTGGCAGCAGCAGCATTCTCATTTATTTTGGCTGCAGTATCCTTCAATATGGTCTGGTTCGCCGACTCAAAGTATGTATGTCGGATCTCATCTAATCTTGAATTAAAAGAAGGAGATTCAATAATGCTACTTAGGAATTTGGATACAATGAAAAAAATGGAACAGCACACGATTTTCAGTTCAAAAATTACTACCGCATGTAATAGAGGTTACAAAATCTTTGGTAATGGTGTTGGGGAAAATATTTTCATCCTTCGGATTCCAATTACTCCATTAAATCCAAAATGAATTTTCAACTCAAGCAACTTCAGTTCCCTATTCAACTTAATTTGCTGTGAGCTTCAATAAGGCACAAAGACAATCACTAAAATAACCTGAACATTATAACACTGGATTTGAAAGAAATGTAATGTATTCTAAAGCACTTCGAAATCAAGTAAATTTATACCTGCACAACAACATACTTATAGAGAATGTTATTACTTGCAACTTTTGTATACATATTTATTTTAGAATGCAAGTTTTGGCTGGTATCTTTAAGTGACAATTTTAATCCCCTAATATTAATAAAATTATTTTTAAATATTTAAACGATGTTTTATCTACAAAGTGTGTCATAAAACCCAATTGTATGGAAATAAATACAAACATCATGATTGCAGCATAATAACTTAAGCAAAGCTTGATATGCTGGCTACGTGGATGAGAGCGGAGACAAAGGCTGAATGAACCAACTGCCCACAGCACATTGGAACCAGGGCACACTCAAGATGAAGTGTGCAAGCAACTGAAAAAAAGTAACATGAATAAAAATAATTGTATTGGGGAAATTAATGGAACTGACTGCCTCAAAAAGGCTGGCAGCATCATCAAGGACCCACACCATCCTGGCCACACACTCATCTCCCCGCTACCTTCAGGTAGAAGGTATAGGAGCCTGAAGACTGCAAAGTCCTGATTCAGAAACAGCTTCTTCCCCACAGCCATCAGGCTATTGAACTCAATTCAAACAAAACTCAGAACATTAATAGCCCATTATCTGTTTATTTGCACTTTATCTGTTAAATAAAAATGTCTTGCTCCAAATTATATACAACCACAATGGTTTGTTCTCCCTATCAAAGGCCGTATATTGTTGCATTTCAGTGATTGCAATGGAGGAACGTCAGATAGATTCCAGGGATCGATGTATGATAAAGTGAGGTGGGCAAATTCTTATGGAAGTTGATAAGGTAAACTCAGGGATTTTTTCCTTCATGGTTTCAGTGTCTAGATCCAAAGATCATACTCAAAATAATGGATTTGCTATTTAAGAGTGAGATAAGAAAAAAAATCTGCAGATGGAAGGTAGTGAATCTCTATACAGGGTTGTGGAGACTCAGTCACCGAGCATATTCAAGATAAGTATCAATAGATTTTTGGATATTCCACAGATGTGCAATTGCACCAGTAAAATAGCACTGAAAATAAGCCTGTTCATCAGCCTAACAATGCTCAACAAAAAGTTTGGATTTAAAATATATTTGTTGCCTTACAAAGACGACAAAAACAAAATTCTGGACTTTGCATGAGAAATAATTTTCCTTCATACAATCTATTTTACAAATTTTAGAAGACGTTTAAGAAGTTCTGATTGGATATTGTAAGATCTCTTACACTTTAGCAAAGGAATAATGCATCATGCTGAACTGTGATACGACTTAAGCTTGAAATCACGTGTGCAAATGGTTTATTTTTAAATATGTATTCCCTCTTGCAGCAAGGAATACAGCAGGGTATGCAGATACTGTGCTGCACTGCAGTAAAGTAATCATGGAATTTACACTGCCTCTATATTTTTGGGACAAACATAACAGTTCAATCACAGAGGGCCATTATATTGTTTTTAATGAAATAGGTAGCGTGAGTGATATGATAACACCACCAGCAGAAAAAATGCAAAATGTCTTCCTACGAGCCATTTTTCTGCAGCAGTCTATGTCTCTGTTGCAATAACTAAAGTTGGTGGCATAATGCAAACCTAACACAGTGGCTGCTACTTGACAATATAGCAGTATTTTTTAAGCTTTCAATAAAATACGGACAAATAAATACCTTTAATAATAAAATGCCAAACCTGGATCTCGATGGGGTTTTTGATAAATATACACACTTTAAATAATGTATCCCATCATCTGTTAATTGAAGAGGGCTTGTCATGCATGATACATTTAATTTGGATTCCTTTAACCTCTAAACTTGCTTGCAGGTAAGTGATCCGTTTCCTTTCATTATCCTAGATTATGCGGAAGAAATTTTATTATGCAGTACAACGTTTTCACGTGTTGTACAACTGAATCTTCATCAAAAAACCCGTAGCTCATGCTCTATAATGATGCATGCACTTTGCACGTATAATCTGCACATGTGGAGGCCACCAAATACAAACAATTATGTTGAATATCATATCATGTGCATTTTGGTATCATGTTAAGAAGTGATTATTACTATGTGGTCTGCATATAGTGTGGGACTACGAAGTTTCAGGCTTTAACAGAAATGTTGCGGTCAGCGTAGAAAGTAAAGTGAGCCCAACAAGTAATACCTGGCCTCCTATCAAGGAAACGCCTTTAAGTGGCGTACCGAGCTTTCATTCAGTCATGTCCACCCCTTTTGAAGCTCATCTTCCCAGGATCTCGATCAGCAAATAAATGGTCTCAGTCCAACCACATCCATCCTGACGTTGGTCCAAAACCCACTCCAACTTACTCCATGCTCTTCCTACTCCATTTATCCTTCCATGCATCTGCTACCCAACACAGAACTGACTTTCCCAGACAGTTCTGCAATAACCTTTATTATTTTACAGCCACTTGTGTTCTGCCTTTTGGTTTAACATTGAATATATAACATTAAAAATGGAAGGCCATATATGAAAACAATTAATCAAACTTAATTTGACAAATTATTCTAAGTAATAGATACCAAGGCAGATTTTTATAAATAACCACTGGATATCCCATATAGTGACTCATAACAAGTTGAAGCAAGAA
This sequence comes from Amblyraja radiata, assembly GCF_010909765.2. Classification (NCBI taxonomy): domain Eukaryota; kingdom Metazoa; phylum Chordata; class Chondrichthyes; order Rajiformes; family Rajidae; genus Amblyraja; species Amblyraja radiata. Next base: position 21,692,490 of record NC_045971.1, read on the forward strand.
CTCTTTAATAGGAAGAAGGATTAGGAGGATGCAGTAAGGGTGGGGGAGGGGCTAGTGCAAAGACAGAGGAATGTGTCTTGCGGAAGGCAAGAGACAGCTGAAAAATCTAATGGCAGAAGGCCCATATCATTGCTTCTTTTTGTGTGCTTTCTTATTTTCTTTCAAAGGAAATGTGGTGAAGGCAAGAGGCACAAGGAGAGAGCTTTCATTATGCTGAGACTGACCGAGTAATCTTTCGTGAAAAGAACAAAAGATTTTGTGACTGAGCACATACAAAAAATAAAATGTTAATATATGGTCTCAATGATGAACATAATCACTTACATATTTCCCTCAGAAGCTTCCCTGTTGCCCACCATTCAGCAACTCTCACTGCCTCTAGTCCAATTAACTGCCAATCCCAATCACGTAATTTCACCTATCTTACTCTTGCCTTTCCCACACCTTTTCAGTTTTCCTCTGAACACTGTACGAGTCCGACGATGGGTTTCGACCTGAAACGTCACCTATTATTTTTCTCCAGAGATACCGCCTGACTACTTGTTAAGTGCACTACATGAAATATCAGTTGTCATGTGATTTTCATCAGTTGTGGCAAGATTCACACATATTTTGGGGGTGGGGGAGTGTGGAGGAGGGTTGTTGGTGAATGAATCTTTCATTAAAGAACATCCATTTTATCCATAATCAACAGCCAAATTCTATGGCTTGAATGTACACATTTATAGTATTATTGGCAGTACTATTGGCAGCGCGGCTCTCGCCAGCAGCGGCCTCTGCAGTCCGTCTGCGTTTTTATTATTTTATGTCTATGTTTTAATGTAGTTTTTGTTATTTTTGTTGGGGTATGTGTGTGGGGGGGTGGGGGTGGTGTGGGGGGGAGGGGGAAACTTTTAAATCTCTCCCTGCACGGGAGACCCGACCTTTTCTTTGTCGGGTCTCCGTTGTCGTTGGGGCTGCAACGAGGAGCGGCCTCCAGCAGGAAAACCGGGGACTCCAGTGCCGAACTCACCTCACCGTCGCGGAGCTGGCCGAGTCCAGAGCGGGTGGAGCTGTGGTGGACGCTGCTGCGACCCGACCCCCGGAGATCCGGTGGCTGCAACTGCGGGTCTGGCGGACGGCACCGGGAGCCCGCGGGTCCCTGCTGGGTGACCGCTTTTCGGGGCTTCCGCAACGGCGACTTCTCCCGCCCGAGTTGCGGGGTTGAAGAGCACCTGGAGCGGGGCCTTACAGCACCGCCCCGCGCGGCTTGGAATGGCTGCGGGCTGCGAGCGCGCACCGGGGGCTCTAACACCAAGACCCGGTGCGCGAACTTGCATTACCCGGCGTGGCTTTAATGGCCACGGGACAATTCGCCATCGCCCGCCGGGGGCTTTGACTTTGACTCTGACATGGGGGGGGAGAGTGCAGTGGAGAGAGAAGTTTTTTTGGCCTTCCATCACAGCAATGTGATGGATGTTTATGTAAAATATGTTGTGTCTTGGGTCTATTTGTTGTAATGTATGGCTGCAGAAACGGCATTTCGTTTGGACCTCACGGGGTCCAAATGACAATAAATTGAATTGTATTGTATTGTATTGTATTGTATCTGATATAATTGGATAGCATGCAAACAAAAGGTTTTCACACTATCTCAGAACACGTGACAACAATAAACAAGTAATAACTATATTTCTTCTAATGAAAAAAATGTATTAACCTGCAAAAGCAAGGAAAGAAAACTAAGAATTTGGAAAATCGATAAACAGTCTCATCATGAGAAATCTTTGAATGCATATCCATATTTTTCAACAGGCAGTGTTTAACATTCTGGTCTACATTCCATCAGCAAAATAGTGAACTATTATCGATGTTCACTTTATCAAACCTAATCCTCCTTTGCCTCAAGTAATACATCAATTTTAATCTTTATGTTTGATTACCATTTTTCACTCACTAAAATTGTTCTAAAATTAGGATTTGAAGTCAGAGGAAATAATCACCTTGCTGTTTCAAATGATATGTTATCATAGTTGCTAAATATTAATATTTCCAGTAATTTTAACCTTAGAAAATTACAACCACAGAGACATTGGTAATCCATATAGTTGCTTATCATTTTCATCACACCTTGACTGATCGGAGCATCTATTATATAACAAGAATAGTAGCACCCATACAGTCTTTGACGAGAGTAAATGGCACATGATCAATTCTGCATTTTCTTCTGTGGCTCTGCAGTAACAATAGCAATATTGACCTTTGGTTTTAATTCATGCTTCGATAAACAATAACTATGGAGCCACACAGTGGTTTCAAACACAAAATCAAAACGGTTATTTATAATCAAGTAGCACTGTGAGAACAGCTGAACATTCACAAAGAACTTGATCCAGTGGAAACCATGATAACATGCCACACTACTGTTGGCACTAACAAAATTAAATAATTTATAAAGGAGATTAACACCGTGTCATAAAACAACAGCCACTGACTGAACCTCAAGGGTCCACCAAGCTGCCCTTAGAGATAATGCAAATCACAAGTCATGGACTAATTGACTTTCTACAGAGCACGTTCTTGGCACAATGCAAAGTAAAACAAACAAGGTAGTAACCACAGGTTGTAGCTTCCTGCTCAAGGTCTATCATGCAGACTTCATAGATGTCAAACCTAGTAGTAAGAGGCTAGTTTCCACTCCAGGCATTTGTACTTATTCAAGAAAAATGTAACCGAGGCGAAATAGATTAAGTAAACAATAGTTTTAAACCAGTGTTTTGTGCTTTTTGTGCATCTTTGAACAGCTAACAAAATAAGAGTTGTACTGTTGAAAAGGGAAGGATTACTGCTATGAATAGACGTAATTGTCATAGCAGGATTATTACCATACTAGAGATTATCTACTTTATACAATTGTAATCTCTTGAAAAGCTACACTAAATATAGATTGCATTCAACAGCAGCTGTTGATGGAGATGGGTTATCTGTACAAAAATAGAGCTTACATCAGCAGACGATGTCAATGTAGGCCTGACTCATTTCACAATTCAATAAACATTACAGTCAAATCTTATCAGTATTACCATTCATGAACACAAATAGCCCAGACTTGAATGGTAGCTCTTCCTAAATTTGTGATCTGTCTCCTATTCAAGAAAATGTTGGCGTTTTGACGTCAAATGGCAACAGTGAGACAGGTGACCCTTTCAGTTCAATAATTTATCACAAAATAAAGTATATTAATCCAACGCAGCTGCTGCTAATGCCTTGGTGTGTTGGTGACTCCCACACAGTGCTTCTGCTGCTTAGGATTTAACCAAGTGCTTTTGGTTGAATTAGGCTAATTGAACCAAATTATTTTATTAACAAAGAAACAATACTTAGCATTTTTGCAACTATAAATCAAATAAGGCAAAATATATAGCACATTATCAAGTAATGTTCAGAATCATAACCTAAAAATTTCACTCTTAGGTTTTACTAGTGCTAAGGTGGCAGCGTTTTACTGGGAATGCTGCTTTTAAAGTGCTATAAAAATGATAATCTTATATTGCATGGTTCCCAGAATATTTTAGTTGGGCTTCCCTGTATCAAGATGTGTTGTGTCAGTTTGATAGCATGCTATTATTTTGATTTACTGCAAGATCTCACAGTTGTTGGCATTTAGCCTTGAAACTGGATTCAGAGGAGCTAGCCATTAAAGGGGCACCTACACAGGTAGCGCTTCTCCAACTATTAGAGGTGACTGGCAGTTGAAGAACGGTGCTGCAAAGGTAGAAGAGGAAAGGGGGTATATTCCCAACGTCCGAGCAAGCGAACCAGTTTAGTAGAATAAATCATGAGCTGGATGTAGGTTCTGAGGGGCAGGGGCTTTTGGAAAATCGCCAATTCGCTCCAGGCTAGATATTGCCTGGGAAGTCTCAGTATGCAGTAATATCACATGACAAAAAACAATGAATGCCCATGTTTTGAAGAAACTGCAATGATGCAAGCACAAGCCTCTGCCTACTCCTTCAACACCTTGAGTAGAGTTTGGGTGACATACGTGATGCAACAATGAACTGCAAAATGTGTCATAAATTGCTGGCTCGGAATGATCTTAAAGCTAGGAAGCTGACAGCAGCCATCACTTGGAGCTCAATGGGCAACCCAAGATTTATAGAAACATTAGACCAAGCAGCACTAGGCCAACCAAATCTTTGAGTTTTCATCAAGATCATGAATGATCTTCTACCTCAGCACTATTTTCTCGCACAAAACTCAGTGAAGGTAGATTCTACACATTCACTCTTTCCTCGTATGGCAAACCTGCCATTCATGGAAGCAGTTTAATGCATCTTTGCTGCACTCCTTTTCAGGCAAAAACATCCTTCCTTTGATAAGGATGCCAAAACTGTATCTTATACAGTGCCCTCCATAATGTTTGGGACAAAGACCCATCATTTCTTTATTTGCCTCTGTACCCCACAATTTGAGATTTGTAATAGAAAAAAATCACATGTGGTTAAAGTGCACATTGTCAAATTTTAATAAAGGCCATTTTTATACATTTTGGTTTCACCATGTAGATTAAAGCAGTGTTTACACGTAGTCCCTCCATTTCAGGGCACCATAATATTTGGGACACAGCAATGTCATGTAAATGAAAGTAGTCATGTTTAGTATTTTGTTGCATATCCTTTGCATGCAATGACTGCTTGAAGACTGCGATTCATGGACATCACCAGTTGCTGGGTGTCTTTTTTGGTGATGCTCTGCCAGACCAATATTGCAGCCATCTTTAGCTAATGCTTGTTTTGTGGACTAGTCCTCTTCAGTTTTCTCTTCAGCATATAAATGGCATGGTTCAGATCAGGTGATTGACTTGGTAACTCAAGTGACCATTTTTTTAACTTTGAAAAAACTCCTTTGTTCCTTTAGCAGTATGTTTGGGATCATTGTCTTGCTGTAGAATGAACCACCGGCCAATGAGTTTTGAGGCATTTGTTTGAACTTGAGCAGATAGGATGTGTCTATTCACTTCAGAATTCATTGTGCTACTACCATCAGCAGTTGTATCATCAATGAAGATAAGTGAGCCAGTACCTTCAGCAGCCATACATGCCCATGCCATAACTCCCCCACCACCGTGTTTCACAGATGGGTGATATGCTTTGGATCTTGGACAGTTCCTTCTCTCCCCCATACTTTGCTCTTGCCATCACTCTGATATAAGTTAATCTTCGTCTCATCTGTCCACAAGTACTTTTTCCAGAATTGTGTTCGCTCTTTTTAGTAAGGTCGCTCTTCCTTGGCAAACTGTAACCCGGTCATCCTATTTTTGCGGCTAACCAGTGGTTTGCATCTTGCAGTGTAGCTTCTGTATTTCTGTTCATGAAGTCTTCTGCAGACAGTGGTCATTGACAAATCCACACCTGACTCCCGAAGTTTTGATCTGTCGGACAGGTGTTTGCGGATTTTTCCTTATTATGGAGAGAATTCTTCTTTCATCAGCTGTGAAGGTCTTCCTTGGCTTGCCAGTCCCTTTGCGATTAGTAAGCTCTCCAGTGCTCTCTTTCTTCGTAATGGTGTTCCAAACAGTTGATTTTGGTAAGCCTAACAGTTTTATTATTGTTTCTCAGTTTCATAATGGCTTCTTTGACTTTCATTGGTCCTCATGTTGATTATCAGCAATAAAAGTTTCCAAAGGTGATGGAAAGACTGGAGGAAAGACTAGGTGCTGAGAGCTCTCTTATAGGAGGCAATTAAACACACCTGAGCAATTACAAACGGCTGTGAAGCCATGTGTCCCAAACATTATGGTGCCCTGAAATGGGGGGACTATGTATAAACACAGCTGTAATTTCTACATGGTGTTTAATAAAATCTGACAATGTGCACATTAACCATGCGATTTTTTCTATTACTAATCTCAAATTGTGTGGTACAGAGGCAAATAAATAACTGATGGGTCTTTGTCCCAAACATTATGGAGGGCACGTATTCCAGGTGTAGTCTCAGTAAGACCCAAAACAATTGCAGTGAGTTTTGCGGCAAGTCACAGATCTTAGCAGGTACCTTTTTGATGAAGCATAACTTGCAAAGACATTATACCTCACAGAAGTTGAGTAATGAGTACAATTCCCTATAAACATTTTAGTGATAAGCCCTTCGCTTTATGGCACACATGTCTGTCTGCAATGTCACCAGGACCATAAGGCAGAAGGGCTATGTCTACGCAAATTTCCACTGAAAGTCAGTATTAAAAATAAGATATATTAAAAGATGGAAGGCTGGATCTGTCTTTACTACCGGATACACTAAGATGTAATACTACAGAGTCCTTTAAAAATGTGGGCATGCTTGGTCTGTGTGTAAAGAACTGCCAATTTTTTGTCTATGAAGTTGAAAATATGCCAGAGTTGAAAACTAGGTGTTGCACCTACTGTTTATGCATTTCATACTGTTTTACACTGGAGTCAAAACACAAGTGTTGGAGGCACTCAGAGGGTTAGGCAGCACTTGCAGACGGAATAGACAGGTGATGTTTCAAGTCAGTATCCTTCGTTAGATGGAACCCATGTTTCTAGTGCTACTGAAAATGCCACCAGGAAAACAGGGATGAAACTTTCTACTGGGCACAATGAGCACTTTCCAATGAACACACTTCCAGGCAAAATTCTGGTCTACTCCGGATGACAATTAAAATTATTTCTACCTACACACTACTTTTGTTAAATGCTCAAAGAACGAATTTCTATGCAAGGTTTCTCAGGGAATTTCTATGCAAGGTTTCTCTGCGGTGAGGCCTCGGCGGCAGTGAAGCCTCGTGATGATGGGGCCTCGGCGGTGGTGAAGCCTCGTGGCAGCGGCGATGCCTCACGGGTTGACCTGTGGCTGAAGAGAGCGTGGAGAGGAAGGGGAGAATGATTGAGGAGGGGAAGAACTATGGAGGACCCGGCGAGGGGGGACTGCCGTGAGGGTTGTTGGGGGAAAGAACACTGGACAGTGTGTGTGTGTATGTGTGTGTGTGTGGGGGGGGAGATGGGACATTGGGGAACTGACGTGGGGGAACCGCTGGGGGGTGGGTAGGTGGGGGACAAAAGGGGGAGCCGGCGTGCTTTATAACTATGACAGCGCCGGTGGTGGCCGCTATTTGCATACATTGTGTGTGCAAGCAAAGAATTTCACTGTGCCTAGTCACATGTGACAATAAAGTATTCCTATTCCTGTTCCTATTTTTGCCTGAAATAATTCAAATTCTTAGGAATTTAAGTATCACCTGCAATTTGTCTTGGACCAGCCACATCAAAGTTATGGCCAAGAAAGCATTTTATCAGGTCACAGCATGGTTTGGGAACAGCTCCATCCAACAGTTGTGGACGTAGCCCGGATCATCACCAACCTTCCTTCCATTGACTCCATCTACACTTCACGCTGCCTTGGCAAGGCCACCAGCATAATCAAAGACCAGTTTCACCCTGTCACTCTCTCTCTGATCAGGCAAGAAGTACAGAAGTTTGAAAACGCATACCTCCAGATTCAGGAACAGTTTCTTCCTAGCTATTATCAGGCAACTGAACCATCCTCATTCCAACGAAGGTGCGGTCCTCACCTCTATCTACCTCATTGGAGACCTTTAAACTATCTTTAATCAGACTTTATCTTGCCCTAAATGTTGTAACCTTTATCCTTTGCTAGACCAAATGGGACCCTTTGGGTCCCGTCCCCTCAACGCGCAGTTGCGGGGGCCTTCGGCGTCACACACACACTAACCACCCCCCCCACACACAGCACACACTAACCCCCCCCCCCCCCTGATATTATATTAATATTATTAATTTGTTCCTTTTACCCCATCCCCCGCCCTATCCACTCACACATAACCCCCAATGGCGCAGGCGTGGTTAGAGGGGAGGGGGGGTGGAGAGGAAGGTGGGGCAGAGAGGAAGAGGGGGAAGAGAGGAAGGGGGGCAGAGAGAAAGGGGGGGGCAGAGAGGAAGGGGGGGCAGAGAGGAAGGGGGGGCAGAGAGGAAGGGGGGCAGAGAGGAAGGGGGGGCAGAGAGGAAGGGAAGCAGAGAGGAAGGGGGGGCAGAGAGGAAGGCAGAGAGGGGGGGCAGAGAGGGGGAGGAGCAGAAAGGGAATGGACACAGAGTGAGGGGGTAGAGGCAGCACCTACCAAGGTTGTAGGGCAGCAGCCTTCCCACCAGGCGCTGGGCCCGAGCGAGGCTGCGGCTTCCCTGGACCCGAGCGAGGCCTGGAACAATCTGAGGACAGTCAAAGGCAGTGGAGGGCCGACCGATCAAGGCTTCCGCGAGGGGAAGCCCACCCACCCGCGTGACAGATGATCGGGCGGGGTAGATGGAGTGGAGGTCGTCCACCGTGACGGTCAGAAATCGCCAGGTGGGATTGGGATCACCAGCGAGGAAAAGGCGTCCCGATTCCCTGAGATCGACGGAGGAATCAGAGGTCTCCATATATAGCATCTCCCAGAGGGAGTAATGGCCGCCACGGATGAAGGATTTTATTAAGAATGTGTACAGAAAAAATGACTAAATTTAATGAGTGGATTTCCGAATGTAAAAGTAAAATCGCTAGGTCGCACAGGGCACACGATGAGAAGGTGGCCAGCGGGAGGCGAAAAAATGACTGAGTGGGGGGGGTGAAGGATTTTATTAAAAATGTGTACAGGAAAATGACTACATTTAATGAGGAGTGGATTTGCGAATGTAAAAGTGAAATGGCTAGCGAAATGCTAAAAATGTCGGCGTTTTTGCGTCTGGTTTTCGCGGAGTAACGAATCAAAGGCAAAATCAAAATGACATACACCCACACACACACACAGAGTTTTAAAAGTATATAGATAGATATGATCTATACACTGTGAACAGCTTGATTGTAATCATGTATTGTCTTTTCTTTGACCGGATAGCACTCAACAAAAAACTGTAACCATAAACATGACAATAATACATTAAACAACAACTTGAAAGCTTGAACACTCTATTCAAGAAGCTGAGATAGAATATAATTTAAACCTTTAGGGTACACTTTAAACTCTTAAAATTATTACCCTTATTAAAAATTCATTGTAGATGTCTACACTACCTTCCAAGCCACATCCACATTAAAAAAAGTGAGTACCACTGTACGCAATCCAAGGTTTGATTGCTACCTAATAACCAGCCATTTCCTCAGAAGCTAGCTAATGGTTCCTCGAGAGAAAGGGTCAGGAGCAGACCTACAGTACCTAGTTTAAGTGGCTTTTCTTCAGACAGCTTCAAATAGTAAACATTAACAGGTATTTTATTGTACTCACTGGACATGTGTACATGCACAATCTAGATTTGATCTTTGGTTATTTGATCTTTGATCAAATGTAATGAAACATAGAAATTAGGTGCAGGAGTAGGCCATTCGGCCCTTCGAGCCTGCACCGCCATTCAATATGGTCATGGCTGATCATCCAACTCAGTATCCCGTACCTGCCTTCTCTCCATACCCTCTGATCCCCTTAGCCACAAGGGCCACATCTAACTCCCTCTTAAATATAGCCAATGAACTGGCCTCAACTACCCTCTGTGGCAGAGAGTTCCAGAGATTCACCACTCTCTGTGTGAATTTTTTTTTTCTCATCTCGGTTTTAAAGGATTTCCCCCTTATCCTTAAGCTGTGACCCCTTGTCCTGGACTTCCCCAACATCGGGAACAATCTTCCTGCATCTAGCCTGTCCAACCCCTTAAGAATTTTGTAAGTTTCTATAAGATCCCCTCTCAATCTCCTAAATTCTAGTGAGTATAAACCAAGTCTATCCAGTCTTTCTTCATAAGACAGTCCTGACATCCCAGGGGTCAGTCTGGTGAACCTTCTCTGCACTTCCTCTATGGCAATAATGTCCTTCCTCAGATTTGGAGACCAAAACTCTGCTGCACCTGCATGCCTACTTTTAATGACTGGTGTACCATGACACCCAGGTCTCGTTGCATCTCCCCCTTTCCTAATCGGCCACCATTCAGATAATAATCTACTTTCCTGTTTTTGCCACCAAAGTGGATAACCTCACATTTATCCACATTATACTGCATCTGCCATGCATTTGCCCACTCACCCAGCCTATCCAAGTCACCTTGCAGCCTCCTAGCATCCTCCTCACAGCTAACACTGCCCCCCAGCTTCGTGTCATCCGCAAACTTGGAGATGTTGCATTCAATTCCTTCGTCCAAATCATTAATATATATCGTAAATAGCTGGGGTCCCAGAACTGAGCCTTGCGGTACCCTACTAGTCACTGGCTGCCATTGTGAAAAGGACCCGTTTACTCCTACTCTTTGCTTCCTGTCTGCCAACCAGTTCTCTATCCACATCAATACTGAACCCCCAATACCGTGTGCTTTAAGTTTGTATACTAATCTCTTATGTGGGACCTTGTCGAAAGCCTTCTGAAAGTCCAGATATAACACATCCACTGGTTCTCCCCTATCCACGCTACTAGTTACATCCTCGAAAAATTCTATAAGATTCGTCAGACATGATTTACCTTTCGTAAATCCATGCTGACTTTGTCCAATGATTTCACCACTTTCCAAATGTGCTGCTATCCCATCTTTAATAACTGACTAGCAGTTTCCCCACTACCGATGTTAGACTAACTGGTCTGTAATTCCCCGTTTTCTCTCTCCCTCCCTTCTTAAAAAGTGGGGTTACGTTTGCTACCCGCCAATCCTCAGGAACTACTCCAGAATCTAAAGAGTTTTGAAAGATTATTACTAATGCATCCACTATTTCTGGAGCTACTTCCTTAAGTACTCTGGGATGCAGCCTATCTGGCCCTGGGCATTTATCGGCCTTTAATCCATTCAATTTACCCAACACCACTTCCCGACTAACCTGGATTTCACTCAATTCCTCCAACTCCTTTGACCCGCGGTCCCCTGCTATTTCCGGCAGATTATTTATGTCTTCCTTAGTGAAGACGGAACCAAAGTAGTTATTCAATTGGTCCACCATATCCTTGTTCCCCATGATCAACTCACCTGTTTCTGACTGCAAGGGACCTACATTTGTTTTAACTAATCTCTTTCTTTTCACATATCTATAAAAACTTTTGCAGTCAGTTTTTATGTTCCCTGCCAGTTTTCTTTCATAATCTATTTTTCCTTTCCTAATTAAGCCCTTTGTCCTCCTCTGCTGGTCTCTGAATTTCTCCCAGTCCTCTGGTATGCTGCTTTTTCTGGCTAATTTGTACGCATCATCCTTCTCTTTGATACTATCCCTGATTTCCCTTGTTATCCACGGATGCACTACCTTCCCTGATTTATTCTTTTGCCAAACTGGGATGAACAATTTTGTAGTTCATCCATGCAGTCTTTAAATGTCTTCCATTGCATGCCCACCGTCAACCCTTTTAGAATTAATTGCCAGTCAATCTTGGCCAATTCACGTCACATACCCTCAAAGTTACCTTTCTTTAAGTTCAGAACCATTGTTTCTGAATTAACAATGTCACTCTCCATCCTAATGAAGAACTCAACCATATTATGCCCACTCTTGCCCAAGGGGGCACGTACAACAAGACTGCTAACTAACCCTTCCTCATTACTCAATACCCAGTCTAAAATAGCCTGCTCTCTCGTTGGTTCCTCTAGATGTTGATTTAGATAACTATCCCGCATACATTCCAAGAAATCCTCTTCCTCAGCACCCCTGCCAATTTGATTCACCCAATCTATATGTAGATTGAAGTCACCCATTATAACTGTTTTGCCTTTGTCGCACGCATTTCTAATTTCCTGTTTGATACCATCTCCAACTTCACTACTACTGTTAGGTGGCCTGTACACAACACCCACCAGCGTTTTCTGCCCCTTAGTGTTTCGCAGCTCTACCCATACCGATTCCACATCCTCCAAACTAATGTCCTTCCTTTCCATTGCGTTAATCTCCTCTCTAACCAGCAATGCTACCCCACCTCCTTTTCCTTTCTCTCTATCCCTCCTGAATATTGAATATCCCTGGATGTTCAGCTCCCAGCCTTGGTCACCCTGGAGCCATGTCTCCGTGAACATTTTTGATTTTTCCCTTCTTAAGTCTAGACGTATTGAAAACAATTGTACTGCTGACCAAGGAGTATTAACTTAGTAGTACACTGGGATGCAACATTATTGTTTATATGAACAGATTATTTCATTCCTGATTACAATGGTATACATGCACAGATTTTTTTGTGTGTCATGCAGGACGTAACAAAATAGAATATTAGAGCAATTAACATTGTGAATCAGTGATTTTCATTGGAACTAGGTATAGCTTTCAGATATAGAAAAAGATTGAAATATAGAGGATATAAGAAAGAACAAACAGGAAAGTCTGAGACAAGGTGGAAAACAGGAGAAACTAAATAGCATCAGAGTGATAATGCAAAATAAAAGAATGCAACATTCGGAACAAAAGGCTTGACAAGATAAGATGTTGATGCCAAATAATTATTTGATATTATCATTGGACGTTGGAGTGAAGTCTGAAAATCTGAAATAACGTTTCAGGTCAATAGCCTTTTAATGTAAAGATGATTGTCCTTAACTATTCTTCTCTCCATTAATAGTGTCTGACCTGCTGAATACTAGTGTTTCATTGTGTTTAGTTTTTATTCCATTCTGCAGGCAATTCCTTTAATGAGAAGTTGGATGCAGTTGTCATCGACACTCATCATCAAATAGCATCACTTTAAATTGATTTAATGACATTAATTTTTTTTAATGAAGAGTTGATCTCTACTTATGTCTCCACCATTAAGGCAGTTGAATTATCACAATCACAAGCATTAACCCGAGATATTTCTGTGCCAATTGTATTATGTTCAATTTCCTCATGTCCCTAAAAAACATCAAATGATTCCCAATTATTTACTCAGCAACCATTACATAAATTAATCAAACAAAAATCAAGGGAAACAGAAGCATAATTAGGTAGTCGTTTTTAACTGTTGACAATGCATTGCCTCCCCAAAAAATGCATGATTACATAGACATAACATCATATTGTACACTAAAGAAATTTCATAAGGTGTGAATGATGGGGAGACAAAGTTGACCTCAATACTCAGGAATAGAAAGGAATACAATAATCACTGAAGGTTCTAACTCGCATCTGTAATACTTCAATTGGGAAGTGCATATACGGATGCAATAGGAGTAATGACATTCAAAAGTCTAGTTATTCAGGTTCACATAATTAATGGATTTTTATGAGCAATGCCAGCAAACTGCTTATGTATATGTACTCTTAATTATAAACCAGAAAAGGAGAAAATATGGGGTATTACAAAAACAGGATGTGAAATAGATTTAGAATGAAAGCTAATTTAGACAATATGGCAAAGTTAAAAAAATGTAATCACTTCCACAACACATGGGATCATTTATGAGCAATATCTGACAAAATGGAAGCCATTTAATGGGAACTAAACAAAACAAAAGGCCCATGCTGCAAGATGCCAGCTCCACTTTTTCTCAATTACAGACGAACCGCATGTTACAACTGTTTGGGTAACGGAAATCCACTCTTGTAGAATTCACAAATCCCTATCCAAAAATTAAGATGTGGAATAAAATTTACTCTCACAGAATTTATGCAAAAAAGCAGCGAATAAATAACACAACATTTGCTATATATTTTAGTTTCGTTTAGAGATGCAGTGCGGAAACAGGCCCTTCGGCCCACCGGGTCCGCGCCGACCAGAAATCCCCGCATATTAACACTATCCTACTCACGCTAGAGACAAGTTTTACATTTACCAAGCCAATTTACCTACATACCTGTACATCTTTGTGGGAAGAAATCGAAGATCTTGGAGAAATCCCACGCGGTCACGGGGAGAACGTACAAACTCCGTACAGACAGCACCCGTAGTCGGGATCAAACCCGGATCTCCGGCAGCAACTCTACCGCTGCGCCACTGTGCCGCACGTGCTTTTCTTCACCAACATGCATTTCGTACAGTTACGGACAGTTACCTTGAAAGGCAACATCCCTCCACCACCGAAAGTGGGTATTGACTGAATATACAAAATATGCATTCAGTTCTGTTTTGAAAGTTATTATCAAACTTGTATCCATCACTCATTCACATTATATTCCAAAACATAATAGAATATTAATATGCTTAGAGGAGTCAGCTGTAGAACTACTGCCTTGCAGCGGCAGAGACCCGGGTTCGATCCTGACTACGGGTGCTATCTGTACGGAATTAGTACGTTCTCCCCGTGATCTGTTTGGGTTTTCACCAAGATCTTCCGTTTCTAACCCACACTCCAAAGGCATACAGGTAGGTTAATTGGCTTCGTATAAATGTAATTGTCCCTAGTGTTAGTAGGATAGCGTTAGTGTGCGGGTATCTCTGGTCGGTGCGAATTCGGTGGGCCGATGGACCTGTTTCCGTGCCTTATCTCTAAACTAAACCAAGCTTAACATCAAAAGGCCACCACCCTTCAGATAACCTTTTCAAACTTTCTTAAGGTTATGCTCCCTGACCATTGAACCTCCTGCTAAAATGTAATTCAAATGCACATGACATTCAGTACCTCTATTTAAATCTATCCTTAATCCTTTCGCTCACAAATGAACTTCAGTTTCCCTAGTTCTTGTGCAATTGAACACACATAAAACTGGCGACAATGTAATCTTTTTTGCACCTCATTAACCTCAAAGCCTCTACAAAATGTTGCGCTCCAAACTGTACAAAATAAATTAGCTAAAGTCAAACCAGTATTTTGTAAAGAGTTGGAATAGCTTTTTGTACTCCATTGTCTCAAAATTCAATTGCTTAATGGTGCTTTGGCTGTGTTGTACAATTAAGATAGATTGTATCCAGCATGAAACACATTATTGACTAGTTTGAAGTTGTTTTGTGTCACACCGAAAATTCAGGACACATCTGGTCACGGATCTCCTGGTGCCAGGGGCTTCAGAAAAATTGTGTTGGGATATACGGGATGATGGCATTGTTGGCGTAACACTCCCTGCGGAGCACAGCAAGAGATCTTGAATTATGGTGCAGAGAGTATCTGACACTGGATACTCCCTGGAAAACATTGTGTACTTGGTGTAGCTCTGACTGGGGTATCTGTCAGGTTATCTAATCTAGAGGCAAAAGCCAATAAATTATTTTCACTCTTCAGACCTCCATCTTACTGCATCAGATGCCAGTCTGCATGCCATGATTCCCCTCCGTCCCCTCCCACCGAATTGCCACATCAAATGGTAGAAACATTGGGTGTTAATATTCACATAATATTCTGTTAATATTCATATCTCCAAACTTGCAACCAAATTCCACATTGAGTTGCCAAACTTGCTTCCCCTTCCCCACCCAACTAGATAGCTGTATGCCACTGTTAATTTCAGGATTCCATCCACGCATTACTGCTTCTGGTCCGATTTCCACATCCCCACCAATTCCATGCAAATGTCCTACACATCGTCCTTGAGACACAGACTTAACGTTTGTGGCAAAAGGTACAAGAAAGATGCAAGTCTCTACCTGCAGGGAGGTTGAAATAGAATCAATCAGTTCCTCCAGGAAATAATTAGATAGGTACTTGAAACAGAGCAACTTGCAAGGTAATGGGGAATAGCAGGGGAAAATATTATTTTACATGGAACCAGCACAAACTCAAGGGGCCGAATAACCTCCAGCTGTGCACTGATAATTCCATGATTCTATATCGGCTCAACTACGTTTTGCCAGTGAATAGATTCTAACATGAAGGTTCTCTTTACAATCTTGTTCAAACAAAAAACATCAGTGGTTTAATAACATTACATTATCAAAATTCAAAGTACAAATAAAATACTTCCACAGATTAGAAAAGCACCTCTCCAAAAAGTTGTAAACTTCATGTACATTTAATAATTTTAAAGAAGACTATTGGAGCAACAGAGAGATTATGGAAGCATATTTTTAATAATTGTAGATGTTTATTTTATTAATTCATGGTACGTGGAGTTTGCAGGCTGAGCCAGTATTTAATTGATCATTTAATAGACAATAGACAATAGGTGCAGGAGTATGCCATTTGGCCCTTCGAGCCAGCACCGCCATTCAATGTGATCATGGCTGATCATCCCCAATCAGTACCCCATTCCTGCCTTCTCCCCATATCCCCTGACTCCGCTATTTTTAAAAGCCCTATCTAGCTCTCTCTTGAAAGCATCCAGAGAACCCGCCTCCACTGCCTTCTGAGGCAGAGAATTCCACAGACTCACCGCTCTCTGTGAGAAAAAGTGTTTCCTCGTCTCCGTTCTAAATGGCTTACTCCTTATTCTTAAACTGTGGCCCCTGGTTCTGGACTCCCCCAACATCGGGAACATGTTTCCTGACTCTAGCGTGTCCAAACCCTTAACAATCTTATATGTTTCAATGAGATGCCCTCTCATCCTTTTAAACTCCAGAGTGTACAAGCCCAGCTGCTCTATTCTCTCAGCATATGACAGTCCCGCCATCCCGGGAATTAACCTTGTAAACCTACGCTGCACTCCCTCAATAGCAAAAATATCCTTCCTCAAATTAGGGGACCAAAACTGTACACAATACTCCAGGGGTGGTCTCACTAGGGCTCTGTACAACTGCAGAAGGACCTCTTTGCTCCTATATTCGATTCCTCTTGTTATAAAGGCCAACATGCCATTCGCTTTCTTCACTGCCTGCTGTACCTGCATGCTTACTTTCATAGACTGATGTACAAGGACCCCCAGATCCCGTTGTAGTTCCCCTTTTCCCAACTGGATGCCATTTAGATAGTAATCTGCCTTCCTGTTTTTGCTACCAATGTGGATAACCTCACATTTATCTGCATTAAACTTCATCTGCCATGCATCTGCCCACTCCCCCAACCTGTCCAAGTCACCCTGCACTCTCATAGCATCCTCCTCACAGTTCACACTGCCACCCACCTTTGTGTCATCTGCAAATTTGCTAATGTTGCTTTGAATCCCTTCATCCAAATCATTGATGTTTATTGTAAATAGCTGCGGTCCCAGCACCAAGCCTTGCGGTACCCCACCAGTCACTGCTTGCCATTCTGAAAGGGACCCGTTAATCCCTACTCTTTGTTTTCTGTCTGCCAACCACTTCTCTATCCATATCAGCACTCTACCCCCAATACCATGTGCCCTAATTTTGCCCAATAATCTCCTATGTGGGACCTTATCAAATGCTTTCTGAAAGTCCAGGTACACTACATCCACTGGCTCTCCCTTGTCCATTTTCCAAGTTCCAATCTTCAAATAATTCGAGAAGATTAGTCAAGCATGATTTCCCCTATGTTACTCCTGTTACTGCCAACCAAATATTCAGCTATCTCATCTTTTATAATTGACTCCAGCATCTTCCCCACCACCGATGTCAGGCTAACTGGTCTATAATTCCGTTTTCTCTCTCCCGCCTTTCTTAAAAGTAGACAAGGCCAAAGGTTAGGCTGATCAGAAGATTATTAAAGAACATTACTCAGTAATCCTACACATTACCAGACAGTCTCAAGTTGAAATTCAGAGCACGTTAGATGTTCAATTATTACTTTGTATCGGTCTGTACTTAACAGACTGATGCTTAACAAGCCAATGTAATTTGTATTCTACATGGAAAACATCCAAGTGTGGAATGAAAGAGCAAGATACCTTAAATTACCCATTTGAAGATTTGCAAGCCTTATCTTTAATGGCTTCTTTGTATCAAGAATTGTTTCTTTAGATTAAATTGTTGCACCCTGATTTTCTGAAAAGGTAACAAATCAAATTAAAGAACTTAAATTAAAAAGAATGAAATAACTAAAGACTGACCTTACTCATAAGTACATGAAGTGATGGGACTTTGGCTTTAGTTCTTATAGCAAAATCTAATAAAAAATATTTTTTTAATGATGTAAAAAGTTATAGGTTCATTGGTGAAACAAAAGGTTTCTGCATGAAAATGGGCCAGATTACAGGCCTGTTGATGCTAGTAAGAATTTAATTGTTTCGTTGTTTGTACACGACAATTAAACCCTCTTAAATCTTGAACTTATTTTGCCACATTAACCGTCATACATCTGAAGTTATGACTGGAACTTGAATCTATGGGAGTGACCAAGTTTCAACATAAATTTCAACAGAATGCTATAAATAGTTTGAATATACATCTGTATGGAAGCTTTATTTTACTGTAAAATATCAGAATTTATTTAGCTACACTGAGATTTTGCATAGTATGTCTGTCAGTCTCGTTCCAATTCAATACTCTTAAAGCATACAGATCAGAGAGATTGAGTAAAAAGTCAGCAGTGAAATGCAATTGAAGATTAGGTCAAGAAAATTGTTCATCCAGCGCAAGTTTAGTGCCCAAAATTGATTGTCAATCTGTCTTCGGAAGAGGGCTTGGTAAACTGAGAAGTCTTACAAATTTCCAGTGTTTGCTTATTAATGTAATAATTATCTAATTTTTCCTAGTTATGATGAAAGGTACTTGACCTGAAACTTTAACCGCTTCTCTCTCCGCTGATGCTTGTTTCAAACAGTTTATTTGTCCATCAGATTTCCAGCAACTTCCATTTTTACTTTTTATTCAATAAATCCATTTGAAAGTGAATGCCACCCTTAAAAAACAAAAATCATGGCACACAGGGAAGATTCATTGATTTGTTTTTGTGGTGATAATGGTGGGAACTACATTTGAAAGATTGCAGTCAATATGGAGAATGTACATCTGCGCTATGAGGATCATGAAGAAACTGTATTCTATATCTTAGTCAGTTTAGTGAAGGGTTTAATATACAACTGTAATATTCCTTGAAGCTAAGAAAGATCAAGCAAGGGTACGATACAATCTAGTAATCAAAATATGATGGAAGATTCTCTACTTTTAGCCTGCTATAATTGCTCTTAATATTGGTCAGGTGAAAAAAAAGCACTCAATTTCGCTGCAACCCTAAGAAATGGCATAGTGTTCAGGTAATCCAGATTGCTGAGCCAGTGTAAATTATTTGGAATAAAACTGACAGATGTGACACAGAATGGTTTCCCCCACCCACCCCCGAAAAATTAAAGTGACTCGAAGATAATTCGAGTTGTACAAATGTTATTTTAGACTTAACCATCCGAATAAGTATCCCGACCCGAAACATCAGCTGTCCATTCCCTCCACAAGTGCTGCTTGACCTGCTGAGATCTTCCAACACTCTATGTTTGTGCCTATGCAACTGATTCTTTGGATGCTCAGTAAAGGTAATTAGAATAAAACTACCTCGACTGTAGACTTGATTTGTAAAGGTAAGTATGCAACTGCTTGTTTTTGTTTTTGATTGTCAGCTGTTCACAGGCAATTAATTCTAACGAGATTAATTGAGAAACGTGGCACAAATTCTTTATTCCACGTCAATAAAATACACCCATTATGTAATCACTGTGCAATGATGCAAAGCTGGGTGACAGTACGAGCTGTAAAGCAAAGGCTGGGAGAATTCAGGGAGATAAAGAAAGACTGCATGAATGGGCAAGGATATGACAAATGGATGTGATGTGGGGAATATGTTGGGTCATCTAGACTTGGAGAAAAATAGAGATACAGAATTTTATATTACGATTGTAATCATTGAGCCATAGGTTTTCTTCTACACCAATCATTCAATGCTATATATAATTAGGAAGCAAATTGTATGTTGGCCTCTGGGACGAAAGAATTTGTGAACAGGTGTAAAGAAATCCTACTTCAATTAAAAAGGAGTGGTGAGACTGCACTTGGAATAGTCTGCACAATGCACTAGTGTTAGAAGAAGAGCAGTGAATATTCATCAGATTCATTCCTGGGATAGGGTATTCATTTCAATGAAGAACGTTTACCATGAATGGACCGATACTCTTTGGAGATTAGGAAAATAGAAGGTGATTTCATTGAAAAAGACAAAATTATTATTTGCAAACCAGCATCTGCAGTTTAGTTTCTAAAATTAATATGCAGCTTGACAGTGCATGCATGACTGATGAATCCCTTAGCTGGGGTATCTGGAACCAAGGTCATAGTTTCAAAGTATGGGTGTGACCATTCAAGATTGGAACAAGAAGATTTTTCTTCAGCCAGAATACATTATTTTACTAAAGGTGGCTGTGGAGGCACAGTCACCAAATATATTCCAGACAAAATATTTTTGGATATTTCAGGGAATCAATGATTTTGGAATGAAAGCAGGATAAATGATACCAAGGGGAAAGATTAGTCACAATCTTCTTAAATGGCAACATAGGCCTGAGAGGTTGAATAGCCTTTCTTACTCCTATTCCTTAAAGAAGCATTAAGGAAATATGATTCACCCTGGGGGTTACTTTATTATGTTTTCCAGGTTATATTTTCTGACACCACACAAACAATTTTATCTCAGTAAAATTCTGACAATACCAATTAAATAAATAGTTAGATAAATAGTACGCAGCCTTTATAAGTGGGAATAGACGACAGAAGCATACTTAACCTGAAAACTAAGTTATCATGAAAACATTTTCTATATTGAAAAACAATTTCATACAAGATAAACCTTTATTGTAGTTGGAAACAGTTAAAATGAACCATATGTCAATGCCAAATTGCAAATTGCAGCTTCAACAAAAAACTCACAAAAATTGATTCTATATCAAAGACGACGTGAGATGAGGCGACAAAGGTGGAACTTGAGAGGAGAGAGTGGAGTTTGAATGGTATATGGAGTGAATTTATGTTGCCTGGCACCTGACAGCATAGATGCCAAAGAATGAAACACAGGAGAACAAGCGTGACTTGAATTAAGTTCAGTCAGTGATCACATGCAAAGTGGGTAGTCAAAAATGCTGGAGAAACTCAGCGGGTGAGGCAGCATCTATGGAGAGGAGGAAGAAGCGGCGTTTCGGGTTGAGACCCTACTTCAGACTGATGTGGGAGGGGGTTGGGAAAAAGTAAGGAAGAGCCGGAGACAGTAGGCTTGTGGGAGAGCTGGGAAGGGGAGGGGAAGGAGGGAGAAAGCAAGGACTATCTGAAATTGGAGAATAGACAATAGGTGCAGGAGTAGGCCATTCGGCCCTTCGAGCCAGCACCGCCATTCAATGTGATCATGGCTGATCATCCCCAATCAGTACCCCGTTCCTGCCTTCTCCCCATATTCCCTGACTACGCTATCTTTAAGAGCCCTATCTAGCTCTCTCTTGAAAGTATCCATAGAACCGACCTCCACCGCCCTCTGCGGCAGAGAAGTCAATGTTCATACCGCTGGGGCGTAAACTGCCCAAGTGAAATATGAGGTGCTGTTCCTCCAATTTGCGCTGGGCCTCACTCTGGCAATGGACAAAAGGACCTTCTGAAAGGACCTCATATTTCGCTTCGGGTAGTTTACACCCCAGCGGTATGAACATTGACTTCTCCAATTTCAAATAGTCCTTGCTTTCTCCCTCCTTCCCCTCCCCAGCTCTCCCACAAGCCTACTATCTCTGCCTCTTCCTTTCTCTCCCCCCCCCCCGACATTAGTCCGAAGAAGGGTCTCAATCCAAAACGACGCCTATTCCTTCTCTCCATAGATGCTGCCTCACCGGCTGAGTTTCTCCAGCATTTTTTGTCTAGCTTCGATTTTTCCAGCATCAGCGGTTCTTTCTTAAACATGTCAGGGAGGAGTATCTGGAGTCATAGAATGTTGTGTTGGAGACTGAAAATCATGTATTTTCCGTTTACAATGTTCAACTAGAGTGAAAAATTGTGAGTGATAGTGGTCCAGGACTAAATATAGGACTGAAGTTAAACAAGTTGACAAAAAAGGGGTCAACAATTACAACAAAGGTCTGTGACTCATCTGTCTATGAATGGAATCTCACACATGCATCATATGCATGAGTCTGGAAGAGAAAGGGCTAGGTGAATTCCTGTTGGGGCAACTGAGGAAATAAATTGGTGTAGTCAAAAATCATATATATTACAGAGGAAAGCAAGTAAGACAATTTTATTCAAATTCAAAGCTTCTGTGAAACAGTTCCTACTTTATATTGACATTGAACTTACCTTATAATGATAAAGTCAAAGTCAATGTGGGCTAGTGGAAAAAAAGAGTGGGAGGGAAACTCCCTGGAGATGCATTAGACCCATTGGGTTTAACACCACATGCAGCGCAACTTTAGTGTGACGTTAAATTGCATTTACAAGGAGCCCTAAGGAATTTATTGGATCTCTTACCACATTTTAAACCTACCTGGAGTTAATTAAAATGTTTACAAAGTATGAATGCTGCAAACTACATGCTTTAATTGTTTATTTTAACTATTGGCCTTTTAAACTCATGTGAATAGAGAGAGGGTAGACAGAAAATGCTGGAGAAACTCAGCGGGACAGGCAGCATCTCTGGAGAGAAGGAATGGGTGACGTTTCGGGTCGGGACCCTTCTTCAGACTGATAGTGCATAGTGAGAGCTTCCTTTTAGCAAAATTTAATAGCTAAATCTTGCCATGACCAGCATCCACAGCTAAAGCACAACGTGTCATGAAACACCTGTGTCCTTTTTGCAATTGGTTACAGACAAAAGGCAGAGACTAAAGTGAGTGAATGCTTTTTTCCCCAAAATGGAGCGAGGTATGCATTGGGTTCCTTTAAGCAGTCAGTAAAAGAGACGCGATACAAAATTTAGTATGGTAAATAGGGAGTACGAAAGCAGCAGAAGCAGGAATATATAACAACTGAATTGGTTTAACATTATAAGAGGAATTAATAATTTCAGTTTTGTGGTCAGACTGGAACTGATATTATAAGAGAATACCACATCAGATATATTCCAATTTATGAAAAAAAATCAAGGAGCAGGCATTTATTGTTCAAGGCCACAGATTTATAATAATTGATAATAATTGGAGGGCTATTAAGTTTTGGAACACACCATATGAAACACTGGTGGATGCAGATTTCAGAGAAACGTTCAAAAGCCATTTATTTGAAAATGACTAATTTGGGGGAATTGTTGGGGTGTTGGACTAATTAGACAGCCCTTTACGAGAGCTAGCAGAGCAATGATTAATCAAATGGCTTCCTTCGATATTGCAAGAGCTCATGGTTATTTACCTAATACCTTTAATTTGAAAACACTGAATTATTGAGATTTCACCTAAATCATCTAAAATAACTGCACTGAAACAGAGATAACTTTTAGGAGACTATTTACATCTTGTATACTTATCCCCATGATCATCTGGTTTTACCCTATCAGAGGCATCATACTCTCCCTACAGCTAACAAGCTTCTTTAGCTTCTTTCCTAGTTCTGATGAAGAATCTTCGACATGAGATATTGACTGTGTTCTTTTCCTACAGATATGGCTTGAGTGTTTCCAGCATATTCAAAATTAGTTTATCGGGAATTACAGAAACTTGAGAGGACTGCATATCAAAATCTATTGATGGGATACCAATCATTGATCAGACAGGAGTTAGATGTCAAAAGGTTGAACATGGTTCAGGAGGTGGGTTAGTGTCATTGATGATAAGAAATATAAAACAATAAAGAAACTCTATTGGGTCATATTTTGACTTACTTGAATAATCTCATTTAAGTCAAGTTAATTCCTAAAAAAAACAATTTTGGATTTGAATTCAGTCCATAGTTTCCCTGCATGGACCGATAAGAGCATGCAATAATTGCTTTTTAAAATCAATAATTACCCACCCATCCAACAGAACAAATAACAATATAATAAACACCTAGAATGTGAACTTAACTTCCACAATTTGAAAATAAATAAACAAGTGAAATAAGTACGTTTTAAAAAAAAGATTCGGTTGGAAACGGTCAATTCCACGGAGATCAGCTGAAGAAATTATGTTCTAGGAGTTACAGGTATAAAGAGTTCAACAAGCCATAATTAGTACATAGCTAAAAGTGAAGCGCCCTGGGTTTGTGATGCCATCTGTACCAAAGTTAAATTCAGCTTCCTAAGAACCAGGCTAAATAAATCTGCGGTATCAATTTCTCTGAAAAATTAATTGCTCGGTATTTAAAGATAACTTTATCCAAAATAACAATGCTAAATTAAATTGTTCAAAAATACTTCAAGATTGACTGCAATGCAGAATTAGAACACTAATTTATCATCCAAATTTGCAATCAATCAGACTGATCAGCTGAATGTTTTTTTTTAATTACATCCATAAAGTTCTGAACTTGAAGTTCAATTCAGATTGTATCAAAAGCCCACTGATCGAATTATTGCAATTGGAAATATTAAACGTCGCACCAATGTCATCAGAGAATATAATGTAAAGTTGTGATTTAGTAAATAACATCAGAATCGATTTAGAGATGGGTGCTTCATCCCAATCTTAATTACTTTAGATTGGAATGATTGGTATAACAGGGCTCAAAATTAGCGGTTGCCCGGGTACCAATGATTACCCAAAGTGCAGCCCGGCAACGTGAATGCCGACTCATTTTGCCCGGTTTAGCATTGCAGGTACTGGTTTATACCGAAGATAGACACAAAAAACTGGAGTAACTCAGCGGGTCAGGCAGTATCTCTGGAGAAAAGGAATGTGACATTTTGTGTCGGCGGCAGTAACAAGCAGTAGTGCGGGGCAAAGGTGCTAAGTGCAGGGTGATGGAGGGTCGGAGCGAATGGTGTGCCCCGCACAGCGGCTCCTCCTCCTCCTCCCGCACCCCGCCTGCCCTGATAGTGGCCGCTGCTTGCCACTCCGCCATATGCCCTTTCAAAACAAACCCTCCCGCACGCCGAGGCTGGGAGGGAAGAAGGGGGAGGCCCCCTTTCGCCGTCTGAGGCACCTGCACCGCTCGGCCCCGTACCTTCCTGTTGGCTGGCGGAGGAGGGGAGGCGGTGACGAGGAGACCCTCCCCCTTTAGCGGTGGCACTTGGCAGTGGACAGGGACGGCCAAGGCAGCGGGGCCTTGATGCCGTCCGTGCCCGATAAGCGCTGACCTTCCTTTCTCCCCACCTCCTCTCTCTCTCTCTCTCTCTTGTACATCCCCTTCCGCCCCCCTTATCCTGAGACACCTCCTCTCTATCCCGCACTGATCCCCATTCCCCTATTCAGTCCTCTCTGACATCCCCTGTGCTCCCTTCCCCATCTACCCCCGCCCCCCCAATCTATTAATCCTGCGCTGATCACCCTATCCACCTCGCATTGATTCCCCTGCCACTCCCCATCCATCCAACACTGGTCCCCCAATTCATCCTGTACTGACCCCCTTTCCCATTCATCCTGCACTGCTCCCCCATCCATCCTGTACTGATCCCACCCATTCATCCTGTACTGATCCCCCCCATTTATCCCGTACTGACCAACCCTCCATTTACCCTGCACCGATTCCCCCCCCCATCCATTCTGTAGTGATCGTCCCATTCATGTTTTACTGATCCCCTCCATTCATCCTGTACTGATCCCCTCATTCATCCTGTACTGAACCCCACCATTCATCCTGTCCTCCATTCATCCTTCGCTGATCTCCCATTCATCTTGCGCTGATCCCCAATTCATCCAGTAGCAATCCCCCAATTCATCCTGTAGCGATCACCCCCCATTCATCCTGTAGCGAACCTCCATTCATCCTGTAGTGATCCCCCCTCATTCATCCTGTAGTGATCCCCCATTCATGCTGTAGTGAACCCCCCATCCTGCACAGACCCTCCGATCCACACTGTACTGACCCCCTCCCATTCATCCTGTACTGAACCCCCCATTCATCCTGCCCTGATCCCCCTGCCCCATCCATCCTGTACTGATCCCCCCATTCAAGAAGAATGGGGGATCAGTCTGAAGAAGTGTCTCGACCCGAAACGTTGCCCATTTCCTTCGCTCCATAGATGCTGCCTCACCCGCTGAGTTTCTCCAGCATTTTTGTCTACCCCATTCATCTTGTACAGATCCCCCCCCATTCATTCTGTACTTATCCACCCCATCCATCCTGTACTGATCCCCCCATCCATCCTGCACAGATCCCCTCCGTCCATCCCGTACTGATCCGCCCATTCAACTCCTCTGACATCCCCCGCGCTCTTCCCTCACAATTTTACCTACTCCAACCAACACGCCTCTGCCTCAATCCATCTATTCCGCAACAATTGCCTTCTCAACTCCCCCCCACCCCCCTCCATTTCCTTGCAACCTGTATATTTTGTTATGGATAAATTATGTGGGAAGCGAGAGTGTTTCTGTACCAATAGCAATAACGACCCATGTCATGATAATTTTCGGTCCTTCACAGAAAACATACCTGCATCAATCAGTAGTGTGCATAGTTAAGCATATATGTTACCATGGTCCAGGTTTTATTGACACAGGTTGATCATACGCTGAATAATCCAACCACATTTTTGTTTGGAAGTGGAAAGAAATAATAGAAATTGCATTCATTGCAATGTGTAAAAAGAGTTGAGACACTGTATTATAATTTTGCTGCATGTCATTGTGGTATATATCATGTCTTGATTGGTGAATATGTTTAGTTTGTGACTTTATTTCAAGCAGAAATAATATGTGAATGCTTCATTGAGAATAATTCCGACTGGTAACTATGCACTTCGTCCGAGTACATTATTGCACGCGCCGTGCAAGCCGTCTTAAATGACCACCTAAACTGTCATTTGGCAACCTAAAAAGCTGCTGAGGTTGCCCGGCTGGCAACAGGGGAAAAAAGTTAAGTGAGTGCCCTGTATAATTAACAGTACTCTAAAAGAAGCTCAACCTCAAGGAAAATATTAATTTCGACTGTAAAAGGAATAATAGTTAATAGATAAATTAATACTAACAACAATACTCATTGTTTGACATTTTAGCATAATTATGATGTTTTAATCTGCAATGGAACTAGGACCAATATTACAGCATAGCTAAGAGATCTTAAACATTTACAATTTTCTGAATACAGCAGTGTGGCTGTCAACTTTATTTTAATCATATCTACTTAAACAAACAATGCACAAGTACAACAAATACAATTAGGTATTTACATTGATTGACAATGAACAGAACTTTACTTGCATTTATTCTGTAATCAGAGGGTGAAAGGGAATTTCCCCAATAATTTGCCCATAACACCCAATACTCTTAAGAACAAAGTTTATGTTTGCCATTGTATTTTGAGCTCAGGACATGATGCTGTCAATCCTCTGAAACACTTAACTATAATACTTAGTCCTTTCCTCTGATACAAAACCAATACCAATTCCTTTAAGGAAAGTGTTCATCTCACAAGGTCAGATTGTGGTGCAGAGCAGACATACTCCAGCTTTGACCTCTAATTATTGCACTTTGTTTTTGTAATAGTTACTGTAAGCCCAGACTAAAACTAAACTAAAAATAAAATATCAATAGAGCATTAGTTATTGTTTGCTAATACAATAATTGTAGCCTGAAGTAATCATGAAAAGTCGAAGGAGATCAGTAGACCACAGGTGTAGGTATTGGATTTGCTTAGAGGCGGTATGTTGTCAATAGTTATCGTAATTTGTATGACCTTCTAAATGAGAACATTTGATTGCTGGCTTTGTATGGAAATATTTTTCAATTCCAATATAACCAAGAGGTTGATTGATTGAATTGATTGAACAGTATGGAAACTTGCCCTTCAACCCACCAAGTCCATATCGACTGCCCTTTCACACTCGTTCTATGTTATCCCACTTCTGCATTCTTCTTTACACACAAGGGGGAAGATTAAGTGGCCAATTAATCCACAAACACACATGTCTTTGAGATACAGGAAAAAACTGAATGCCTGGAGGAAATCCACATGGTCACAGGGAGAACGTGCAAACTCCCCACACACAGCATCCGAGGGCAGGATCAAACCTGGGTCTCTGGAGCTGTGAGGCATCAGCTCTACCAGCTGCACCACCTCCTGTCTGCAACTCTGCTGTGCTAGAGTGTTGCCTGTTAGTTTTTACTCTCATTTAAAAAATGGTTAAACAGGCCATCTTGTTTGCATTATGCCAACTGCAATTACAGCCATAATTGCTGGAAGAATATTGCAAAAGACACGATTTACAGAATTGCATGGATCTGTGAATATAACGCATTCACCTGCGTAAACTATCTGTTTTGTTTCATAAGCAAATCCCTGAAGTATAGGAGAAACAGGAGTATACTTAAGAAGGGGATCATGAGGGCAAAAAAATGGTATGGAACAGCATTGGCAAAAAAGATCAAGGAGAATACAAAGAAAAATTTGAAGTACATTAAGGAAAAAAAGAGTAGCGAGCAAAGTAATAAGTGTATGTGGAGTCACAGGAGATGGGCGAGATCCACAATGAATATTTCTACTCTGATGTTATGGTGGGGAAAGATATGAAGACTAAAGAACTCGGGAAAGTTAATGGGGATGTCTTGGGGATAATCCATATTATAGTAGAGATGCTGCACATCTTAACATTTATAAAGGTAGATAAATCTCCAGGACCTGATGAAGTGCACCCAAGAACGCACAGGGGAGCTAGATAAGAAATTGCAGGAGCTAAGCATCATCATTAGCCTTAAGTGAGATGCTGGAAGTCTAGAGGGTGGATAAGGAATCAGTCATCCTTAATTCCTTTTGTTAAGAATAACTGCAAAGAAAAACATGGGAAGAAAACTAGTAAACCACCATGACATTACAATACGTGGAATGGCAGATAGTGAGGTTACAGCCGGATCTTGATCAGCTGGTTATGTACTCCGAGGCTTGGCAACTGGAATTTAATTCAGATAAGTGCAAGGTGTTGCATTTGGGGGAGTCAAACTAGGATATGATTTTTATAGTGAATGGTAGGGGAGTGTTGTAGAACATGTCAATTACAAACTTCCCTGAAGATTATGTCACAGGTGGTCAGGGAGCTGATTGAAATGTTGTGGCCTAGGTGCCTTCAGTCAGGGGATTGAATACAGAAGTCGGGATGTTAAATTGCAGTTGTACAAGACGTTGCTGAGGCTGCATATGGGAGCACTGTATTCAGTTTTGGTCACCCTGCGAAAGAAGACGCCATTAATCTGGAAAGAATGGAGAAAAGATTTACCAGGTTATTGTCTGGATTCGAGAGATGGGGTTATAGAGAGCGGTTGGGCAAGTTAGGACCTCAGACTTAGGTGTAATCATATAGAGGGTTGTACAATCATGAAGGGAATAGATAGGGTGAATTCACAAAAACATTTTTACAGGATAGGAGAATAAAGAACTAGAGGCCATAAATTCACAGTGAATGAGGGAAGTTTTAACAGAAACTTGAGGGGCAACTATTTCTACACAGAAGGTAGTATATGGACCGAGCTGCCAAAGGAAGTAGCTGAGGGAAGTTCAATAACATTTAAAAAGCCATTTGGACAGCTTCATGAACAGGAAAGGTTTGGAGTTGGTCCATGGGTCAAATGGGATTAGCTTAAATGGGGCATCTTGTTTGGCATGGCCTAGTTGGCTCAAAGGGCCTTTTCTGTGAGTTATGACACTGTAGATAAACATAAAATGCTGGAGTAACTCAGCAGGGCAGGCAACATCTGTGGAGAGAAGGAATTGGTGAAGTTTCAGGCCGAGACCCTTCTTCAGACTGAGAATCAGGGGAGAGGCATAATGACTCTATGACACTATGGCTGCTTTATTTGCCAAAACAAATGGAATTGAATATTCTACAATCAGCTAACATAATTCCCTTGTTTAATGGAAGCAAGGTCATTGGTGAAGACCAGCATGCCAGAGAGATTCTCTACCGCGATGGCTGGGCAGAGATGCTGCTCTGTGGAACTAGTGTGTCAATATCCTGGGTTATGGAACGATTGACCACCAACAAGAAAACGATCTTCCTGTGTGCAAAGTATGACTTCAACCAAACTCGTGTTTGTCCCTTGTTGCCAAATACTATTATAAGGTCAACACAAAATGCTGGAGTAACTCAGCGGGACAGGCAGCATCTCTGGAGAGAAGGAATGGGTAACGATTCGGGTTGACCCGAAATGTCACCCATTCCTTCTCTCCAGAGATGCTGTCTGTCCTGCTGAGTTACTCCAGCATTTTGTGTTTACCATCTATTTAAACCAGCATCTGCTGTTCTTTCCTAAACTTTATAAGGTCATAAGTTATATGAGCAGAATTTGACCTATCGGCCCATCAAGTCTACTCCGCCATTCAATCATGGCTGATCTATCTCTCCCTCCTTGCCCCATTCCCCTGACTTCTCCTCATAACCCCAGGCACTATGCCAATGTTACACCTGTTTACATGCACTTTGTCCATGGAACTGATGTGCCTCAATGCTGAGAACTATATTCTGCACTATATATATTCTCCTTTGCTCTATCTATTGCACTTGAGTTTGACTTGATTGTATTGCTGTATAGTATAGGACCTGTTTGGCTTGGTTGCAAAACAGAGCTATTCACTATACCTCGGTAAATGAGACAATAATACACCTAAATTGATAGTAAATGCATCACTCAACTCGCATCTGCAATTTAGCTCCTTAGTCCTTATTTAGACCAAAGTTGTGAAGATGTCTGGAGCCAAGTGGTTCTGGTGAAATCTAGAGCATCGGTTAGCCAGTGCCACATGCTTGCACTATCAATTACACTTTTCAACACTATGCCAACTCTATAAAAATTGGTTAACTGATCACACATCTCAAGCAATTTGCTGCAGCATTTGTCAACATACCAGTGACTGTACTTCACAAGTTATTTTTCTGAAATGCTTCTAGGCCTCGAAGGCACAACTAACAGATGTAAAAATGCAAAACATCCTATTAAATTCTCCTGCTACTACTATACTCAAAGTAAAAGAAAAATGAGCTACTAAATTGCTAGAAATTGTTCAACTTGTTCAATGAGTTTAAAGAATGAGTGCAAAACCAAGGAACTGATTGTGGACTTTGGAAGGGGTAGGATAGGGACCCACAATCCCGTTTATATCAAAGGGACGATGGTGGAAAGGGTGAAGAACTTCAAATTCCTGGGCGTGCATATTTCCGAAGATCTTTCCTGGTCCCAGCACACTGATGCAATCATAAAGAAGGCACATCAGCGCCTCTACTTCCTGAGAAGATTACGGAGAGTCGGTATGTCAAGGAGGACTCTCTCGAACTTCTACAGGTAGAGAGCATACTGACTGGTTGCATCGTGGCTTGGTTCAGTAACTTGAACGTTCAGGAGCGGAAAAGATAGCAGAAAGTTGTGACCACTGCCCAGTCCATCATCGGCTCTGACCTCCCCACCATCGAAGGAATCTATCGTAATCGATGCCTCAAAAAGGCTGCCAACATCATTAAAGACCCACACCATCCTGGCCACACACTCATCTCTCCGTTGCCATAGGGAAGAAGGTACAGGAGCCTGAAATCTGTAACATCCAGGTTCAGGAACAGCTTCTTCCCCACAGCCATCAGGCTATTAAACTCGCCATCAAACAAACCCTGAACTATAACAGTCTATTGCACTTTAACTGTTTATTTATTGTGTGTGTATATATGGTCTATGGTAAATAGACACACTGAACTTTTATCTCCTGTTGTGTATTATGTTTACATATTCTGTCGTGCTGCAGCAAGCAAGAATTTCATTGTCCTATCTGGGGCACATGACAATAAAACTCTCTTGACTCTCGACATGAATAATAATGGGGGAGTTGAGGAACAGTTGGTGCATTAGGTGTTTCAGAAAATCCACATAGAACTAATTTTCATTAAGATTTTGAGAAAATAGAATGGATACCCCAGGATCCAGACTATAAAGAATGAACATCAACATGTCCTTTTTCTCCTTTAACACCACATACAAAAAATAATCATTGTATTGGTGATGAGACAGCAGGCCTTCAAATATGCTTCATTAACCATCCAAAGTGAGCGGCCTTTTGCACAGGGGCATTCTACATTTCAATTAATATTGATGCAATGGATCGTCTGGATAACATTATTAATTTAGAAATAGGGAGGGGAAAGAACTCAAAATGAATGAAAATCATAAAGAAAAATTTTCAGAATTATTTCTTTTAAACTTTATATGCAATGCTGCACAGAAAGTCTCAACGATTATTTATAAGGAAAAATTATACTAAAATAACAACTACATATATTCAGTACAAACAAGTCTTTCTGAAAACGGAACCTGTCAAAAACAGCTATTTTATAAAAATATTTGTGCCACCTCTCTTAAAACAGCACCGGGTATATTTGTTATTGCATATTTTCATGTCAGCCCTTGAAATATTTAGACCATTGAGCAGTGAAGTGAGGTAAACAGGGAGAAAGATCTTTTCAAACATCAGCTACATGCTGTGTTAGTTGATGATGTATGGTTTACAGTATAGTGGCATGTTACAATGGGTGGAAAGGAAAAATAAAATCATCCAGCATACATGCTCTCAATTACCATCAAGTGTACCTACTCAAAGAGCTTTCATATGAATCACTCAAGGAAGGGACTGAACCCTGGCTGATGTGCACTGCACATTTGATCAACATTTAACGCATATGAATGGTAATTTTGCACCTTTATGACATTTGTTCTCAGGGATGATGTCAACATCTTCGGAAAGAGGGAAGGATGAAAACTGGCAAAGAAGAGGGAAAGGTGTTGATTGATGTTCAAGTATTGTTTACTATTAAAAGATCTTAGTACATTTGAAACTAACATTGTAATTAATGCAAACAGTCTGAAATGTGTCACATATCAACTGCTAAATCTATGTGTCTCATAGAATGATGCCCATGCAAATCATGAAACCTTTCCCTCATGATTTCCAATCAAACTAATTTACTATAGTGAAATATCCAATTGATAGATTTTTATTTTTGTTATTATTAATTTGTCCTGTATTTTCACATATTTATTTAATCAGTAACTGCAGCACATATGGGAATAGCAAATTCCTATCCACTGTTTCCTCTTTTACCGTTCAACAAAGTTACTTCTGACCAAAAAAAGACACATAATGGTGGAATAACTCAGTGGATCAGGCAGCATCTATGGAGAACATGAACAGTTAATGTTTCAAGTCGGGATCCTTATTCAGAAAAGTAAAGGTTTCATACAAGATTACATGCCATCTGGGCAACACTTTGATAAAACTCCCTAATTTTGAGTTGGTTAGTTAAAAAGGGTGTGTAGCGTTAAGAGTTATTGGTCTTCAACTAGAAAGCCTTCTCTTCGTTTTATTGTTAAAAGGCAGCTCTCAGAAACATGTCCAGAGTCTTTTGTAGTAAAAAATCTGTGATATTTTATGTTCCATGTTTATGTAAAAAATGAATCCCAAATTGTAATATATGGTTTTCAGAGGATAAATAAGGTCTTCTTGATTTAAAAAGGGTTATCCTTATGGGCATGTCCACTTACGCGACTTTTTCGGCGACTGCTGGCACCCATCATAGGTAGTTGCAGGTCGCCGAAAATTTTCAACATGTTGAAAATTCAGCGGCGACCAGAAAGATGCGACGACTCTTTGGGCGACTGAGGAGGCTGCCCACAACCATACAGGCGACACCCTGGCGACATGTCGCATGATGAAGCCTGTATGGTCATGAGTATTCGCCCAAAAAGTCGTACCTTGTTCTGGTCGCTGCTGGATTTTCAACATATTGAAAATTTTCGGCGACCTGCTGCAACTATGACGGGTGCCGGCAAGTCACCGAAAAAATTGCGTAAGTGGGACAGGCCCATTAGTTATTTATTTGGTAAAAGTTGGGTTTTATTGTTTATAATGAACTTACCAGAGTGTGGTATTGTGGGGATTATATTACCGGCAGCCAGAGCTCCCTGTACCACGATAGACACTAGTTCAAATTTCAACATGGGAATTCATTAATTTAAATTCAGGTTACCAAAATAATTTGTAAAAGCTGATTTGAGCAACTATAACCATGAAAATATCAGAATGTTATACAAACCAATCTGATTATTTTAAAGCCACCAGCATAGGATATCTGTCTCCTTTGCTCAGTCTTGCAATTGTGAGATTCCAGACTCAATGTGGTTAGAAACATAGAAACATAGAAAATAGGTGCAGGAGTAGGCCATTCGGCCCTTCGAGCCTGCACCGCCATTCAATATGATCATGGCTGATCATCCAACTCAGTATCCTGTACCTGCCTTCTCTCCATACCCCCTGATCCCTTTAGCCACAAGGGCCACATCTAACTCCCTCTTAAATATAGCCAATGAACTGGCCTCAACTACCTTCTGTGACAGAGAATTCCAGAGATTCACCACTCTCTGTGTGAAAAATGTTTTCCTCATCTCGGTCCTAAAAGAATTCCCCCTTATTCTTAAACTGTGACCCCTTGTTCTGGACTTCCCCAACATCGGGAACAATCTTCCTGCATCTAGCCTGTCCAACCCCTTAAGAATTTTGTAAGTTTCTATAAGATCCCCCCTCAATCTTCTAAATTCTAGCGAGTGCAAACCGAGTCTATCCAGTCTTTCTTCATATGAAAGTCCTGACATCCCAGGAATCAGTCTGGTGAACCTTCTCTGTACTCCCTCTATGGCAAGAATGTCTTTCCTCAGATTAGGAGACCAAAACTGTACGCAATACTCCAGGTGTGGTCTCACCAAGACCCTGTACAACTGCAGTAGAACCTCCCTGCTCCTATACTCAAATCCTTTTGCTATGAATGCTAACATACCATTCGCCTTCTTCACTGCCTGCTGCACCTGCATGCCTACTTTTAATGACTGGTGTACCATGACACCCAGGTCTCGTTGCATCTCCCCCTTTCCTGATCGGCCACCATTCAGATAATAATCTACTTTCCTGTTTTTGCTGATAAATGGAAGTAACCTCACATTTATCCACATTATACTGCATCTGCCATGCATTTGCCCACTCACCCAGCCTATCCAAGTCACCTTGCAGCCTCCTAGCATCCTCCTCACAGCTAACACTGCCCCCCAGCTTCGTGTCATCCGCAAACTTGGAGATGTTGCATTCAATTCCCTCGTCCAAATCATTAATATATATCGTAAATAGCTGGGGTCCCAGAACTGAGTCTTGCGGTACCCCACTAGTCACTGCCTGCCATTGTGAAAAGGACCCGTTTACTCCTACTCTTTGCTTCCTGTCTGCCAACCAGTTCTCTATCCACATCAATACTGAACCCCCAATACCGTGTGCTTTAAGTTTGTATACTAATCTTTTATGTGGGACCTTGTCGAAAGCCTTCTGAAAGTCCAGATATAACACATCCACTGGTTCTCCCTTATCCACTCTACTAGTTACATCCTCGAAAAATTCTATAAGGTTCGTCAGACATGATTTACCCTTCATAAATCCATGCTGACTTTGTCCAATGATTTCACCACTTTCCAAATGTGCTGCTATCCCATCTTTAATAACTGATTCTAGCAGTTTCCCCACTACCGACGTTAGACTAACTGGTCTGTAATTCCCCGTTTTCTCTCTCACTCCCTTTTTAAAAAGTGGTGTTACATTAGCTAACCTCCAATCCTCAGGAACTACTCCAGAATCTAAAGAGTTTTGAAAAATTATCACTAATGCATCCACTATTTCTGGGGCTACTTCCTTAAGTACTCTGGGATGCAGTCTATCTGGCCCTGGGGATTTATCGGCCTTTAATCCATTCAATTTACCTAACACCACTTCCCGGCTAACCTGGATTTCACTCAGTTCCTCCATCACATTTGACCCCCGGTCCCCTGCTATTTCCGGCAGATTTTTTATGTCTTCCTTAGTGAAGACAGAAACAAAGTAGTAATTGAATTGGTCTGCCATGTCCTTGTTCCCCATGATCAATTCACCCGTTTCTGACTGCAAGGGACCTACATTTGTTTTAACTAATCTTTTTCTCTTCACATATCTATAAAAGCTTTTGCAGTCAGTTTTCTTTCATAATCTATTTTCCCTTTCCTAATTAAGCCCTTTGTCCTCCTCTGCTGGTCTCTGAATTTCTCCCAGTCCTCTGGTATGCTGCTTTTTCTGGCTAATTTGTACGCTTCATCTTTTGTTTTGATACTATCCCTGATTTCCCTTGTTATCCACGGATGCACTACCTTCCCTGATTTATTCTTTTGCCAAACTGGGATGAACACTTGTTGTAGTTCATCCATGCAGTCTTTAAATGCCTTCCATTGCATATCCACCGTCAACCCATTAAGAATCAATCGCCAGTCTATCTTGGCTAATTCACGTCTCATACCCTCAAAGTTACCTTTCTTTAAGTTCAGGACCCTTGTTTCTGAATTAACGATGTCACTCTCCATCCTAATGAAGAACTCAACCATATTATGGTCACTCTTGCCCAAGGGGCCACGCACAACAAGACTGCTAACTAACCCTTCCTCATTACTCAATACCCAGTCTAGAATAGCCTGCTCTCTCGTTGGTTCCTCTACATGTTGGTTTAGAAAACTATCCCGCATACATTCCAAGAAATCCTCTTCCTCAGCACCCTTGCCAATTTGATTCACCCAATCTATATGTAGATTGAAGTCAACCATTATAACTGTTTTACCTTTGTTGCACGCATTTCTAATTTCCTGTTTGATGCCATCCCCAACTCCACTACTACTGTTAGGTGGCCTGTACACAACTCCCACTAGCGTTTTCTGCCCCTTAGTGTTTCGCAGCTCTACCCATATCGATTCCACATCCTCAAAGCTAATGTCCTTCCTTTCTATTGCGTTAATCTGCTCTCTAACCAGCAACGCTACCCCACCTCCTTTCCCTTTCTGTCTATCCCTCCTGAATATTGAATATCCCTGGATGTTCAGCTCCCAGCCTTGGTCACCCTGGAGCCATGTCTCCGTGATCCCAACTATATCATAGTCATTAATAGCTATCTGCACATTCAACTCATCCACCTTATTACGAATGCTCCTTGCATTGAGACACAAAGCCTTCAGGCTTGTTTTTACAACACTCTTACCCCTTATACTATTATGCTGAAAAGTGGCCCTTTTTGATTTTTGCCCTGGATTTGCCGGCCTGCCACTTTTACTTTTCACCTTGCTACCTATTGCTTCTACCCTCATTTTACACCCCTCTGTCTCTACGCTCACACATTTAAGAAACCCTTTCCCTTTAACTCCATCCTCCACTATCCCATTCGACACCCCACCCCCCTTATTCAGTTTAAAACCACCCGTGTAGCAGTGGCAAACCTGCCTGCCAGAATGCTGGTCCCACACCTGTTAAGATGCAATCCGTCCCTTTTGTACAGTTCCCCCTTACCCCAAAACAGATCCCAGTAATCTAAGAATCTAAATCCCTGCCCCGTGCACCAGTTCCTCAGCCACTCGTTCAGGTCCCGTATCTCCCTGTTCCTGCTCTCGCCAGCACGAGGAACTGGAAGCAAACCGGAGATAACAACCCTGGAGGTCCTGCTTTTCAGCATTTTTCCGAGCTCTCTAAAGTCACGCTGCAGAATATTCATCCCCTTCTTTCCGACATCGTTTGTGCCGACATGCACTACCACTTCCGGATGTTCACCTTCGCCCTTGAGGATTTTCTGCACTCTGTCCGTGACATCCTGGATCCTGGCACCAGGAAGGCAGCACACCATCCTCGCATCCCGTCTGTTGCCGCAGAAACCCCTGTCCGTACCTCTCACAATGGAGTCTCCCACTACAATGGCGTTGCCTGCCTTAGGCCTTTTTGGTTTTGGCTCAACAGCCCTATTCGCATCGCAAGCCAGTCCGCAAGCGCAGACAGTGTAAACACGTCTTCTGTCCCGACAGCTTATAAGTGGGTGAACCTGTTCACAAGAGGTACAACACCCGGGGACGTTGGCATTCCATGCTTCCCTCCCTTTCTCACTGTCTCCCACCTTCTCTCTTCCAGTACCTTAGGTGTAACAGTCTTACTGTAGGACTTGTCGAGGAACGACTACGTTTCTCGGACGAACCGGAGGTCATCCACTTGCTTCTCCAGTTCCCCAACACGGTCCTTCAGGAGCTCTACCTGGATTCACTTCTCGCATTTGTAGCAGCCAGAGGCACCAGCGGTGTCCTTGACCTCCCACATACTGCAAGCATCGCACTGAATCAGCTTGCCTGACATCTCCTTCTTTCGTCTCTCCCTCTCAAGCGTATTGCGTAGTCTCCTCCCCTCAGCTTCCTCACCGAAGACTCTCGAGCCAAAGACTCACACTTTACTCACAGGGCACTGATCCTCATTTCAGAAAAATAATCAAGTTCTCCCAGGCAATATTGGTGCAACCATAGCTGGTTGCTTTTCAACGAACTGGGAAATAATGAGATTTTTTTTAAATTGTATTGCTCTTCAATTTTGTTAATAAAACATATTCTCATCACATCTACATCTCAACGTGAAAGTACTGTTGTAAGAAATCGGTTCAATTGACAATTACTACAAGATATTTTTTCTAACTATTTAACTATCGGCAGCTCTGACACCTTTTAGCCAACAACGACCCTATGAAAATGATTTTTAAAAATCGATCACCTTATTATTATTGGTATCTGAGATATCAACTGTTAGGAGACTAGGTGTCAGAAGTGTATGCAAGTTCAGGGATCACTGTTACCCAATTGACCATGAATCTTGTGCCAAATTCTACATTCCTCTGTGATTTGGGCCACCTATGGCAGGCACCCCAAGGCCCCTGGATAGATACCCCAAGGCCCCTGGATAGATACCACAAATGCAATGTCTACAAAAGATTTACAATTATTGGCAGGATCAGCAGGAATTTACAATATAAACACAAAGGTAGTCACATATAATATTTATGAAAACGAGATCGGTGATGGGTTCTATGTGGAAATGCTAGAGAAAAAGAAACAATATTTTATAGAACACTGGAATAATTAAGCATAACAGCACTACTAATTACAATTAAAATCATTACACTATATTGCCTTGACCAATAGATGTGCGAAGATTAATTTTTGTGTTGGTGCAAAATACAAACCTTTCACTACTTTGGTGCTTTTACAGTTTTCCTAATTCTATTTAAAGCCATAGATCTTTACACAACAGGTAAATTTAAGTGGCAGGATCCTCCCCCACAATTTCGCATCCTAATATTAATCTCTGGATCAATTAACATGCCATCGGTATGTTGGGGAAATATTAAATTATTTCAGTTCCTCACAAACTTAGAAAACAATGGAATGTGCGCAATTTTCATTAACATGATGTCCACTGTTTCTCACCAGTTACCTAAGTATAAACAGTGGGCATCTGATAAATTAAAAAGCTACACTGCTGGAATACATCAAGTTTTTGAAAGAAGCTTCATCAAGAAGCATATTCACACTTTTACTAACATCTCTAAAACCGTCTTTGTTAACAACCATTTCAACAATTTTGTGGCTGAGCTTCTCATTTGGTCCTTCGCATCCACCAATCAGCTCTTTTAAACTTACAATCATGCCAGATTGAGAACCAACTGAAAAGGATGACAGGAAAGGTCCACATTATCTTCTGACCATGAAAAGCCTGCATTAAATCAGTTTATATAGTCTCAACTCAGTTTCTAGATGATGAATGCAAAACAGAAATGTGTCCTAGATGTAAACAGAAATTAAAAGCTTTGCCACTTTAGTTGTTTTTCATGTTGGGTTGGGTTTAACACACATAATTAGCTGTTACAACTAACTTAGATGGCTGATAGTTAGCAATATCAGCCATAAAGCTGATGAAGTTAGAAAAATATTGTATTTACAGAATCTACACAATCCATATTTTTTGCGAAAGACAGATGGCAAATAATTTAACTGTATATTAATAATCTACATCATAAAAAATATTATATTTCTCAATTAACCTGGTTAATGGAGGTTGCAAATCTCATTTACACTGGGCTTCTGAAAGACTGAATTGGAAAAAGCAATATTTGGAAAAAGCTGCATTTAGGAAAATAGTGACCAGGACAAAATTAAAAAATGATATGTCAAAATGCAAAATCTAGGATGATGGGTGGAATATTTATCATAAAGTTTGCTTCATTACCCAAATGATTTGAGTTGGCCATCTCAGTACACTTACTGTAATGGGTGAAACTGATAATCTTCCATTGCCTTCTCAGGGTTAATTTGGAATTGATAATCATTGAGAGCAACATCTACTAGACAAGAGAATGATAGGATAGCAACGTTGATATCTTGAGAACCATTTGTCAAATTATCAAAACTAATTGATTTTCAAATTGACCTGAACTATTATGTAGATGTTGTGTAATCCAAAGCATTGCATTCCGTTTGGAGACAGTTCATCCCTCAGCACTCAAAGTGGCAGCTACAATGTTACTCGTTTTATGCAGTGTTTCCTGATGTCCGATCAAAATGACAACAATATGACTTTTCAAGCAAGACTTTATCATCTAGTGTTTTCATTTAACAAAGGGCTTAATTTCTTGCTCACTTTTATGCCCACAGAATTTGAATGCTTTGAGAAAACCATTTAGCCATAAGCAATTTTAAAATAAGGAAATACTTTCCAAGTATGTTTATTCTGGGCTTCTGAAGAACCATGTTCAAATCCCAGTCTCAAAAGTCATTTCCTATTTGGTCACAAAACAAAAATGTAATATTATGCTGCAGCCCATTTTTTGGAATATAAACGAAGGTTGCGTAATCATGTCTAGCTCACAGCAGCACATAACCAATTACAAAGCAGCACTCTTGGGGGATTAATAAATTCTACCTTTAGATTGTTTTTCTGTCCCATAATTCTCTAGTCTAGTAGATGAGTGCAGAGTAAAATACATATGGAAAATAGTGCCTCACTCTTACACTCCCTTATGTCTTCACTCCAATACCTGTTGTTTTTTTTCTTCTCTGCTCCATCTTTTCTCTCCAGTAACTTATTCCTTCAAATGTTGCACTTTGTACTGACCTACCTTTTCCTTTTATAAAGTTGCTGGAACTCAAGGATTGTTATAACGGAACAAAAGCTCTTTGAATACACAAACCCAGTGTATTTTCTTATATGAAATCTATCAACATCTACCTTTTTGAATTTCAAAGTTGTTCGAAGGATGTCTTCTGCTCAAAAAAACTAAAACTAAAATTTCTATCAATCCATTTTGAGAAAGTGGATACACCACACACAATCAGGTTTCTTAAACCAAATTGGATTCAGTTAAGCTGTGGCTGAAAAGATCAAGCCTAACTAAGCATTTGGCTGTGACTGAGCTCTTCAAAAAAAACTACAACAACAGCAATAAAAGTTTAAAACTCAATTTGCATTATATTTTGGTATATTGGGGGTTTTATTCATAGAACTTTTGTTGTGTTATGACCATTATATTTTGGTCTGCCTTCATTCTGAGTTTGGAAATTTCTGTTGTTTAGCAAAATGGCAATTTTGACAATAATTCAGAAGTATTGAGAAAAGGTATTTCTAAATGAAGTAAATGCTAAAAGGAATGTGCAGCAAAATTATAATAAAACAAAGCAGAGATGGGCAGTAAAGTAATGCACATCAATGTAAAGACTACTTTCCAAATACAGATTGGCTCATGTCTGTGTCTTTGCATGTGAAAGTCTGCTGTTGAATTATGGTCAGAAGCTCGAAGAAAACTAGATTAGGGATCAGAGATAATCAAGCTCCCTATTTAAAGGTGCACATTTATACTAAAGATAACAAAATGCTTACGTCCTCAATCATGGTAGTAAAACCTACTTTGTATTAATTGCACCCTCTTGTCAACGAGTAGTAAAATGAGTGAGACATACTCATTTATGAATTTGCAAATCAGAAATTCTTAAAAAGCAAATTGCTTTAGGAATAGACACAAGGAACTGCAGATGCTGACATTTTGAGCAAAACGCAAAGTGCTGGTGGAATTCTGAAAAGCCAATTGGTCAGAAGAAGGGTCCCGACCTGAAATTTCACCTGCCCATTCCCAGCATAGATGCTTCTTGACCCGCCGTTCCTTGATTTAGGAATGGATTTGTTTTCTGGTGCAACAAAAACAGATGAACGTAATTGAAAGCAAAGGAAATGCAATTCAGATCCAGAGTATAACATATTCTCACTACTTCGTAATACAATTAGGGTTAATGACTTTCGGATAAATTTCCAGATAATTCCTCGATGGGACGAGGAAAGTTTCCATCTGAATATTTATACCACTTCAGATGGGAATAATGGGAATTGTCTCCATTGCATACAGCACCCAGCTAATTCAATGGTACATGTAGCTCAGTCAAATTCAAGGATAACTGTAACTCATTAACTTAACCCAGAGTAGGAGGATTAAGAACCAGAGAACATAAGTTTATGGTAATGGGGAAAGTTTTAACAGGAACCCGAGGGTTAACTTTATTTTTACACAAAGTGTGGTTGGTATATGGAGGAGGTAGTTGAGGCAGGTACTGACATAACATTGAAGAGACACTTGGATAGGTATATGAATAGGGTCGGTTTAAACGGTTACGAGCCAAGGGCAAACAGGCAGGAGCAGTGCAGATGGTGCATGTCGGTCAGCATGAGCAA
Organism: Amblyraja radiata; assembly: GCF_010909765.2. Lineage (NCBI taxonomy): Eukaryota > Metazoa > Chordata > Chondrichthyes > Rajiformes > Rajidae > Amblyraja > Amblyraja radiata. The sequence goes on from NC_045971.1 coordinate 21,734,860, forward strand.
GATGGGCTGAAGGGCCTGTTTCCACACTTTGATTCTATTACTAAATATGACACAATACTTATTTATCTTGATTGAATGCTAATATTATCTAGGAAAGAACTGCAGATGCTGGTTTAAATCAAAGGTAGACACAAAATGCTGGAGTAACTCAGTGGGATAGGCAGCATCTCTGGAGAGAAGGAATGGGTGACGTTTCGGGTCTGAGTTACTCTAGCATCTACCTAATTATATCTAGTTAGGATTTGAAAGAACCCCATTCAGACATGACGCATGTGACAAATACATTTAAAAAATCAATGCTTAGGAATTCAATCCAATTCCAGATTTTCTTCCCTAGTGCTAATAATTTAAAATAATTGATTTTTTCCACAGAGTGAAACATGATAATGAACGTTTCTGGGTTGTTTCTTATGCTATTTCCTGGTGTGAATCACATATGTACCTCAAAGCGATTACCATGTCAGAAGTCCACGAGATTACATTATTCTCGATGCAATAGTAGTCTTGGAGTACAGTAGGATAACTTATACATACTAGCTCAGGAACAGCCAACATTGTATGGCACCTCAAATCCCTGACAGCCAACTTTTATTACCAATTTTTCATGCCATGCCGATGGCACAGATTTGATTAAGCCTATTGTGGATGGACATCCTGAATCCTACCTTAGAATGGAGTACAGGGCATATATTTCTGACATCTTGAGAACAAATGAAGGATGCAGCAGGATACTAATGATTGCTGTGCTCATCGAGGAGATCCTCATAAATGCAAGCAATTGTCATGAGCAGTGATTAGCATTGACCATTGCCAAATAGCATAGATTTCCTCATTTTTGGCAGATATTGATAACATGCTGGTTCCATTTTGCAGGCACCTTCTCTGATAATTGATTGTAAGGGAGAATATCGAAGGTGATACATACATTTTGTACTGAATCTAAAATTTATTTTATAGCCCTTTGTTTTTGAATGCTGCAATACAATCTCTGTGGTCATTTTGCATCACTTATCTATGATCACTCAACATATCTGAAGCAAAGCAAGACTTTCATTGTCCTATCAGGGACACATGACAATAAACTCTCTTGAATCTTAATTAACAGAATATTGAACGTTAATAAAAAGGTCCCTTGAAGATAAGAGATCCTAAAACTTTCATGGGCTGGAGATCAGTTGTGAGAACTTTTCAACAAATGAGGATAAATGGAATACAAAGTTTACCACAACTTCAGGATATCCTGAAATGCTTTACAATAATATATTTTTAAAGTACGATCACTACTGTAATGCAGGAAACATGGCTGACAGATTTTCAGACAACAATTTGGCAAAGGCTTGATTAATCTGTTTCAGTGTTACTTACTTGGGGACAAATATTGGTTAGAATACAGAAATAATACTAATGCACTTTTAAGTGGGACTATGAGATCCTTTCACGCTTACCTGTGAGAAGATAAGCCCTTAGTTTAATATCTCATCTGAAACATGGCACTTCAAAACTATGGTGTTTTCTCAGTACTTGACTCGGGTGTCAGCTTAGACTGTAGTTCACAGGTCTTTTGAATGGAACTTAAACCCACAATGTTCTGACTAGGACCAACAGACCTAGTTTCGGAAATACTACTACACATGGTTTAGTTTAGTTTAAAGTAACAGCACGGAAATGGGTCCTTCAGCCCACTGAGTCCGCGCCAAACAGCAATCCCCATATCCTGCATAGTTACTGCACTATCCTACATAATTTATAATATTTACATAAGCCAATTATCCTACAAATCTGTGAGTCTTTGGAGTGTGGGAGGAAATTGGGGCACCCAGGGAAAACCCACGGGATCACGGAGAGAACGTACAAACCCCTTACAGACTGCACCCATAGCCAGGATTGAACCCGGGTCTCTGGCGCTGTAACACAGCAAATCTACCGCTGCGCCACCGTGCCACCCAAGCACTTGGTACTTGATAAGTCAGATAAGTTAAAAGTTATATTCTTTTCTTTTGATTTGTTGCTCACCCGCAAGGGCAGCAAATCATCTGGGCTATTGTTCCATGGTTTATGAGAAATGAAAATTTCCCTCGTTATTATGGACCTCTTTATAACGGATTTCGGTTATAGCGGATGAAATCTGTTTAAACCTCGCTGCTGTTAGCGAGGACAATTTTCATGGGATATGATCAGTGTGGCCTGGGGACTGCACCATCCCAGAGTCAGAGAAACAGAACTGAATTAAATTCAGGAACATCCTGTAACACTCAGCATATGCAGCATCATTGTAAGGAGAAACGGAGTTAACATTTGAAATTGATGTCCTTTCACCCTGAACTCCAGGCTGGCATTTGGTCGAGGTAGTCTCACTTAGAGCGGGACAGGATTTCCTCACCCCGCCACCCAAACACCCCAGACCTCCCATTTTGCTCTTAATTTCCAAACGCAGGAATCAGCAGCAGGGGCAGCAATTATTGACGATCCCCAGCAGCGTTGGACAAAGTGGTGCTGAGCGGCCTTTGCGGGCCGCTGCACTCCTCGTGATGAAGGAGGTCCAACTGGGCTCTCAGTGACATGGCTCCAGGATTCTGACCCGGCACCTGGACTATAATGTCAATGGGGGGGGACGATGGATGAGAAGGGAAATATTTAATGGGAACCTATCGATTATAGCAGACAATCGACAATAACGGACACTATTTCTCTCCCTTTGGCCCGTTGTAACGAGGGTATTTAGTAAGCTAAACTGACAAAGAAAAACTTAAGTAGATGTCACCAGAAGATAGTCTTAATCAAAAAGCATGAGCAATTATTATAATACTTTCCGTGATATTTGAGACCAAAGATTAAATATAAACAACATTTGTCTAAATGTTTGAATTTAACAGTTGGTGTTGAAAAGGATTGGCTTTGCCGATCTGAATAGCTATTTTCATCCATCCCTGGTGTACATTAGGAGACTGCAGTAAGTTCACATTTAATTAACTGTCATAAACAGATCATAAAGTGATCTGCGAGAAACAAGCAGATGAGCCCCAGCTAAAGGCATGTGCCAATTGGATGGGAGATAAATTACTCAGAGTGCAATTGTTAGAAAGTCACAGCTAGGAAAAGAGAACGCACAAAGTAATTTTCCGCAATTAGCTTAAATATTCAATTCTGAAAAATGGGAGTGATTGCTCAAATCCATTACATATGAAACCACATGCACACCATTATATAGTCTAAAACATAATCTACCCAAAAATATCCTGTAATAGATTTCCATTATAGATCCTCCTATTTCCGAAACAGATACTGGAAAAACTACGGTGACAAGTCAAATGATACTGATTTCAGTGAACATTGAACATAGAAAAGTACAGGACAGTAACAGGACTTTTGGCCCATGGTGTCCACGGCCAGAATAAGCTAAATCTGTCTGCCTACATATCATCCATATTCCTCCATTTCCTGCATATTCACGTGTCTATGTAAAAACCTCTAAAACATCACTATCTTATCGGCTTTAAATACCACCCCTGGCAGCAAGTTCCATGCGCCCACCACTCTAGTCTACCCCTCTCATAGTTTTATACACTTCTATCAGGTCTCTCCTCATCCTCCGAAAATCGCAAGAAAACGATCAGAGCTCCCCTGTCCTTCCCATTCTGACATTTGTGTCCTGGGTCTTCTCCACCATCAGTGAGACCACATGCATATTGGAAGAACAGCACCTCATATTTTGTTCGGGCAGCTTATAACTCAGCGCTATGAATATTGATTTCTCTAATTTTAAGTAACCCTGGCATTCCCTCTCTCTCTCTCTCTCTCTGCCCCTTCCCCACCATTGTCGGCCTGCCAGTTCCACTGTTTGCATCCATATATCTCTTTGTTATTACCTCTTCCGCAGGCAACAATGGATCACTGTGGGCTCCACCTTTCCTTGGTCATCGATGACAGCTTTGATTTGTTTTGAACCTTTTCATACCTCTAGTTTTCTTCTCTTCTAAATCTCAGTCTGAAGAAAGATCTCAACCCGAAGCATCACCTACTCCTTTTCCCCAGAGATGCTGCCTGACCCGCTGAGTTACCCAATATTTTGTGGCTATCTTCAGATTTATCTAGTCTCTCCTTGAGCTAATACTCTCAAATCTTGGCAGAATCCTGGAACCCCTCTTCTGCACCCGCTCCAAAGCCTCCACATCCTTTCTGTAATAGGGTGACCAAAATTTCACAGAATACTCCAAATGCAATCTAACCAACGTTTTATAAAGCTGTCACATGACTTTCTGGCTTTTATACTCAATTCCTTGACCAATAGGGATGTAATGTTGAAGCTCTATAAGGCGTTGGTAAAGCCGCATTTGGAATATAGTGACCAATTTTGGGTACCATATCTGAGGAACGATGTGCTGGCTCTGGACAGGGCCCAGATGATCTCAGGAATGAGTAGGTTAACGTATGATGAGCATTTGTCGGCAAGGAGCCTGTACTTGCTGGAGTTAAGAAGAATAAGGGGGGACCTCATTGCAACATACAGAATAGTGAAAGGCTTGGATAGAGGAGAGGATGTGGAGAGGATGTTTCCTCTAGTTGGAGGGTCTAGGACTAGAGGTCATAACCTTAGAGTTAAAGGACGTTCTTTCAGGAATGAGATGAGGAGAAATGTCTTTAGTCACAGGGTGGTGAATCTGTGGAATTCTTTGCCACAGAAGGTTGTGGAGGCCAAGTCAGTGGATTTTTTTTTAAAGGCAGAGATAGATAGATTCTTGACTAGTACAGGTGTCAGAGGTTATTGGGAGAAGGCAGGAGAATGGAGTTAGGAGGAAGAGATAGATCAGCCATGATTGAATGGCGGAGTAGACTTGATGGGCCGAATGGCCTAATTCTACTCCTATTCCTTATGACCTAACGAAGGCAAGCATAGCATGCACCTCCTCTTCAGCTCTGCTACTTATGTTGCTTCTTTCAAAGATCTACGGACTAGGTGCCCAGAATCCCTCTGTATATCAATGCGGTTTCACTGTATACTTTCTCCCTATATTTGACTTCCTAATGTGCAACACCTCATACTTGCCCGAATTGAATTCCATCTGCCATTTCTTCGCTCTTATCTGTAACTGATCTATACCCTGCTGCACCTTTAATAATCTTCTTCACTGTCCACAGCTCCACTAATTTGTTGTGTCATCAGCAAATCTACTGACCAATTCATCTACATCTTCGTCCAAGTCATTTTGTATACATCATAAACAACAGAGGTCTCCGCCCTAATCCATGCGGAAAACAGTGTTTATAGATCCACAGCCGGAATAACACACTTTCACCACCACTCTCTGCTTTCTATTGGTCAGCCAGTTCTGGATCCGAACTACAAAGTCACTGTGGATCTCATGCATTTTAATATTGTTGATCAGCCCATCATGATGAACCTTTTCAAATGCCTAAAGCCCATGTAGACAACATCCACTGCTCTACCCCCATCAGTCACCTTCATCATCTCTTCAAATGACTCAATCATCCGTGTAAGACCTGCCCCACACACACCTTCAGTGACTGTCCCTAATTACCCCAATCCCTAACCTAATGGTCCCGAATTGCTTCAAATTGAGAGTAAATCCTATCCCTAAGAATCGTCTCCAATAGCTTCCCTACCACGGAGGCACACAGGCCCATAATTACCTGGATTAACGCTATTTCCCATCTAAAACAAAGGAACAAACTACTCGCAAGTCCTCCATGACCTCAACCATAGCTAGAGAATGTATACTAAGATCTTCAAGGCCCCACTAATCTTCTCTTTTGTTTCTTTTCAATAACCTGGAATGGATCCCTTTAGGCTTGAGGACTTGGCCATCTTAATTATCTTCAAGAGACCCAACATCACATTCTTGATTCCAAAATGCCCTTGCATAATAGTATACCCTTTAATTATCTCACCTATCCTCCATGCCCTTCTACTTGGTGATGAAAAGTACTTGTTTAATACCTTATCTACATACTCTGACTCCAAGCATAAATTCCATCATTTATCCTTTGTGGTCCGATCCTCCCTCTTGTTTTTAAATGCACATATCAAGACGTTACAGACTATGAAACGAAATCGTGCTATTCTCTTTAATCCAACTTGCTAATGAGATTTTATGTCCTCTTCTACCTCTCCTAATTCCCTGCTTGAGTTCTTTCCTGCTTTCTCTATTCCTTAAAGGCCCTGGCTGAATTAATCTTCCTAAGCCATATTTATGCTCTCTTTTTCTTTATGAGCAAATTTACAACTGCTCTTGTCTTCCAAGATTCCATTCCCTTACCATCCTTGTTCCTCTTCCTTTCTGGAACATGTCAGTCCTGAACTCTGATCAGCTGGTCTTTAAACAATTCCCACATGTCAGATGTGAACTTCGCCAATAACAGCTGCTCTCAATTTACTCTCCCTAGCTCCTTCCTAATAAAATTGTAATTTGTCCTCCCCCCATTCAGTACTTCCCCCTAAGGTCCAGACTTATCCTCATTCATAACTATCTTTAAACTTAAGAAGTTGTGATCACTGTCAGTTGATTATTAAGTTCTGTGGAATCCTCGAAAGCATATTTCAGGAATGATTTATAGGAAACATAGTATAAATTCCTTTGCATACCTTCAAAAACAAACATATATCATGCCACAAAAAAAATAATCATAACATGGACTAAAACAATTTAGCAATCATTTTGGAATGTCTTAACAAGCGTAAGGAAATTCCATGCAGACATTTTGGAAAGATTTGTTTATCGTAGGACCTTTTTTTCCTGAAAGAAATTCCTCAAAAAAATAAGAACAATGAATGCAGACCACGTCTTTTGGAAGTGGTCTGCTTTGCCTGCTAGGAGGAGTCTCATCTCTTCCAAGTGTAGTGTTTCGAACATGTTTGAAATCCACATTTTTATTGTTGGTATTGGAGCATTTTTCCAAAATTTGAGTATAAGCTTTTTTCCCATTATTAGCCCGTAATTAAGTAAGTTCTTTTGGAACACGTTTAATTCGGGGTTACCTTCCGATATTCCAAAAATGATCCATTCTGCTTTTGGTACAAGTTTTATTTTAAATGATTTTGTGAAGATTTCAAATATTTCGTTCCAAAATGTTTGGATTTTTATACAAAAAACAAAAGAGTGCGCTATGGTAGCTTCTTCTGACTGACATTTATCACAAATGGGTGAGACATTGGGGAAAAGTTTATTTATTTTAGTTTTTGACTAATATAGTCTATGTAATGTTTTATATTGAATTAGAGTATGTCGTACGTCGATCGAGCATTTATGCACATATAGTAAGTGTTTATCCCAGCTCTCTTTTGAAATTTTTATAGCTAGTTCTTGTTCCCAGTCTCTTCTAATACCATCGGTTGTAGGTATTTCTATATTTAAAATAATGTTGTATAAGTATGATATTAGATCTGCATTTATGGAACTATTACAAGCATAAGGTGCAATAGTAATTTAAAATATAAATGGTACCAGGTACCGGGGTAACAGGGGGTATAAAATAATTTTTTTTTTTTTAAACACAGTTGGTATATCCTTTTTTGCGAGTTTTGTGTTACAATAGAGCGATTGTTTTTCCTTTTTTGTCTTTTCTTTCTAGGGTCTTATTTCCTTTCTTTACTTCCTTCTCTAACTTCATCCCTAAGGGGCTTTCTTTTCCCAACACTTTCCTGCACCTTCACGATTCTTGCTCACTTTCCTTACTTCTTTTATTTCTATCTTTTTTAAAGCTCGAAAAACGAAGTGGTACAACAAATGTAATAAGATATATGTGATGTGTATTATTGTAATTTACTGTACTTCTAATAAAATTTAAAAAAATAAAAATAAATAAATAAATAAATAAATAAGAACAATAATGCAATGCCCAAAATTCAAATCCAATGGGATTTTATATAACATATAACAATTACAGCACGGAAACAGGCCATCTCGGCCCTACAAGTCCGTGCCGAACAATTATTTTCCCTTAATCCCACCTGCCTGCACTCATACCATAACCCTCCATTCCCTTCTCATCCATATGCCTATCCAATTTATTTTTAAATGATACCAACAAATCTGCCTCCACCACTTCCACTGGAAGCTCATTCCACACCGCTACCACTCTCTGAGTAAAGAAGTTCCCCCTCATGTTACCCCTAAACTTCTGTCCCTTAATTCTGAAGTCATGTCCTCTTGTTTGAATCTTCCCTATTCTCAAAGGGAAAAGCTTGTCCACATCAACTCTGTCTATCCCTCTCATCATTTTAAAGACCTCTATCAAGTCCCCCCTTAACCTTCTGCGCTCCAGAGAATAAAGACCTAACTTATTCAACCTTTCTCTGTAACTTAGTTGTTGAAACCCAGGCAACATTCTAGTAAATCTCCTCTGTACTCTCTCTATTTTGTTGACATCCTTCCTATAATTGGGCGACCAAAATTGTACACCATACTCCAGATTTGGTCTCACCAATGCCTTGTACAATTTTAACATTACATCCCAGCTTTTATACTCAATGCTCTGATTTATAAAGGCTAGCATATTTTCAACTGCTGTTTTGGGGAAAGTGATTACTTTGGCTTTACTAACTATGTTTCACTTGATGCAGTAACATTTAGAAGATCAACAATCAAATAACATTCTTTGTCCTCTCCAAGATCTGTGACTTGCTGCAATTTCACATATAGCTTGATAAGCAGAGCTCATCTGCCTTTGTCTGTGGAGGTCAAAGTCACTGTGACTCCCAGCTTCCAAGACTCCTCGTATTCCAGAGTGCTACTGCTGATCTTTACCACATTCCAGTTTGGATCTCACTATTGCCATAGGACCTCATTCAAACATACTAAAGGGGCTGTCCCACTTGGGCGACCTAATCCACGAGTCCAGAAGAGTGTCTTCGACCTTCAAACTCAAGGGCACTCGCCTGGAAAGTCTCGCGCTGGAATGACTGTGCGCATGAAACCGCGAGCTGGATCGACCGACCGCACACACACACACATACATCGCGAAGGCGGGGTCCGGGAAAGCGGGGGAGCGCTGTCTGCGCGATGAAGTGGAAGATAAACGGCTGCCACAGTGTACGGTAGGTCCTTTAGGGGGGGGGGGGAGAGAGAAGGGGGGGAGAGAGAGAAGGGGGGGGGAAGGGGGGGGAAGAAGGGGGGGGGGGAGAAGGAGTGGAGACACTTTTAAGAAGTATAATAAAGTTTGGCGGGCATTTTACCTGCCGGTAGGTTTTCCTAGGTCCTGAAAACTCCAATGTGCCAATCAAAATGCCCGGTCAGCGAAGGAGATTGCCTACGACTTCCCTCGACTGCCTATAAGTAAATAGCGACCCCACTCCACTGCACTACGAGTTAAAAAGACCCATGCCAACCAAATTTTACTTGTGGAAATGTTTTCAATATGCTGACAAATTTTCCGCGACCTAGCTGAGGCCACGTGTATTCGGGAACTTCCCTCAAGCATGAAGGAGAGTTCCAGCGACCTCATGGGACCTCCTAGGACCACGTGTCGACCATGCTGCGAATTTGAAGGTCGAATGCACTCCTCTAAACTCGCAGATTAGGTCGCCCAAGTGGGCAGCCCTTTTAGAAACAGACGACTTCATCCGTCTTTCCTTCCACTCAGAGAGACAAGGTAGAGCAGGCATTCATGGACTAAATTCAAGTGCAGCAGATTTCTCACAGTAACCTCAATGACTGCCTCCATCAGGAGCAACACAGTAGCACAGAGTTGCTGCCTTACAGTGCCAGACACCAGGGTTCGATTCTGACCTTGGCCGCTGTCTGTACGGAGTTCGTACAATCTCCCTATGACCATGTGGGTCTTCTCCAGGTGCTCTGGTTTCCTCCCACATTCCAAAGCAAGTTTGTAGGTTAATTGGCTTCTGTAAATTGCCCCTGGTGTGTAGGATAGAACTAGTGAATGGGTGATCGCTGGTCGGTGCTGACTCAGTGGGCTAAAGAGCCTGTTTCCACGCTGTATCTCTAAACTAAACCAGACACCTGGATGTAACCCTGGAAAGTGCTTGCGGTCCCAACGCACAACAGAATATGCCTTTTGCTGGCACTGTTCTGCACTAGCCTATCCATGTCTTGCGAATCTGTCAGGAGCAAACTTCCATACCCTATCCAGCTGCTACCACATGCCCCCAACATGGACATCATTACAACATCCATTCATTATGTCGCAAAACCCCTTCCGCCCCCCCCCCCCCCCTCCCCTTTCCAAATCCGAAAGTTCACATGAAATTGTAGCATTAGCTAGCTGGAGAGATCTCAGCTGTGAGGTTAATATGGGTAGCTGTGAGACCTTTTAATAGACTATTACACGGCACCACATTGAAATGACACAGTTCAATATTACATAGAGAAACCTGAGAACACTCATTTTTTTTTAAACCTTGCAACTGAAGATCATGATCTTTATGGGACTTCCCAAACAGATTCATACCAACCAAAAGTACGGTTTTAGTGCTATTGGATGCACTACAATTTAGGCCAAAATGTTTTCATTCAGAATTTGTTCAAGTACTATAATTTTTAATTTGATTTAAATTCTGATCCACTGGAAAATATCTCGATTAGATAGGCATATGTAATTCTACATGAAGATAGATGCAAAATGCTGGAATAACTCAATAGGACAGGCAACATCTCTCGAGAGAAGGAATGGGTGACTTTTCGGTTCGCATTGATATTCAAATAAATTTATTTTGAAGGGCCAAATGCCATGTAATTTGTCTATATTTTCATCGATACATTCATGTGGGCTTTATTCTAGTGTTTTTTGGTCTGCAGTAATCAATGCATATTCAGAAAATAGAGGATTAATATTTTTAAAAATTGTAAATTTTTTAATAGTACAAGTGTTCTCTGTTGCCCACTATTTTAGGACTGCAATAATGTTAAAAAATAATATTATATTACATCAGAGCAGAGGAAGCAACAAGAGAATTGAGGATTTAAAAAAAAATATTGCTGTCTGCTAATAGGGTTGTCCACAAAGAATTCACCAGAATTACTCAATGGCGCATCAATAGGAAAGCCCAATCCACGTCAGAAATGGAGCTTTAGAAATTTCACTTCATTACTGCTAATGCACCATTGTGCGGATTCAAGAAATTCAATCAGTCACCATGATCTGGGTGACTTCACACTGTATAGATAGAGAAAGGAGTCCTAAAATCTATATTTCAGTTTTATTTTTAGCTTGCACATCTTAATATTAGGTTCCCAAGCTTAATATTAGATCCTCAACTGGCTCTGAATGATACCTCACGTCTGAGTCAGTGCTTGAGAATGAGAAATTGTTTTGAAGTATCCACTTAGCTCTATCATTTTCTTATTTCAATTATATCTATTCCATGATTATATTATTGTATGTGCTATTGAGATTACAACTGGTGTCGAAACATGCTATATGTGAATGAATATTTGCCATTTAAAAATACTAATAAACACACCAAACTTCCATTAATCTTTACCTGAGAACTGTTCTGAATCATGCAGACCATTATCAAATCAATGAAATATGCCATATAAATATACAAAATAAATTTATAAAAGTACAAAGCCATTATGTGAATGCGGTCATTATTACAATACAGTAATTTATTAAAATTCCTGTTACATATTAATATATCAATTAATTATGAACATTTTTTATTTAGTGGCCCAATTCAATCAGAAATACATTCAAACTTTGCTAATGTGAGAAACATCTTTACATGACCAGATGTTTACTTCTAGATTAAATGTCATATTTCATCACATTTCACAATTCTAGTGGCATATGCACTTAACATGATCATCACCACACAATAATATACCCGAAAACTAAAATTAAATAACACTTTTCCAGAGGAAGCAATCAGAAACGGGATGAATTCAAAATGTTGTACTGTGCTAATCACGACAATTATCAATGACAGTGAAAATGATTTAATTAGAAAAGTACACCCAATGCACAAGGTAGCTGTGCATATTCTGTAACCTGGCCAGAGTAATTTCTCCCCTAGCTAACATTGTGATCAGAAAAAATGTTATCATTTAGCTCTGAAAGGAAATTTATTATATAAACGATGAAAAGGGAAATCATGAATAAATGAGCAGAAACAGAGATAGGGCATAATGCATAAGAGATTAAAGCAATTGAAAATAGTGAACAGAAATTAGGAAGTTCAAAATATTATTTTAAGATCTGATAATAGTTTTTCGGTTGAAATGCTACAAAAAACGTAGCAGTTTATGAATACGACTGGTCAGCTCATTTTAAATATGTTTAAAGTATGTTCATTAATAAGATAGCTGATAAGAAAATCGATCAAAATCTCTAAATGCGTAGGTTTGTTGTCTCCATATTTTTTTTATTTTTTAAAATTTTTTTTTAGGAAAGTGAGCAAGAATCGTGAAGGTGCAGGAAAGTGTTGGGAAAAGAAAGCCCCTTAGGGAGGAAGTTAGAGAAGGAAGTAATGAAAGGAAACAAGCCCCTAGAAAGAAAAGAAAAAAAAGGAAAAACAATCGCTCTATTGTAACACAAAACTCGCAAAAAAGGATATACCAACTGTGTTTTTTTTGTTTTTTTAATTTATTTTATACCCCCTGTTACCAGATCCTGGTACCATTTATATTTTAAATTACTATTGCACCTTATGCTTGTAATAGTTCAATAAATGCAGACCACGTCTTTTGGAAGTGGTCTGCTTTGCCTGCTAGGAGGAGTCTCATCTCTTCCAAGTGTAGTGTTTCGAACGTTTGAAATCCACATTTTTATTGTTGGTATTGGAGCATTTTTCCAAAATCCTAATTCCCTGCTTGAGTTCTTTCCTGCTTTCTCTATTCCTTAAAGGCCCTGGCTGAATTAATCTTCCTAAGCCATATTTATGCTCTCTTTTTCTTTATGAGCAAATTTACAACTGCTCTTGTCTTCCAAGATTCCATTCCCTTACCATCCTTGTTCCTCTTCCTTTCTGGAACATGTCAGTCCTGAACTCTGATCAGCTGGTCTTTAAACAATTCCCACATGTCAGATGTGAACTTCGCCAATAACAGCTGCTCTCAATTTACTCTCCCTAGCTCCTTCCTAATAAAATTGTAATTTGCCCTCCCCCCATTCAGTACTTCCCCCTAAGGTCCAGACTTATCCTCATTCATAACTATCTTTAAACTTAAGGAGTTGTGATCACTGTCAGTTGATTATTAAGTTCTGTGGAATCCTCGAAAGCATATTTCAGGAATGATTTATAGGAAACATAGTATAAATTCCTTTGCATACCTTCAAAAACAAACATATATCATGCCACAAAAAAAATAATCATAACATGGACTAAAACAATTTAGCAATCATTTTGGAATGTCTTAACAAGCGTAAGGAAATTCCATGCAGACATTTTGGAAAGATTTGTTTATCGTAGGACCTTTTTTTCCTGAAAGAAATTCCTTAAAAAAATAAGAACAATGAATGCAGACCACGTCTTTTGGAAGTGGTCTGCTTTGCCTGCTAGGAGGAGTCTCATCTCTTCCAAGTGTAGTGTTTCGAACACGTTTGAAATCCACATTTTTATTGTTGGTATTGGAGCATTTTTTCAAAATTTGAGTATAAGCTTTTTTCCCATTATTAGCCCGTAATTAAGTAAGTTCTTTTGGAACACGTTTAATTCGGGGTTACCTTCCGATATTCCAAAAATGATCCATTCTGCTTTTGGTACAAGTTTTATTTTAAATGATTTTGTGAAGATTTCAAATATTTTGTTCCAAAATGTTTGGACTTTTATACAAAAAACAAAAGAGTGCGCTATGGTAGCTTCTTGTGACTGACATTTATCACAAATGGGTGAGACATTGGGGAAAAGTTTATTTATTTTAGTTTTTGAATAATATAGTCTATGTAATGTTTTATATTGAATTAGAGTATGTCGTACGTTGATCGAGCATTTATGCACATATAGTAAGTGTTTATCCCAGCTCTCTTTTGAAATTTTTATATCTAGTTCTTGTTCCCAGTCTCTAGGTATTTCTATATTTAAGATAATGTTGTATAAGTATGATATTAGATTTGCTGATTCAGCCTTTGTCTTCATGGCTTCATCCAATAGGTCTGGGGACATGTTATGATAGTCTTTTGTGTATTTTTTCAGATAGTCACGGATTTGAAGATATTTAAAATATTGATTATGTTTCAAATTATATTTCAGTTGTAATTGTTGAAATGATAATAATTTTCCTAATTCATACAAGTCTCAGAGCGTTTTGATTCCCATTCTTTCCCATTGTGTAAATAATTTATCTATAATTGAAGGTTTAAACGACGGGTTATTGACTATTGGCATTAAAAGAGATAGATTTCTTAATTTTAGATTCTGTTTTATTTGTTTCCAAGTTCTAATTGTACTATGTATCATTGGATTTTTATTATAATTTTTGTTATTCAGATTCATTGGTGAGAGGAGAGTCGCTCCTGTATTACACGGAGAGCAGTCCGCTCTCTCCATTACAATCCAGTCCACCTGCTGGGCAGAATTGTCCAGCAGGTGAATCATATTTTTAATATTTACTGCCCAATTATAGTACATAAAATTGTCTCCATATAATAGCATAAGAAACCACTACATTACACAAGGTATTGTAGTGCAGAGATAGTGTCATTGACTCATGTAGCATGGGGAAAAAAGGCTTCGGCCCAACCTGTCCATGGCACACATCTCTTGAAACCATTGCTATATTTGGATGTTGACAGAACATCTCAATTGTTAAACTATGTGGAACTTCAATACTTGTCAGCAGTTAGCATATCACACAACATTACTCCCCAAAAATGTTTCCATTTTGTGGTGTTTTAATTTCACTATCAACATAGCTGTGTGAACAATCAGTTCAAAGGGTTGTTTCCCTCTCAAAACTGGGTTATAACACCTTTAGATTTTGCTGGTGGATAAAATCTCAATAAGCAAAGTTGCTAATTACAGCAAAGATTTTGCAAAGTATGTGCAACTTAAGAAACCTACTAAAAATGAAATACTTAGTTATATAACAATCTCATGTACACTTTTGACAAATTCAGTAAAGAGCCCTGAACATTTCTTTGGGTGGGGGGTTGGGGAGGGAAGTTGGTGAGGAGCTGGAGGAAGACATTAAGTTGGCTGAAATATTTTTGCTCAAGGACAAACATCCTGAAATAAATCCCAATGACTTGGCACAGTCTGCAGAACTGTGGTTGCCATGACAAGCCAATTAGTATGCCATGTACAAAACAGCTGAATTACTGCATCTCTAAGGTTTCCTGTTTAGATTAAAACAGGTTATCTACTTGGGTGTGGAATAAATGAGTTTACCAAAGAAAAGCAATATATCTGAAGTCATTTAGTGACAAACAGGACACTGAGCCACAGTTAAAGCATGCGAGGAACCTAATGGAAATAAAATACAATTGAGTGAGAAAACCTGCACATGAAACCTGCACAAAAACTTGCACATTTCAAAGAAAATATACTATGAATGAACAATAAAGTTGTTTGTATTCCATTTTTCATTAATCAGTTTAGAATTTAAATTGTTTTGTAATTGCTTTTGAAGAAGGTTTTATGTTTACCCTTCAAACTTTGCAACTACTTTGCATTATTTCTGCTGGCCATGAGATTAACATTTTCAAAGTTGAAAATGACCAACATCTACTACAATCCCACTGACTCCAATGGCTATCTGGACTACACTTCTTCCCACCCAGCTTCCTACAATGACTCTATCCCCTTCTCCCAATTCCTCCGTCTGCGCCACATCTGCACCCAGGATGAGGTGTTCCAAACCAGGGCGTCGGAGTCGTCCTCATTCTTTAGGGAACGGGGGTTCCCCACTTCGACTGTAGATGAGGCTCTCACCAGGGTCTCTTCTATATCCCATAGCTCTGCTCTCATTCCCCATCACCCCACTCGTAACAAGGACAGAGTCCCCCTTGTCCTCACCTTCCACCCTACCAGCCATCACATACAACAGATAATCCTCCGACATTTTCGCCACCTCCAACGGGATCCCACCACTGGCCACATCTTCCCATCTCCTCCCCTTTCAGCTTTCTGCAGAGACCGCTCCCTCCGTAACTCCCTGGTCAATTTGTCCCTTTCCACCTAAACCACCCCCTCCCCTGGTACTTTCCCTTGCAACCGCAGGAAATGCTGCACTTGTCGCTTTACCCCCCCCCCCCCCCCCCCGTCTCCATCCAAGGACCCAAGCAGTCTTTCTAGGTGAGGCATAGTACCTCCTCCAACCTCATCTATTGCATCCACTGCTCTAGGTGTCAGCTGCTCTACATCGGTGAGACCAAGCGCAGGCTTGGCGACCGCTTCGCCCAACACCTCTGCACAGTTCGCATTAACCAACCTGATCTCCTGGTGGCTCAGCACTTCAATTTCCTTTCCCATTCCGTATCAGGCCTTTCTGTCCTGGGCCTCCTCCATGGCCAGAGAGAGTCCCACCGCATATTGGAGGAGCAGCACCTCATATTTTGCTTGTATAGTTTACACCCCAGCGGTATGAACATTGGACTACTCCAATTTCAGGTAGTCCTTGCTTTCTCCCTCCTTCACCTCTCCTCCTCAGCTCTCCCACAGCCCACTGTCTCCGCCTCTTCCTTCCTTCTTCCCGCACCCCCACCCTCATCAGTCTGAAGAACGGTCTCAACCCGAAACGTCGCCTTTTCCTTCGCTCCATAGATGCTGCCTCACCCGCTGAGTTTCTCCAACATTTGTCTATTTTCAGTTAAAAGTCACTAAAATACTATATTTCATCTTACATTTCGGTAAATCCAGTAAGCTATGGTACAGTTTAAATAAATCTTTTTCAACTGGTATATTACTTTTAATACCATAAAAATCCTTCTGGTCTATCAATTAATGCTAATTCTGATATTTTATATTTTTCCATATATTTTATACTGTACATTGTTCAATATTTTCTATTTCAATGTTCTGCTTCTTTTCTTCAACCTCTGCCAACCAAAAATTATTAAATTTACTTCTAAGTACAGGATAATTTAAAAGCATCCTGGATTTTGTATATTTAGTGCATTTTTAAAACCAGACCCATTGTTTACACATTTATAACATTAGATGTAGCAATGGGACTTGGCGATAAAACTACAGCTCATGACATCATCGTATGGTTGCATATCCCTTGAATTAAAAGCAAAGGAACATTGAATGAAACTACTTGTTTGTATATTAATATAGAATAGTAACCCGTGATTGGTTTCACATTGTCTTTAAGTACCATGCAAGGAAAGTTGACTATTGCAATGCTACACTGTTTACAGGAAATGTTACTCCCTAAAGCATAAAGAAATCCAGGATGATGCATAAACCTAATCGTGGCAAAGCCTCCAAATCGGACGTTTTCATCTTCATTGGAAATGGAGGCAGGGGGAGTCACCACAGATTGTCAGTCGTCTGACACAATATTAAATGTGAGTATCATCATGGCAACCCTAAATATGTATGGTCCTTCTTGTGACAATGTTGTGTCTTGAATTATTACCCTTAGGCCCAAGCACTATATTTTAAATCCAAAAAACATACAGACATCCATTTAACATGCTAAACATAGCTACAGTGAATTAAAATGAGAGAAGCTGGATTGACAAACTGTTTTAAACTGCTAAAGCTGTGCTGGCAACATTAAAAAGCTTAAGTTTCCACTGCTAAAAATATCTCAATATTCTTAGCTTTGGCATACCTCAGAAAGCAGTATGGTATCACATAGCTATCTAGTGCTGACAGATAACCACCACGTGCTGAATAAACAGGTCCCAGAAATAAGTTCTTGCAAGAAAATTAAGGTTTGAACCGTTTAACAATCACACCAATAACAAATTCCTGAAAACTAATGTTCCTAGAGAAGAATCAATTTCCTACAATAAGCCTTTAAAGAAAATCAATCAATACTTGCATGCAATAATAAAGTGACAACATTACGGCAATTTTAAGGTATGAAAGCGTTTTTCAAAAACTTGCATTTCATTAACAAATTGCTGAGAAGTTCTTGTCATGTTTAATTATTACGTATTTAATGATGTAATATAATCCATATGAAAGGAATCACCATCAACACTGTTCCGTTTCATATTAGCATTGGAAACATTTTGCATATATCAGACTAACTATTATCAAGATGAATCATTCAGCTTACCCGAGGTTGGCATATTGTGTATCCGATTTTGTGGCAAAAGTTCTAGGGGCTGCTCTCGTCCAGATACACCATCTGAGGAAAAACACGATTCAGTTTCATATATAGTCTGTAGCATCTTTTTCAGGCGAGGCACTGTGGGCCTCAGTAACATGACAAAGTCATCAAACACAATTTTGAGATCTTCTTCACAATTTTTGAAACTTCTAAGCTGGCGAGTCTTATCTTCTAAATGTTGCTGCTGGAAGCAGTGTATAAAAATCCCCAGATTCTTTTTAACATAGTCAAGCCTGGTGAAATGCACAGTGGAACAAACATCCTAATTAACGTTGGGATTTTCAGCCGCTACAGCAAACATTCTGTCATCTTCCTTTGAACAAGTGATTAATCAGACACATGCAACCATCGTGGTTAGATAGGGATAGCTCTTCACCTAAAAGGACCCTTAAATGCACTGACAGGTACGATTCAGTATGAAAATATTAATCCTCTCACTGGCAATGAACGCAACCATACAAGCTGCCTACTGCAATAAAAGCTAGCACATTTACATACAAGTTAACAATAATACAGCCTGAAGCAGACTGAAATAGAATGATAGGAGGGGTCAGCTATAAATAGGTCATGCATGCTCAGGGAACAAGGAACATGCATATAAACACAGGCAACCAATCAGCAGTGTTAAAATACCATTTCCTAGCTCGTGCACACTTTAACATGGACATTATTATCAAGAGTAACTAACCTCTGCTCTGCATTTAGTTTAAATATATCAGTATTAAAAATAAACTATATAGAAGCCATAACACATAGCAAAAACTCAATGGTAATAATCTGTTTTCCACAAAGATACACGTTTATGTGTAAATGAGCATACAAACACATTTTAGCTCAGTCAGGTTCAAACATCCATACTTAAATAATAATTCTTCTGGATTTTGGTTCATCTATATTTCATTATGACAGTTCAACCCTAACGGGGATTATTTCCTTTGTGGCTGTTGGAGGGCAGGGAGGGTTGGAGGAAATGTCACTTTACGACACGTGCCATACTTCAAAAATGTGTGGCAATTTAAAATAAATTGGAAGACTGCTGACTTCCTTCGTGATTTTGATAAAAAAGTAAACAACCGCTAAACCCACAAGAGGAATATATTGTTTTCCAGAAGTCCTGAATTAATATCAACGTGTTTAGCCATTAACCTATGATGAGGTTAGTGTTCCTTCTAAACAGACTGCTGAGCGTTCCAAATTCTAATACTTGTATCTACCAAACTGAATTAGGTTACTTCATTTGCTTAAGATTCTTCGAGATTATTGCGTACTTAAATCACACGTAAAGCTTGTATTTATTCAATGCTTTTGGAAGAATGTGATGAAGAAAAATGGCAAACAGAGAGAATGAACTGAATACACATTATTCATCCTGCAATTAAGTCATGTTTACAATACTTGAGGTTGACATTTTTGTCTTTGACCATATAATTATCATCCAACTGCAGTTGCACTTACTATTTTAAAATTAACAAAGTTACAACAAAACAATGTTGTTAACAAATGTGATGCACTCGCACAGAAAGACAGCCTTGACAAACTTGAGCACCTGTCTTCAATTTTATTTTAAGGAGTACACACTAACTGTTTGGTGCATGGCTTGAGTGTGCTACTTTGATACTAACAAAAACTGTCAAAACACACTTGTGTGCAAGAAACTGTATCATGCATTGACAGCAAGATCACTGGAAGAACAGAATGCTCTGGCCTCTTATTCCGTAACCATTTATATTTTAATAATTAAACACATCCAATTTAACGTCAGCTGATTCTATCCCTAAATATTGCAGCAAATTGACATGGGAGAGAAAAATTTGTTTCTGCAGTCAATTACACCTACATTGAGTATTGCATTCTCCATGTAATAACCACATTCTCTCTGATGCAAAAGACAGACCGACAGCAGGATAGTCACACTGTTGTGAAAGTGCACCTGAGACTACATTCAAGGTAGAAGTACAAAGGACCTCCTCCACAAGTATCTATCTTACATAACAGTGATTCCACTAATTAGAGTGGGCAGCTTCAGGTTGAACTATAAAAAGCTCAAGAATATTTCCAAGTGGAAAAATACTGTAAAAGTATTGATGAAGTACTTGTATAAAGAGTGTAATAAGTGCCTTCTGGCAACACGTGGATGACATGGATCCAATTATTTTCATCAGTATTACACCCACACTGAACTACAAATAGCCACAGTAAATGCCTCTTCTGCAGGCGAAATTGTATATAGCTTTATTCCCTGTTATTAACACCTTCTTACACAGCCCTGTTCTGTTTACTAAAAAGCTCTGTGAGAAGTAAAGCATCACTGCTGTGATGTTTAAGTCCCTGTCCTTTAAAAATTAAAATGTTTTCCAAAAAACATTGGAACTATTATTTAACTGCACCAAAGTCACTTTAAACCAAAGGAAAAAGTGCATCCCACAAATCCCCAAATTGAAAAAAGTATTCTTACACTAAAATAACCCTGGGACTATTTTAACACTCTCAAGATTAAAGCAGCATTAATGATAACTCACTAATAGGTAAGAAAATGTGTTTAAATCAAGCCCAAACTACATAACATTCTGCAATAAATTGAAATTATGATATATCAAAGTCTTATTTAATACATAAAATAAATAAGGCATAATTCACATCTAATAAAAATAACTCGGCTATTGTTTAATGCTTTTATTTAAAATACTCAACTGCAAATTGTGGACACCAACTTATGTGGTGTGCAGTTAAATAAATCAAACTGAGCAAAAAAAAAAGCAGCAATGGAGAGAAAAAGATCAGCGGAAGAAAAGCTTGCGTGAAATGGCCTGAAGCCTCGGAGAAGAAAGAATGGAAGACCATAAATGCAGACCTGACCAGCATCCTAGGGGTACAGTTGAAAGGGGTACAGTCGAAAGAAAGCTTGACAAGATGGGGGACATCATCTATAGCTATGGAGCAGAACGATATGGAATAACGGAGAAAAAGGGAAAGGCACCAGCTTTGGAAAGCAAGTCCAGACGGCAAAAGGAGATGGAATGCTTAATCCGGGAGAGAAGGCAGCTCAAGAAGCAGTGGAGGAAGGCTTCTTATAGTGAAAAGGAGGGCATCAACATTCTCCATCAAAAGCAGTTTAGCAACCCTGAGACCAGCAGAGTACCTGCGGAAATCACGAAAAAAAAAACAAACGAGATCACGCTTCTTCAAGGACCCTTATAAGTTTGTAAAATCATTTTTCATCAAAGAAAAGGGAGGAAATCTGAAAACATCAAGGCAGGAGCTGGACGAGCATCTGGCAAGAATGCATGCGGATGACAAGAGACACCAGAAGACAGCTATTCCAACGGACATTCCACCAATTGAACAACCAGAGCACCAGATGGACATTAATCGTCCAAAGTGGAGGGAGGTAGAACAGACAGTAAAGTGGGCAAGAGCATCTTCAGCCCCAGGGCCAAGTGGGGTTCCGTATCGACTCTACAAGGGTGCTCCTTATGTTCTTCGCTTCCTGTGGAGGCTAATGAGAGTGGCTTGGGAGAAGAGAGTCATACCCAAAGCATGGCGCAGGGCAGGAGGAATCCTGATTCCGAAAGAGAAGGAATCCACAGATGTCAGCCAATTCCACACTATCAGTCTCCTCAATAAGATCTTAGCTCAGAGGATGACCTGCTATTTAGAGAGAAACAACCTCGTGGATACAACAGTCCAAAAAGCAGGCATCCCAGGGTTCTCTGGATGTCTCGAACATACCAGCATGATTTGGCACCAAATCCAGACTGCAAGAAATGAGAAGAGAGATCTGCATATCATTTTCCTGGACCTTGCCAACGCGTTCGGAACTGTCCCTCAGTTTCCTCTGGGCATCCTTTGACTTCTTCAGGATACCAGAGACTATCGCAAGCCTTGTCAAGGCTTATTTCCAAGATCTGCAGCTCTGTTTCACCACGCCTGACTTTACGACCACATGGCACTGCATGGAGATTGGCATTATGGCGGGGTGTACCATCTCCCCATTGATTTTTACAATGGCTATGGAAGTCATCATAAGGGCCTCCAAGTGGGTGGTGGGTGGCGAGCGGTTGAAGTCTGGAGTCCGTCGATCACCCATCAGGGCCTACATGGATGACATGACAATCATCACAACAACAGCACCTTGCACCAGGCGACTTTTAGGGAAGCTTCAAGAGAACATCACTGGGGTCAGAATGAAATTCAAGCCATCCAAATCAAGAAGCATTTCTATAATCAAAGGCAAACTGGTTCTTCATTTATCAAGAACCTATCCCAACTGTATCAGAGAAGCCAATCAAAAGTCTGGGAAGATGGTATAACTCTAAGCTGAAGGACACCGATCAGGCTAACGAGTTTAGGCAAGAAGTCATCAAAGGTCTGGCGAAAATCGACCGATCCATGCTGCCTGGAAAGCTGAAAATCTGGTGGCTGCAGTTTGGGTTATTACCTCGCCTTATGTGGCCACTAACCATGTATGACATCACACTCACAAGAGTCGAGAAGATCGAAAGAACAATCAGCTCCTTCGTGAGAAAGTGGTTAGGTGTTCCTCGGTGCCTGAGCAGCGTAGGCCTGTACGGTCAGGGGGTACTCCAGCTGCCTCTCTCTAGCCTCACAGAGGAGTTTAAGTGCACTAAAGTAATACTAAAGATGACCCTGGCAGAATCAAGGGACACGGTCATCCGAGCTGCTGCTCCAACCCTGGCAGCAGGAAAGAAGTGGATGGCTAAGAATGCGACACAGCAGGCAAAATCTGCTCTCCACCAAGGCGACATGATTGGGCAAATCCAACAAGGAAAACGTGGCTTGGGGCTTGGCGGAAAGCGACCTTGCTGGAACACGGCATCATCACTGGAGCGCCAGAAGTTGGTTGCGGCCGAAGTCCGCCGACAGGAGGAATCGAGTAGGTGTGCCAAGGCTGTGTCGCAAGCTAAACAGGGCCAGTGGATGAGATGGGAGGGTGTGGAAAAGAGGAAGATCAGCTGGAACGACATGTGGGAGATGGAGGCAAGCAGGATAAGTTTCCTCATTCGGGCAACCTATGATGTCCTTCCTAGTCCAAAAAAATCTCAACCAATGGCTGGGCGAAGATCCATCATGCCCCCCTGTGTTCAACACCAGCCACGCTTAAGCACATCCTCACTGGGTGTAAAGTAAGCCTCTCCCAAGGACGGTACACCTGGAGACATAATCAAGTACTCAAATGCCTGGCAGCGACTCTGGAAAGCAGGAGAACAGCCAACAATGCCCTGCCGCCCAGAACAACCAACCCAGTTAAGCCAATTGCCTTTGTTCGAGAGGGAAACAAAGGTAATGGAAAATTCCACCAAGGACCAGGTTTGGACAGCTGGAGGCAGCCCCGGATTGGCAGATGCTGGTGGATGTGGATCAACGGCTTACAATTCCATCACCCACTTGGAGGCCCTTATGATGACTTTATACTCATTTTTAAAGAAAACGTTTCCCCAGATTTTTACTCCATTGTATCCATATTTGCAAGTCAGGTCCTGAACATTAATATCAATGTATTCCATAATTTTATCCATTCCATCCCTTTCTCTGTAGAAAATTATGCTCTCCCAAGTTCTCTTCAAAACACAGCACTTGTTTCTGGTTACAATGAAAAGAACATCACATCGTACATTTCTTTGGCCCTTGTCATCATTGGGACGTTGATTGTGACATTCTCAAGTGTTGCCCAAAGAGAATATCTCATTACATCGAGGACACTTGTGGGCATGATATTACAGTATGAAGTAGAGACGACCACATTCAACTTTAATGCTTCTAATTGCCCAACTACTTACTAAACAAGGATTATGCAGGAAAGTAAAGTAGAACATTTTCTGCACTCTGAATCACCTTCTTTCTTGTCCATTTTGTTTCGTCTTAAACAAATACAAAAATATCTTGGATTTTTGTCACAGCAATGGTCCAATTATTAAATCATTTTGATACTCACTGATCATCCATTTTGCTGTTCTTTCCCAATGCCATTGCTTCCTCTATCGTCAAAAATACTCTTCTTATCCTAGTTGTAAACCTCCAGTTTCTTACACAAAACACAAACTTTATCTGATTTTAAAAAGAACGCCTAAGATTGTTAACTATCCAACTGCCTTTCCTGACATGCTAACATTGCAAATATTCACTAAAAGTTGGTTCATTTTTTAAATGAGCATACATTTCTTGGGTGCAGACTTCCAAATGCTACTTAATGCACTGTGCACATTAGTGATACAAGGTGTGGTAGACGTCATATTGGTGAGGAAAAAACAGAAAATTCTGTAAGTGTTGCAAATTTGAAACATTGACAGTTTCTCTTTCTATGGACGTTGCCTAACCTGCTTTTCCAGCATTTTATGTTTATGTTTCAGATTTTCAGCATAATGGTACTGGCTTTCACATGAATGCAGACACAAAGAATAGGGAGATTGTATTAACAATGTGTGCAATCTGAAGAGGGACCTCACTATATTTTGGAGCTCAGCATTCTGATTCTCAGTCTTTTCTTAACTTCACAGTGGAATATTTCTTTATAGTAGGAAGGAACCATTTTAAACAATCAATAATCACACTCTAGTTGAGTTGCTAATTGTTGCGAAAATCATACAAATATATGACTTTGTGGAACTCTATAAAGTTGTTAAAATAAAAGAATCCACAATGTATCTTTATTTTTTTCTATCATTACCCACGCAAGGAGTGGTTCTTGTCTAACCAGCAAGAAAAGGCTACAACTGCCATGTCCGGTGAATAAAGGCAAAGCGATTAAGAGTAACCAGTACAGAGCATCTGCAGCTTGTAAATCAGACAGGTTAGGAAGGAACTAGAAATGGGAACCGATTAATAGAATTTTTCAAGTAGGTCCTGCTCCAAAACTATTTCTGGCCTCAACAATATCTGTTCCAGTGGTGACAAACACCCTCCCCTCTATGGAGACACATGGAATTGCTGATGCTGGAATCTTGAGCAAAACACAAAGTGCTGATGATCAGGTCATGGAGTCTCACCAGGGGGAGCTGTGATGATAAGCATTGCTCCAAGTCTTTGGGGGGGGGGGGGGGGGGGGGGTGCCTATCATGGCTGAATATCGGTGTTTGCAAACTGTAAAATATGTGCAAGACATTTGCAACTCTGGTAAATTGTGCAAGACTGAGGTAAGATTTTAATAGTTAGTCAAGTCAAGTCAAGTTTATTCGAGATGTGCAGTGAAATGAAAAGTGGCAATGCTTGTGGATTGTGCAAAAAAAAAAACTACAAAACAGAATGGAACAGAATCACATATTCACATATTACATATTTGTGGGAGGGAAAAAAAGAAAAAAAACAGCAATTTTAAAAAGACACCACACACCAGTAAAATGGTACAGTAAAGTTAGTCCCTGGTGAGATAGGAGTTTACAGTCCTAATGGCCTCTGGGAAGAAACTCCTTCTCATCCTCTCCGTTTTCACAGCATGGCAACGGAGGAGTTTGCCTGACCGTAGCAGCTGGAACTGTCCATTGCTGGGGTGGAAGGGGTCTCCCATGATCTTGTTGGCTCTGGAGTTGCACCTTCTGATATACAGTTCCTGCAGGGGGGCGAGTGTAGTTCCCATAGTGCGTTCGGCCGAACGCACTACTCTCTGCAGAGCCTTCTTGTCCTGGGCAGAGCAGTTCCCAAACGAAATCGTGACAAGATACTTTCCGGACAAGATACTTTCCACAGCCGCTGAGTAGAAGCACTGGAGGATCCTCAGAGACACTCTGAATTTCCTCAATTGCCTGAAGTGGTAAAGGCGCTGCCTTGCCTTACTCACCAGTGCTGCAGCGTGTGATGTCCATGTCAGATCCTCTGAGATGTGGACTCCCAGGTATTTAAAGCAGCTTTCATATTCAATGTTGAATATGGTTTGTTGTCATGCAATGGAGTTGTGCATAAAACAAGCAACATCTCTTGAGTTAATGGGCCAGGTGACATATGGCTTTTGAAGATACATCCAAAGTTTGTACTGAATCTCTTGCAACATTGGATCCGTTCTTCTGATCTCACTCGGCATTAACAGCTATCCGTACCCACTTTTGATTTATCTGCATGCCTCCTTTCTTCTTGCAGATTGATCACATTTCTCCTTCTTACCTCCCTCCTGTCCAGAGAACTCAAGTGCAAAATCTTAGCCAACTATCTTCCAAAACCATTGCTGAATACTAACCCCCCCCCCCCCTCCTTTAAATAGCATATATTGACTTGAATTAGACTAACTTTGCACTACATTGGGGTTCCTCTATTGAATCATGAAGCAAATGAACAATATACCTCACATTATCTACAAAGTTAACGGACTGCTGGCAATCAATTCCCCATTATAATACCCATACCCGTTTTCAAGGAGCTATTCAATTTAGCAATGCTTCCCTCCCCCACACCTTCAAATGTCATCTCCTCCCATATAAGCTAATTGGCTTTGCTAATCCATTATATGAACAATTGCGTTCATCCTGGAGCATATCAATTTATGTATTGAAAATAAACCTCAAGAAGAATGACAATTTGCACTTAAATACTGCCTCTAATAAAGTGACATCATCCTCCATGAAGGCATGGAGATGAATCAAATTTCCCACAAATTTACGACAATTTGATAGGCACTTAAGTAGGCAAGGCATAGGGTACTGACCTAACGAGAACAAACAAGATTATTGTAGACGAGCAAAAGGCTTGCTTGGACATTTCTGATACAAGAGGCACAGCGGTAGAGTCGCTGTCTTACAGTGCCAGAGACCTGGGTTCGATCCTGATGATGAGTGCTGTCTGTGCGGAGTTACTACTTTCTCTCTGTGACTGTGTAGGTTTTTTCCGGGTGCTCCGGTTTCCTCCCACGTTTCAAAGTTGTACAGGTTTATGAGTTAGTTAGCTTCTGTTAATTGTCCCTAGTGTGCAGGATAGAACTAGTGTACGGGTGATCAATGGTCGGCACAGAATTAGTGGGCCGTTTTCACGCTGTATTTCTAAACTAAACAAAATTAACTCTGAGATACCATGGCATTTAAGATACATGTCAAAAATAAATTGGCCAATTTGAAAAACTGACCAAAATAAAGCAATTGAAAACAAGTATTTTAATAAAGAAAAATTGCTAAAATGTATTTTAAGTTTGTATGATTGGCTAATTGGTTTATTGTTATCACTTGTTCTGAGATATAGTGAAATGCTTTTGTTTGTGTGCTGTCCAATTAAATCAAACGACACATTTGTATAATCAAGCCATACAAAAGTAGCACAGGTAATGCAAAGAGAAAAATATCAAAGTGCAGAATATTGTGTTACAGTGTGATGGCATTTCAGTTCTAGAGAAAAAGTCCAAGGTCCATCATGAGATAGGTTGGAAGATCAGGACTACACCCTAACTCATGGGAGGACGTTGAGTCACGTAGACTTAGTTCCTCCCACACTGTTGAGTGCATTGGGCAGCAAGCTCTCGCCATTCTGTTCGGTCATGTGCGACATCTTTCACCCTCGATAGGTTAGTGTCCCGAGCTTCCAAATCCTTCTGGAATGTTCGCCTCCATGTGAGTTTTGGTCGGCCTCTTTTCCTTCTTCCGTCAGGTTGCCATCATTGCGATCTTAGTACACGTCTGGAGACATTCTTAGTATATGTCCTGCAAATTTCATCCTGCATACCTGTATGTCCTGGCTGAGAGGCTTTGTTGCAGTTTCCCGGTAGATCTCCTCATTTGTGATGTGGTCTTTATAGCTAGTCTTCAGGATCTTCCTCAAGCAGCGTTGTAGGAATGCATCCAATTTCTTTTTCATCTTCACATTGATTTTCAATGTCTCACTGGCATAGAGGACTGTAGGGAGGACTACGGACTGGAAGAGCTTGACTTTTAGCATCTTGAATATCCCGTCACTACACCATATTGGCTGCAGTCTTCTGAAGACTGATGCAGCTTTACCAATTCGGGAGTTGATGTCGACCTCTACATCTCCATCTGCTGTGAACGTCTGACAAGATAAGTAAATCTTATGGCGTTTTCCACAGGTTCCCCATTGATTATCAGTTGGTCTATTTGCTGCTGGTCTCCAGTCTGCATGGTCTTAGTCTTCTGGCAGCTGATCTTTAATCCAACCTTTGATGCATTCGTTGAGGACATTGAGCAGTCTGAAAACACTATCAGGATTAAAAAGTGCAACATGTATGCACAGTTTTGTCATTAAAGATAAACAGCAATAAAATTGAAAATAAATTCTGCACTTCTGCAATAAAGTCTGCAAAATACCGATACTCTCTTCATGAATGCTCCCTAACTTGCTTAACATTTCCAGCTTTTCTTTCATTTTAAACCCCAAATGTCGCTATTCATTCGGCTTAACAACCTTACATAGCTTTGCCAAAAGAATGTTATCCATTTTTTAGATTCACAGGAAACAATCAAGGCCCAATATTTAATAGGTGACCAATTAACAAAATTTACAACAGATAGAGTTAGCTGAGGTTTAAAAAGATAATGAATTCTCTAAAATTAATTTTGTGTTCTTTTGCAACATTAATTAATCTTCATTTAAAACACTTATTTAAATTAGAGCAGAATATCTCCCAGCAATACTTTTGACATAAAATAATTTTATTTTTTTCTTATGTACACGCAACTTTCAAAAATTCCACAATTTAATTCTTGCATTCCCCCAATGGCAACATAGTGAAAAATTAGTAATTTGAGTTGTGATACAAGAGGCAATGTTGCAACATAGTGACTTCTCACAAATACATGACACAAGTTTATCAATACACAACTATCTCAATTCTTTTTTAAATTTCGAAGCAATCTACAAAGAGCATGTTTTTAAACTGTGAGAAACTATATATAGGCCGCCCCCAGGTTACAAACAGGTTCTGTTTTTACACACGTCCATAAATCAATTTTGTCCTTAAGTTAAATACACAAAAATCACTCGATTTGCTAATCATACCTTCCCAGTATTGTAATGAATGGGACCAAAAGCACATCAGACTGATAGAAAGGAACAATTATTAAAAGTGAAGAGAGTAAACTAGTTTTGCTGTTTGGAGGAAAGTATATTGGACCTTTGAATTTAATAATATCATTGGAGCTCGTTTGCATGAACAGGAGCCCATCAACCTGTAGTTTTCTTCTACTCCCTCCCCTGCTATGTTGCGTTATAACGAGGGTTTACAGTAAACGGATCATAGCGCAGGGAGTGGTGTCCGTAATTGCTGATGACTATGGATGATGGTTAATGGACAATAGGACACAAAGTGTTGGAGTAATTCAATGGGTCAGGATCTCTGGAGAACATGGATTGGTGACTTTGGTATACTTCCTAAGACTGATTCAGTCGGCTGAGTTACTCCAACACTTTATGTTGTTTCACTTTAAAACTAGGCACAGTTACTGTGGGTCTCCCTCCCTTCTCACCTACTGTTGCTTCCAAGGTGGAGTATGTCGATGAGTCCAGGGAAGAAGGAGGAGGTGGCGACAGTGGGAGGACAAGGAGGAGAGGAGGAAAAAAAAGGCCAACTGGACAGAGTGACACGATAAGCAGGTGGCAGTGGTGGAGGGGATCATTGATATTCACCAAAGGGTAAATAATGTGGACTAGTTCAAGTTCAAGTTCAAGTTCAAGTGAGTTTATTGTCATTTAAAAAAAAAAAAAATTAAATTCAAGATGGCGCCTGCCTGCGGCGACTTTTGCGGAGCTCCGGACTACTTCAGGCTCTGCCAAGAAATAGGTGAACATCTGACTATTTCGGTAAACGTTCTAGTGTGAAAACTATGAGATAAAGATTTTCCAGCCATAAATTCAAAATATTCTAACGATGTGTTTCAATAGATACCTCACCAATGCAATAGTATTAATAACACCGTCAGCAATATGCAACAACATGGAGTTTGATCCAAGCAAGTGTAAGGCTTGGGTGGCAAATGTTAGGAAAAAGTATATAGTTAATGGCAGGACTCTCAACAGCAATAGAGGGATCTTGAGATCATAATGACTCCTCTTCCCAAAAGAACACTCAAAAACGATTATCAAATAATCCTTGTTCAAGAAGGAACTGCAGATGCTGGAAGATCGAAGGTACACAAAAATGCTGGAGAAACTCCGCGGGTGCAGCATCATCTATGGAGCGAAGGAAATAGGCGACGTTTCGGGCCGAAACCCTTCTTCACACTGATCAGACTGACCCTACATCAGTCTGAAGAAGGGTTTCGGCCCGAAACGTCGCCTATTTCCTTCGCTCCATAAATGCTGCTGCACCCGCTGAGTTTCTCCAGCATTTTTGTGTGCCATCAAATAATCCTTATTCCAAGGATTATAGATGTACTCCCTTAATTGGATTGGGATTCGGTCCATTCAAGAACCACATGATGATCTAAATCCTAAATCTCCCTTTCACAGACATAACTCAATAGCACTTCATCACAGAGAGTTTTGTTTGTGTAGTTATGGTGAGATTAAAATTAGATTTGGAAGAATGTTGGGAGCTTGTAAAGTTCCTGAGAGAAGAGAGGCAAAGTTGATTGTGGATGGTGGCAGTTTCATAAGCAAGTTAGGCAGCCGAAAGAAATATAAGCGAGAAAGAAAGAAAACAGGAACAGCAGTACTTAATACATAACAAAATCTGGGAAATTAAGATGATCAGCTGAGGACACAGGCAGACATTGGAAATATGGTAACATGGTTATTACTGAAATATGGTTTAGTAGATAGGAAGAAACAGCAGCTAAATATTAACAGTTACAGTAATTTTAGGCAGAGGAAGAATTACTAAAAAAGGGCAACATTCATTTCAGAAACAATTCCAATTGTGAGAGAGTAACAAAAATAAATGATGCCATTTTGAACAGAAGTAGAACAAAATGATGCAATTATATTGTAAGATGTGTACTTTTGATGCAGAAGGAGATAAAATAACAAACCTGTAAACACATTTGAGAACTTCAAGATCTACAGTATTTTCAATAAGCCCAATATGCACGATAATGAACAGTTAATATTAAACAGTGTTAAAGGCATAGAGTGTGTAGAATACTCAAATTTCATTGCATAAACTTGCCCAAAATCAGAACATAGTAAGCCAACAAGAGAGAAAACATTTCTGGACTTTAATTTAAGGGTAAACATGGGATCAGTGGGAGAGCATTTTAGTGCACAACTTTGCCATATTTGGCCTAGTTTTGAAAAGTTAATTAGTAGAAATATTAAAAAGCAATTAATGATTAAAAATGTTCACCCAAAGATGAATGGCAAAGACACAGTATCTGATGGGGTTAAAACAGATTTCTCATATCTTCAACATTCCCCAACAAGCATTAATGCTGCAACATTTGAGAGGTGAAAACGGATTAATCCAAATAACTCCTTTGATAATATTTGGGTGAATGGGATATATCTGCACCATTTGATTTTACAATAATTTTCCACTTTTGTAAACTTTATGAGAGCAATGTGGAAATCTCTAAATTATGATATAGGAATTCTAAAACGCAACACCTAATTCATAATAGAATAAAAGCTACACATTATATATAGAAATGCACATCTTGCAAGTAGCAAGGGATCAGAATAAAACATGATTAATGTAACTGATACATTAATCTCCACAATCTAAAACAGATATAATGCTAAAAATCCAAACATAACTAAAGTGAAAACAAAGCAACTCTTTCAAATGCAATTAATGCGCAGGATGTTAATCCATGATGAGGAAATTTTAAACATGATTCATGCAAGACGTCCAGTGTCTCAAAAAGACCTCAGAGGCATTTGATATCACAGACCACGAACCCTTATAAACAGTAACACAATTTTACTAAGCACACAATCACTTGGATTTGTAAACAAAATAGAACATAAAAGCAAGGAAACCATACTCAAACTTCATAACTCATTTGTTATTGTGGAGAATTTTGCATACCACACATAATAATAATAATAATACATTTTATTTGTGGGCGCCTTTCAAAAGTCTCAAGGACACCTTACAGAATTTAACAAGAGTAAAAAACATATAATCGGAGTAAAATAAATAATAAAGACATAATAAATACAAAGGAAATTTACCAGATTCTTACCAGAGATAAATAATTTCTGTTAATAGGCGAGGCAAAAAAAGTTAGGACTGTTCCCCTCTGAATTGAGAAGTTAGGAGAATAACTAACAGGTTTTGAAAGATTTTAATAAAATAAAGAAAGAAAACCCATTCCTTCACACATGCAGGTTTAAACTCAAGAGGTTATAAAGTCAAAATCTATAGCAAAATACGTAAAGACAGAAATTAAACGTCACTGTTGTTGGTATCTGAAAAGACACATTGGAAAACACAAAAAACTGATACTGTAGGATAGCGAAAGTAGGGTTACGGACCAAAGCGTATTCAAAGGGGTCCATGGGTCGGTCATGTGACCCCCCCCCCTCCCCCCCTTCCTTCTGTGCTGCAGTTTTCTACAAATTAATGAAGAGCATGTTAATCCATTTTACCCAGAAGCATCAACAGCTCCTTTAGACCAGGCGTTTGCTGGACCAATGTGATCACAATCACATTTTACAATGCAACATCACCTTGCCAATGCTTTTTATCATAAATTCATTTTTTTCTTTCCACCTCTCTAACTTTCACTATCTCTGCACATAAACATTTTTGCATTGTTCTTTTTTTTTTGTTCTGACAAGAGGTTATCTATCTGAAAAAAACGAAACTCCTTTGACACTATTTGACCTACAGAGTATTTTGAACTGGTACTGTTTTCAGACTACAGGCAGTAGCAATATTTTGCTTTTATTTAAATAATATCTTGCCTTTTGAAATTCATTCCGAACATTGGCCTGAATTTTGTTGGTAGTTCACATTTCTCAGCACAAGTGCCAGTAAATGAATGAATCCCTGAAATTGAAATGAATCCCTGAAAAATATTAGGTACACAAAAATGCTGGAGAAACTCAGCGGGTGCAGCAGCATCTATGGAGCGAAGGAAATAGGTAACGTTTCGGGCCGAAACCCTTCTTCAGACTGATAGGGGGTGGCGGGGAGAAGGAAGGAATAAGGAGGAGGAGGAGCCCGACGGCTGGGGGATGGGAGGAGAGCCCGAGGGCTGAGGAAGGGGAGGAGACAGCAAGGGCTAACAAAATTGGGAGAATTCAATGTTCAGGCCCGCAGGATGCAGACTCTCCAAGCGAAATATGAGGTGCTGTTCCTCCAATTTCCGGTGTTGCTCACTCTGGCAATGGAGGAGACCCAGGACAGAGAGGTCGGATTGGGAATGGGAGGGGGAGTTGAAGTGCAGAGCCACCGGGAGGTCGGGTAGGTTCTTGCGAGCGGAGGTGTTCGGCGAAGCGATCGCCCAACCTCCGCTTAGTCTCACCGATGTAGATCAGCTGACATCTAGAGCAGCGGATGCAGTAGATGAGGTTGGAGGAGATACAGGTAAACCACTGTCGCACCTGGAACGACTGCTTGGGTCCTTGAATGGAGTCGAGGGGGGAGGTAAAGGGACAGGTGTTGCATTTCTTGCGGTTGCAACGGAAAGTGCCCGGGGAGGGGGTGGTACGGGAGGGAAGGGAAGAATTGACAAGGGAGTTGCGGAGGGAGCGGTCTTTGCGGAAGGCAGACATGGGGGGGAGATGGGAAGATGTGGCGAGTGGTGGGGTCACGTTGAAGGTGGCGAAAATGACGGAGGATTATTTGTTGTATGTGACGGCTGGTGGGGTGAAAGGTGAGGACTAGGGGGACTCTGCCCTTGTTGCGAGTGCGGGGATGGGGAGAGAGAGCAGTGTTGCGGGGTATGGAAGAGACCCTGGTGCGAGCCTCATCTATGGTGGAGGAGGGGAACCCCCGTTCCCTGAAGAATGAGGACATTTCACAATGCCCTGGTGTGGAACGCCTCATCCTGGAAGCAGATGCGGCGTAGGCGGAGGAATTGGGAGTAGGGGATGGAGTCCTTGCAGGAAGCAGGGTGGGAAGAAGTGTAGTCCAGATAGCCATGGGAGTCAGTGGGTTTATAATGGATAGGTAGGCCTACCCTGAAAAATATTGGCAGCATTGTCAGAAGGCAAGTTGGGATTGGGGGCTTTTGCCAGTAGTGAAGGAGTCCAGAAAAGCTTTGAATGGAGTTTGTTCTAAACCACAGTCAACAGTCCGGTTCAAATCCTGTCACTGCTCAAGACTTCTTCACTTAAGTCCAGTCCCATTTGGAATGGCAGGAATAGACATAAGTATCTTCAGAAGGCAAACGGGGAACACATGCAGCAAGGACAGTCAGTAAAGTTCAAGCTATTATAACCACCTGAGAACACATTCAACATAGATAGCTTATGTGAGACTGAAGAGGGGACTTATTCTTACGAACATTTTATTATTTTATTTATTATTTATGTGTGGCACTGACTGTGCAAATAACTGGTTCTGGCATTATTCATTAACTTACTCTTAGGCATGCCCTTGAAGTCAAGAAGGATTTGCTTGCACTTCTGAGTTCTGAGAAATGGCAGTAACTTTGAAGGGGGTGGGGAGGTGGGGGGCAGGCGAAGAGGATGATGACAATTGTATACTCGGGTACCAGAGTCTTCACAGAGCAACGTCTTGGACCTATAGCAGGAAGCTCTAAGACAACGAGAGACTGGGCTATGTATGAGTATGTTTACACAGCGTATGTTTACATAGGCAAACGTCATGCAGACAGATACCGTCAATATACATGCACACGTTCACACAACACATGCAGACGTACACAATGCACATGACCTTGCTTCTTCCTCGATCCTCCTTCCTCAGAGTCTGCCTGTTACCTCCCATCAGCTCTGTTCCCCCTCACTCATCTCTGCACTGCTTACCCCCTTCGCCTTCATTTCCCTCTTGATTTCTCTCCACCACTCTGTCAACGCCCTCCTTCCAGCTTCCCGCCACACACTCACTCCCAGAGGCTACCCGCCAGCTGCTGCTATTTACCGTCTACACTGATACTACCTGGATTGCCTATTTACTCTCTCCACAAACCCCAGTCTCAGCAACCATGCTGTCAAAAGCCTGTGGTCCAGCCCCAAACCCTTAATCACCATAGAATTCAAGGCTCTAGCCCACTGCTGTCTGTGTCACTTGATCGCAATCTCCCAGTGCTCTGTATGTGGGATGTTTGGCCCAAGCAAGCATTCTCCTGGCTGCTTGTGACTAATTCACTTTGTGAGAACAGATGCACCTTTTTTGGCCATGATCATTACTCAATATATGATGACCTGAAACACACAACGTTTTCTGTATTTATATCCATTAATATCTACATAATATACAACATTCTTTTATCTGTGCTCCAAAAACTCACAGGGCCTGTCACACGAGTTGTCCCCAGGTTAGGACACCAGTTTCTGCACTCCCCCTAAACTCAGCGGGTTCCTATCTCCCCTGCTGCATTTGCGTAGTCACAAGGGCCTCCCCTACAGGTGGTGCAGACATTTCACGTGCAGAGGTACTCCATTTCTAAGTTCTCTGATGCAAACAGCTGTACATCAAAATTAGCCGTCTGGACTAGGATTTTGCATAACAGGAGGGTAAATGCACAACCTGCTACCATGGTAGATGTGCTGGATTAATGATGCAATGAAGAGATAAAGAGTTCTGATTGAACTTTATTGGGTCTAGTAAACTGTTTGAATTGTTCATAATATCATGCCACATTGCAAAGATGTGCAATATGACACATCTTATTTACCGATCCCAAGATATTTCAGCATAAACATACTGCAAAAAAAGTATTCACAAACATGTAAATCTCCTATTATGATCCCAAACAACAATCAAACTGTGGGAATAAAAGATCTAAGAGTTAGAAAAACAGATAAGAAAAATCCTATGTATGTATAACACCAGATTACAGCAACAGAAGGGAGCAATCATTTCTCTCATTTGATAGCCGCTTTTAGATTTTTAAAACTCTTCAAGATTATAATAAAGACTTGAAAATGTATCATATTACTCTTCCCAAAAATTAGCTTTGCATTTGATAAAAGTACTTACAGGCCTAGATACTAGAATACTTTACAGTAGAACATCGATGAATAAACATGCTATCTTCCACAGTTAGATGGTATCTTCCATAATTTTATTGGATAAAGGAAATGTAAGATGATTACTTTGGAATGTGGCTTGATTCCTCATTTCAAAACATGCAACTAAGGATATTTATTTTCAGTAAATTATTGACCTTTCCCTCCCTCTCAACCCCATTCTCAAGCCTTCACCACATAAGCCCCTGATACCCTCACTAATCAAGGATCTGTCAATCTCCGCCTTAAAAATATCCATTGACGGCCTCCATAGCCGTCTGTGGCAATGATTTGCACAGATTCACCACCCTCTGCCTAAAGAAATTCCTCCTCATCACCTTCTAAAGGCATGTCCCCTTATTTTGAGGCTATGGCCTCTGGTCCTGGACTCTCCCACTGGTGGAAACATTCTCTCCACATTCACTCTATCCAGGCCTTTCATTATTCGACTAACATGTAGGTGCAGCAGGCAATCAGAAAGGTAAATGCTACCTTGGCCTTCACTGGTGTTAGATTTGATGACTAAGAGTAAGGATGCCACACTAGAATATAGGGCCTATAAGATATAAGATATTATATATATATATATATTAACAGAGGAAGACAAAGGGGTAAATTAAGAGGGGGAAAGCATGAAAGAAAGCTTGCGGGGAATATAAAAGCTCTGCAGATATGTAAAAAGGAAAAGATTAGTGAAGACAAATGTAGGTCCCTTATAATCAGAGACAGGTGAATTTATAATGGCAAGCAAGGAATTGGCAGAACAGTTAAACAAGTACTTTGGTTCTGTCTTCACTAAGGAAGACACAAACAATTTCCCAGAAATACTAAGGGACCGAGGATCATGTGGGAGGGAGAAACAGAAGGGAATCCACATTAGTCAGGAAATGGTGTTCCTTAAACTCTTGGGACTGAAGGCAGATAAATCCCCATGGCCTGAGGGTCTGCATCTCAGAGTACTCAAGGAAGCGACCCTAGAAATCGTGGATGCATCGGTGATCATTTTCCAATGTTCTCTCGACGCTGGATCACTTCCTGTGGACTGGAGGGTAGCCAATGTAACTCCACTTTTTAAGAAAGGAGAGAGAAAAACGGGGAATTATAGACCAGTTAGCCTTACATCGGTAGTGGCGAAGATGCTTCAGTCGATTGTTAAAGACGTTATAGCAAAGAGTAGGAATTAACGGGTCCTTTTCAGAATGGCACGCAGTGACTAGTCGGGTGCTGCAAAGCTCGGTGCTGGGACCCCAGTTATTTACAATATATATTAACAATTTAGATGAGGGAATTAAATGTGACATCTCTAAGTTTGCAGATGACACAAAGCTGGGTGACAGGGTGAGCTGCGAGGAGGATGCTAAGAAGCTACAGGGTGACTTGAATAGGTTCTTGGATAGGCCAAGAAAATGGCATTAAGGAAGTTGATCAGCCATGGCAGAACATGCTCACGGGGCCAAATGGCCTTCCCCTACTCCCATTTCTTACTGCATTCTTAGCTTTTTAATCCAGTGCTTTCATTTTGACAACATGAATCAATCAGATTTCTAGATCAAATCATTGTAGAACATTACAAAACAGAACATCTGCGGAAGAATCAGTTTATAATAACATGCCACCCAACACTAAATGTAAAGGAAATACTTTCGTAATCCAACACTTCAAATGGGATTTCTACATAATACAAACTGCATGTGGTTTAGAATTTTAGACAAGGTCAATTGACAATCTTTAGAATTATTTTTTACAACAAGATAATTACCTATCAACAATTTTCAATTTATATACTTAGCAACTCATCTATCATTAAGTTTAGGACACACCGATTTATTTACTGATGTTTTAACAATTCAGAGAATTTTCACTTTTTAACAAAGTTCGTTAACCTTTAGGAAAGAAAACCCCGAGAACTTTATGTAATTTGCGAATAGAACACCATTCCATCAGTGATGTCACTGTTTCTAAGACACAAAACATAAAAAAATCAATGACATTGCCCAGAAGACAAAAAAAATCAATATCACAAACTACATTCTAGTATATGGATCAGAACACTATTTTTATCACAATAAGAGGAGAGTATTTTGAAACTTATCAGGTTCCTCTTTAAAAATAAAGTTTTTTTGCACAAGCTATTTTTATAGTGTGTACTTTTATAGCTGACGTGGTATAGCTATTTTTAAATGAGAACAGGCGGACAGCCATGACTTGTTTGCACAGTTGATCCCTCAGAGTTAATGTCAAGGACTCCATTAGGCAACAAACAGCAAAATCATGTGCCAGTATTACTAGCCATCAAAGAAGGCCATAACTCTTCTCTTCAGATTAACCTTATCCTTTTTAGACCAGACAAGAATAATAATTTGCTTGTTTATTAAGTCTTCAGGTGGTTTCTTTTCAGTTTCTTTTCAGGATATGGATGCCCCCAATGAGGATATCATTCACCCCTATGTGAAAGGATGATGCTGACCTTCTTCCACTGCAGCAGTACTGCACAATGAGCTGCTTTGTTGGTCATGTAACAGGACAATTAAGTGTCAACTACATAACCACAATCATTTTACATAGAAGATATATTTCCTTTTCAGGTAACAGCCAGCACAGCAATTGCTTCATTGTCCAAATCCCTTCAATTCATCAGTAGGCTTCTCCAAAACACCCAATGTCAAATCCCTTTGTAAATAGCATACCATGTAGCAGGCAGGTTTTTCAAAGTAAATTGGGGGCGTGTCAATCGTGTTCTTTCTATTTGGCAGAACAAGTCATACTTCAAGAGGAGACACAAGAAACTGCAGATGCTGGAATCTTAGGCAAAATACAAAGTGCTGGAGTATCTCAGTGGGTCAGGCGGCATCTTTTATGGGAATGGACAGGCAATGTTTTGGTTGGGACACACCTTCCGACTGATTGGAGTGGGGGGGGGGGGGAAGATAGCTGGAAACGAGGCGGGGGTGGGACAAAGTCTGGCAAGTCATGGGTGTAAAAAGGTGAGGGGTGTTTGGTTGATGGGTGGACAAAAGTTAGATATGACTAGGATACAAAAAGGTGTCAAATAAAGAGAGAAGAGCATATTTACATTAAATGTAAAGCCAGAGGGAGGAATATCGGTGGAAAGGGTCATGGGATGGTTGAGGAGAGGGACTAAGTAGTCAAACGTCATATCCCCTGTCATGATTGTTTCATTTTTATTTAAATGATTTCTTTTGACCCCACTGTTCAGATTATTGGGGCCATTCAGCCCTTTAAGTCTACTCTCCATGTCATGGCTCACCTCCCCATTAACCTCACCTAGATCTATACACCCTCTTTTTTAATAAGATATCGCTCACAAATTAAAATGCTGTCATCTTTCTCATGTTAGTTACATTGTTTAAACTACAAGCAGAAATATGGTAGTTAAGTTACTGAACTAACAATCAGAGACCCAAGTTCAAACCTCACAGAAACTGTGGAAAAAAATCATATTCAGTTAATTTGGAATTTGGAGAAAAATGTTATTTTCAATAATAACGATTGAAATGTTGGATTTTATGAAAGTAAAATCAGCAAATCTCTTTCGGAGAACGGAATTCACTGCTTGTCCCATACAGTGCCCTCCATAATGTTTGGGACAAAGAACCATCATTTATTTATTTGCCTCTGTACTCAACAATTTGAGATTAGTAATAGAAAAAAAAATCACATGAGGTTAAAGTAAACATTGTCAGATTTTATTAAAGGCCATTTTTATACATTTTGGTTTCATCAAGTAGAAATTACAGCAGTGTTTATACATAGTCCCCCCCATTTCAGGGCATCATAATGTTTGGGACATATGGCTTCACAGGTGTTTGTAATTGCTCAGGTGTGTTTAATTGCCTCCTTAATGCAGGTATAAGAGAGCTCTCAGCACCTAGTCTTTCCTCCAGTCTTTCCATCTCCTTTGGAAACTTTTATTGCTGTTTATCAAAATGAGGACCAAAGTTGTGCCAATGAATGTCAAGGAAGCCAATATGAGTGAGAATCAAGAATAAAACTGTTAGAGACATCACCCAAACCTTAAGCTGACCAAAATCAACTGTTTGGAACATAATTTAGAAGAAAGAGAGCACTGGTGAGTTTACTAATCACAAAGGGATTGGCAGGCCAAGGAAAACCTCCACAGCTGATGACAGAAGAATTCTCTCTGTAATAAAGAAAACCCCTCAAACACCTGTGCGACAGATCAGAAACACTCTTCAGGAGTCAGATGTGAATTTGTCAATGACCACTGTCCACAGAAATACAGAGGCTACACTGCAAGATGCAGACCATTGTTTAGCCGCAAAAATAGGATAGCCAGGTTACAGTTTGCCAAGAACTACTTAAAAGAGCAACCACAGTTCTGGAAAAAAGTCTTGTGGAAGGATGAGACGAAGATTAACATATCAGAATGATGGCAAGAGCAAAGTATGGAGGAGAGAAGGAACTGCCCAAGATCCAAAGCATACCACCTCATCTGTGAAACACGGTGGTGGGGGTGTTATGGCCTGGGCATGTATTGCTGCCGAAGGTACTGGCTCACTTATCTTCATTGATGATACAACTGCTGATGATAGCAGCATAATGAATTCTGAAGTGTATAGACACATCCTACCTGCTCAAGTTCAAACAAATGCCTCAAAACACATTGGCCGGCAGTTCATTCTACAGCAAGACAATGATCCCATACACACTGCTATAGCAACAAAGGAGTTTTTCAAAGCTAAAAAATTGCCGATTCTTGAGTGGCCAAGTCAATCACCCAATCTGAACCCAATTGAGCATGCCTTTTATATGCTGAAGGGAAAACTGAAGGGGAGTAGCCCCCAAAACAAGCATTACCTAAAGATGGCTGCAATACAAGCCTGGCAGAGCATCACCAGACAAGATACCCAGCAACTGGTGATGTCCATGAATCGCAGACTTCAAGCAGTCATTGCATGCAAAGGATATGCAACAAAATACTAAACATGACTACTTTCATTTACATGACATTGCTGTCCCAAACATTATGGTGCCCTGAAATGGGGGGATTACGTGTAAACACTGCTGTAATCTACATGGTGAAACCAAAATGTATAAAAATGGCCTTTATTAAAATTTGACAATGTGCACTTTAGCCACATGCGATTTTTTTCTATTACAAATCTCAAATTGTGGAGA
The DNA here is from genome assembly GCF_010909765.2 of Amblyraja radiata. NCBI lineage: Eukaryota > Metazoa > Chordata > Chondrichthyes > Rajiformes > Rajidae > Amblyraja > Amblyraja radiata. Next base: position 21,776,250 of record NC_045971.1, read on the forward strand.
ACAGAGGCAAATAAATAAATGATGGGTCTTTGTCTCAAACATTATGGAGGGCACGATATATACCATTTAAGACTCACTGTAATGTTCTCTACTCTGAAATGCCCCCTAGCAATGATACATTATTGACTAGATAGCACACAAACTAAGTTTTTCACTTCGTATCAGTACACAAAACAATAATAAACTAATATTAATAGCATTTACAACTCCTCCTTTACTAATGGCAAGGCAGATGTGATTCAGAAGTACACAAAGTACTCTTGTTACTCAACATGTCAGGCAGCATCTCTTCAGAAGGGTCTCGACCCGAAAGGTCACCTATCAATGTTCTCCAGAGGTGCTGCCTGACCTGCTGAGTTACCTCATTACTTGGTAGCCTTCTGTGTGTTAACCAGCATCTGCAGTCATTTGCTTCTAGATATGATTCAAGCTTAGGTGACATTACACCAAAACAATAACCAGCTGCTAAGAGTCTAAACATTCAGCCCATAAGGAATGGCATTAACATTGTGGAATCTCTACCATCAACATCCTGTCTAGCACAATTGATTGGAAATTAAACAGGATCAGCCATACAAATACTGCAACCACAAGCCAGATCAGAGGCCAAGTAATTTGCTCCTGACCAAGCACTTTTACTCCATCTACAAAACAGAGATACCATGGAATATTCTCCTCATGCCTGGATGAACAACATTGGGTAAACAACAGACAAAATGGATTACAATAATGTGTAAAGCATACCCCAATAGTACCACCCAAGCTTGCAATCTCTACTATGAAAGACAAGAGCAGAATACCAAAGTACCACCACGCAATGCTGAACTAGCCATATGTCATTAAATAATAATCCTGGAACTCCCTTCCCAGTTCCAATGTGGAATACTATCATCTGAAGGATTGAACAGTCCAAAATCACTGTTAACCAACCCCTTCCAGGACAATTCAGGGTGTTCTGTCTACAGCTGGCAGTTCCAAAGGTTTCGTTCAGACTCTCAACCCATCAGACTCAGAAGTCCAATTTGAAAGTCAGAAGGCCAGATTTAAAGAGTCTAGATTGGTGCATGATCCATAACCTTGTTGATTTGATTGATTCCAATAACATTGGGTCCCACTTTTCATTGTGCATGTACTAGCCTTATTAACTCCCTCAGAACGCATCACCTCACATTTTTCAGGATTAAATTCCACCTGCCCATTTTTATGAACTCATCAATACCATTCCATAAAGACTATCCTCCCACTCCACCAATTTTGTGTCATCTGCGAACTTATCATACTTTATACTTATATATCTGGATCATTAACATATTTAACAAACAGCAAATGTCCAAGTGCTGATCTAATGTATCAGTACAATAAAAATCAAGATGATAAAACGAGGAACTTTACATATAGACTGGGCTACTCAAATTAATACTTATGACATCAAACAACTAATTCAGGAACTGTACAATATGGTTTTCTAGATCGCTGTAACCAATGACAAAACAGGCTTTTTTTCAGTATTGAAAAATTAGAGATTAATTTATGATCTGATAGGTAAAGGACCTTCAGAAAATAATGATCATAACATAGCTTATATAAAAGTGACTCTAGTTTCAATCTAAAACTGGGGTCTCAAGTTTGAATAAAGCAAACTATGAAGGTGTGAAATGCAAGTAGGTTATGATACATCGCAAAACTACATTAAATGATATGATAGTACACAAACAAAATCTAATATTTCAAGAACTACTGTGTAGTTTACATGTTATACATGTCCTTTCAATGCAAAACAAAACATGAACAGTAGTCCAGCCAGCATTACGTTAAAGATAGCAGCAGATCAAAAAAGACTAAAAAAAAGTGGGAAGTCTGAGGATTGGGAAAATGTCAGAATTCAGCAAATGAGGATGTATGCATTGGTAATGGAATAATATAACAGCTGGAAATATAAATAAAAAACAAACTATGGAGCTTCTATTGATGTGCAAAAATGTAGATGATCAGCAGTAGATAATGCAAGTTCTTTACAGACTGAGACAGAAGAATTTATATCAAGGGATCAGGAAATGACACCAAATTAAACAAATATTTACATCTGCCGTCATAGAAGAAACTTGAGTGAACCTTCCAGACATGGTGGAGACCTACAGGTCTAGAATAAATGAGCAGCTCAAAGGAATTATCATTCATTAAAAGAAAATAGTATTAGAGAAAATAAAACAACTGTGAGATGACAAGTCCCCAAGACCCAATGACCCACATCCTCATGTTTTGAAGGTGGTAACTATGTACTCCAGTTGATCTTTCAAAATTCAATTGATTTAGAACTATTCTCTCAGATTGGAAGGTAGCAAATGTTACCCCATTGTTTGAGAAAAGAGAAAGAAAAATGGTGAACGATACATCAGTTAACCTGACCTCAGTATAACGATAATGCTGGAATATTATAAAGGAAGTGTTAATGTGCTTTGAAAATAAGGTCACATGAATTATGAAAGGGAAATCATGTTTAACAAATCTGTTGAAATTTTGAGATTGTAATTGCAAAAGGGTAAAGAACTGGTTGATATGGTGTATTTCAGCTTCTAGAAGACCTTCAATGAAGTGCCACGGACAAAATTATTATACACAATATAAATGCTTGGTAATAGGGATATTACACTGAATTAACTGACAGGCTGAAAACAGGGAATTGGAATAAAACTAGCCATATTTGGGTTCTACTCCAGGAATCATGGCTATGGCCCCAACTACACAGATTATATCAATATTTGGACAAGATGATCAAGTGTGATATACCCTGTTAGTTGATGATGCAAACCCAGGTAACAACTTGGTCTATAATGAGGGCACAGGGGTTGGGGGGGGAGGGGGGAAGGGGTTACAGATAATCTAAGTGGGTGAGGACATGGTGGATAGAACACAACGTGGAAAAATGTAAGGTCATTCAACGATGAAAAAGGCAGTAAAGTGGAGAGTCTCTAAGGTATTGCTGTTCCCTGGGCAGGGTGGGTTAACATCAGTAATTTGAGAATGCTTAATAAGTAGAATGGCTCAAACTAGAATATTTAAGTGTGATTCATGTGAAACCACTGGAGGAAAACAGCAACCACAAAAAAAATGGAAATCATTTTTCATGAAGGGTTAATTAGATAGAATATAGATTCATAAATTTGCTTATATAATGATAAATGAAAGGAGAAAAAGGAAGGACAAGAGGAAAATAAAGAGATACAGATAGAGCAAGGAATGGGAATTGGAAGAATGATAAAGATATGCTGAGTAAGGCATGTGCGCGCGATTGATATACTTCTCCATATTCTTCCTTCATTTCTATCACCCTGAAGATGCTGCTTCATCTTTTAGCAAATGCTTTGTCCCTCTTATTATTTCCAAGCTCATGTGGATCTGCTTCACTTGGTTCTCTTCTCACCCACTCAAATGCTAACTCGAAAACCTCAAGCAATGTATTAATTTATCCTCATGCAGACACACAAAAAAAAAAATTGTGATATGGAATGACCCCAGGTAACAAATGGGTTTTGTTTTTACAGACGTTCTTAAATCGAATTTGTCCATACGTTGGAAGGACACAAAAATCACTCAATACTGCAATCATTGCTCCACAGCATTACTAATGAGTAGCATCAGCGAAAAACAGAGTGATTTTATTTTCCAGAGGGTAAGGCCAGGCAGCTAAAGAGCTGGGAGAGGGGGCGCTGTCCTGTGCATGGCTGCCCAGCCAGCAGCTGTCCGTTTTTTTCATCTCTTTTTTTTATTTTTAGTTAGTTAAAGTGTTTTTGTTCTGGAGGTCTAGACCTTTTTATGTGGGGGGTGGGGGGGGGGGTGAAGGGGGAAAACTATCTTTCAGGGTCCCTACCTGGTCGGAGAGGCGTCTTTTCTCCGGGCTGCAGTTTCGACCCGTCCTCGCGGCCTACCAGCGGGCCTGGAGCGGCGTTTTCCTGTCGGGGACTGCCCAGAACCACGGCTTCGGCAGCGGCACAGCACTGGAGCGCTATCACGGAGCGGGCGATGCCTTGCCTGGGTCGCCGCGCTGGAGCTCCGGTGAGCTGAAGACCGGCGATAAAGAAACATCGCGGAGCTGCGGGACTGCCAGCTGCGGCATTGACTTTAACATCGGGAGCCTGGGATCTCTCGATGAGATCGGCAGTAGTGGAGCTCCATCCGGAGCGGCCTTGTTGGCTTTAGAAGCCGCGGCCTCCAGTACGGAAGCAGCCATTCCAGGTGTCCCAAGCCGCTGTGAGGATTCTCCCGACGCCGGAGCACCATCACCCGGCGAGAACGGCCTGGAGCATCGGGTCTCCGTGGAGGCAACTGTGGAGGCCTCAATAGGCCCGACTATGGGTGAACTGGGGATGGGGACTGGACATTGTGCCTTCCCTCATAATGGGAACCATTGTGAGGGGATGTTCTTTATGTTTAAATCTCTTATTAATGTTATGTCTGTATTCTTTCTTTATGTGCTGCATGCCAAGAAGCATTTCACTACACCTAGGTGTATGTGACCATTAAAATATATTCTATTCTATTCTATTCTAAAGACAATTACTACTGGTTGAAAAATGGGAAGGAAGAGGTAAATTAGAGTTGAACTGTGGGGTTTGAGGGATTCAATTGCATTAATGTGAATTATAATTTAAGATTTTTTTTAAATAAGCAAGTGGGGGAATCTATCATGAGATAGAGACAGCAGTAAGAACATTATTTTGATGAGTTGAAACTTAACCAGGATGGAAAATGGGGAGCTCATTAGAGACCATTTGAATAATTTATTCAGCCGTTACTAAAACGTGACTCAGGGTTTCAGCACAAATGGATAATATAATATGCAGAGAGGGTTGGATAATGGGCGAAAGTGAAGATGTGATCGAGAACTTTTGGATCAAAAATTCACCATGAAATCAAAGTGTTTTTAAAACCTTTACTGACTGCAACATGAACTCAAATATATTCTGCATTCCCCAATGAGACAATACAAGGCCACACATTTAATGCAGTCTCCTCAACTGTCAATTCCCAGATCTCTTCAAATGGAGGAAAACTGCTATTATAGAAATTTAAGGCAAGTTCATTATTCTTCTCTTTAATCCAAATCTTTAGATAAAAAACCTCCTCCTTGGGATTTCTTTCTTTGCAATATTTAAGTTAGGTTTATTACTGTCACAATGAAAAGCTTTGTTTTCTATGTTATCCAAACAGATAAGATACATTGTACTATACATAAATAGAATCAAGACAAACTCAAGTAAAATAGATAGAGCAAAGTAGAACTATATTCTGCATCTTGTATCTGGTCCTCAGCATTGGAGCACATCAGTTCTATAGACAATGCCAACAATGGGGTACAAATGAATCAAACAATACCTTACTCACAGGAAGACTGTTCAGAAGCTTAGTAACAGAGGGGAAGAAGCTGTTCCCGAGTTTAGTGGTGCCCGCTTTCAATCTACTGTACCTTCTGCTGGGAAAGGAATGTCTGGAGTGAGAAACATCTTTTGGCTGCTTTCCTGAGGCAGTGTGGTGTAGATGGAGTCAATTGTGGGAATGTCCTTGAAGGTTGGCTTGATTGACATACAACTCTCTGCAATTTCTTGCGGCCTTGGCAGAACTGTTCCCAAACCAAGCTGTTATGCAACCCGACAGTCTTTCCAGTTGTGGCAGAGGTTCACCTGCACCTCCTCCAACCTCATCTATTGCATCCGCTGCACTAGATGTCAGTTGCTCTACATCGGTGAGAAAAAGTGTAGGCTTGGCGATCGCTTCGCCAAACACCTCTGCTCGGTTCGCAATAACCAACCTGATCTCCCGGTGGCTCAGCACTTGCCCTCCCATTCCGAATCCGACCTTTGTCCTGGGCCTCCTCCATGGCCAGAGTGAGGACCACTGTAAATTGGAGGAGCAGCACCTCATATTTCGCTTGATCAGTTTGCACCCTAGCAGTATGTACACCCTCACATCAGTCTGAAGAAGGGTATCGACCCGAAACGTTGCCTATTTCCTTCACTCCATAGATGCTGCCTCACCCGCTAAGTTTCTCCAGCATTTTCCTTTGATTTTCCAGCATCTGCAGTTCCTTCTTAAACAGTATATTTTTGATGGTGATCAGTCGAGGTTTTGAGAGTCATTGGATGCAGAATGGAAGCATGCAGAATTTCCTCAGTCTCCTCGGTAAGCTGAAGCTTGGTGTGGTTGGTCCTCGACAGATCGCTGGTTGGCACGGACTCGGTGAGCCAAAGGGTCTATTTCTGCGCTGTATCTCTATACTAAACTAACCCAGTGTTTCGCCTAGGAGTGGATCTCAGGTTCATCCAAGGTTTCCAGTTGGGAAACACACATAGTCTCCTGCAGTACACGATCCCTTGCTGATGAAGTCTGTGACAGTAGTGGCACATTGATCTAGATTAGCCAGAGTCCTTGAAAATGGACCAGTCCACCGACTCAAAGCAGTCACAAAGGATCACATTTGTGACCTTGCAACAGCACTGCACAACACTCTGTACCAATTTTTAATTTACAGTTTCTGCTTGTAGGCAGGGAATTGATGCCCAGGCAGGAGATCAGATTTACTATTCATTCTGCTAATGGAGTTTCTTGATGTGTTTTTGATGGTTGTGCAGCAGTGGTTGAGAGTATTTGGACTTCCTGTTGGTCAGGAGACATCAAGAGATGATAGAATATTGGCAACATGTCCTTGAGGTTGGCCTGGTTGAAGTCACTGGATATTATGAACAATGCCTTGGAGTACTTTGTTTCATGGATATTGATATTGGTGTTAAATTCATCAAGGGCAAGCTTAGCATTGGCGTGGGGTGGGATGTGGACTGATGTCAGTATAGCCAAAGTAAATCCCCACAGGAGGCAGGAGGGACAAAGCTTCACTGTAAGATATTCCAGTTCTTGGGAGAGCAGGAACTTGCCAGGACCGTCACATTTGAGCACCATGCAGAGTCAATTAATATGTTTTCTCATATTAGAACGTGGAGTGAGGTTTCATATTAACCAGCATACAATGTCCTAGTAATGTTTGGGACAAAGACCCACCATTTATTTATTTGCCTCTGTACTCCACAATTTGAGATTTGTAATAGAAAAAAATCACATGTGGTTAAAGTGCACATTGTCAGATTATAATAAAGGCCATTTTTATACATTTTGGTTTCACCATGTAGAAATTAAAACAATGTTTCAGGGCACCATAATGTTGGGTACACAGCAATGTGATGTGAATGAAAGTAGTCATGTTTAGTATTTTGTTGCATATCCTTTGCATGCAATGACTGCTTGAAGTCTGCGATTCATGGACATCACCAATTGCCGGGCGTCTTCTCCGGTGATGCTCTGCCCGGCCTGTATTGCAGCCATCTTTATCTTATGTTTGTATTGGGGGCGAGTCCTCTTCGGTTTTCTGTTCAGCATATAAAAGGCATGCTCAATTGGGTTCAGATCGAGAGATTGACTTGGCCACTCAAGAATTGAGCAATTTTTAAGCTTTTAAAAACTCCTTTGTTGCTTTAGCAGTATGTTTGGGATCATTGTCTTGCTGTAGAATGAACTGCCGGCCAATGAGTTTTGAGGCATTTGTTTGAACAGATAGGATGTGTCCATACACTTCAGAATTCATTATGCTACTACCATCAGCAATTGCATCATCAGTGACGATAAGTGAGCCAGTACATTCATCAGCCATACATGTCCAGGCCCTAACACCCCCACAACCGTGTTTCACAGATACGCTTTGGATTTTGGGCAGTTCCTTCTCTCCTCCATACTTTGCTCTTCCCATCACTCTGATATAAGTTAATCTTCATCTCATCTGTCCACAAGACCTTTTTCCAAAACTGTGATTGCTCTTTTAAGTACTTCTTGGCAAACTGTAACCTGGCCATCCTATTTTTGCGGCTAACAAGTGGTTTGCATCTTGCAGTGTAGCCTCTGTATTTCTGTTCATGAAGTCTTCTGCGGACAGTGGTCATTGACAAATCCACACCTGAAGTGTGTTTCTGATCTGTCACGCAGGTGTTTGGGAATTTCTCTTTATTGTAGAGAGAATTCTTCTGTCGTCAGCTATGGAGGTCTTTCTTGGCCTGCCAGTCCCTTTGTGATTAGTATGCTCACGTGCTCTCTTCCTTCTTAATAATGTCCAAACAGTTGATTTTGGTAAGCCTAAGGTTTGGCTGATGTCTCTAACAGTTTTGTTCTTGTTTCTCAGTCTCATAACGGCTTCTTTGACTTTCATTGGCACAACTTTGGTTCTCGTTGATAAACAGCAATAAAAGGTTCCAAAGGTTAAAAAATCCATGCTATGGATATCTACACCATCACATTTAGATTGGCATACAATCTCTTCCCCCCTCATGAGACAACAAGGAAGACAAACAGTGAATTCTTGCTTCCGTGGGTGATGTCTGATTGAACAGTGTTTTCTGCATTGTTACCATTTCAGATTTCTGCAGTACATTTTTGAATGAACACAAATATGTTTTGATCCATTTATCTTGAAAAGTATGCCTAAGGAAACCTAATGGTTAAATATATATGAATATTCATGATGAGTGGAAAGGCTGAATGAAGAAATAAATGAGTCATTTAAGCTCAATACAGAAATTTGCAATGTTTACATTATGGCACTCAAGATGTGATTCTGTAGTCATAAATTCAAGACATAGTTCCAAGCCTCGTTAGTTCTAGAAATGCTCCAAATCAAGAAGCTGCGTAATGTATTTGGATTACAGAAACGGAGATAAATAAAATGTCAGTGAACGGCTCAGAGTACCACTTTAAATGAGGATAAAATCACATTTTAAACCTTAATTATTCTTTATCCCTACGATGATTTTGATAAAGCAACAGGAAATTTCTATCATTAGGCATCACAAGCATGTCTAGTGAGAACCTCAGATGCAGATATTTTCAAAGTACACTGGTACCATCATGTGGCTAAAATAGGTTCAGCAGATAATTTATGTAGTATTGGAAAGCTATCCTGGGCCATTATGCCAGATGCAAGTTATTAAATTAAAAAAAAATATATATTCCAATAATTAAAATATTTAAACAGTATAAATATACTGTTAACACTACAGTATTAATATAAAAGTAAATCAAGCACTTACCTTTATACAATTGGGATAGTGACAATTCAAATTAACAGGGTCACTATTTGCAACCGGAACTGCCCTATCTTAAAGTTAAGGGTCAGATGCAACGCATGTCTAGATTTCTCAGCAGCAGTCACTGCCACACCATAAAAATGGTATGTCCAGCAGTGCAGCAGTCAAATGCACTGGCATTTGAAGGCCAACATGTGCCAATGACTGCCTATGCACAAAAGTCCAACCATGGAAACATGGAAAATTCCAAGTTATTGAATGACAAGATTAAAATTCAAATTAAACACTTATTCAGAATTACTGATGCCTGATGAAAGAAAATGTTTCCCCAATAAACCATTTTTGAATAATTTTTGCAAGAAAAAAACATGATCTAGCTTTCTCTTAGTGGATCACTCATTATTGTAAAACTGGAACAGTTGTAGTTAGGGCTACACTAATCAATTATTTCATGGCAAACTGGATATCTCGCATTCTCTGCAAGTCCTTAAGAAGTTTTCCAATAATTTGGTAGGCATTGTCTACTTTTTGCGTTGAGACCAGAATTAATTAGTTAAGCAGTTTTATCTCCTAGACAAGTAAATATAATCAAACATCAGTAATAATCAGACAATACAAAACAGTAACTGTAATATGGAAAATGCAATGTTTCTACACATTGAAAAGTCCTGTTGCTTCACTTATATAAAAACAAATTCAACTATTTTTCTACTTTTTCTCCGTGTCCAGAAACAGAGTGGGACAGCTTAAACCAGCCAATTATTTTCAAATACTGGGAAATTACTTTATTAGTACCTGTATAACAGTTTTTAACCAAAACAGGCTATCAAATCGGTAATTATTTTAGTGTTACATCGTATAATTTTATAAGCAATCTCAATCTCTTTAGGTACATTTCACCTTAGTTACTCTTGTTTAATCTTTCCAAATGTTTCCTAATGAAAAAACAGGTTAAAAAAATCCATCATATGACATTTGTACAGTGCTACACTACCAAAGATCTCAATGAAAGAGTTATTATTAGTGATTTCCCCGAGGGAAGTAACATCCAAACCATCAGGGAAAATAGCAAAGACCTTGTTACGCAAATTTTCCTTTAAGTATTTTTAGGACAATTACTGAAAATGTTTTTGTGAGTGGTTGCCTAAGATGTTTTACTTCTGTAAAAATCCATTCCTTAACATATTATTCATGCACTCCAAAGAGCAGACAGGAAATTTGTATTTTTGGGATAGTCTTTCTCCTTGAGATAAAGCCTAATTTTCATTATTATAAGTAGAACCAGGATGTTTTTAGGCACTAAAAAACATTGAAATAGGCAGGCAAAAAGGCATAATAAAATTACAAAAAAGGCACGAAAAAGGCATTTATTGACAAAAAAGGCATATAATGGCATTTATTTCCACCACCAAAATATGGTTTAAAATTATAATATTAAGGTATACTATATTAAATGACCAAAAGTTGCCGGGTTGCACATAATTACTACCATTTTTTTCAAATTATCTGGTGTTAAATTATGCCGTCTGTCAGAATATGCTTCAGTTGTGAAAAACTTCTTTCCACCTCAGCTGAGGTCACTGGTGCATACCCAAAACAAGCTACAGACTCTATATTCTTGTCGATATCTTGTGCATTACAACTACCTTTGAGAACTTTAGCCATGTTTTGCATTTTTTCAAGATCTTTGTTACCTAAAATCATTTTCCTTGTATGTCTTTACCTACATCGTCAGGAACTTTACGAAAATCGTCAGTTACTTTGTTGAAAACCTGCAAGTTATTCACTAATGTTTCGCCACGTTTCTCAAGGGAAGTGATAGCTTGTGGGAAGTTTGCAAACTGGAAGTAATAAACACAAGATCGCAGTGGAGGGACATTTTCTGCATGATTTCACTGACGATCCTGACTGCAGCAGATTCTTCTTCTTCAAAACAGTTGACGATTTCTTTTATCTTTCCAAAATTTGCAGCATAGTAGAGTAGAGCAGAGAGCCATGTACCCAACCTAGTCAAAACGGGCTGAGGAGGTAGCGGAATCTCGGGTGCCATTTCCTTGAACAACTGCACACGTGACGGTGCTTTGAGGAAGATTTTCTTGACATTGGAAACTAGGCTATCGACATTTGGAAACAAGCTACGTAAGTGCTTGGCAATTCTATGAAGTCCTTGAGCTAAGCATGTCAAATGTAACATTTTGGGGAATAAAACTTTAAGACACAAACAGAAGAACATTCATGTGTTTTATATATTCTGGCCAAAATACAGCGTGAAGATATAAACAACTGAGCAATAGTTGAGATGTTTAACTTCTCCAATACTTCCAATGTCAACAAATAATCCTTTGATGGTTGACCTGCCTCCAGTGTACTGATGACCACATTGGCAACATATCTCCCCACAGCATCGGTTGTCTCGTCTATTGAGATCCATATTTTGTTGCATGCAACTTCATCTCTAATTTTCTGCACAACAATGCTGAAGTTGCTGTCAACATAATTTTTCTGAAATGATGACTTGCTTGGTGTATGTTCCTCTGTGTATTTCTCTAAAAAATCTAAGAGATTTGTTTTCCAATTTCCACAGTGGAATTCCAGCATCAATGAATGCCTTGCACAGATCACTCGAAAACTCAGATTTGCGACTGGAGCCAGCAATAAATCTAGTGAGGAGGCAAGCTTGGGTATTTCGCTTGGGTAGTCTACACCCCAGCCGTATCAACATTGACTTCTCTAATTTTAGATAGCCCTTGTTTTCTCCCTCCTCCCCCCTCCCAGCTCTCCTTCGAGTCCTACTGTCTCCGCCTCTTCCTTTCTTTTTTCCCGCCACTCCACATCAGTCTGAAGATGGGTCTCGACCCGAAATGTCGCCTATTCCTTCTCTTCATAGATGTGTCCTCACCCGCTGAGTTTCTCCAGAATTTTTTGTCTACCTTTGATTTTCTCAGCATCGGCAGTTCTTTCTTAAATAGATCTTGGAGAAGACTCAACCAACGGGCAGCAGCACGAACAAATGAATGACCGACGGTGGCGCCCCCGGTTGCGCCCCGGTGGTGAAAGTTTTCTTGTAAGTTATACTATGTTAACATGTTAATAATAACATTAATATTAGCGTGTTAACATAGAAAACATCATTGTAATCACGGTACAACAAGATAAAATAGCACAACCTTTTAGCAAAATGGCGCAAAAAAAGGCTGATTTAGGCACTCAATTATGAAAAAGGCATTATCCTGGTGAAATCATCAAAAAAGGCATGAAAAGGCACATGACATTTATGGCAAAATCCTGGCTCTAATTATAAGTGATAATGAAAACGAGGTCTACATTACCAAATTCCATAATAAAATTGGAAAAACATGAGATATGGAACAAGCCAACAGCATTCAAAATGTTATCGTTCAGGATTTCTGCTTGGGGCAAAGTCAAATTAATTTAGTTTAACCTTGATAGGCAAGAAAATTGTTAGAAATGATAAACCGGAATAAAATAAAGAACCATTACTTGAAATATGGTTTAATAACGGAAAGTCATGTATTTATTACAACTAAATTATCCTTAAACTTCATCGAGTTTCTTGATGATAGCAACATTGTTGAGGTGCGTATGTTATCCATACTATATCTCCAAACTAAAACATAACTAAAATATGTTTAACAAATGCAAATTATAAACTTGACAGTAATAATGTCTGTGGAATGAAAGGACAGCTTCAGCAGAGGAACTAGGAATGGAGTGTCCATTGAACACTTTTTTTTAGTGCAGGAGGAACATGTACAGTATTGTTCCCAAATAATAACCATTGCAACACCTACAGAAGACATCAAAAATATAGTAAACAACAGAAGGGATAATGATATATTTCAAGAGGATATAAACAAGCAGAAAGAATGGACATGCAAATGTCCTGAGTAATTTAAAAGCTGAGAAGTGTCAAGTGATCTGTTATGGTAGGAAGAATGAGCAAATGCAATATTATCTAAAGGGTACAAATCTCAGGTGGTTGCTACGAATCGCGAGAACAAAGAGTAAACTTGTACATGTCTCCAAAGGTGACAGGACAGGTTGAGAACATGATTTACAATGAAAAAAAAAAATCAAGGGTTTTATTCAGAGGCGTAGAATACAAAAATCAAAGGCGTTCGATTAAACCACTTAGGCAACAGTCACAGGATTGCCCAATTCTGCCCCTTGCATTGAGAGTAAAAATGTGAGGACGATGAGAATGCAGAAATGATTCACTGGAATAGTCCCACGGAAAAAGACCTTCAATTACATTGTCAAACTGAAAAAGTAAAGGTTATTTATAATGATGCAAAATGAGACCATTCAGCCCATCAAATTTGTGCTTTCTCTCAGCAGAACAGTCCCATCAGTCCCAGCCCCATCTTATTTCCTTTTAACTCTGCACACAATTCTTTCTCACATGTCCAACTCCCCAGCGATTCTATTTACCTCCACCAAAGCATCTATCTTTTATAGAAGCCAATTAACATACAGGAATATTTTTGGTATATCTGAGGAAATCAGAGCATCAGGCAGAAATTTAGATAGAACATAAACATTACACAGATAGCCTACCCCAGTAGCTGTAATGTAACAGCACCATTTGCTGTACCAACCAAGGGTGATCACAATATAATAGAGAAGATTTCAACATAATTTTCTAAGCTTCATTATCCTTTTTCAGATCGTTATAAAAAGGATAAAGAGAAAATGTTTATATTGGTAACGGGATCTGAAACTAGAAGTCTAGAAACTATAACACTTTGAGGTGAATAGCAAAAGAATCATAGGTGGCATGAGGAAAATTGCATTCACAGAAAACATACTCATTGCGGATCAAGATGCCCCTCTAAGCTAGTCCCATTAGCCCATGTTTGGCCAATATCCTTCTACACCTTTCCCATCCATGTACCTGTCCAAGTGTATTTTAAATGTTTTTATTGTACCTGACTCACTTACCTCCTCTGGCAGCATGTTCCATATACCCACTCAGTGAAAAGGGAGCCACTCGGGTTCCTATTAAATCTTGCCCCTATCACCGTATACCCATGTTCTCTGGTTCTTGATTTCCCTTTACTCGATAAAAGACTGTGCATTCACCCTATCGATTCCCCTCATTAATTTATACACCTTTATAGAATCACTTTCGAAGGAATATAGGCATAGCCTATCCAGCCTTTTCCTATAATCAGTCGCTCTAGTCCTGGTCTGAAGAAGGGTTTCGGCCCGAAACGTTGCCTATTTCCTTCGCTCCATAGATGCTGCTGCACCCGCTGAATTTCTCCAGCACTTTTGTCTATCATCCTTGTAAATCGCTGCTTAAGATCTTTCCAGCTTAATTAAAGTACATCCTTTTGCAGGATGACCAAATTACTCCAAATGTGGCCTCACTGATGTTTTGTATAACTGTAACAAAATGTCTCCACTTCTATACCCTAACTGATGAAGGCCAATATACCAAAAGCCTTATCATCCCATCTACCTGTGATGCCACTTTAAGGAAACGTTGTAGCTGTACTCCTAGATCTTTCTGCTCTACAACATTCCCCAGGGCCCTACCATTCACTGTGAAAGATCTGCCCTGATTTGACTTCCCAAAATGCAACACCTCACACTTATCTGCATTAAACTCCATTAGCCATTCCTCAGCTCACTTGTCGAGCTGATCAAGAGAGCCTGCTATAATTTATGACCATCTTCACTGTTTACGATACCGCCTAGTTTAACGCCATCTCTAAACTTACTAATCATGCCTAGTGCATTCTCATCCAAATTGTTGATATAAATCACAAACAACAATGATCTGGCACCAATTCCTGAGGCACACCACTCATCACAGGGCTCCAGTCCGAAAAGCACCATTCCGCTACCATTCCCTGCTTTCTTCCATAAAGCCAATTCTCTATTCATTTAGCTAGCTCTCCCTGGAGCCCATGCAATCTAACTTGGATCCCATGCAATCTATCACCCTTTGAGGAAGTGAGTTTCAAAGATTGAGAACTAAGAGAGAAAAAAACCTCATCTTAAAAGGGAAACTAGTTTAAAATTGTAACTTTCAAAAAAGTTGGATGGTTTTTGTATGGACAATTGTATGTACAAATGACATCATAACTTGTTTTTGAATCCAATAAGTCCAAAACAAAGAAAAACATTTGACAACAATTGACAATCTTACTCAAGGGTGCGAAAAAAAGCTAGCAAACGTCACATTTTTGCAAACAATGCTTCACTTCTGAGAACAGCAACGATGTAGCCTATTTGGTTAAATATTTGACTGTTAATGGTTGAACAAGAATGCTGGGTCTAGAAACATTACATATTCCTTTCCAAACATTATATTCTTTAACCAACATATAAACAATCACATTTTTGTTAACATAAATCTCTTAATCATTCGTGATTAATTGCTCTAAACTGCTCCAAAAATATCCTTTTTATCCTGAAAATTCTTTAAAATTCATCTGCAGGAATCTATAATTTAGCTTCAATTTTTTTGCAATAAATAGATTAAATGTCTGGGGTATGAATACATTACTGTGCAAGTGTAGGGGCTGAATATTAGTATTCTAAACCACAGAGGATACTATTGCTGCCAACTGCAGCATACAATCATTCATTAACCACTGTAACAAGCCACACAACCAATAAAAGAAAAGACAAAGAATGACAGAAAAATAACACCAGATGAAAAATTAGCTGGCAATCAACTCTAGAATTGCTAATGCAATATAGTGAAAATATTTTGAGATTCCATAAAATCTATTTAGAGAATGCAAAATTATTAATTTTAGTATACTGCAATGCCAATGAATAAACAGTCAATTAAGGTTTCACACATGTCACCTAAGTAATCTGCGGTATTTAAAAGCAGCTGATTAATAAAAAGCAAGGACAAAAATGGCAAGAAGTTTCATCTTTGATAGCAAGCAATAACAAGAGGTCCTATGACCTTTTCATTTGACAGATCGCCGGTTAAATAAGCCTCTTGACAGGTTTTGTTATGAGGATCTCAACACTGTTATCAAATTTCAATACAGCAAATGCCTTTCAAGAGCCTACCTGGGGTGGGAGGTTGCTCCCATTTAGTTATCCTGTAGAAGAATGTGCAAGCGCAGGCAGCTCTGCAGCAAACTGTTCAGTTATGCAACCAGGGTACGATTGCAGTGAGATTGTAACTGGTTTCCCTATCTGGTCATGTTACACTTGTGAGGATTCCCTATGATTCATGCCACACTTGTGGAGATTTATATCTTAACCAACTTACATAGCGAAAGACAAGTATTAAATTCTTCTGATTAAAGCCACAATTTATAATTTGATCAATTTTATAATGGTGGGAATTTATTTAATTGCTATAACAGACTAGATCAAACTCCAACATCAATAACCATTAACACATGAGCACCTCAAGGCTGTGTGTTCAGTTCCCTGCTCGACTAACTTAATACCCACGTCTATGCCCAGACACAGTTCCGACTCTACCTTTAAATTTGCCAATAATACTGCCATTTTTGGACGAATTACAGGTAACGATGAGTCATAGGAGGGAGGTCGATCGTCTGATTGAATGGTACCAGAACAACATCCTTGCTCTCAATGTCAGTAAGTCACAAGGACTGACTGTTGATTTTAGATGAGGAAGGCCGAGGATCTATGAACCTGCCTTCATTGATGGTTGGTGGTGGAGCAAGTCAACATCTTCAAGTTTCTGGGCATCCCTGGAGATCTGTCCTGGATCCAGCACATTTATGCAATTGTAAAGCCCATCAGCGCCTCTACTTGCTTAGAAGCTTGAGAAGATTTGGTATGTTGACGAATACTTTCTTGAATTCGAAGGAGATTACAAAAAGTAGTGGACACTGCCAGGTCCATCATAGGTAGTGACCTCCCCATCATCAAATGGATCTATAGGATGCACTGCCTCAAAAAGGCAGCTCCCTTCACCAAAGACCCACACCACCCTGAGCCCCTTTTCATTTCACTCCTGCCATTGGGAAGAAGATATAGAAGTTTGAAAATTGACCTCCAGGTTCAGGAACTGGTTCTTCCCAACAACCATTGGGCTCTTGAACAGTACAAACACCAACTAAACCACGTTGCACCATGGACTTTGTTAACAAACTAACAGTGTGACCTGTTATGCTGCTTTAAGTCATTGTTCTGTTTTCAGTACACACTCTTGAATAGCATACATTCCTAATTCCTGTTTTTTTTCTGATTCACCTCAAGCCTCTCAAATAATCTCGATAACAATCAGCACGGGAGCACCTTAAGGCTGCGTGCTCAGTCTCCTGCTCTACTCACTCTATACTCATGACTGCGTAGCCAGTCACAGTGCGAACTGTGACCATCATCAAGTTCGCTGACGACACCACTGTTGTGGGGCGTATCACTGATGGGGATGAATCAGAGTATAGAAGAGAGATCGAGCAACTGTCCATATGGTGCCAGCGCAATAACCTGGCCCCCAACACCAGCAAAACCAAGGAACTGATTGTGGACTTTGGAAGGAGTAGGAGGGGGACCCACAGCCCCATTTATATCAACGGGTCGATGGTTGAAAGGGTCAAGAGCTTCAAATTCCTGGGCGTGCACATATCTGAAGATCTTTCCTGGTCCGAGAACACTAATGCAATTATCAAGAAAGCTCATCAGCGCCTCTACTTCCTGAGAAGATTACGGAGAGTCAGTTTGTCAAGGAAGACTCTCTGTAACTTCTACAGGTGCACAGTAGAGAACATGCTGACCGGTTGCATCGTGGCTTGGTTTGGCAATTTGAGCGCCCTGGAGAGGAAAAGACTACAAAAAGTAGTAAACACTGCCCAGTCCATCATCGGCTCTGACCTTCCTTCCATCGAGGGGATTTATCGCAGTCGCTGCCTCAAAAAGGCTGGCAGTATCATCAAAGACCCACACCATCCTGGCCACACACTCATCTCCCTGCTACCTTCAGATAGAAGGTACAGGAGCCTGAAGACTGCAACAACCAGGTTCAGGAATAGCTACTTCCCCACAGCCATCAGGCTATTAAACCTGGCTCGGACAAAACTCTGATTATTAATAACCCATTTTCTGTTATTTGCACTTGATCAGTTTATTTATTCATGTGTGTATATATTTATATTATGGTATATGGACACACTGATCTGTTTTGTAGTAAATGCCTACTATGCTCTGTGTGCTGAAGCAAAGCAAGAATTTTATTGTCCTATACAGGGACACATTATAATAAACTCACTTGAACTTGAACTAATCCTTGCCTCCATTACGTTGATTGGCAATATCAGTTGATGCTGCAAAATCTGGTCAACTAACTAAAGGAATCTCCCTTAAATGGCAATTATAAGAATTTATCTGATGCTAGTTGCAGTGGTAAGAGGTACTCAAGAAAATATCTCTCTTGTTAAAGATTTGGACACCTAGCCTGTACTATATTCATCAGGCAATCTTTCATCTCTTGAAAATGCCTCACAATTGCACCTAATGGATTCAAACAAGTAACTAAGAAAAAAATAACATATTTTACTGCCGAACTATAATAATGCCACAAAATTTTCCAATCTAGTAATGAAAATGTGTAATTTTTTTTGAGCAACCATATTGTTTAGTTGGCAAAAACTACAATGAGTTTTTGTTCTGGAGGTCTAGACTTTTCTATGTGGGGGGAGGGTGGGGGGAAGGGGGAAACTATCTTTCAGGGTCCCTACCTGGTCGGAGAGGCAGCTTTTCTCCGGGCTGCAGTTTCGACCCGTCCTCGCGGCCTACCAGCGGACCTGGAGCGGTGTTCCCTGAGGGGACCGCCCAGAACCTCGGCTTCGGTGGCGGCACAGCGCTGGAGCGCTATCGTGGAGCGGAGCGGACGATGCCTTGCTTGGGTCGCCGCGCTGGAGCTCCGGTGAGCTGAAGACCGCCGAGATAAACATCGTGGAGCTGCGGGTCTGTGGAGTGGCCAGCTGCGGGCGGCGGCGCCGAACTTTACACCGGGAGTCTGGGATCTCTCGATGAGATCGCCAGTGGTGGAGCTCCAACCGGCCCGGCCTTGTTGGCTTCGGAAGCCGTGGTCTCTGGTGAAGGAAGCGGCCGTTCCAGGGTTCCCATGCCGCCGAGAGGATTCTCCCGACGCCGGAGCACCATCATCCGGCGAGAACGGCCTGGAACATCGGGCCTCCTTAAAGGCAACTGTGGAGGCCTCAATAGGCCCGACTATGGGTGGACATGGGATGGGGACTGGACACTGTGCCTTCCCTCATAATGGGAACCATTGTGGGGGGATGTTTTTATGTTTAAATTTCTTTATTATTGTTATGCTTGTATTCTTCTTTATGTGCTGCATGGCAAGAAGCATTTCACTACACCTAGGTGTGTATGTGATCAATAAAATTATCTTTATCTTTATCTTTATCTTAAATATAACTGTAAATTTTGGAAACGCACTTCAGGTCAGTTAGCATCAGTAGAAAATGAAATAGAATTAATACGATGAAGACCTTCAACCTAAAATGTTAACTCTACTTCTCTTTCCACAGATGTTGCCTGGTCCGCTCAATTCTTCCAGCAGCTCTCCCATTTTTGGTTCAGATTCCAGTAATTGAAGTCTCAAGATTCTGCCGCATTTACCATATTTATTTCAGATTTCCAGCTTCTCTAGTTTTACTAATTGACATATCCTCTGCTTACTCACCCTTAAGTTATTCCATATCTCATTTCACTCTAATAATATCAAATCTCATCACTGTATAAGTGGTTCCACATTCCAGCCTTCCCTGAAGCCACACCAGACATGGTCTAGCCTCACTTCTATTTATTCTTTCCCTTGTTGACTACCCTCAACACTATTACCACCCCTTCCAGCACATGAGCAATCCTCTGACAATCCTCCAATCTGCTGGTTCTTTTTACTCAAGTGTCTCCTGACCAGGTCTTCTTGACCCCAGACCCTTGTATTCATAATTCAACACTATTTCATCTCTCTCAAACATAGTCACTGACTGCTTATCCTTGCTCAACTCACCCCCTTAATCAGTTCCCCAGCTTTCAACACATTTGTAATGTAGAATTACATAAGAGTTCAGTAAATTACACAAAAAAAATCTGAAGACCAAAGTAATAGCAGACACTTAAAGAAAAGAAATAGGTAGACAGTGAGGAAGTTGGAAAGAGTTGGAAGTTGGAAGTATACAGTCATGGGATTGCAACTACAATAGTTCATTTCCTTTCTGTTCCATTGAACAGAAGGTAGCATGTCCTATGACTCTCCTTATATAATGGAAGCTATTTTGCCTCACAATGATTTAACTTCATGAAAAAGCACCCATCTACTTACGATGTGTTCCGATGCCCGGATTCCTCAACACCTCCATACCAGCACAGGGGATCACTTCATTTTGAACAGAGGACCAACTCACCCTCATCCTACTACACTTGTTCTCACATTGAACAACACCTGCTTTGACTTTGTTCACTTTCGCCAAACCAAAGGTGTGTTCCAAGCCACGCCCATCTCTTTTACTCCCTAATATTTTTAAATAACTGTTTATGTCAATTTTTTTCCTCACAAAAGCTTCACTGCAGTTGCTGCCAATTTCCACCCTGCTCTCACTTTCACATGACCCTACACCATCTCTTTTCTTTGTTGCAGCGATATTACATGCATCGAGTTTAACAGCTACGTGGATTCCATTTTATTTTATTCTATTCTGTGTTTATCAATTTAGAACCATTCTATATCTCCTTCTTTGACACCTGCTACATCACTGCTCCACAAGTGTCTCTCCCTTAACCGTAGTTGACATGGTTTTTAAATACATCCAAAAAAGACACAACATACTGGAATAATTCAGTGGGTCTGGCAGCATCTCAGGAGAACATAGATAGTTGACAATTGAGTCGCGACTCTTTTTTTTGTGTCAGAAAAAGGGTCTCAGTCTTGGGATGTAGATATTGCTAGTACTGCCACAGTTTCTTAAAGCTGAGAGGGGCAAAGTTTGAAGGAGATATGCGGGGCAAGCTTTTCTTTACACAGAGAGTGGTGGGTGCCTGGAATGCGCTGTCAGGCATGACGATGAAGGCAGATACAATAGTGGCTTGAGGCTTTTAGATAGGCACATGGAGATACAGGCAATGGAGGGATATGGATCACGTGCAGGCAGAGGAGATTAGATTAACTCCTCTCATGTTCGGCAAATAACCAAGATACTGGTATCCTCTTCATGGGAACACATATCATCACTGTAACTAGGAACATTTCATTTCTTCAACAGTGAACATTTACTGCATCAGTGAATATTCGTATTCTGCTCAGAAGGGAAATCAAGGCAGAGCTTCACCAACTGGGTAAAGGGCCTGTCCCACTTGCATGCGATTGCATGCGTCTGGCGCGACCAAACGTGGTCGCTTGAGGCGTATGGGCCGCACGGGGTCGGTCCCACTTCGAAGCGCGGAGGCGTATGGAGTTGTGCGGGGCTGGTCCCGACATCGCGCTGGGCTCCAAAAATCCCGCACTGTCCGATAATTTTGTGCGCCAACGGCCTGTCGGTCCGCAGGTGCATTGAGGGCGTACGCAGCGTCTTGACGGCGTACGCCAAGCTCGTGGCGTTGCGCGATGACGTCACCGCCCGGCGTGGCTTTGCGTGATGACGTCGCCGCCCGACGCCCAAATTCAGTCGGCCCGTCTCCTGCCCAGCTGATTGGTAAGCATGACGCAAATTACGTCACGCGTGAACTTAGCGCGTACTTATCATGAACTTAGCGTGAACTCCGCTTCCGTTTGGTCGCGCCAAACGCATGCAATCACTGTTGAAGAAAGCGGGACAGGCCCTTAAGTGTAAAGGTATGAAAAACTACCTTTGGGCAACATAAATGTTCTAATGGCATGGGACTGGTCATACTAATATAGAAAAAGTTGAGAGGAACATAAATTTATGCAGATGATCTGTAGGTGGCTATAATGTTTGATGGGCATTATTGTGTTCTATCAAAGACAAGCAGACAAGTTCAGTAGGTACATCTCTTTCATTCAGTCTCAAGCCTTGGATTTGAACCAAAGGACTTGTATTCAGATTCAATGGTCCATACCTTCTTCATTTTTCATATTTGCTCTAATTGAATACACAAGACATCAAATTTGGTTTTGGTTTATTCTGTTAATGGCTGATACCAGTATGAATACAATATCCTGCCCAACCACAAACTCATTCAAACATAATCAATCTAGTTTAATCAATTCAACCTGTAATTGAACTCATAAATCAAACTTGATTATGCTGCATATTAACACAATGTAGACTGTTAGGAGAGCTGGTAAAGACCGAGATATTTCACGAATATAAAAACATTAAGACTTGCAAAAGAACATACATCAGGAATTCAGTTTGGTTATAAAATGCAAGCATTCTTAAAAATTAAAACCAGAAAATGTTGAAAACACTCCACAGGTCAGGCAGCATCTGTGGATAGAAAAACATTTAACATTTCAAATCAAAGATCATTCTTCAGAACGATAGAAAAGCATTCTTGAATTCACTTTGCATATAAAACTAGAGCATTTTCAGGTGTCTACATTTTATTTTAAGTGTTATGTACTGCACGTTTACTGCCAAAGTACTGAAGACATAAAAAATTCAGTCTTGGGATATAGATATTGCTAGTACTACCACTTTCTTGCCTATTGCCAATTGCCTTTGCTGAGGCTTCTCCTTGAATTGCTCCAGCCCATGTCCAAGGTCAAGTTCCACACTTCTGTGATAAATTGTGTGACTAATTTTAACATCGAGCATCATTCTGCTGCAGAGCAAATGATCAAACTAACATGCTCATCAATGTGCAGATCAGAAACATTTACTATCTTCATTTAATTTTTAATAAATATTAGTCTATTAAACAAAAGAAAGTGTAGAAAATATTACCTGTGTTATCTGGCGAGCTCATGATTCAAATGGTCAAGATGGAAGCACCTGCCACTCAATGACTGCTCGCAATACACAAGCCAATAGATCCTGCTAAGATGCGAAACAGTGCTGATGCCGTTGACTTTCTACATTAGGCTGGCATCTCTTGCTACATCAGGTATGTATAATTACTCTCAGATGTAATTCTGCATATGAAAAGAGAAAAGAGATGCATTAAGTATGCCTTGTAATGCAGAATTCACACTTGGATATGAATAGCTTACTGCAGTTATAAACTTCTCTAACCCATACATTAACTAGAAAATTATATTTTTAAAAGTATCTTAATGATAACTAATATATTCAAAATGCTTTATTCTTTACAATTTTAAGTGTGGTCAAATTATTTTAGTGCCATTTCATTCTTGTCCCATTACAAATTTCTGTTCACATGGAAATGCCTACATAATTGTGCCAAGTATAATCAAACTATTGTCAGCAGTGATAGAAAAATGTAGAGAGTTTTGCTTCAATGTGTTTCCATAACATGAATTGGATATTACATGTGTAATAAATTAGAAAATAATATTTGCATTATGCAGGCCGAATCGTTTACAATGCGATTTCGACTCGGAACTGGAAAATCACTTAAAAGTTACTTTCTAAATTGACAAGCAGGAACACAAGCTGTCTAGGATGTAAACAGTAAAGGGAAGAAAACCTGTTTTCATGTAAACTCCCTGCTATAATCAACCACCACTGTCCCTTAAGAACACATCTGTTACTTTCACAGTGGAAGGCATAATAACATTGTTATTGTGAAGCCTCTATTTTTGAAAATCCTGTCAGAAAAATAACCCCACTAATAATAATATAATTGTAATAGTATAATTGTCTTTATAACGTGAGTTTCTATAAAACGAGGTATCCTAGGAACATACAGTGCCCTCCATAATGTTTGGGACAAAGACCCATTATTTATTTATTTGCCTCTAGAAAAAATCACATGTGGTTAAAGTGCACATTGTCAGATTTTATTAAAGGGTATTTTTTTATACATTTTGGTTTCACCATGTAGAAATTACAGCTGTGTTTATACATAGTCCCCCCATTTCAGAACCCAATTGAGCATGCCTCTTATATGCTGAAGAGAAAGCTGAAGGGGACTTGCCCCCAAAACAGGCATAAGCATCACCAGAGAAGACACCCAGCAACTGGTGATGTCCATGAATCGCAGATTTCAATCAGTCATTGCATGCAAAGGATATGCAACAAAATACTAAACATGACTTCTTTCATTTACATGACATTGCTGTGTCCCAAACATTATGGTGCCCTGAAATGGGGGGACTGTATAAACACTGCTGTAATTTCTACATGGTGAAACCAAAATGTATAAACATGTCCTTTATTAAAATCTGTGCAATTTAACCACGTGGTTTTTTTTCTATTACAAATCTCAAATTGTGGAGTACAGAATAAATTATGTGTCTTTGTCCCAAACATTATGGAGGGCACAGTAGCTATTGGAGGAGAACCGCCTGTATCAGCTTCATGTTTTGGGTATCCGATCTTAACTGCAATGAAACTTTTATTTTCCCTTCCAATGAGTTACATTTCTGTTTGGTATATTGATTAATTTTGCTACACTATAGGACACTATATAAAAATAAAGATTGATGTTTGTTTCCAGTTTTGTTAAATATCTAACTAATCTTGTCATTTGCATGCAAAGAGGGAGGGGGGGGGGAGGGGGGGGAGGGAAGGGAGGGGTGTTGTTACCGAACTGAACTCACTGTGGAATGAAAAGTCAGTGAAAGCGGCGCGATTAGGTACTGTGAGGCCTCGCATCCTCGGCACTTCTGACACGCCGGCTGTCGCGCTGGCTGTTCCCCCGCTGCTGGAATAGCAGCGGTTGAACATCCGATGTTTGGCTTTAGGCAGCGTGACAGAGCCGGGCCGGGCACCAGCGGTAGGGAAAAATGTCGGAGTTTTTGGAGCAGAGCCGGGCGTCAGCAGCCGTTATGGATGCTGGCCAGCAGGAGGCGACAAAATGAGTGAGTGAGTGGGCCGGGGTGGAGGATTTTATTTTAAAAAGGGTACATAAAAAAGTCAAAATGTTTTGAGGAGTGCATCAGTGAATGTAAAAGTGAATTAGATAGCAAAATGGAAAAAATGACGGAGATTCAGTGTGTGGTACTGGCGGACCAAGAAATCAAAGAGGCCGAATCTGACATACACCCACACACAGAGTTTTAATAGTATATAGATATATATATACTAGACCAAGTGCAGACCCGTTGGGTCTGTTCCCCCAACGTGTGGTTGCAGGGGAGGGGGGGGTGGGCTGGGGGGAGGTGGTGGCATGCGGCGTCACACACACTAACTACCCCCGTGCACGTGCTAACTACCCCCCTTGGTATTATATTAATATTATTAATTTGCTCCTTTTACCCCATAACCGCCCTATCCACTGAAGGGAGGGGGAGAGGTGGGGGGAAGGGAGGAGGGAGAGGGTGAGAGGGGGAGGGGGTGAAAGCGGGGAGGGGGTGAGAGGGGGAGGGGGTGAGAGGGGGGTGGGGGTGAGAGGGTGGTGGGGGTGAGGGTGGTGGGGGTGAGAGGTGAGAGGGGAGTGGGGGTGAGAGAGGGGTGGGGAGGAGGTGGAGGGGAGGGTGTGGATGGGAGGAGCGAAGGGGTGAGGGGGGGGGAGTTGTGAGGGGGGAGAGGGGGGGAGTGGCGAGGGGGAGAGAGTGGGGGGAAGAGGGTGGAGAGAGGAGATAGAGGGGGAAGAGAGGGGAGAGGGGTAGGGAGATGGATAGGGGGAGAGAGAGGAGAGAGGGGGAAGAGTGGGGAGGGGCAGGGAGGGGGAGAGGCAGGGGGAGAGGGAGTGGGTGGAGGGAGAAAGGGGAAGGGGCGGGAGATGAGGGGGGTGTGGGGGAGAGGAGGGGGAGGAAGGGGGAGGGCGAGTAGGGGTGAAGAGGGGGAGGGGAGGAGGGATTGGGGGAGGAAGGAGGAGGGGGTGAGGGAAGGAGGATGGGGAGAGGATGGGGGAGAGAGAGGGCGGGCCTGAACTCGGTGAGCAGGCGGCTCGGACGGGGCCGACTGCGAAAGGGCAGCGAGCCTCGGCAGCTCTCTCGACCTCAGGCGGCGTGGAGAGTCTCGGCAGCTCTCACGCGACGATTCCCCGTGTCCCTGCGATCAACGAAGGAATTGCAGGTTTCCCAGAGGGAGTAATGGCCGCCAGGACCACCTTCTCATCGCGTGCCCCGCGCGACAATAACTGCCGCTGCCATTTTCTACCATCGGGTGGGGGAGACGGAGTGGATTCAGAAGCAAGCCGGTGGCCTCGGGTGACCGGCTGTAACCTGCTGTGACCTCCTGATCTGCAGAACGCTAGTTCTTTCTGCGCATTTTGAGAATGGGGGGGGGGGGGGTTGGAGTGGGCGGGCGGGCGTGGGAGCCCATCTGCGGGAGGCGTGGCGCGAGCGTACTTGGGCTGGGCGCGGGGCTTTAGTCCACAGCGGTTAGGGGACGGGACCTGGAGGCAGGTGGGCCTCGATTGGTGGGCATGTGGGCATCGTGACATCAGCAGTTCAAGCGACGATTTTTTTTTTTTTTAATTGAATTTTGTGATCAATTTTATTCAAAATCTGGGGAAATAATTGACCAAGGAGTGGATTTCTGAACTCATAAGATAAATCCCTACCGAAATTATAACAATCTCTGCGTTTTTGCGTCTGGTTTTCAAGGAGATATGTTTCAAAGCCAAAATGCCGTACACCCACACACAGAATTTTAAAAGTATATAGATGGTTAAACAAATGTATTGTACGCATTAATAGAGTTCCAATTTATGATAATTTTGTTCTTATGGAGTGGAGCATGACAAATATTGCTGCCACCCAATAGCCAATAAGTTTTTCAGGATGTCATTGGCAGATGGATTATCTTTGGATCATGGGGTTGCAATGAAATAGTGCAAGTGCTTCAGTACATTACTTATCTGACGGACAAAAGGCCATCAGAATCCATTAGCTGCCAAGAAAACTTCTAAGACATCATCATCTTAAAGTCCTTTCTGGGGATATGGGTTAGCATTTATTGCAAATGTCATGTTATCCTTGGGAAAGACAGTGATCGTCCTCTCAGTGAAAATAATCCCAGTATTGGGGAATTCCAGTATTGTTTTATATTTTGGAGCCTTTCAGATGAGATAATAAACTGAGCCCATCAATTCGCGCGTGGGGACATAAAAGACGGTTATTACTTCAGATGGAAGGAAGACCATCTCCGAGGCCAATACACACCACTATCACAATTAGGGATAGCAATACAACAAGCTATCAGCAACAACAGGGCGGCACAGTGGAGTAGCAGTAGAGCTACTGCCTTGCAGCGCCAGAGACCCGGGTTCGATCAGACCACAGGTGCTTGTCTGTACGTTCTCCCCGTGAACTGCGTGGATTTTTCCGAGATCTTCGGTTTCCTCCCAAAGAAGTACAGGTTTGAAGGTTAATTGGCTTGGTGTAAATGTAAAATTGTCCCTAGTGTGCAGGGTAGTGTTAATGTGCAGGGGTTGTGCGGACTCGGTGGGCCGAAGGGCCCGTTTCCGCGCTGTATCTCTAAACTAAACATGCTACAACGAGCTTTTAGCACCACCTCAATAACCGCCGATTATTTCTTTTATTATTGCACTTTCGTTGTTTTCTTGCACTACTTCGGATTGCAGCACGATCTTTGCACCATTCTACAGCTGTTGTTGAATCTATCATTGCCATCTACTGTTTACTCCATAGGCTTCAGGCAAACAAGAAATTTAATTGCACTCTTGTGAATATGACAAACTAATCTGAATCTCAAGTATTATCAGAGTTGCATTTTAAAAGTTGGCAAAGTTACGATTGGGGTTCTAGTGGCCATCAAATCTTTCAAGGGTGGTTCAGGGGTGTTTCAGGGGAAAATGGGTTCTTTAATGCACTGTTGAGGGACCCTCTTACCTGTGACACTGCTCAAATCAAGGACACCCAGCCAAATAGCTCTCTGCAACCAGACCAGATAGGTACAGGTTTGGCTGGTCAAGAGTGGCAATTGCATGACAAGTTATATGTTTATGTTTATGCAGTGTGAAATAAAGATTACATCAGGCAAATGAAATTAAGGTACAGCAGAAATCATGATTTTAAAGCCCACATAAACCATGTTAATCTAAAGCAGTAATCAGTGATACTCCTTTGTAACAAGATCATAATGTTTAAGCAGTAATAATGGCTTCACATTAATACTCAATTAGATATGTAATGATGCAATATCATATTTTTGTATTTACAGTAATATGTCTATAAATATTGAAACATTCATCATTAGGCACAGTGGCGCTGAGGTAGAGTTGCTTGCTTACAGCGACAGAAACACCCGGGTTTGATCCTGACTACAGGTGCTGTCTGCACGGAGTCTGTACTTATCTACTTGGGTTTTCCCCAGGGTGCTCCAGTTTCCTCTCACACTTCAAAGATGTACAGGTTTGTAGGTTAATTGGCTACAATTGTAGGTTTAAAAAAAATTGTAAATTGTCCCTAGTGTATAGGGTGATCGCTGGTCGGCGCGGACAGTGGGCCGAAGGGCCTGTTACTACACTGTATCTCTAAATTCAAAACAAAAAATTAACTGGCGTCTGACTATGCTGAAATCAACTGCAAAACAGTTCTTCCTGTAAAGAATGAGAGGATCAGAGAAAGCAACTTTTGGTTTTCTAAATTTAATTGCAGGTATGCATTCTCTAAAAATAATCACCAGATATTTCTTCACCATAAATGAGAACTCTGATAGCATCACCATTAATTCTAAACACATTCCAGATCACAGATGTTGGATTACAAGGGCAGCATAAGCCTGTTCAAATTTATGAGGACCATGTGAAAAATTGTGATACGAGATCTGATTTTTCTCAACATTTTTTAAACCATAACAAAGTCAGGATGTTCGTTAAACGTTAGAAGTAGGTATGTTGCAAAGCCTACCTGAAGCGTCGTTGAAAATCTGTCGCTGCGGGTGTGCGCGATTTTGGTGCCGTTTAGAGGGGGGCGGGTTTAAAACGCGATTTTCTCTAGGCTGTTCAAATCGAAGATGTTCAGCCTAGTTAATTATTAACGAAAAATCGCTGGAAGACCCCGTCGCAAAAGCTATTATTAGTTTTAAAGGCCTCGTATAATAGTTATAGTAGTTTAAAAATCAATCTCTAAACCCGCGACCGCCAGCAACCGCAGGGTCCCATAGAGCAAACCACAGAAGGTATGTAGCTTATTTTTACATTAAAAAGGGCTTCTAAAGATCCCTTTATACAAAGTTTAATATTGCGAGTAGCTCATTTTGGGCCCATTATATCCCGCAGTATTTTTCTGGGCATTTGGGGCACAAATCTACCGCAATGTGAACGTTCTAAACCAGCGCGTTCCACAGGGACCCACTGGAAAGCTGATTTAAATGGGCATTTATTTACAGCAATTGAGCACTAAATTCCTTCCATTTGGTCTATAAATTAATGTAAATGAGATTTAAAAATCATGTTTTATTGTGAATTATTTGTGAATATTATTTGGACATTTAGGCTATTTAAAAATATTAATCATTTATTAAGAAATGGATAGATGTTTAGATCTAGTAATTGAAGTCTGAAATTAGCTACAATTAGGTAACTAACTAATTATATGCTTTAATTTCAGGTCATCCAAGTAAGATTATTTTATATTTGTTTCAGAATGCTTCACTCTATGATAACTGAAAATTTCATTCAGTTCTCTTAATTTTTAAGAAAGTTATGGGCTTTTGACCGTTCACGATCACAGCTTTTTTGTTATGTCCATAGAAAATCAATAGGGAACAAGATGCTCATTTCCGAGTATGAAAATGGCCATAACTTTTTAAATACTTGAGATATGAAAGTGAATTAGGTGTCAAATTAAACTTATTTTTATGCTTTATCTGATGGGATAAATTACAGACTTGATTTTTAAAATCTCAAAATTTTGTAACATTGCTATTAGAAGTACCAAGATGCATGTTCAAATGGATCTTCGCTATTTTTAACTTTTGGGTACGTAACACTAAGGGCAACTTCAGCCCAACTCTGACTGCCAGTAAAAAGCACGTCCGATTTGAGACCGAGAGATATTAACAGAATAGCAAGTTACCCAATTTCACTGAATTATTATGCAGTATCATATGATATTCATTGCACAGATGACAATACAAAGATCGACAGGAAATACTGATTGTCAGTCAGTCAGCCAAACTATTATTGGACTAGAGGGGAACATATTGCCATGAATGGGGAAGGGAGTACAGGAAAGAGGATTCCTCTCCAGATTTGTTCAAGCATCTCCATAAACTCTGCCAAAAGCTACTCCTAACTAAAACTAAAGTATAATAGAAAATTAGCCAATGGCCTATGCTGGCATATATTCACATTTGTTAAGTTGTGAAAATGGTAACCTAGCAGACACCTTTATAAACTGAATAAATTAAGATTTCATTCATCGACATTAAATGATTTAGTGATGAAAAGATAATTCGATTATTATTTCTTTGTTTAGAGAGAGAAATGAATTGCGCGTTAACTTTAGTCCAGTAGTTTAGTTTTTAAAGAACCCTTAACTCTCTTATTCCTTAATAGGGTGAGGAAGGATTGTGTTGCCCTTGTGGCTAAAGGGATCAGGGGGTATGGAGAGAAGGCAGGTACAGGATACTGAGTTGGATGATCAGCCATGATCATATTGAATGACGGTGCTGGCTCGAAGGGCCGAATGGCCTACTCCTGCACCTATTTTCTATGTTTCTATGATTCCTGTGGAAGAGATATTAAATTTACACGTGTTTTCTGACTGGGATCTCCTCAACGAACATTTAAATCAATAGAATGAAAGTGGATCCAGATCCAATGAAGAAGATCTAAATAAACAAGCCAATAACATAAAATTGGGTTGGGAGAATCTTACACAAACTCTATTAAGAGAAATACTTAATTTTCCAGTTGATAGGAAAAACAAAGCATTTATCATGGAGTAATTTCATAACCATAGCAATCTCAGAACAGAACTATAACTGTTCTGTAGAATCCATAAAAACAAGTAAAATGTGTTAATTTTCAGATATGCAACGCATATATGCAATTCACTTTTAAACCATATTTCTTTCATTAAATAGATATATACAAAAATGTATTGATCAATGCCCTTATAAATACAAGTACATATTTTTGAAGCAGCAAATTGTGAATATTTAAATTTGCA
Organism: Amblyraja radiata; assembly: GCF_010909765.2. Lineage (NCBI taxonomy): Eukaryota > Metazoa > Chordata > Chondrichthyes > Rajiformes > Rajidae > Amblyraja > Amblyraja radiata. The sequence continues at coordinate 21,807,543 of NC_045971.1, forward strand.
ATGAGGTTTACTTCTATTTTATTTTTATTTTCCTCACTTTAACTATAAAACAGCTGATCTATACCAGATCACCTGGGAAGAGATCTTCAGTATCATATCTAGACTTTTAGATTTTCTACTACTGTATCTAATAATAATAATAATAATAATAATAATAATAATAATATATTTTATTGTCATTGCACATAAGTGCAACGAGATTTGGTATGCAGCTTCCATCCGATGTCATAACTTAAATAACTAATAAAATTTAGATTTAGATACCTCGAGAACATGGTTTGTAAAAAGAACATTACAATAGTAAAATAGTCAAAACAGTTCAAACAGACTAAAGTGCAGATGTGTCTGTGCGACGTGACCATCTGAGGGAGACAGTCCATGGGGGGTGGGGAACACTCAGCAGGGCCGGTTCAGAGCCGCTATAGCTCTGGGAATGAAGCTGTTCCTGAGTCTGGAGGTTCGGGCGTAGAAGGCCTTGTAACATCTGCCGGAGGGAAGTAGTTCAAACAGTCCATTACAAGGGTGTGAGGAGTCTTTATGGATGCTGACGGCCTTCCTGAGGTACCGTGTGTGGTAGATGCCCTCCAAGGCTGGTAGCTGTGTCCCAATAATCTTCTGCGCTCTGTGGACGACGCGCTGAAGAGCTCTCCTCTCTGCCTCCGTGCAGCTGAGATACCACACAGAGATGCCATACGTTAATATACTCTCTGTGGTGCAGCGGTAGAAGGTTGTCAACAGCTGTTGGGGCAGACCAGTCTTTTTTAATGCTCTCAGGAAGAACAGTCGTTGCTGTGCCTTCTTGACCAGCGCAGCGGTGTTGGTGGACCATGTGAGGTCCTCTGAAATGTGAGTGCCCAGAAACTTAAAGCTGGACACTCTCTCCACACTGTCCCCGTAGATGGAGATCGGGGCGTATTCTCCATTATGTGACCTCCTGAAGTCAATAATTAGCTCTTGGTCTTGGAGGTGTTTAGTGACAAGTTGTTACGTGTGCACCAGTCCGCCAGGTTCTGCACTCCGCTCTGTATTTTGTTTCATCACCGTTGGTGATCAGCCCAATCACTGTTGTGTCATCTGCAAACTTGTCGATGGTGTTGGTGTAGAATGCAGGAACACAGTCGTGTGTGAAGAGGGAGTAGAGCATGGGGCTTAGTACACAGCACTGTGGTGTGCCGGTGCTCAGGGTGATAGTGGAGGACAGGTGCGGGCCCAGTCTCACTGCCTGCGGTCGCTCCGTCAGAAAATTCAGGATGCAATCGCATATCGGCGAGCTGAGGCCTAGCTGGTGGAGTTGGTGGTGAACTTGGTGGGGATGACTATAGTCTATGAAGAGCATCCTCACGTACGTGCCCTGTCTTTTCAGGTGAGTCAGGACAGTGTGAAGAGCCAGAGAGATGGCATCCTCTGTTGATCTATTTGCCTTATATGCAAATTGATGAGAGTCCAGTGAGGCAGGGATGCTGGATTTGATGTGGGAGAGGACCAACCTTTCAAAGCACTTCATGGGTATTGGAGTTAGGGCAACCGGGCGGTAGTCATTCAGGTTGGTGACTTTAGACTTTTTCGGCACCGGCACTATGGTGGCTGTTTTCAGGCACTTGGGGACCGTTGCCAGAGATAGAGACAGGTTAAAGATTCTCGTGAATACCTCCGCCAGCTGTACAGCACAGTCCTTTAGTACTCTTCCCTGGACTCCATCCGGGCCTGCAGCCTTGCGTGGATTGATCCTACGCAAAACGCACTGTACCTCCTGAGTGCCCAGTGATAAGGCCTGTCCCTCCACCATGGCCGGGGTTATTCCACTCCTGGTGGTGTTGCCAGTTTATGACCACTATGACTAACCCTCAAAAGGTACAAAAAAGTCCTCCCAATTATACAACTTTCCTGGATTTGCATGGTTCCACAAAACACCTATGTGCGTTCGGTATTCCGACTGCGCATGCCCACGTCATATGTCACTAGCGAAAGCACTCTCGGCAGCCGTGGACATATATCTGCACCTCATCCGAGCCAGGATCGATCCCGAGTCTCCGGCGCCGCATTCGCTGCCATACCGCTACTAGACCATCCCCGTTCCCTCCCCCCCCCAGGTCGGTCAGAGACGTCGGGAGTCAGACAGGAGCAGCGCCCCACAGCCAGCGCAAAGAAGCAGCACTAAATCCAGCTCAACTGCCTGTTAAATCCCAGCCCTGCCTGGACTTACGGGAACGACGGCCCAGGCTTCCAGCCAGCGCGGAGAAGCAGGGCTAACTCCACGGCTCCGGGCTGGTATCCCGTCAGTCCAGGCAGGGCTGTAGGTTAACCCGGTGAGATAGGCAGAATTGAGCTGGATTTAGCGCTGCTTCTCCGCGGCAGGGCTGGTAGGTTAACAGGCAGAATTGAGCTGAGAGTTTTTATCGCTTGTGACCTTTGACAAATCCCGTGATTCCTTGTTTTTTCGGAATACCGAACTCGCTTATTGAATGCAAATTTAATTTTTTTTAAATGGGGCTGATCTAGGTTGCAATGGGACATCCTTACTGATGACATTAACAGAACAAATAGAACAGGCGAACCGACCTGATAATATTATCTGTGTATTTTAATAATTTTTTTTTAACAGATATTATTTATATATAACAGAACGCAAACAAGTATTTATCTGAAGAATGATCACCTATCCATTCCTTCCACAGATGCTGCCTAACCTGCTGAGTTACTCCAGCACTTTGTGCTCTGCTCCAGATTCCAGCATCAGAGTTTCCTTCTGCCGCTAAGTATTTATCTTAAACTTTCTTTCTCAGTATGTAGAATTTAGTAATATGTTGGAAGATTTATGGCCAGGAAAAAAAAGACCACTTTGTTTATATTAATACTATTTTAGCAACAATACAGACAACTGTAATGTCTGGAACTCGTGTCACCAGGACAACCTTGGGAAAATTGCATAGCGCTGCAAAACATCTTTTTGCTCCTAGAAAACAGACCATATCATGGTTTTCTGCATGCGAAGCCACGTTATCTGCGCGCATGTCACAAGCAGAGATATTTTATACAACAGATTGCTGCATTAGTTACTGCACTTGTGCTATACCCTGAAGTAGTACAAAAAAATAACTATCACGAAGTTGCTGCAAGATATTGTGAGTGTGCTCTTTTCACCTAGATATTGCAGTTTTTCTCAAGACCTTCAGTGTTTAACTTTCATTTGCACTGGAAACGGAACAATGAAATTCTCATTCGCTGCAGCATTACAGTCCCATTTACACAATTGCAAATAAATAAATAATAATACAATTTATAATCAGCAATACTCAGTAACCAAACCATAGCAGTGTTAAACCAAAATAAGTAGTGCAACAAAACCAGTCCACAATAAATCATAGTTGCTGAGATAAAGTTTGAGTTTAGTTTACTGTCACATGTACCGAGGTGCAGTGAAAAGCTTTTGTTGCGTGCTAATATCTATCTATACATATGGCGGTCTTTCTATTTGTTCAAAAACGGTTCGCGATAGCGCTACGATTTTTCACCAGTTCACTCACCGTTCTCCTGTGCTGCGAGTGCACCAAGTTTCGTTCCGATCGGTTGAATGTCGTAAAAGTTCGCGACGTATAAAAATCTTAAAACCGTACGTGCGCAGATCCATCTCTTCTCCTGCCTGTCAGCGCCGCGTGGATTAGTCTCTTCCCGTCACTCCCCAGGACAGACCGCCCCTTCCTGCACCATCGCATCCTTACTGGAGCAGAGGATGTCCAGCGGAGGTTTCCAACCAGACTTACAGAGGGACCCAAAGCAGCCCAGCCCAGCCCCAAGCAGCAGCCCCGCCCCAAGCAGCAGTCCAGCGTCAGAGACCCGACCCAGCCCAGCCTAGAGTCAGTGATCCAGCCCAGCCCGGAGTCGGAGACCCAGCACAGCGTCGGAGTTGGAGACCCAGCCCAGCCCGGAGTCGGAGATGCTGCCAAAGGGAAAGCAGAGACTCTGATCCCGGTGGAGGAGAAAGACCAGCAACCAGCTCCCGCTGTGAGTCCCCATCGCACCACCAATTTCAGCCAATACCCCTCTGGCTCCTCCCCCCCCCCATCCCCCATGATGCCCCCCTCTTCCCCATGGCTCTTCGCCCTTTTTTCTCCAAGCTCACTCCCCCGCCACCCACACACTCCTCCCTGCCCACACCCCTCCCTGTCCACACATACAACCCCGCCCATACCCTCTCCCCCCCCTCCCCCACAGACCCACCCTACACCTCCCTGTCCACACACTCCCCTCCTCCCCTCCCACCCACACCCCACCCCTCCCACACATTTAGAGGAGGGGGAGTGCTTGGAGATGAGGGGAAATGAGCCACGCCTGCGCAGTTAGGGGCTATGGGCGAGTGGTGGAATATTGCGTTGGGGGAACGGGTTGCATTGGGGGAATGGGTGAGTGGTGAAATATTCCATTGGGGAATGGATTGCGTTGGGGGACTAGTCCATTGACTGGGATCCAACGGGTCCCACAGTCTAGTTGGAACTAATGTTGTGCAGTGTTCAAGATCCTGATGGTTGCTTGGAAGAAGATGTTCTTGAAACAAAAGGTCACTGTTAAGAGGATCTAGTGCCTTATTCCTGACGTAGTAACAAGATGAGAACGTGGCCAGGATAGTGTGGGTGTTCACTACCTAGCGATGCACAGATTGTTATGCTATAGCACTGATCAATTAATAATAAAATTACTTACTGTTACATCCTTATTACTATTTAGAGTCATCAATCCAAACTCTCCTCCACCCATGCACCACCTCTTTCTTCCCCTGGCTTCGCAATCTGCAACTCTTCAAACCCGTCTCATACCTTCCTTTCTTTTTCTGCCCTTTGTTGAAACCATATGTCTATCAACCTCCCCACCTCTTTGGCCTGCATTTCTCCTTGTCTTCCTACAATCACTTAAGAAGGGCCTCGACCAGAAATGTCACCTATCCATATTCTCCAGAGATGCTGCCAGATCAGTTGCGTTACTCCAGGATTCTGTGTCCTTTTGTGTTTGATCAGCACCTTTCTGCAATAGGTTTATTTATTTTTCCTCACTTGTGGGTGAAAAAGTCAATGGTGATTGCAATTGTTGATAATTGTTTCTTGATAATTGTGATTGCTATTGTTGATATGTAGCTGTGCTTTCTGTAGGGTGCACGACTGGGTACCAAGTCCTGAATGAAGTTGAACTCAATTGTGACATTCAATGATAACTAATGCTTGTGAACTGGGCTTCACAAAGGCAACAAAGGATGGCTCAGCTGGTAGAGCTGCTGCCTCACAGCACCAAAGACCTGGGTTTGATCCAAATCTCGGATGCTGACTGTGTGAAGTTTGCACGTATTCCTTGTGACTGCATGGATTTCCCGCAGATCCTCCCACATTCCAAAGACATAGGTTAAATGGCATCTGTAAAAGATTGCCCCTAGTTTAAAGGGAATGGATGAGAAAGTGGGATAATAAAGAACTACAGGTGCACAACCTTTTATCCGAAAGCCTTGGGACCAGACACTTTTCGTAATTCAGAATTTGTCGGTCTTCGGAATGGAATTTTTTTAGCGTAGATTTTAATGGCTGGCTCAGTGGTAGAGTGCTCGGCTCATATCCGCAAGGTCGCGAGTTTGCGCCTTGATCCCGGCAGTTACTCGGTCGCGAGTTTGCGTCTTCAATGTAGTTTTTTCTAGCAGGATAAATGTCTGTATGAAATGCAGTGTAGGAGAGGTGTACTGACTGTGTGGGCAGAACTTCGGAAGTGATTGCCCACCAGTCTAAAAAGCCGCTGTGTCTCCCTGTCCCTGGGATAGCAGGGGGCGATCAAACAGCACAATACCCCCCCCCCCCCCCTCCAACTCCAGAGGAATCCGCTCCCCGATGGGCCGCTACGGCGATAAGTAGCAGTTTGTCCACAGCCCGAGCTGCGCCCCCTCATCCGCCACCCCAAGAACAAGACGTACCTTGCACACCATCAGCTTCTGCCCCTACGTGTTCCTCTGGAGTTGGAGCGGGGCTGGGCTGGAGTTGCTGCTGGCTGTGGGTCTCTGGGATCTCCGTGCTTGCAGTGGGCCTGGGGGTCGGTGTCCCGATGAGGGGGCGCAGCTCGGGGAACGGCTTCTGGTGGTCCTGACGTCTCCGGCCAGTTTGCAGTTTTCCTCTGGAGTTGGAACGGGGCTGGGTTGCTGCTGGCTGTGGGTCTCTGGGATCTCCGTGCTTGCAGTGGGCCTGGGGGGCGGTGTCCCGTTGGTCCTGACGTCTCCGGTGACTGGCACGGTCCTGCTCAAAGATCCTATAGCGGAGCTATAAGATCTTTGGTCCTGCTGGCATCGCCGACTTGAAGACAGTGCAAAGCCCCCGCGCCGGTGCAATGGGCGGGGAGCTGGAGTGGGGAGGGAAGGGGTCACACACATGGCCGGGAAGCAGAGGGGTGTAGGTGGGGTGAAACTGAAGCGAGCGACAATCTGCTGCTGCCTGCCCCGCTGAGTTAAAAAGTTCCCACGCAAGACTCACGATACACTGTGTATCGTGCTACCGTGGTAACTTTTTAACTCAGTGGGCAGGCAGCAGCATATTGTCAATTATTAACCCTCCAGCGCAATATACCCTCACCTTCTCTTTTATGAATGTTGATTTAGTTCCCCTTTCTTCGAGGACCGACCAGAGGTTCCGCTGTCACCTCTGCGGGCCGCCCTCGGTGAACGTTTTCAAGGACCTTTCTTCAAGGACCAAAAAAATGGCCGCTATTCGGAGGTTTTCGTTATTTGGATCTTCGGATAAAAGGTTGTGCACCTGTAGTATGAAAAGGTGGCGAGCAATGGTCGGCGTGGACTTGGTGGGCCAAAGGGCCTTTTTCCATGCTGCATCTTTAAGTTAAATAAACTTATTAGTATTATTTTACCTCAATGCAGATTCGGAGATGAGCAAACATGAATTGGAGGTTTTCTGTTCTTTTTCCAAGCATAGACATGCTTTCAGACAAGCTTCTCCTGGGAGCTACATTACCAAAAGTTACTAAACTTGAAGCTTCGACGTGTTATTTTGGGAATATTTATGATGACAGGTTAGAACTAGTTATCCTGACACTGGACGAATCCACATGGCTGAGAGTAATTGCTATGCTTTTTCCTTCTACTTGCCTCACAGATTTTCACCTTTCTTGCACCAAATTCTGCTTAAATTGATAAATGATAAATATTTATTTTTATTCATCTGCACTTAAGAAATATCTAATATGGTTTTATGCAAATATTGATACTTGAAGTGTTGTATAATTTAAGTCAGGCCAAAAATACATTTTCCTCCTCTTTCTCTGAAAGTACTGACTAATTACTGAAATACAGTTCCACAGATGTAAGTTTATTTTTCAAGAATGTTTAATTGTCATATGTACTGACAACAGAACAATGAAATTCTTATTTGCAACAGCATAATAAGCCTGTAAACACAATACTCAGAGATAACATAGTTACAAAATATCAATAATTTAATAACCAAAATACATGTAAAAAAGCCCAAAGTCCTTAGTGCAACCGAGACAGTCCAGTTCAGTGTCGAGTTAGCGTTTTGCAGTGTTCACGAGCCTGGTGGTAGTTGGGAAGAAGCTGCTCTTGAACCTGGGTGATCATGATGTTCAGACTCATATATGTGCTTATTGTGGCCTTGACAAACATAAGGGTTAGCACTACACGCTACGAATCCCAGCTGTGGAGACACTGGTATCGTTGTCTCGTTGTAGGACAATGATCATCTTTTAATCTGGACTTTTAACTTAAGAATTGTGGGTTTTAAAAATATATAAATTATGATGTTTTTATGTGATATACCATGATTTTATATATATTTATGATATTTGATATGCAATGCATTTTTAATGTAATGTTGCCCCTTGTCTGGACCTTGAGTCTGTAATAAAGTTTATTATTATTATTATTATTATATACCTTCTTCCCCAAGGTAGGAGTGAAATGAGAGCATAGCCAGGATGGTGTGGGTCTGTCGATGCTGGATGTGTTTTTGAGCAGCACCTCTTATAGATCCTTTCGATAGTGGGGGTCCCATGATGGACCAGGCAGTGTCCACCGATTTTGTAATCTCTTTCATTGCCAGGCATTCAAGTTGCCAAACAGCCATGATGCAACCAACCAGTATGCTCTCAAAGGTACACCTGTAGAAGTTCAAGACAGTATTTGTCGACATACAGAATCTCTTCAATCTTCTTAAGAAGGATAACCTTTGATGGGCTTTCTTTATGATTGCATCAATGTGCTGGGCCCAGGGCAGATCTTCAGAGATATGTATGCCCAGAAACCTGAATCGCTCCCACTCCCACCCATAGATCAAGACAGGTTTGAGGGTTCTCAGCTTCCCTTTTCGAAAGTCAACAACCAGTTCCTTGGTCTAGCTAATGTTGAAAGCAAGGTTGATGTTTTGCCAACATTCAGTTAGATTATCCATCTCCAACCTGTACTCTGAATCAACGTTATCCGTGATTCATCCAGCAATGGTGGTGTCCTCAGCGAATTAAAAGATGGTGTTGGAACGGTGTCTGGCTACACAGTTATGGGTAGAGAGCGAGCAGAGCACACAAGCCCGAGGTGCTCATATGCTGTTGGTTATTGAGGAGGAAGTGTAGCCAATTAGCACTGAGTGTGGTCTGTTGATGAGAAAGTCAAGGATCAAGTTGCATGGGGACCTTTACACCTCAATCAAAGAATTGTGCTTCATTAAGAACTAAGCTTATGACTGTTGGGGGACTCCTTCATTTTGTGGGAATCCCAAATCTATTCAAACCTTAACACCTTTTACCAGGCAGTAAATATAGTGAAAGCTTGTGACAACCTATTACTTCCTCAATTTAGGTATACAAATACAAATCAGATCCCAGAAAAAAAAATCACCCCATTCCACAAACCGCAAATCACATCTGAAGCTTTCTCGGTCCATATTTACTGTTAAGGTAACAGCTTCCTTCTGGACAGAAGGAATGGGTCATGTTTTGGGTTGAGACCCTTCTTCAGACATAACATCAGATATAATATCACTACCTACTGTGCCCTCCGTAGTGTTTGGGACAAAGACCCATCATGTATTTATTTGTCTCTGTACTCCACAATTTGAGATTTGTAATAGAAAAAAAAATCACATGTGGTTAAAGTACACATTGTCAGATTTTAATAAAGGCCATTTTTATACATTTTGGTTTCACAATGTAGAAATTACAGCAGTGTTTATGTATATAGTCCTCCCCATTTCAGGGCACCATAATGTTTGGGACACAGCAATGTCATGTAAATGAAAGTCGTCATGTTTAGTATTTTTGTTGCATATCCTTTGCATGCAATGACTGCTTAGTCTGCGATTGATGGACATCACCAGTTGCTGGGTGTCTTCTCTGGTGATGCTCTGCCAGGCTTGTATTGCAGCCATCTTTAGCATGCTTGTTTTGGGGGCTAGTCCCCTTCAGTTTTCTCTTCAGCATATAAAAGGCATGCTCAATTGGGTTCAGATCGGGTGATTGACTTGGCCACTCAAGAATTGACCATTTTTTAGCCTTGAAAAACTCCTTTGTTGCTTTAGCAGTGCGTTTGGGATCATTGTCTTGCTGTAGAATGAAGCGCCAGCCAATGAGTTTTGAGGCACTTGTTTGAACTTGAGCAGATAGGATGTGTCCATACATTTCAGAATTCATTATGCTACTACCATCATCAGTTGTATCATCAATGACGATAAGTGAACCAGTGCCTTCAGCAGCCATACATGCCCAGGCCATAACACCCCCACCACCGTGTTTCACAGATGAGGTGGTATGCTTTGGATCTTGGGCAGTTCCTTCTCTCCTCCACACTTTGCTCTTGCCATCACTCTGATATATGTTAATCTTCGTCTCATCTGTCCACGGCACCTTTTTCCAGAACTGTGGTTGCTCTTTTAAGTACTTCTTGGCAAACTGTAACCTGGCCATCTTATTTTTGTGGCTAACCAGTGGTTTGCACCTTGCAGTGTAGCCTATATATTTCTGTTCATGAAGTCTTCTGTGGACAGTGGTCATTTACAAATCCACACCTGAACAGTGTTTCTGATCTGTCGGACAGGTGTTTGGGGTTTTTTCCTTTATTATAGAGAAAATTCCTCTGTCATCAGCTGTGGAAGTCGTTCTTGGCCTGTCAGTCCCTTTGCTCACTGGTGCTCTCTTTCTTCTTAATGATGTTCCAAACAGTTGATTTTGGTATGTATGCCTGATATTTGGCTGATGCCTCTAACAGTTTTATTCTCGTTTCTCAGTCTCATAATGGCTTCTTTGACTTTCATTGGCACAACTTTGGTCTGCAATAAAAGTGTCCAAAGGTGATGGAAAGACTGGAGGAAAGACTAAGTGCTGAGAGCTCGCTTATACCTGCATTAAGGAGGCAATTAAACACACCTGAGCAATTACAAACACCAGTGAAGCTATGTGTCCCAAACATTATGGTGTCCTGAAATGGGGGGACTATTTATAAATGCAGCTGTAATCTCTACATGGTGAAACCAAAATGTATAAAAATGGCCTTTAATAAAATCTGACAATGTGCACTTTAACCACATGTTACTTTTTTCTATTACAAATCTCAAAATTGTGGAGTACAGAGGCAAAGAAATAAATGATAGGTCTTTGTCCCAAACATTATGGAGGGCACTGTATGTCTCATTTTCATATTCAGATATAACATCACTGCCTATGTCTCATTTTCAGTGGATTGTGAGTGGAATTATTGTGATTAACAGAGCAACATAAGTAATTTAAATTAAGCTGTCAGCTGGTGGCAGCAAAGATTAATTAGCATATTGCTTTATGATAGATGGAGAATGCATTTTGAGAGTATTCAGAGCAGAAGCAATATTTAAATTTACAATACAATCAATCACATCAAAGAAGAACAAAAACAGATGAAGAACATAACAGATGAAGGACAGGAGTCACTGAAAATACTTCATCTTATTGTGTTGCAATATGATAAAATATTGAAAACTAGTTGCAGCAAAATACATTTTTGGAAGTACAGGTGCACAACCTTTTATCCGAAGATCCAAATAACGAAAACCTCCGAATAGCGGACATTTTTTCGGTCCTTGAAGAAAGGTCCTTGAAAACGTTCACCGAGGGCGGCCCGCAGAGGTGACAGCGGAACCTCCGGTCGGTCCTCGAAGAAAGGGGAACTAAATCCCCATTCATAAAAGAGAAGGTGAGGGTATATTGCGCGGGAGGGTTAATAATTGACAATCTGCTGCTGCCTGCCCGCTGAGTTAAAAAGTTCCCACGGTAGACTCACAATACAGTGCATCGTGAGTCTTGCGTGGGAACTTTTTAACTCAGCGGGCAGGCAGCAACAGATTGTCGCTCCCTTCAATTTCACCCCACCTACATCTCTCTGCTTCCCGGCCATGTGTGTGACCCCTTCCCTCTCCTCTCCAGCTCCCTGCTCATTGCACCGGCGCGGGGGCTTTGCACTGTCTTCACGTCGGCGATGACAGCAGGTCAGTGCCAGTCACCGGAGACGTCACGACCAACGGGACACCGACCCCCAGGCCCACTGCAAGCACGGAGATCCCAGAGACCCACAGCCAGCAGCAGCCCAGCCCCGTTCCAACTCCAGAGGAAAACTGCAAACTGGCCGGAGACGTCAGGACCACCAGAAGCCGTTCCCCGAGCTGCGCCCCCTCATCGGGACACCGATCCCCAGGCCCACTGCAAGCACGGAGATCCCAGAGACCCACAGCCAACAGCAGCCCAGCCCAGCCCCGCACCAACTACAGAGGAACCTGGGTTGCGGATGACGGGGCGCAGCTCGGGGCGTCGTAGGGGCCCATTGGGGAGCGGGTTCCTGTTGGTCCTGACGTCTCCGGCCACCTGCCATCCTCCAGGAACTGTACCGCCCTTGCAGGAGAGTGGGGTTGTTTGCAGTTGCAGAGGCAGGGGGCAAGGGCGGTACAGTTCCCAGTCTCAGCTCCAGTCCAGGGGGGTGGCCGGAGACGTCAGGACCAACGGGACACCGACCCCCAGGCCCACTGCAAGCACGGAGATCCCAGAGACCCACAGCCAGCAGCAACTCCAGCCCAGCCCCGCTCCAACTCCAGAGGAACACGTAGGGGCAGAAGCTGATGGTGTGCAAGGTACGTCTTGTTCTTGGGGTGGCGGATGAGGGGGCGCAGCTCGGGCTGTGGGCAAACTGCCACTTGTCGCCGTAGCGGCCCATCAGGGAGCGGATTCCTCTGGAGTTGGAGGGGGAGGGGGGTATTGTGCTGTTTGATCGCCCCCTGCTATCCCTGGGACAGGGAGACACAGCGGCTTTTTAGACTGGTGGGCAATCACTTCCAAAGTTCTGCCCACACAGTCAGTACACCTCTCCTACACTGCATTTCATACAGACATTTATTCTGCAAGAAAAAACGACATTGAAGACTCAAACTCGCGACCGAGTAACTGCCGGGATCAATGCGCAAATTCGCGACCTTGCGGATATGAGCCGAGCACTCTACCACGGAGCCAGCCATTAAAATCTACGCTAAAAAAATTCCATTCCGAAGGCCGACAAATTCTGAATTACGAAGTGTCTGGTCCCAAGGCTTTCGGATAAAAGGTTGTGCACCTGTACAACAAAATTTGGAAGCTGAAAGAATGTTTCAAACCCTCAGTAGATAACTCACCAGATGTCAGATTTGCAAACTAATCACATCTCTGCAGATCTGCAAACTTCTGATTTAACAACTTGGATTTATACAAATTAAAAATATGTTAAATCTAATTGACACAAAGACTAATAAACTAGATTTTGAGGAACAAAGGACAGAGAAGTAGAAAGGCAGTGATGATTCAGAACAAACTTCCAAAGCTAAGATTCATCAAAGATTGCATTAGAATAAGGCACAGAAACAGGCCTGTTGGCGCAACTTATGCCAACTAAGAAGCCCCATCAGAACTAGTCCCTCCTACCTGTAAAAATAGACAAAGTACTGAGGCAACTCAGCAGGTCAGGCAGTTTCTCTGGAGTTTGGCCCACATAACTCTCCTATCCATGTACCTGTGCAAATGTCTTTTAAATGTTGTTATGGTATCTGTCTCAACTCTTTCCACTTGCAGCTCTTCCATGTACTCACAACAATCTACATGATCAAGTTGTCAATTAAATCTACCCCCTCTCACCTTAAACCTATGCCCTCTAGTTGTTGATACCTCCACCCTGGGGGAGAAAATACTCTGCATTCACCCTCTGTTCCCCTCATGATTTTATATACTTCTATAAAATCATCCCACAGCCTCCTACACTCTAAGGAATAAAGTCCAAGCCTAACAAATCTCCCTACAGCTCAGTCATGGCAGCATCCGTGCAAATCTTCTCTGAACCCGTTCCAACTTAATGGCACCCTTCCTATAGCAGGATGACCAAAACCGAACCAATACTCCAACAGTGGCCTCACTAGTGTCTTGTACTAGTTCTTCTATTTCCAACTTCTATATTAAATTCCTTGACTGATGAAGGCCATGAATGCTGAAAGCCTCCTTGACTACCCCATCTACCTGTGACACTACTTTCAGGGAACTATGTACTTGTACGCCTAGATCACTCTGCTCTACAACACTTCCAAGTGCCCTACCATTGACTGTGTAGGTCCAGCCCTAGTATCCCGAAATGCATCACCTCACTTATCTGCATTAAACTCCATTAGCCATTCCACAGACCACTTACCCAGCTAATCAAGACCCCTTCTGTAATACTTAATATCCTTCTTCAATGTCTGGGATTCCACCTACTTTAGCGTCATCTGCAAACTTACTGATCATGCCTTGTACATTCTCATCCAAATTGTTGATATAGATAACAAATGAGGCCAACACTGCTCACTGAGGCACACTGCTCGTCACAGGCTTCAAGTCCAAAAACAACCCTCGACCACCACGCTCTGATTCCTTCCATTAAACAGTCTGCATACTGTTAGCTAGCTCTACTTGGATCCCATGTGATCTAAACCTTCCAGAGCAGCCCGCCATTAAAGGCCAGTAACTTTAGACGGCCTTGCTGAAGTCCATATGGACAACATATACAACCCTGCCCGTGCCAATTTTCTTGGTTACTTCATCTTCTTGTATTGATGCAAAAAGAACAATAGCATGTGGATGCGGAAAATCTGCACCTCTATACCGTATGAATTAGGAACCAAATTTATGAGAAACATAGATTAAATTTTTTTAGAATAAACGGCAGCACAATGGCATAAATAGTAGAGCTGTGTCTCGCAATGTCAGATTCCCGGGTTCAATCCTGACCTGGGTGCTATCTGTGTGGAGATTGCACAATCTCCCTGGGATTGTGTAGGTTTTTTTCTGGTTGCTCCGAATTCTTCTCACCTCCCAAAGGCATGGATTTGTCGACAAGCTGGCCTCTGTAAATTGCCCCTAGTGTGCAAGGGGTGGATACAAAAGTGGAATAACATAGAACTTGTGTGAACGGGTGACTGATGGTTGATATGGACTGGGTTAAACTGAAGGGCCCGTTTCCATGCTGTATCCTTAAAAAAAAATTCTCACCGTAACCGTTTAAATTTGTGTATATGATGAATTTATACACTGCTGCACACAATTGGCAACACTTTTTTTTTCAAATCTGATTTGGGTGGGCTTGTTGAACAAAGATTTTTAAATCAGTTAATACATTTGCATTATCTGCATTTCATAATACAAATCATTGACTGCTCTTGCTTTTATTTTGGAAGATAAATATAGGCTTCAGAAATATGACTAAGATAACAGTTATACATTACAAAATATTAAGTTCTATTGTTCTTAAACATCGCTTGGAAACCAACTCAATCGTGTGCCAATGCTTTCCTGACATTACCAGGTGGGCAACTCTAAGTTGCCCAACTGGTGAGAAATAAATTACTAGTGAAGTATGACCAAGTTAGAATTTGGAAGTGATGTCACTTCCACGTTGTTATTGAATTAATTTAACGCTGCTTGGGCTAAAAACAGAATGGGTTGTAGTAGTGATGACTTTTGAACTCAGTGGTGTAACATGTAAAGCTGCTGCCTCCAGGGACCAGGTTCCAACCTGACCTCTAGCACTATTTATACAGAGTTTGTAGACAACCACATGGGTATTTACGATTCCTCTTACATCCCAAAGACGCATGGGTCAGTGCGTTAATTGGTCACTGTAAAATGCCCCTAATTGTGTTGGTGAGTGGTAGAATCTGGGGTACTTTTTAGGAATGAAAGATTAGTGTAATTGGGCACTTAAAGGTGAATCATGTAGGCCGAAGGGCCTGTTCCCCTCTGTGTCTATAAATTGGAATTTGAAGTTTGTTGAGATGAGCAATAAAGGTTCTAAGTAAATCAACTGATGGACAAAAGGAAAAATGAGAAGAGAGTTTTGAGCAATTTAAATATTTACTGCTTTTCCACTATCTTTTCAGATCTTTATTCTAATTAAAACTAAACTTGAAATACACAACACTTTATGCACCATGGAATATTATTTGTTTTCTAGCACCTCGTTCTGAAGGTGCTACCTCCAACTGCTGCAAATCAGTCCATCCACTTAGTCTGACTGTCATGCTCAGTACCAAAATATTTGGGGGAAATGGTTCGTGTTAATGACATCTAAGTAGCCACAGAGTACAAAATGAGACCTTGATGTTCAGAGAAGGAACACAAGGATGTTAGAATGATGGTGAAGCAGAGGGATTGGAGCAATCATCCCAGGTGTGCTCCAAATGTCTCCTCTGGTGGGAAATGATGCGGAGATTGAAGAGTTGATAGGTGGGAGTATCAGGAATAGAACCAATCCAGGAGCCTGTCAAGAAAGGAGCAGAGAAGAGAACGTTTAGCAGCCAAATTGTGGTACCAAGTTTTACAGAGAGAATTCTGCAAAAAAAAGTACCCACATTGGTGGGTACTTTGGTACCTGAGGCGCATGAATATGGCAATACGATAGTGACCAAATGATCGACTATTACATATTCTCTATGCACCGATAAACTACATAAACAATGTTGGATTGGAGGTCACGTGCTAAACTTAGGGCATTAAAGCAGCATTTAGGCACATCCGGATGCAGCTGAGCCTAGGAAGTCAAGATTTTGGTTTTCCCAACAGCAGAATTGATGGACACCACTGAAACAAAATTTGCATTGGGAGTGGGGCGAGGGTGATGGTGCTGAAATGTTCATAAACGGAATTGTAGGCAATGTATTAAAAACAAATATAGGACTAATTGTACAGGTACAGGAGAGCATCAATAGCAAGTACATTAAAATGAGAGAAGGATGCAAACCAAGGTTTAATGGGTTTAACTCCAATTAAGCAGGAGAAAGAAAAAATATTGATGAAATTATGTAAAAGGAAAGGCAAAGAACTTGCAATCAAGCAAATATTCTAATAAAAAGTGTTTCTTACATGGATAAATTAAATATTAGCATTACAGAAATATAGTCAAAATAATTCTAATCAAATTACCTCGGTACCTTTAAACACCGAGTACAGATTTGGAAATGTGCAAAATACTTAAATGCAACAAATGAGGGGAATTAATTCATGAGGTGATTTATTGATTCTAATAAGGATAATGCATGGAGAAAAAAAAATCAATTGAATTATAAACAGGATAAAGTTATATAATCTAAAATCAGGGTGATATGCCTATCTAAGTTGTGGGATAAGAATGATATTATGAAATGCACCATCTGTGCAGCTCCAGTTTTAATTTAATTGAAACTTTACTGTGCCAAGATACAAGGAAATGGCAATATGAAACACCAAATATCAGGTGCTAGATGTTATTGTCACCCGATTCTCAATTTACTGGGAAATAAGAATACCTTAGCTTACCCAGTGGTATAGCAAATTCTTTCATTCTCAAGATCTACCCACGATAACTGCAAATGTTTAGGGATTCAATAAATGCTTCACCCATCACATTCAATTTCAACACTCCTCAGAATCTTTTTCCTCCTTTTTTTTTCTGACTTCATCCCTCCCCAATTCATACCCATTATGATCTCACAATCCCTTCCAATCTCTCCCTCTGATGCCAAGCAGTCTGCCCTTAGAAGAGGTCTCAGCTTCATGCCCCTTATTTTCATCCATTCTGTGCCCAGCATGACATTGAGCACCTCTTTCAATGTCTTCCCCCCCATGAACATTTCTTTGAATACAATATAATATCTTCCGACTTGATTCTATTTTTTTCTTCCCTGGTCAAGTCTCTTCCTACTAACATCTGACACCTGTGATATTGTCTGCTATTTTAACAGTGTCAGTCACGGGTCCCCGCTGACTTATTTGCATCTTGGGAAACTGCTATCTCTACACCTCTTTGTCATTCCAGAACTAATATGGCGCCTACCTGCGGCGACATTTTGCCAGCGGCACAACAGAAAATCTTCAAATATAGTATTTCTGAGCTCGCCTGTATCAACGAATCTGCAGAATCTGCAGAAATCAACGATGGAAGTAGCGAGCTGCTAACACATGTAAATGCATTAGCGCTACTGCATACTCCCGAAGATAGCGACTGTAAGAGAATCCCCGATCGGAGGGGAATCCCCGACCTCACAGAGGCGTGCAGGTACAGTAAGTACTGTACTTGTAAACCCGGGGAGGCATTCATGGAGTCCGGAATCGAGGCAGTCGGGCAGGATCTCCCAACAGCAACGGAGCTGGAGGTGCCGACTGTAAGGGAATCCCCGATCTCAGGGGAATCCCCGACCTCGCGGAGACTCGCAAGTACTGTACCTTTAAACACCGAGTTGAGCTTCATGGAGTATGGAAACGTGGTCGTCGGGCAGGACTACAAGTAAGACTGCAGCATAGGGGACTTGGGCCCCCTCTCCCTACCATCCTACTAGCCAACGTACAGTCACTAGAAAACAAAGTGGAAGACTTAATGTCAAGGCTGCTTTACCAAAGGGAGCTGAGGGAATGCTCTGTTTTCCGTTTCACAGAGACATGGCTCACCCCCAGCTCCCCAGACTCAGCTGTCCAGCCTGAAGGGTTCTCCATCCACCGTATGGACCGGCATCTGGGAAAGGGAGAAGAGGGGGCATCTGCCTCATGGTCAACTATTCGTGGTTTTCAGACGTGGCAGACGAGGAACAACTCCAGGACTGCTTGGAGTCTGTAGACTGGGCAATGTTCAGGGACTCGGCAAGGAACCTGAATGAATACGCCACAGTCGTTACAGACTTCATAAGGAAATGTGTGGAGGACTGCATTCCAACATAAACCTTCTGAGTGTTTTCTAACCAGAAGCCTTGGATGAACCATGAGATCCGCATTCTCTGAAGACCAAATCCCGGGCATTCAGGTCTGGCGATGCAGAGGTCTATAAGAAGTCCATATACGACCTTGGTAAGGCCATCAAAAAGGTCAAAAGGGACTTCTGCTCTAAGCCGGAGGATGAGACGGATGTTCGGCAACTGTGGCAGGGCTTGAATGCCATCACCTCCTACAAGGCAAAATCAAAAGGCAGCTCATATGACAGCGAAGCATCATTCCCTAACGAGCTCAATGCGTTCTACGCACGATTCGATAAGGAGAACACCGATGTGCCTTCCTGAGCCCCTATTCGCCCTGACGATGTTACAGTCATAGTCACAGAGGCCGACGTCAGAAGATCCTTCAGGCGGGTGAAGTCTTGGAAAGTGCCTGGACCTGATGGTATACCGGTCGAGTTCAAGATTGTCTGTGCAGACCAATTGTCTGTGCAGACCATCTGGCGGGAGTTTTTGCAGACATTTTCAACCCCTCACTTCTGAGGTCTGAGGTCTGAGGTTCCAACCTGCTTTAAGAGGACATCAATAATACCGGTTCCCAAGAAGAGTAAGGTGACGTACCTCAATGACCATCGTCCAGTGGCACTAACGTCTGTGGTGATGAAGTGCTTTTAGAGGTTGGTTATGGTGCACATCAACTCGTACCTCGACAAGAACCTCGACCAACTACAGTTCGCATACCGCCACAACAGGTCAACGGTAGATGCAATTTCACTGGCTCTCCACTCCACACTGGACAATAAAGACACCTACATCAGGCTGTTGTTTATAGACTACAGCTCGGCCTTTAATACCATCATCCCTTCCAAGCTGGATACAAAGCTCACGGAACTGGGCCACTGCGCATCCCTCTGCAATTGGATCCTCGACTTCAATTCGAACAGACTGTTGTGGTCTGTGGATGAGGGAGGAACCACTTCATCCTCAGTAACAATTAGTACGGGAACACCTCAAGGCTGTGTGCTCAGCCCCCTGCTTTACTCACACAATACCCATGACTGCGTAGCCAGACATAGTGCAAACTCCATCATCAAGTTCGCCGATGACACCACTGTGGTTGAACGAATCACAGATGGGGACGAGTCAGAGTATAGAGTGAGATCGACCAACAGACCAAATGGTGCCAGCACAACAACCTGGCTCTCAACATCAGTAAGACCAAGGAACTGATTGTGGACTTTAGTAGGGGAAGGATGAGGACCCACAATCCTGTTTATATCAACGGGACGATGGTGGAGAGGATCAATAACCTCAAATTCCTGGGCGTGCATATATCAGAAGATCTTACCTGGACCCAGCACACCGATGCAATTGTAAAGAAGGCACATCAGCGACTACTTCCTGAGAAGATTACGGAGTTTCGGCATGTCGAAGAGGATTCTCCTAAACTTCTACAGGTGCATGGTAGAGAGAATTCTGACTGGTTGCATCGTGGCCTGGTTCGGCAACTTGAATGGCCAGGAGCGAAAGTTGTGACCACTGCCCAGTCCATCACCGGCTTTGACCTCCCCACCGTCGAAGGGATGTATCGTAGTCGCTGCCTCAAAAAGGCAGCCAAAATCATCAAGGACACACACCATCCTGGCCACACACTTATCTCACCACTGCCATCAGGAAGAAGGTACAGGAGCCTGAAGACTGTAACGTCCAGGTTCAGGAACAGCTTCCCCACAGCCATCAGGCTATTAAACACAATGAATAAGCTATGAGCTCTGAACTGCAAAAGACTATATTATTATTTGCTATTTGCACTATATTTGTTATTTATTGAACTTTTTCTTTTTTTTCCCCGTTATATATAATGTTTACATATTCACATATTCTGTTGTGCTGCAGCAAGTAAGAATTTCATTGTTCCGTCCAGGACATATGACAATAAAACACTCTTGACTCCCGCAGCCCTTTGCTTCTTCCTTGAACAGAGGCCTAAATATCATCACCCTCTTTCACCTTGCTGAATCCCATCTTACAATGAAATTCTTCCAAATCAAAGATGTCACTTTAGGAATCCTGTTCTCCATCCACAAACCCACATGTTCCTTCCAGGTAAAGCACCGATTTACATGGTTTTCTTCCAAATTAATATTTTACATTCAGTACTCACAACTTAGTCTCTGCTACATTGGAGAAATGAAAAACAGATTGAATGATAATTTATATAATACCTCTTCTAATGTCTGTCAACTTAATTCCTCGCCCATTTCCACCCTGATCCCTTATACTTTGGCTTCTTACACTGTTCTGCTGAAACCTAAATGCAAGCTGATGAAACAGCATCTCATAGTAGAAACAAGGCACTGCAGACACTGGTTAATACACAAAAAGGATAGATCTCGAACCAAAACATCAACTATCCATGTTCTCCAGAGATGCTGCCCGACCAGCTGAGTGACTCCAACACTTTGTGTCCTTAATCTCATCTTCTGTTACAGGCCTCAGGACTGAAATCCACAACTTAAGTTAAACAGCCTTTGCAATCCGTGTTAGAATGGCCAATTCAATTGCAATATTATCATAGATTTCCACTTTCTGCTGACTCTCCTCTTCTGGGCTACCCCAGCAGTTTTTTTAATTGCAGAACAACAATTACTACAATCCGTAGCTCAGTCTTCCAAAATGTTCCCAGTACATTGACCAAAGATTTTATTTCCTCAGTTTATATGGGCCTTTCTTTTCCAATATGAATGTGTATGTCCCTATCAGGTCACCAAATCCAAATGAAATTAATAATAATTGTATTAATCCAGGCCGCAATAAAAAAAAATGATGGTGACTGAATAGTCAAAAATAAAAATTGGTCCATCAGCTATCCAGCCTATGCACCACATTGTCAAATGCTCATTATTGCTTTGGTTCCTCAGCAGGGAGTAACTTTAATAGGGCATAGGAGCCATGGTAAGGGATTATAAGAGATACTGATATTTGCAGGCAGAGGAAATAGCAGTGAGAATTTTCATATACTTACACTGAAACATTGATATGGTAGAGTGTAATGGAGGAAGCATAAACTAGAAATTCGAATGACTCAAATCACTTGTAGAAATAAGATAATTCATTTCTAAATAAATAAAATTTCAAGGCCTGAAAGACTGACAATAACTATGATTGATCAAACCATCGAAAAATTCAATTAGCACCCAAATGTGCCAGTCCTAAATTTATTTATTACCACGAAACGTGGTGGAAAATGAATATGTATCACTACATCATGCCTTTATTTGTATTCCAATGCAGACTTCAACAGTAATATATTCCGAAGAATGTTCAATTGCACCACAAGTTGTCACTAATTTACTCCATAACAATGACCCAAGTTATTCTTGATTTAATATATAGGTCACTGTATTTCCGATAGTTATCACTGTAGTTTTTCTGAATGTTAAACACCTGCCCTTTGTCTTAATATCGCACTTGAAAATATGAAAAGTAATATTGATATAGTAAACATCTAAAATGCAGCAGACGGAACATACCTTATTAACTGAATAGAAAGGAAAACATTTAACAGATTTGTAAATAAGAAGCAATGGATATTTTTTTCCCAATAATTAAATAAGCCATTTATAAAAGTAGATCCTACCCATATTCAATCACGGATTATTGGAATATCAACGATCCACTAAAATGCTTACATTTTGGAGTTTCAACATATTTAAGTAAATTTATTAATTAAATTAGGTTTCCCGGCGAGATTTTAAATTATGTTACACTACACATTCTAAAAACACGCTAGCATAATGTCCATGGATCAAGAGTAACATATTTGAGTAGTGTAATTCCCGAGGTACCAAAGTGTAAACACTGTATTGGTTTCAAGCCAAATACTGCTCCTGGCAGGCAGAAAAGATACTGAACAGAGGGACATCAGCTGTTCCTAGTATTAACCTGCTTACATCTATCTATTAGTGCTAAGCTTTGACACATACAGATGTTATCAGTACAAAGTGTACAGCATGATTTTCTTATCTCGGGATCTAAAGTCGACTACGGTTTCACTCTGAAAATAAATGTAAGATTATAAGGATTAGAAAACAATATAAAGTGCAGGACAAAGGAATACTATTCAGGCACAAATAAAGCTTTATGGGCCTGTCCCACTTAGGCGACATTTTAGGAGACTGCAGGAGACTATGCGGTCGCCACATGTTCGCGGGTGGTTGCCGGGTAGTCGCCTTCATGATCGTGAGGAGTTCCCACATTCTGGGAACTAGTCGCGGCCTTATTATGGTCGCCGCGAATTTTTCAACGTGTTGAAAAATTAGCGGTGACCAGAATGAAGCTGCCATGGAGAGTAGCGAGAATTCTCGTGCTGTGGGTGCAGTGGTAGTGGGTTGCCAGTAGGTCGAAGGTTGTCGTAGGTTCTCGTGGGTTGTGGCCGGTGCTGACCAGTGAATTTCATTGGCTCATTGGGGAAAAAAAAATACTAAAAATGCTCTGACGAAACTTGGCAGCTCTGAATATATCGCGATATCGGCAAACTACTTTAAAAAAACATTTAAATCCAGGAGCTGGACCCCACCCGTAATGGGCGAGTGCCTTCGGCGCTCGCACTCCGTTAACCCGCGCATTCAGAGTAAGATTTTTCATTTTCAAATGTTGGCAGGTATGATATAGTTTTATTCAATATTTGAAAGTTAAACACATCCTCAAATGTCAAAGAGAGTTTTACTTTGAAACAGAAGAAATGCATCTGCAGGCCCCTACGAAACTTTTTAAAAAGGGGGGTGGCATGACAGGATTACAAAATAATTAATGTGTAATAATGTGCGCGCTGTGCACACCACGAGCGCGAAACGTGAAGTCCCTCGATGCCAGGGTCCAGGGGTTTTAGATGCTCTCTGAAGCATTCTGAGCCTTACATTCTGAGCATGAGCATTTTTGCACCAAATTTATGACCAATATTTCAGAAATTAACAGGAATCTGAGGGGTAGCTTTTTCACACAAAGGGTGCTGGATGTATGGAACGAGCTGCCAGAGGAGGTAGTCAAGGCTGGGACTATCTTAATGTTTAAGAGACATTTGGACACGTACATGGATAGGACAGATTTAGATGGATATGGGCCAAACGCAGGTGAGTGGGACTAGTTTAGATGGAACATGTTGGTCAGTGTGGGCAAGTTGGGCTGAAGGGCCTGTTTCCACACTGCATCATTCTATGACTAAAAAGTTAAGAAGAAAAATGCATGTAGATAAGTGGAGCAGATTTGAAAGAGGAGTGAAATATAAAGGCAGAGAGAGGTTTATGGGTGGAAAGGAACATAGGAAAGGAGGGGGAGAGTGGGCTTGGGCAGATGGGTGAAGGGAAAATAGACACAAAGTGCTGGAGTAACTCAGTGGGTCAGGCAGCATCTGCGGAGAATATGAATAGGCGACGTTTCACAGAGTGCTGGAGTAACTCAGTGAGTCAGGCAGCATCTCTATAGAAAAGGTATAGATTATATTTCGGGTCAAGACCGTTCTTCAGTCATATTCATGATGTGACATGCATAGACATTCCTGAATGCTACCCAAACCATCGTGAGCTACTTTGTTACGGTGCTTGCCTGGTCGCCAGGCTGGCCATTGGCGAGGCTCCGACGCCGCGGATGGAGACGCTGGACTGGACACCGCACCCCCCCCCCAGGCCAGAGAAATGGGCACTCCCTTATCCCGCGGGCCAGATTAGACCCCCTCACAGGTAGTTTGAACCGAGGATAAAAAACATACTCCCCCTCCTGCAACGCAATATTCCACTACTTACCTGGAGTAGACACGAGGCATCGAGCTCAATGGATCTTTGGTGTGGAGTGCAAATGGCAGCCTGATCCCGCCCGGGCCCACTGCGCGGAGGGACAGCGTCATTTTGTGTTGCTTCCCCAACTGCGCATGGTCGCATTTTTTTCTCCCAAACCATCCAGCGGCAGGAACCAGAATTACGGGCGATTTTCCGACAAAGCGGAAACACTGATTTCCCCACGATTTTTTTTCTCTCCTTACTCTGGGGGGAGAAAGGGGGGTGCGGTCGCACCCAACGCGCCCCCCCTTCGGACGGCCATGATCTGGTGCAAAACTAATTTCAAATCTGCAATTGGCCCTGTAATTTCAAATCAAATCATTGAACACCAAATTCAAAAGTACAAGTTGAAGTTTGAAACAAAAAAATCAATTTAACCTAACATAATGGTAATTGTCTCAAGAAGCAATAAAAGAATACTGATGTAAAATTAAGTAAAGTGCTTTTACTCACAGTTACCCAAATGCTTCATTTGAGATTTGTAATAGAACAAATCACATGTGGTTAAAGTGCACATTGTCAGATTTTAATAAAGTCAATTTTTATAAATGGTGGTTTCACCATGTAGAAATGACAGCAGTGTTTATACGTAGTCCCCCCCATTTCAGGGCACCATAATGTTTGGGACACATCAATGTCATGTAAATGAAAGTAGTCATGTTTAGTATTTTGTTGCATATCCTTTGCATGCAATGACTGCTTAAAGTCTGCGAATCATGGACATCACCAGTTGCTGGGTGTCTTCTCTGGTGATGCTCTGCCAGGCCTGTATTGCAGCCATCTTTAGCTTATGCTTTTTTGGGGGGCTAGTCCCTTTCAGTTTTCGCCGGCATATAAAAGGCATGGTCAATTGGGTTCAGATCGGGTGATTGACTTGGCCACTCAAGAATTGCCTTTTTTTTTAGTTTTTAAAAACTCCTTTGGTGCTTTAGCAGTATGTTAGGGATCATTGTTTTGCTGTAGAATGAATCGCCGGCTAATGAGTTGAGGCATTTGCTTGAACTTGAGCAGATAGGATATGTCTATACACTGCAGAATTCATTACTACTATCATCAGCAGTTGTATCATTAATGAAGATAAGTGAGCCAGTACCTTCAGCATCCATACATGCCCAGGCCATAACACCCCCACCACCGTGTTTCATAGATGAGGTGGTATGCTTTGGATCTTGGACAATTCCGTCTCTCCTCCATACTTTGCTCTTGCCATCAATCATGTCAGAGTTAATCTTCATCTCATCTGTCCACATGACCTTTTTCCAGAACTGTGGTTGCTCTTTTAAGTACTTCTTGGCAAACTGTAACCTGGCAATCCTATTTTTACAGCTAACCAGTGCTTTGCAGTGTAGCCTCTGTATTTCTGTTCATGAAGGCTTCTGCATACAGTGGTCATTGAAATCCTGAATAGTGTTTCTGGTCTGTCGGACAGGTGTTTGTGGATTTTTCTTTATTACAGAGAGAATTCTTGCCATCAGCTGTGGTGGTCTTCCTTGGCCTGCCAGTCCCTTTGCAATTAGTAAGCTCACCAGTGCTCTCTTTCTGCTTAGTTATGCTCCAAACAGTTGATTTTGGTAAGCCTGCGGTTTGGCTGATGTCTCTCACAGTTTTATTTGTGCTTCTCAGTCTCAAATGCTCCTCATGTTGATAAACAGCAATAAAAGTTTTCAAAGGTGATGGAAAGAGTACTTGAGTAAAGACTAATAATAATAATAATGGATGGGATTTATATAGCGCCTTTCTAATACTCAAGGCGCTTTACATCGCATTATTCATTCACTCCTCAGTCACACTCGGTGGTGGTAAGCTACTTCTGTAGCCACAGCTGCCCTGGGGCAGACTGACGGAAGCGTGGCTGCCATTCTGCGCCTACGGCCCCTCCGACCACTACCAATCACTCACACACATTCACACACAGGCAAAGGTGGGTGAAGTGTCTTGCCCAAGGACACAACGACAGTATGCACTCCAAGCGGGATTCGAACCGGCAGCCGAACACTTAGCCCATTGTGCCATCTGTCGACTAGGTGCTGAGAGCTCTCTTATACCTCTCTTATATTCAATCAAACGTTGAAAATATCTTTGCATTCAGCGGTACCACACAAACAGCTCAATAATTTTGTTCTTTGGTGTGTGCATGCAACAATCTTATACAATACACTGAAGCAGTAAAAGAGAGAATCATAAAAACTCAATTAGTTACAATCCTTAATCTCACACACAAAAAATATAGTTAAGGAAATCCTCGAGTCAGGAAGCATTATGCTTTATACCTCATGTGGATCCCAGTATGCAAAACCTTTGAGTTTAAGCACCAATTATATAATAAAGTCAAGAAACTGCACTTATGTAAATTAATCAAAACTAAATAATAATCCAATATTAAAATAGGTTCCAATGTGAAATTAGTTTAATAAAACTTCAAAAAGACGCTGCCTAGTAACCTTTACATTACAGATGGTCTCAAGCCTAATTTAGCAGTCAATTTACATTTAAATAGAGACTGAAGATACTGGAACCACAGTGAAAACATCCATAACTGGAGTATAAACTGATCCGATTTAGTCAGCTACATTCCAACTGGAACGGGATTTCTATTTTAAGCTAAAAGCCTCAAAGCGAACCTGAACACAATACAAGAGCAGGAATGTCTTAAACCCCTCCGTTTCTTCCTGGACCGCAGAACCAGCCATTTTCCGTCTACTAACATTCGCATGGGCCCCAGTTATGGCTGCCTCTTTGTAGGATACATCGAACAATCACTGTTATAAGTTATAAGAATACAGATGCTACTTTCACCATGAGAGGCCATTCAAAATTGTACAGCAATCACATCTGCTAATACATGTGCAATGATACTCTATTGAGCAATGTAACATACAGCGAAGGTAGACACAAAATGCTGGAGTAACTCAGTGGGACAGGCAGCATCTCTGGAGAGGAAGAATGGGTGACGTTTCGTGTCGAGACTCTTCTTCAGACGTCTGAAGATGGGTCTCTACCCGACATGTCACCCATTCCTTCTCTCCAGAGATGTTGCCCGAGTTACTCCAGCATTTTGTGTCTACCTTCGATTTAAACAGAAACTTGATGGTCTGCAGTAACAAACTTGAATTTGCAGTAACAAAAACAAATTTAGTTACTAAAAGGATCTTTATTTTATGAATCCTGTAAATAACGGACAAATAACAAAACAATCTAGCTCCTCACCCTCTTTTCTACATTGACGCGTGTTTTTATGATTTTCTGTAGCACGATATTTCCTAGGACATGATTGTTGCTTTATAGCAGAACTACCTATCAGAATAGAATATGGCGATATACAGGAAAGAAAGAAAAAGGCAGTAGGCCACCAGGCCACTCAAGCTTGCCCCACCATTAAATATCATAGCTGATCTATATGATCCTCAACTTTTCAGTGACCCATCTCCAATTCTTCTTTCAAATATTTTTCTCCACCTAAAAAAGGAATTTACAGGAAGCGCTGCCTCAAGAGGCAGTTTATATTAAATACCCACACCACCCTGACCATGCTCTCTTCTCGCAGTTGCCATTGGGAAGAAGGTACACAAGCTCGAGAACAATCACCTCCAGGTTTAAGAACAACATCCCATCAACCATCAGGTTCTTGCTGAACCAATCTGCTGAACCACAATACTGTCTCAGTACTAGACCGCTGCGGACTTTACTGTACAGTGGTTGTTCTACATACTTTGATTGTTGCACTATCATGGACTGGTTTACTTAGAATAATTGAATTTATAGGGTCTTGGTGAGACCACACCTGGAGTATTGCGTACAGTTTTGGTCTCTGTAATGTATATAATGTAAATGGTGTTACCTGCCTCCAAGTAAAAGGGGGAGCAGTGTAATGTATATAATATAATTAGCATATGTTATGTCTTGTGCGAGGGGACGCATGCGCTAGAGGAGACTCATGGTGGCGTCCTGCAATAAAGAAGCTTGCTAGTTTACTCCTGTATCTGAGAGTTCTTTTGAGTCAGTTCCAAGCACCCAAAATACACTACAGTCTCCTAATCTGAGGAAAGACATTCTTGCCATAGAGGGAGTACAGAGAAGGTTCACCAGACTGATTCCTGGGATGGCAGGACTTTCATATGAAGAAAGACTGGATGGACTCGGCTTGTACACGCTAGAATTTAGAAGATTGAGGGAGGGTCTTATAGAAACTTACAAAATTCTTAAGGGGTTGGACAGGCTAGATGCAGGAAGATTATTCCCGATGTTGGGGAAGTCCAGAACTAGGGGTCACAGTTTAAGGATAAGAGGGAAGACTTTTAGGACCGAGATCAGGAAATCATTTTTTACACAGAGTGGTGAATATGTGGAATTCTCTGCCACAGAAGGTAGTTGAGGCCAGTTCATTGGCTATATTTAAGAGGGAGTTAGATGTGGCCCTTGTGGCTAAAGGGATCAGGGAGTATGGAGAGAAGGCAGGGATGGGATACTGAGTTGGATGATCAGCCATGATCATATCGAATGGCGGTGCAGGCTCGAAGGGCCGAATGGCCTACTCCTACACCTATTTTCTATGTTTCTATGTTTCTATAATTGTCGTCGCATCTAATGTGGCTGTAAAGCAGCAGCAAGCAAGATTTTCTTAGTTCCGGCTCACATTCAGTGCATGTGACAAATAAACACTGTTTCTCTTGATTGTTGATAACCAAATGGGTTGAGCAAACCACAGGCTAATCACTTCCCCATCATCACAAACGACGAAAGAAAAGAACTGTTCTGCTTGTTCAAGTGAATCTGTTATTTTCAAAACAGACAATTATGAAGAAACAATACAAAGCACTTAAATAAAAACAGTAACCCTTTTAATACAACGTTGTTGCTGCCAAATGATATGCTCAGCATCAGTAGGTGGATTAACTAGTAATTTCTTTTAAATCTGAAACTATTCTATTCAATTCCCAACAAAAATCTCTTCACTTGGACTGTCCACAGATGTTATCACCTACACCAAGCACATGCTCGGCTGAAATAGACGAAAACAAGCATTGTTCCAAAGAACACGAATAAGGCTTGAGAGAAAAGTAGTAATCAGATCAGCCATGACCTTAGTAAATAACAGAGCATTATGAGATGCAACATACAATACAAAATAACTTTATTTATCCCAGGAGGGAAATTGATCTGCCAACAGTCATAAAAACACAAAATACATGAAATTATCAAAATGCATCTAAAGTAGATACCATTGAACACACAAATTATAAATAGGAGGCTTAATGGCCTAATGGCTTTAACTTGTATATTCAATGGTATCCACTCTATTAAACACAACCTCAATAACCTCCATTACTCTTTAAAAAAAAATCTGCATTGACTCTGATTTATCATATTATTTATTTTCCAACCACTGATGTCAGGCTATTGGGTTAGTAGTTCCATATTTTTTCTCTCCCTCGATTATTATAGAGTGGATCATGTTTGGTTCCCTCCAATCCACAGGAACTACTCCAGAAACTACTGAATTTTGGAAGATTAATGAAGATCATCTGCCATCATAGGTACTGCTTACAATATTCTATGATATAGATCATCAAGTTCTTGCAATCTATTAATTTTTCAAGTTCCAGAATAGCTTCTTGCCAATAACCATCAGGCTCTTGAACACCTAACCTCAACTATGAACATCGATGGACTTTTGCACGCAAGAGCTGCAAGTTTTTTATTACATTGGTATTGTGGCATTAATTTGTTGACTTTTTAATTATATATTATTTGTGTGCATTGCGTTTACAGCCTTGTAATACTAATTCATTGTTCTGTTGGAGGTTCAAATGACAAGCATACATCATTGACTCGTTACCTGAACTAATTTCTATTACTTCGTCATTTGTATTGGACTCATGGTTTTCCAATATTTTTTGAGAGGTCTGTGCCGATTTTTCCCTTTTCAATTGTTTTGACTGAATTAATAAATCACTCCAATATTTTCAAACTTCCTGCTTTATCCAGCAACTTAACAAGCCTTTTCTTTAGATTTCTTATTATCATTAATTTCTCCTGTAATCCACAGTGGACCACTTTTCTCAGTGTACCTTTGAGCTTTATGAGGTATGTATGTTAGTGCCAAACCATGAACTATTTCTTGAAAAGCTAGCAATTTCCTGTACACTGGTATAAGCTTGTCATTTTCTTAACCCACCATAGACAACCTATCCTTCAAACTTTCATAGATTCGTTCGTTTACATTCAAAGTCCAGGTTTCAGAATGAACTTCATGTAAAATTCTTAAATTAAAATGGTCACTCTTCTCAAGGGGACCCTTTACAACATGATTATTAACACTTTCTCAATGGATGGTATGAGATTTGAAAGAACCTGTTCATGTAAATTTTCAACATAATGTAGGTATGTTGCAAAACGTACCTGAAGGTCGCTGAAAATCTGTCCCAGCCCGTGTGCGCGATTTTGGCGCCGTTTAGAAGGGGGCAGGTTTAAAACGCGATTTTCCCTAGGCTGTTCAAATCGAGGTTTTTCAGCCTAGTTAATTATTAACGAAAAATCACTGGAAGATTCCCTCGCTTGAGCTATTATTAGTTTTAAGGGCTTTATTTAATTATTATAGTAGGTTAAAAATTAACCTCTAAACCCGCGACCGCCGACAACGGTCCAGATCTCATACATGGGAAAACGGAAGGTAGGCTGTTTATTTTTACGTTAAAATGGGCTTCTTAAGATTCCTTTATACAAAGTTTAATGTTGCGTGTAGCTAATTTGGGGCCCATTAAATCCTGCAGTATTTTTCTGGGCATTTGAGGGCACAAATCTACCGCAATGTGAACGTTCTAAACCAGCGCGTTCACAGGATCCCACTGGAAAGCTGATTTAAATGGACATTAATTTACAGCAATTGAACACTAAATTCCTTCCATTTGGCCTATAAATTAATGTAAATGAGATTTAAAAATCATGTTTTATTGTGAATTATTTGTGAATATTATTTGGACACTTAGGCTATTTAAAAGTGTTAATCATTTATTAAGAAATGGATAGATGTTTAGATCTAGTAATTGAAGTTTGGAATTAGCTACAATTGGGTAACTAACTAATTATATGCTTTAATTTCAGGTCATCCAAGTAAGATTATTTTATATTTGTTTCAGAATGCTTCAATCTATGATAACTGAAAATTTCATTCAGTTCTCTTAATTTTTAAGAAAGTTATGGGCTTTTGACTGTCCACGATCACAGCTTTTTTGTTATGTCCATAGAAAATCAATAGGGAACAAGATGCTAATTTCCGAGTATGAAAATGGCCATAACTTTTTAAATACTTGAGATATGAAAGTGAATTAGGTGTCTTATTTTTATGCTTTATCTGATGGGATAAATTGCAGACTTGATTTTTAAAATCTCAAAATTTTGTAACATTGCTACATAGTGATATCGAAAATTCATATACATTGTTAGTAATTTGATATACCTAACCTATACATAAACAAAAGTCCCTATGGTTACTGTTTTATCCCTCTAATTTACTTATTTATTCTATGTCCCGTTCACTACTATGATTGTGAGGACTCTAAACAACTCCCACCAGTTTTCTGCCCTTTGTCACTTGTTAGCTCCACCTAAATCGATTCTAATTTTACACCAACATCACCCCTTCTTAACTGTAATACTGTAGTCATCCTAAACATTCACTATCCTGCAATATTTAGTTTTAACCTTTGGTCACCCTAAAGCCACATTTCTCTAAAGGCAGTTACATCACACACTAAAAAATTATGCTGTTAATTCTTACAGCTTGTTTAAAATGCAGTGCACATTAGGACTTAAAGGACTTGATTTGAATGTACTAACATTTTCCCTTACTTGGACCCTATTTACCGCCAGTCTTTATTTGTACTCTATGTTTTTACTATATATTTATCTTCACTTTTTGCCTTGTTTCTCCACTTTGCAGTTCTC
Organism: Amblyraja radiata; assembly: GCF_010909765.2. Taxonomy (NCBI): domain Eukaryota; kingdom Metazoa; phylum Chordata; class Chondrichthyes; order Rajiformes; family Rajidae; genus Amblyraja; species Amblyraja radiata. The sequence goes on from NC_045971.1 coordinate 21,839,551, forward strand.
AAATTCCAGCTGAGCTGGTTTAAAATTGCCTCCCAAATTTACCAGCAAGCATCCCTGCAATAATATTATAGTCCTGTTGGGTTTACTGAATTGACCTCCCTTCTGCAGTTTCTTACCATTCAAACATTCATCATTTGCACATAGCATTGAAATAATTATCTCTGAGGTGCAGTCATTTAATCTCCTTACTAGCTCCCCAAAATCTGCTCGCAAGACAAACATTGATTACATCCTTTGGCTCTCCATGCTCTGCCTTCAGGCGGATTTGCGACTGTTTAGTGGCATCTTTGACATCTTTAGTGGCATCTGGCACCAAAGAGGCAACAATCCAATCTAAAACCAGGAAAAGCTGGAAGCAGTTAACAGGTTAAGCAGCTTCTGTGGGGGTGAGAAACATTAAATGGTTCAGGTCAAGATCAGGCTGATTGCTGGGATGTCAGGACTTTCGTATGAAGAAAGACTGGATAGACTCGGCTTGTACTCGATAGAATTTAGAAGATTGAGGGGGGATCTTATAGAAACTTACAAAATTCTTAGGGGGTTGGACAGGCTAGATGCAGGAAAATTGTTCCCGATGTTGGGGAAGTCCAGGACAAGGGGTCACAGTTTAAGGATAAAGGGGAAATCCTTTAGGACCGAGATGAGAAAAACATTTTTCACACAGAGAGTGGTGAGTCTCTGGAACTCTCTGCCACAGAAGGTAGTTGAGGCCAGTTCATTGGCTATATTTAAGAGGGAGTTAGATGTGGCCCTTGTGGCTAAAGGGATCAGGGGGTAAGGAGAGAAGGCAGGTACAGGATACTGAGTTGGATGATCAGCCATGTTCATATTGAATGGCGGTGCAGGCTTGAAGGGCCGAATGGCCTACTCCTGCACCTATTTTTCTATGTTTCTAACCCCATATCAGAACTTTTTGGTCCAATTTTTTAAGCAAGGGCAATGTCATGTCTATGGCCTCCAAAATGGGCAGTTGGCTCCTCGGGTATTAAGTCCTCTCAGTATTACTCTCGCACTCTTCAACCACACTGCTTCATAACTGAGCAAATCATGGAGCCCGGTGTTCAAAAGGGAACTGCAGATGCTGGAATATCGAAGGTACACAAAATTGCTGGAGGAACTCAGCGAGTGCAGCAGCATCTATGGAGCGAAGGAAATAGGCGACGTTTCGGGCCGAAACCCTTCTTCAGACTCCCTGCTGATGCTTCATGGATTATGTGCAAATGAGGGAGACAAACGAACTATGAACTACCTGTCAGCTTCTCCAAATCAGCCAGTAGGTCATCCATTTCCCTGTCTGTGCATTCTTAAGGTGCATTATAATTGCTTTCCATAAGTCCTCCAACTCAAGGACGTGCCATAATGACACCAGCATTCCAGTTTTGACATCAGGAATTCAAACTGCTGTAGGCATTTCCTGGGTATCTTTGTCTACATCGCTGGAGGTGTCCACAACTTCCCATGTAGCACAGAATGTACACATCACTCAGCTGAGCTGCCCTGCCCTGCCAACCACCTTCAAAGAAAGGACTCACCAATCGATAATATGCCTTGAACTTATGTCACTTTTGAACTGTGAGGTCGCACTTTCAATGATGCTGGTCGTGAGTTGCTCTTACCACTCATCATTGAGTTGGGGAATTCTGCAAATTAGGGGCAAATATCTGTATTTGAAGGGCCATGCACTCAGAATTGATCTCTATAAACTACACTTTACTCCTGGCCCATGTACCTGAAGCCAAGACACCCAACTTCATTTAGTTGATACCAAATATCAGTTAATATCTAGGGCGGCACGGTGATATTTACAGCGCCAGTAGACCCGGCTTCGATCCTGACTAAGCGAGCTATCTGTACGGAGTTTGAACGTTCTCCTAGTGACCGTGCGTTTTTTCCGAGATCTTCAGTTTCCTCCCACATTCCAAAGAGGTGCGGGTATGTCGGTTAATTGGCTTGGTGTAAGTGTAAATTGTCCCTGGTGCCTGTAGGATAGTGTTAATGTGCGGGGATCGCTGGACAGTGCGGACTCGGTGAGCCAAAGGGCCTGTTTCAGCACTGTATCTCTAAATTAAAACTAAAAATAGCAATAGCCTTCGCAAATAGGTAATCTCTAGATTACATGTTTACCATCTAAAATAATGAAACAGTAAAGGTATGCCCACTTCAAAGAGATTATTCTCTGTTTGACAGGATTTCTTAGTATCCTCCTCTGACTGCTCCACATCTTTACTGGCCATCTTTCCTCTACACCCTCAATCAGGGTGCAGATCTCAACCTAAAATACCGACCATCCCTCTGCCTCCACAAATGCTGCCCGACCTGTTGAGTTGCTCCAACAGTTTGTTTTTTGTCTCACATTGTAGACTGCAGTGCTCAAAACACCTCCTCACCAACTTGATACCTCCAAGTATTTTTGTTCATCTTTCAGATTCTACTGTGAATAAACTTCATCGAATTCAAAAAGCTTGTCGCCTGTATTGATTTCGTCAGTTCTGTACATTCCTGGAAACCTTTAACAGCCCATAACCAAAAAAAATCAAAAGATTAAGTTATTTTAGAAACAAGATATATCTCATATTACAACCACGCCGAATCCTTAATGCTAGTATGGGCAATGGGAATGAAGCACCTTTTGAATGTGACTCATAATACACTTGAGGTTGTTGTGTGCAATTAAATTGGACCTAGTCATTGGCACTCATTGTTTCTAAGAACTTAATCCACACCCATTGTCCACCACACCTCCCCTGCAGTTTCATAGAAAAAGAACATTTGGACATTGAAGTTGGACTCAAATAGGTGGGGTGGTGATAGCAAAAGAGTGGATCGCGGTGTAGCTCTTGGGGCTCTGAAAACGTTGCAAAACCAAACCAAAATAGATGAAGCTTGCGTACTATCTTATCCACCGGATAAAAGCCACAAAGTGCTGGAGTAACTAAGCGGGAAGGGCAGCATCTCAAATAAAGTTCATATGATATGTGAAGCTAGTTTAAAATGTAAAGAAAAAAGTGTGCAGTTAGTCAGCATTACAACAGATTTATGATGAAAACTTATTTCCATGACCCACGCCACCTACATATCTGTAAAATGATAAACTGAACCGTTTTATTATGTTTTTTGTACTTCTTCACGTTAGATTTTCACCATCCAGTCTTATGCCCACACATACTGTCACTTATGCTGCCTGCTCACTACAGAACTAAATTTGCCTCAAGTAACAAACAAATCAATTTCAGGCTTCTTATAATAGAATTTGAATTGTGGCCAAACTTCAACATTTCTTTCCATTAATAGTTTAATACTTTCTCTTTCTGAGATTTACAGCAGGCTGCAGCAAGACTTTAAAAATTCTCATTTCTATATTTACTTCAGTCTAATAAATCTACAAATTTGCCACCCCCTCCAAAAAAAAGGGTAACCAGCACTTATCGTTCAAGGTGACCAGCTGGGCACAAACTGCGTTATCCTTCCACTAAGACAAGGGCAGGAAAAATACATTTATAGTGAAACAAATTATGCCTTCTTTCCCTGCGGACATTATAAAAAGGTTTGGTTTTAAAATTTAATTTCTTACTCAAAAAGCTTAACACAGGAATACTGAAAACTGCCCATGTGCTCTTCCAAAATGGTCGCTTTCTAAAAGTTAAAACTGATTGCTGCATTGTGACCCAATTGTTCAGAGCCCTTTTTCAGAATGACAAAACTTATGATTTAAATAATCTAGTTATTTGAACATTTCACATTCATGAATGATGTTTTGATCATGTCATGCTCAGCCACCTATTTATGAAGAAAAAGAACGCAACTTGTTCTGCCTTTCCAAAAAGATATAATCTTCAAATTTGGGTATGAAAAATACACACCTTATTTGTACCTTCAATGTTCATTTCATATTATTTTATGACATGGAGACTAGAACTCTGCTCTCCAACCCAACAGTGCTCTAACCATTCTCTGCTAGTAATAATAACCTGCCTTCTTTTCAGTAATTGCTTTTTTATAATTGCCAAAGCTGATAATCCAAAATCTGTTACTTAATTGTGAAGATTAATTCAGTTTCTCAAGGAATAATCTTCAAACAAAAAAATCTGTGAACAATTCCAATTCATCTTTCATTTACTTCCACCATCTCCCTGTACAACACAAATGAGGTTCAACCGAAGAACATGAAAAACACATTGTAGATGTCAAGGGTCAATTCTCACAAATGTTAAAGCTGACAAGGTTTGTTAAGATTGCCGTGATCCTTATACAACACAAAATTTATAATTTAAATATTAAAGCATTCAAAGCAGTAAAATAAGGAAGCAGGCTATACAGCAAGCTCTCCGTAAACAAGTTGGGAGGGATCAGTTCTTAGATTTGGTCACTTAGTAATTATGAGGTACAAACAGAGGAGTAAAGCAAGTAAGAGTCATGTACGTTAAATCTTCAGATAGCAGTCATATTATACTGAATGTGGAGAAACGATAATTGAATCGATATGCTGGATTGTTTAAATTCATTCTGGGGATCAGCATTGCTGGCAAAGCTGGCATTTATTGTAAATCCTCAGTTGCCCCATAGAAGGTGATGAGCTGTCATTTTCAAGCGATATCAGGGCTCGAAATTAGCGGTTGCCCGGTTGCCAATGGCAACCTACAATCTAAAAGCCACGCCATTTTGCCCGGCTTGGTAAGCACCCGGGACACCTATCGTTTAATTCTGAGCGGACCCCTCTATCTCGCTCCGTCTCCGCCCGCCACCCGTATCCGTGTCTCGGGTCTCCGCCCGTCCCTCGTCTGCCGACAAGGCAGGCCGCCTTACACATGCGCACAGCCACGGCCAACACCAAAGATCCGATAGCGAGGATCTTTGGCCAGCACATCATCGGCCGTGGTTGTGCGCATGTGGCGCCCTGCACATGCGCACTGCAACTGGTCGGCGTATGCCACTTTCTCCCTCCCTTTGCATTGTGGGAGATCTGGCTGCCATTGCTGTCCGGTCGCCGCGACCGCTGAAAACCAACGCAGAATCACTCGCTGGAGCTGGAGTAACTCCCTGGAGTAACTCTTGCTTCTTGGTTTCCGGGTCCTCCAAAAATATTCGAAATGGAATTTAAACAGAATTTAAACATCACCACCACCAAACTCCGAAAAATAACAGCCTATTGCATTTTATCTGTTTATTTATTGTGTATATATATATATATATATATATATATATATGGTCTGTGGTATATAGACACACTGAACTTTTATCTCCTGTTCTGTATATGTTTACATATTCTGTTGTGCTGCAGCAAGCAAGAATTTCATTGTCCTATCTGGGACACACGACAATAAAACTCTCTTGACTTTAACTTAAACAAGAAAGGGTTCTTGGGGAAATAAAGAGCTACCTTAAATTTAATTGCTTCTGGTTGGGTACCCATAGTAGGGTGAAGACTATTCCATGCTTTAATTGTGCGGCGGAACTCCATGGAGCATCCAGCATCTCTGGATAGAAGAAATTGGGTGACATTTCGGGTAAAGACCCTTCTTTAGATTTCCTCCGGTTTTAGTGTTTTTAGTTTAATTTAAAGATACAGCGTGGAAACAGGCCCTTCGGCCACCGAGTCCACGCCGACCACCGATCACCCGTAGTTTAATCCCACGCATTAGCGACGTAAATCAAGAGTCAAGAGTGTTTTATCCTCTCACGTTCCAATGAAATCCTTACTTGCAGCAGCACAACAGAATATGTAAACATAGTACTCTGTAAACAATGTTAAAAACGAGAAAACAAAACAGTGAATATATAACTATACACGCACACACACAATTTCCCTCCTGGGATTAATAAAGTTCTATCGTATAGTATCGTGTGTGCAGGAAAGAACTGCAGATGCTGGTTTAAACTGAAAGACACAAAAAGCTGGAGTAACTCAACAGGTCAGACAGAATTTCTGGACAAATGGAAAATATTACGTTTTGGGTTGGGTCTGAAAAAGGTTCCTGCACACCTTTGGAATGTGGAAGGAAACAAGAGCACCCGGAGAAACATAGAAAATAGGTGCAGGAGTAGGCCATTCGGCCCTTCGAGCCTGCACCGCCATTCAATATGATCATGGCTGATCATCCAACTCAGTATCCTGTACCTGCCTTCTCTCCATACCCCCTGATCCCTTTAGCCACAAGGGCCACATCTAACTCCCTCTTAAATATAGCCAATGAACTTGCCTCAACTACTTTCTGTGGCAGAGAATTCCAGAGATTCACCACTCTCTGTGTGAAAAATGTTTTCCTCATCTCGGTCCTAAAATATTTCCCCCTTATCCTTAAACTGTGACCCTCTTGTTCTGGACTTGCCCAACATCGGCAACAATCTTCCTGCATCCAGCCTGTCCAACCCCTTAAGAATTTTGTAAGTTTCTATAAGATCCCCCCTCAATCTTCTAAATTCTAGCGAGTACAAGCCGAAAACCCATGCGATCAAAGGGAAAAGGAACAAACTCCATACAGACAGCACCCATATTCAGGATCAATTTCGGGTCTCTGGCAATGTTAAGCAGCAACTTTATGGCCAATGTACTGCCCCATAGTCTTGAACTGAATTAAAACATACAGTAGCTGTAAAGGGGGACATAGCATCACTTAGAGATTTAAGACTGAAAATAGATAGTTATTTTTTTTTAGTAACCAAAGTTATCAACGTATAATTTTTTTGTGTGTTGGAAAATAAAATATAGTGGCTCAGCTGGTGGACTTGCGCCACACGCCTCACGCCAGAGATCTGTGTTCGATCCTGTACTCGGGCATTGTGTTGAATTTGCACATTCTCCCTGCAATCATGTAGGTTTCCTTCCAAATCCTAGACGCATTGGCTTTGTAGGTTAACTTGTCTCTGTAAAATTGCCCCTAATGTGTAGGGAGTGGGCGAGGAAAGTGGGATAACAGAACTTGTGTGAATGGGTAGACAAAAATGCTGGAGAAACTCAGCGGGTGAGGCAGCATCTATGGAGCGAAGGAAATAGACAACGTTTCGGGTCGAGACCCTTCTTCAGACTGATGTGAGGGTGCGGGGGGGTGGGAAGAAGAAAGGAAGAGGCGGAGACAGTGGGCTGAGGGAGAGCTGGGAAGCAGAGGAGAAAACCTGAAATTGGAGAAGTAAATTTTCATACCGCTGGGGTGTAAACTGCCCAAGCAAAATATGAGGTGCTGCTCCTCCAATTTACGTGGGCCTCACTCTGGCCATGGAGGAGGCCCAGGACAGAAAGGTCGGATTCGGAATGGGAAGGGGAGTTGAAGTGCTGAGCCACCGGGAGATCAGGTTGGTTATTGCGAATCGAGTGGAGGTGTTGGGCAAAGCGATCACCAAGCCTACGCTTGGTCTCACCGATGTAGAGCAGCTGACACCTAGAGCAGCGGATGCAATAGATGAGGTTTGAGGAGGTGCAGGTGAACCTCTGCTGCACCTGGAAAGACAGCTTGGGTCCTTGAATGGAGTTAAGGAGGGAGGTAAAGCCACAAGTGTAGCATTTCCTGCGGTTGAAGGGAAAGTGCCAGGAGAGGGGGTGGTTTGGGTGGGAAGGGACGGAATGACCTAGGAGTTACGGAGGGAGCGGTCTCTGTGGAAAGCCGACAGGGGAGGAGATGGGAAGATGTGGCCAGTGGTGGGATCCCGTTGGTAGATAAAGCTGGAGAAAATCAGTGGGTGAGGCAGCATCTATGGAGCGAAGGAATAGGCGACGTTTCGGGTCGAGACCCTTCTTCAGACTGATGTTGGGGGTTGGGAAAAAGAAAGGAAGATGCGGAGACAGTAGGCTGTGGGAGAGCTGGGAATGGGAGGGGAAGGGGGGAGAAAGCAAGGACTACCTGAAATTGGAGAAGCCAATGTTCATACCGCTGGGGTGTAAACTACCCAAGCGAAATATGAGGTGCTGCTCCTCCAATTTGCGGTGGGCCTCACTCTGGCCATGGAGGAGGCCCAGGACAGAAAGGTCGGATTCGGAATGGGGAGTTGAAGTGCTGAGCCACCGGGAGATCAGGTTGGTTATTGCGAACTGAGTGTAGGTGTTGTGCGAAGCAATCGCCAAGCCTGCACTTGGTTTCACTTAGGTTGATCATACGCTGAATAATCCAACCAGAATTTTGTTTGGAAGTGGAAAGAAATAATAGAAATTGCATTCATTGCAACGTGTAAAAAGAGATGAGATACTGTATTGTAATTTTGCTGCATGTCATTGTGGTATATATCATGTCTTGATTGGTGAATATATTTAGTTTGTGACTTTATTTGAAGCAGAAATAATATGTGAATGCTTCATTGACCATAATTCTGACTGGTAACTACGCACTTTGTCCGAGCACATTATCGCATGTGTCATGCGAGCCGTCTTAAATGACCACCTAAACTGTAATTTGGCAACCTAAAAAGCTGCCTAGGTTGCCCGGCTGGCAACAGGGAAAAAAAAGTTAAGCGAGAGTCCTGGATATACTGTGTGCACTATTGCTGTTTGGAGCAACCGAGTGGCTCGCTGCGCCATATCGGAGGCCAGTTGAAAGTCAATTACATTTGTGCAACTGGAATTGTGCAAAGGTAGAACTGGGCAAGCAAAGCAGATTTTTTCCCTGCAAAACATTAACAAAATGGGTCTTTAAACTGCAATCTGGTCACCATCTGTTATTAGTTGGCTATTCTAGATTATTTAATTAACTGAATTTAAACTCCACAGCTCATATCACTGTATTAAATCCAGACTATTCAATTATAAGTAAATTGAAAACTATGCTTCTCAACTAGTATGCTATCATTGTTAAATTATATTACTGCACGAATGCCTGCAGTGCATGTTATTAAAATTCATGCTTAACATCTTGTTGAAAGTGACCACCAGAATAATTTTGAAATTTCCTGACAACCAACAGGTGACAACCTCCCTAATATTACTATCAATTGTGTCTGTTAAATATGTTTATCTTCTTACAGGAAAGAAAAGAGTGCATGGAAGACTATTTTGCCAATGCCAATAAAATCTATGCTAAATAAAAACAGTAAACATTAAGAATATGAAGAGCTCACTTGTATTTTTGTTATCTAATCTAATTTCAGGTAAAATCATTTTTTAAATCCATGTTATTAAGAAATCTGCATGTCAAGAAAGTCCTCAGTTTAATGTCATGAAACTATTTCAAAGTAATTTAATAATTTTGTGAGCACATTAAGATACACTTACTTGTTATATGACAGAGAAGCTCATTATAAAAGTTGGACATTACCACAACTGTCAGGAAATGATGGGGGGGGGGGGGGTTGCACGAATTTCAAAACATTTAAAAAGGGAACGATCCATAAAATGAAAGTTATTGATATCTGGAAATAGAATTGAGGCTGCAAAATTCATTGCTGGAAAACTAAAACTTTGTAACTTGGAATACAGAATAAACTGATCATTCCCGAATGCTTGCCATTTCCTTCAAAGATTATTTTTAGAACAGCATAGCACTACACAAAAACATCGGCTTTAAACTACATGTTATTCCGATTTAAAATCTGATCCAAATCCAGGAACTCTGCCGTTAGATTCAGCTGTAAACTGCAGCAGTTCAAGTAGTCTCTCCTTTTCCAGGACAATAAATGCTGGTCAAAGAAACCAAATTAAATTAAAGCATAGAACAAGAGATTCTTTATGCCTTTGACCCCTTGTGACAATCACTGTCCTGTAATTTCCTCTGGAGTCATTTTAACTACCTGTACACACACCACCAAGTTCAAAATGAGTAACCCAAGTTACTTTCATTCACGATATGGTCGACCCAAAAATCCCCCAGGATATCGATTACATTTTGTGTGGACCTGTTAATGATTTAAACATTTCACATTAATTGAAAATAGGTAGTGGTCTTACAATTGATAAAGTAATCCAGTTTCTATTTAGAGAGATAAAATTCATGTCAGTCAGCATCTGAAACATCCACGAGTTATGTTCATTTGGAATGAAATATGCACATAAATACATTTAATCTTTATTTATTTGCAATAATCCTGAAATGTAATTATTAGGTAATTTTAAATAATGATGTGTGAAAAATAGTGTTGTGCAAATTATAACAGAACGTGAAAATGTAAAGTTCCTCTCGTGGACATTCCTGACTAGTCTAATATTCTGTACTTCAAAGATTCCACGACAGAGTATTTTAAAAACCAATTAAACAGTTTACATAGTAATCTGAGGAATACATTTTGTATCAACTATTCCTGAATGCATCCACAGAATTGTGGATTTGCTTTAGGGAACAGTATCTGATGATATATTGATAATCTTATGATTCGTACTATTTTTCTTGGCTAAATTATTAGAAGTGTTCAATCCACTTCCTCTACGAAGAAACTAAAATATCATCTCTTTTCTCAGAACTCAGAATCTCCTGCCCACTTTTTCAAACTCAAACCCCACGATTTAAAGAAAGGTAATTACAGACAATTAATGTAAGACAAGTAGTAAATGTGTTCAAATCTATTTTTAGTGTGTTATCAAGACACTTGGAGAATATCAATGCACTAGACAAAGTCCACTTTTAGTTTCGTTTAGTTTAGAGATACAGTGCAGAAAAAAGACCCTTCGGCCCACCGGGTCAGTGTCAACCAGCAATCCCCGAACATTAACACAGTCCTACACCCACCAATTTTTACATTTACCAAGCCAATTAACCTACAAACCTGTACGTCTTTGGAGTGTGGGAGGAAACCGAAGATCTCGGAGAAAACCCACGCTGGTCACGGGGAGAACGTACAAACTCCATACAGACAGCACCCGTAGTCGGGATCGAACCCGGGTCTCCGGCGCTGCATGGCAACAACTCTACCGCTGCGCCCTCACAAACACCCCCCCCCCCCCCCCTCACCCCATCTATCACCAACAATCCCCACCATCTAGGCCATGCCTTCTCTCATCACTACATTCAGTCAGGACTTCAGAGACCTGAAGTCACATACAACCAGAATCAGGACAGCTACTTTACCCACAACTGTCAGGTTCTTGAAACGACCTGCCTAACCCTAACCTTAACTCGACAACAGAACACCACAAACCACCTCTTGCACTACCGTGCACTTGTTATTTTTTATAATTATGTTTTTGAACTTCATGAACTTAATGTTTCTTTTGCAGTCTTTTTCCTTTAGAAATTTTACATGTGATTTATGTATAATTTGTTTTTGTATGTTTGTCTAAGTGTGATGCTGCTGATAGCGGGATTTTTCATTGCATGCAAATCTCACCGTACTTGTGCACATGGCAATGAAATCAATTGAACTTTGCCAGAGGTTGAGAGTACAACACCAAGAATATCTTACCATAATTGCACTAGTGTACATCTGGAGTAATGTGGGCCGTTTTGATCTCCTTACTCGAGATGAAATACTTGGCCACAGAAGGAGTGCAGCAAAGATTCATCCGACTGACAGGACTATCATATAGAGATCAGCTTGACTGGTCCTGTATCATAGAAACATAGAAAATAGGTGCAGGATTAGGCCATTCGGCCCTTCGAGCCTGCACCACCATTCAATATGATCATGGCTGATCATCCAACAGTATCCTGTACCTGCCTTCTCTCCATACCCCCCGATCCCTTTAGCCACAAGGGCCACATCTAACTCCTTCTTAAATATAGCCAATGAACTGGCCTCAACTACCTTCTGTGGCAGAAAATTCCAAAGATTCACCACTCTCTGTGTGAAAAATGTTTTCCTCATCTCGGTCCTAAAAGATTTCCCCCTTATCCTTAAACTGTGACCCCTTGTTCTGGACTTGCCCAACATCGGGAGCAATCTTCCTGCATCTAGCCTGTCCAGCCCCTTAAGAATGTTGTAAGTTTCTATAAGATCCCCCCTCAATCTTCTAAATTCTAGCGAGTACAAGCCGAGTCTATCCAGTCTTTCTTCATATGAAAGTCCTGACATCCCAGGAATCAGTCTGGTGAACCTTCTCTGTACTCCCTCTATGGCAAGAATGTCTTTCCTCAGATTAGGAGACCAAAACTGTACACAATACTCCAGGTGTGGTCTCACCAAGACCCTGTACAACTGCAGTAGAACCTCCCTGCTCCTATACTAAAATCCATTCGACTTTTTAAACACAAGATTCAAACAAGGTCAAGCAGAGATCAAATGCAGGTATTACTCGTTTAGCACTGCCGTGCATAACACTCCTTTGCTACAGCGCTGTTTCATTTTTCCAAAAACAAAGAGACCGTAGAATATGACAGCAAAAAATAATTTGCTGGTAACGTTTGCCCAAACCTGGAGATTATGCATTAGACTTGCCCATCACTATTTACAACATGCTGACCTCCAGCCCTCTAAAAGGCCTGTTCGCGAGTTCCTCCAAGGCATACGAAGGCGAGGGTCTAAGACATGACGTCAGACTAGGTCAGGGCTAGAGCAGTGTGCTTGCCAACCGCTGTCAGGAGATGGTTCATCCTGCACACACCAAAGCCTCTCCACACTGATGGTTTGTTGAGTATATCCTCAATATTACAATTTGGAGGGGCTTGTTGGAGTTGGCCAGGGGCAGCAGGTGATCTAAAGGACTTCTCTGTTTGTCTAATGAGTTCGAGGAGCCCGAGGTAGACTTCACCTCTTAATTGTAACTCACCCTTGGATCCAGTTGCCTTCCTCCTGATTGCTTCCCCACCCTCTCTCACCCGGTCACTCACAATATAACAAGGCAGAGCAAAGTTCAATCCAACTTAACAGCTGCTCTCTCCCAGAATCCGTCTGCCCTAGGAAGCAGGTAGACCTTACAAAAAGGACTTCATCCATGTTGGATTCCACTCATGTGACATTTTATTCTATGTGCCAATTACAACTGTGAGGATGGGTGGTGGTGGGAAAAAAAAGTGTTTATGGCAGCTCCTCAGAAGTGAACCACTTCAGTGCCCAGTGCGGGTTACTGGACAGACCCATTGACCAACACAAGAACTCTGCACGGGGGAAATCAAAGCTCGAGTCAGCGAACAAAAAAAGAAGAAAAAAAAATCGTGAATACAGTCATTTTGCCTCTTTTTGTAATGGAGCCGCAAACGGAAGTGGAATAAATGGGTAAACATCTGGAGTAAACATTGCGGAAAACCATACGGACTTACAAGTGAATTAGCAATGAGCGAGTTTATGCAAAGTTATAATGATCCCATATAGCGCTGTTTGGTTTAGCGTTTTATTTTCTAGGGATGTATCAAGAGCACTAATATTGGTATTACATGTCTCCAGATGTGGATAGACATCTGGGAGTTAAAATGGCCAAATGTTTTTTCACTAAGATTGTGATGAATGTGCAGAATTCCCCACCAATGTACATGGAGGCAACATTATTAGCTTTTTAAGGGGATAAGCAGATTGGACAGATTCAGGACATAAACGGGATTAAATGGTATGCAAAGAGGACAGGAATATGATAAGCTTGAGGATCACTTGTTACCACTCTGAATGATGGTACAGGCTCAAAGGCCCCAGTGACCAGCTCTTGTTTTTATTTTCCTCAGTTCTGTGTAATTCCAGCTCTCCCACATCCTCTTCACCACGTCTGTCTATCTCATTATTTTCTTTTACGCTTGACACACCTTAATAAGATAATAAAGCATACTTAATGATTTATGGGAATCAGTAACAGATGATACATTGGGAGCTTTTTTGGGGGCGTGGGGATGGAAAGAAAGAGGAAGAAATGCCCGTTGATGAGCAAGCCATCTAAGCTTACTGGATTTCCAAATTTGGGACACGTCTTTTTTCTGCCTTGAATCTTCTGACGAGAAACCTTTAGTCAGACTATTACAGAAGCTTAGTGGCACAGGATCTCACAGACTAAAATAGCATATTTGGCCGCTACAATGTTCTGAAAGCCAAAGAGGCCCCATCACCCCCAACCCCATCTCCCCACCTGTCATAAAATGTCCTGATATCTGAAAACGGCATTCACAAACATTTACTAAAATTGTTACATCACTAATTATTTCTTCAAATTAAAACGCCACAATATTCACATGCTTAAAAACAATTTAATACATATAAATCAAATGAATTAAATCAGTCAAATAAAAAACTTCTTGCCAAAGTCGTTTCATTAAATAGATTTAACAACAGGTTTAAGTTGGTTGGTGCAGGCTCAGCAGGCAGATTTCCCAACCTAAGTGCCACGAATTCTGAGCAATTGATGCTCTCCTAGCATGCCACTGGTATCCCAGGATCAGAACATTGCTGCAGCAGAATGCTGCACTTGGAAAGTCCCAGCTTCTGCTGAGTGAACAAGAACTAACAATCACAGTGGAGCTGCCAACTTTAAAAAAAAATAGATCAGGGTCAATTACAAGGATTAGTGGTTAATGGCAACTGAACACCAATTGTTGTTCCATGCAAATACCCACAGACTATCCATGGGCTTTCGACCTTGCAATTTACTGGGATTAGAAAGCCTTTTCAGCATAGCGTCCTCTACAGGAAACCTGGCACCACCAAGAACAAGACAAGCAAATGCATTCTATCTTGACTAACTACATGTTGCTTTAAACTGTTTGAATAATCCTCCCAGAGGCGGAAAGAATGTAAACAAGAATGTGCAAGTTCGAACCCTTTCATTTAATGCCAATCATGAACAAAATTTCGAGGAAAAGAAAGATGCAATAAGAATGAACAAGCAAGAGAATGAGCAAACAAATCAGAGAAAAGGTGTGTTGGAGAGAGCTGGAGCAAAGGAGGAAATTAGTATAAAGGCATTGGCACACACATTGGGGAGAGAGAGCACAAGAAATTTATAAAGACAATTTCAAAGTTCAGTTGAAAGTTCAGCATCCAATGGTTGAGCAAAGAAAATTGGGTGCATAAAAAGCCAATACTAGATGAACAAGAAAGTGCTCTGGGGGCAATTATAGACATCACTTTCAATGTCCAATGTGTTAAAGTAATTAAACACATAGAATGGGGATAAAGAATCAACGCAGCCTTAAGAGGCTGTTAGTACAATGCACTGGTCAGACCCAATTTACAAAACAGTATTCAATTCTAAGTCCCACAAATTTATATGTACATTAGTCTGAACAAACAAAGTTAAGGTCCTGTCCCACTTGGGGTCAGTTACGTGACATCATTTAAGCGTCACGACAAGCGCGTCATAACGCACGCGTGACGCGCGCATGGCATGCATTACGCCTGCATGGTGCGTGGTGACATATGCAGTGATGCACGGTGGCGTGCGGCGCCCCAGGATTTTGGGATTCTCAAAACTGATAAAAATAATATACCTTTGCAGGGAACAAAGGGAATTAAAAGGATTAATAGGTGAACAAGGCTGCAAAAAGGCAACATTTGCTTTAAACTGATAAAATGGTTCGATGTTGTTCTTCATCTTGAAGACATGTGCTAATGACGTTTAAAACTATTCAGAATGTGAAACGCAATTTAAGCAAAATCATTTTTTTTGGTTTTCCACGAACTATTAGAAGGAAGATTGAAAACAAACTAAACATGACTTCAAGTGGAATGTCAAAGACATTTGGAAGCAAGATATTGAAACAGTATAAAAGCAAAGCCTTCCATAAATCAGGTGCGATATTGCTCGGCCATAGTGGAAGGGATTTTGGGATTCTCAAAATCCTCGCGCGCCATCTGCGTGATGTGCAAATGACGCCCAAGTGGGGCAGGCCCTTTAAGCAACAAGAACCCAAAACATTTTAATAAAATGAAGGTGGGGTGGGGATCGGGATAATGGCCATTGATAAATACAATATTACACAGTACACAGGTACACACTTCCAAAGTATATTTTAAAACTGCAACGGATGCAACCTCATCTTAGCTCATACGTTCTTGAAGAACCCAAATGCTCCACAATATTGAAAGATGTTTCCACTGCTGCCTTATTGAAAGATATATTTCCACTGCTGTCTTTCACTTTCATAACTATGTATATGGGCCTTCCTTTCCTTGTCTAACAATATAAATAATCGAGGGCTTCCGAGGGCTCACAACGCTTCCTATGTCACGAACGCTGACGAGCACTCCCGAGCTTTCTGGATTGCTTTTCCAGAACTTTCTCAACGGTCATTACCCCCTCCCCCTCCCTCTACCCCCTCTCCCTCACACTACCTCTCTACCCCCTCCCTCTCTGACCCCCCCCCCTCCCCCTCCCCCTCTGCCCAACCCCTCCCTCTCTGCCCAGCCCCCTTCGGAAACCAGCCCTCCCCTGTGACGCTGCAACCCCCCACCCCTCAATCACTACCCCCCCTCCCCCTAGCCGCGCCTGCGCAGTTGGGGGTTATGCGTGAATGGATAGAGCGGGGAATGGGGTAAAAGGAGCGAATGAATAATATTAATATAATATCAAGGGGGGGGGGGTTAGTGTGTGTGGAGGGTGGTTAGTGTGTGTGCGCTGCCAAAGGCCGCCCCCCCCCCACCCCTCCCCCCAACGTTGAGGGGACGGGACCCAACGGGTCCCACTTGGTCTAGTGTATTTGTGTGTGTGTGCGCGCGTGTGCGATATATGTAGAAATCATTTTTACTCCATTTCATTTTTGTTTATCCATTTTAGAGGCGTATTTATATTCATAATTAGAATAGCTACATTAATATTTAATCTGAATTTTTAGCAATATACCTGCAAAGGTGATTCATTTATTCTTCTCAAGCCCCCCACATTTAAAATGTTCAATAAAATTTTTTATTTTTTTTTTACTAATGCTAGCCACTGGTCATTTGATCTATGATATTCCAAATCCCAGATTTCTGCAGTTCCTGTTCCTTCCACTTTTATTTATTCCACATGGTTCGGACATTAAGGCGTCTTTATTTTTGTGCACTATCTTTTTTGAACACTCAGTCACAGAATATTCTGCTAACAATTTCTCCCATACCAATTATTCTTGTTCCAATTACTTACACCAAATTGCAGGTCTTTCCTCTTTTTACTAAAACAAGCCATACCAATAAATATTTTTTCCATTCCTTATTTTAACGTCACTATACCTTATTTAAAGCAATATACCTGTAGTCAAGTCTTACGTTTCCTACCTAACTGAAGAGTGGAAAACTACAGATGCTGGAAACCTGAAATAACAAAGACTTTCTTCCCTGCACTCAGCAGTATACATTAAAGTAAACTTACTTACCAAGTGCTGTTTTACAGCTAAACAAAAGACCTTCTATGTGAAATGTCCTTAAAGCACATGATTACCAATATTCTACAGTAAAGAATTATCTAAGATTGCTGTCCCTCGTACCTGTAAATAACAATTTGATCCACATTAAATTATTTGGTCTTTCAGCCACTTCCTTTCTTTAACCTCTGCATTGATGGACAATGCTTGGTATTTGCAAACTGCTGAGTAACATCAAAATCTTTATTGCACTGGAAACATAGTACTGTTCCCATAATTGACCAAAACATTGACCATCCCTTTGGGTCCACGGATGCTGCTCGATGCCCCCCCCCCCCCCCCCCCCCCCCCCCCCTATCGCTCCCCGAGTTCCTCTAACAGTTTTTTTTCTCCTCTTCATTACTCTGTTGCTTTTTGGAGACCGAATCATTCCTTTCCTGCATTACATGATCTTTGTCCCTGAATGTCAACAATTCTAGTTCAACTATTCCTGAACCTTTCTTCAGTGCCATACGGATGCAATGTTTACAATCACCTGTAAATACTCATTTACCAACTTTTACATTAACAAACATGCATTTGATAATTCCTTTAAAGTAAAGTAAGGGAATATATTTAAATTAGTGAAAAGTGGCTTGTCTCAAAGCCTTTTATGTATTTTAAAGTGTGAAATATCTTAAATAATCTGCAGGCAGTGCAGTAAAGGAAATATTAGTAATGCTCAATATGCAGATGAGGACAAGGCCAAATATCCAAGTTTCAAGTGATGTTCTATGACCTAGTTTTATACCTTTGCAGGGAACAAAAGGAACTAAAAGGATTAATAGGTGAACAAGGCTGCAAAAAGGCAACATTTGCTTTAAACTGATAAAAAATAATGGTTCAATGTTGTTCTTCATCTTGAAGACATGTACTAATGACGTTTAAAACTATTCAGAATGTGAAACGCTATTTAAGCAAAATCATTTTTTTGGGTTTTCCACAAACTATTAGAAGGAAGATTGAAAACAAACTAAACATGACTTCAAGTGGAATGTCAAAGACATTTGGAAGCAAGATATTGAAACAGTGTAAAAGCAAAGCCTTCCATAAATCAGGTGCGAGATTGCTCGGTCATAGTGGAAGGCATTCTACGCTGTAGAACCTCACTGAGTTTCAAAAGTTAAACAGTTCTCTAGTCACTAGCTAGTCATCTTCATTCCAGAATAGAAAATTACTCAAAAGGCAGTAATCTTTTTCTTAAAACATGTCAACACCAGTTAAAAAACTTTGCTATTAGGTTAATTATTAATTTTCACTGCCATTATTCATATAATCCGAGAACCCGTGTTTACTATGATACCTAAATGTGATTGTGGGTGGAAATGCAATAAAACTGAATACGAAGAGCATAAAACATGGAATGAGCAAAAATAAATTGTTCCAAATTTCAAAGCCCATCAAGAGCTTAAAAGTCAGCACTGCAACCGATCTTCCACACACATTAGTACAGTGTTTTTTCCCTGAGTGAATCAGGACGCGACCCTGCAAATAATGGCACATACTTGCAATATCACACAACATGTAATATCACACAACCTTTTTGTGTACCAATTAGTATTTCTGGCAACTATAAAATTAATACACAGATCACCCACTCGTTAGTAAACCAATATCTGAGGAGTTCTGTTCATGCACAAGTGGATAATTATGGACAAAAATATAAGTTTAACTTTTTAAAGTTACATTTTCAGTATCTGGAAATCTGCTCTAACAAAAAATACCATGAAAAATTCATAGTCTTTTAACCCAAATAGGAAATGCAACAATTTACTCCCAAGCTCAATGTTTCAGGTATAGAGAGATATTCTTTCAATAAAACATAAACACACTGAAGCTGCTGCTGTAGCACAACAGACTTAGCAAGTCACAGGTATTCATGGTGTATGTGACTCACACAATATGTTGTTACTGCTAAGCATATTTAAATACATTGGCAGCTCTTTCACACACCTCAGTGGCAAATCTCACAAACAGAAACATGCTCATGAGGCTGTTATGTCTCAAAAATTCTTCAGTGAGTATTAGTCACCATACAAAGTGTCAGCTCAAGTATATCTCCTTGCTCAATAAAAAAAGTATTCCTTGGTCAGAACCATACAATTTAGTGGTCAGCAATAAAAGGCAAATTGAAATCTGGAATTTAAGCTTATTAGTGGATAAGAAAGTCTCGGAATATTAATGCTAATTTTTATCTTATTTTAATAACCACATTTTTCCAGAATATCTGGCAGATTCTTAAAGGTCACTTCCGCCAAGCAGTAACTAAACGAATGACTGCATCAAAATCACCAAGATCCCCGAGATTTATTTAACATTATCTTAAGATTGACTTATTAAGACTTTTGGACGTTAAGATCATATAGCACATTGAAAGCCAAAAGTCATCTTCTGGGTGTATTTTCGTTTTTAAAAAGTACAATTACTTTAAGATTGTTGTAATGATAAACATATAAATATTACCAAAATTCTGCAATTAGTTATGAAACTATTGTTTTACTGATGAGTAAAATGACATCTGTTTTTCACTGCCCACCATGTAATTAAGGAAGCAGACATCCCCAATTGTTCCAGTTTTAAAGCAGAAAGTAGTATTAATTCAGTTTACGTGGAATATACTTTTCTCCATACAAAAAAATAGTTTTCTTTGTGTGCACATTATAAATAGATGTGATAACACATGATGATGAAATGTGCATTACTTTGCTGCATTAATGACAAATCTTAATGTAACTTTAAAATCACTACAATGCCAATCTACGACAGCAAGCTTGTCACTCGATTATTTTCCACATAACGTTTGTATCAGATGACATTTTAAATTCGTATACCTAAATGTATATAAATTTACAGAAACTTATGTCAAAATTGTATCACCTCAGGGAAAGAATCGGATTTGTTCTTTCCCCCACAACCATAAGTTAATGCATGAAAAAAAACTTACACACCGTTACAGTAAGTATTACAGTGGCAACATTTAGTACACGTTTAACTTAGTACTTTAACGTGTCACGAACCGGGCTTTGTGCATGTTTTTTATTATAACACTTCTTCTGTAACCCATGGATGATGTTAATATCGTAAACCTTGTTAAATTACTTGTTGCACAATTGCCCGTTTCATATTTACAATTGATACTGGGCATTATTATCAACGACGAGCGTGCGGCTGAGTTTGATAACAATAAAGAAAATATTTACAAAATGCAAAATATGTCGTCCCTGCAATAAATAATAATCACACAGAAAACTTTGTCTGCCTCTTTTGCCCTCCAGTCCCACCGCACAATAACATTCCACGCAATATGCAAACATACCTTTAAAAAACACCTACTCTCTTTTCCCATCCCACGGTAAATAAACATTGTCCTTTAATTTACTCTGCATTGCTTTGCAGTCCTTGGAGTGGCCTCGCTCCACTGAAAGCATCTTCCCCCTTTCACTAGTTAAACTCCTACCCTTCAGCGCCATGTTACGGGGGACATCTCTTCCTATCGTGTAGCCGGGGATGAAAAGTGCAAACCGTGCGCTCGATCTCTGGGCAGTACCTTGGCTCGGCCAGTCGGCGGGCGTCCGCTGCGCCGGGGCCGTGCGACGCTCGCTGTTTTAATCCCCACCCGCCCCGGCTGCCCGCACCCGCTGTCAAACTCCACGCTCCGCCATCTTGCACCGCCGCCGCCACCGCCGCCGCGCAACAACATCCCGCCACGTGACCGTCCGTCCGGCCAACCGCGCACCCTCCCAGCTCCGGCCTAAAAATAGCCTCTTTAGATCAGCGCAGTATGAATAATGCAAGAGCATGTGGCTCAGTGCAGAACAGCAGATGCACTGTGTGTGTGAATGAGAAATCCTGGCAGGCATGGATACAACACTCTCTTTGCAAAACGTCTTGTTTTATCCTATTAAAACTCGTACTATTGGGGAACGAGGAAACTCGGCAAGCATGGATGCAACACTGCAAAACAACTTATTTTATATTAAAACTCATACTACATATGAACGAGGAAACCTGGCATGCATGGCACGCTCTTTGCAAAACATCTTATGTTATCATGTTAAACGTACTATATATGAATGAGAATACATGGCATGCAGCACTCTTTGCACAACATCTTATTTTATCATATTAAAACTCACACTATATGTGAATGGGGATACTTGGCGAACATGGATGTAACGTTCTCTTTGCAAAACGAAACCATCTCGTTTAATCATACCGAAACCTAAAACAAACCACGAAGTGCTGGAGTAACTTAGCGGGTCAGGTAGCATCTCTATAGGACATGGGGATGAACATAGAGCACCCATCCACGTCTTCCTGGCCCGCTGAGTTCTTCGTGTGTTTTTTTTGTAAGCCAGCATCTGCAGTTCCTCGGTGTGCCGATATTTACACCTTTATTATCTGTGAATGAGAAAATCTGGAAAGCAATGGACGCGACATTCTCTTTGGAAAATATTAAATTAAAACTAAGACTGTGTATGAATGAGAAAAGCTGGCAAGCATGGTTTAGGTCAATTACTATCACGTGTACCGAGGTACAGTGTTTTGCATGCTATCCAAAGCAGATAATACTATACATGAATCAAATCACGTCAAATGCGATAGTCGAGCAAAGGCGGAAGAAAAATGAAAATATTAAGTGTCGTATGCAACGTTCTCTTCGCAAATAAAAAATCTTATATTATCCTATTAAAACTCCGCACTGTTTAAGAATGCACGTCGTTCTTGCCAACGAAACACTGCAACATGTGCTCATTCAATATTTTTCTTAAAATGTCAACTATTTTGACACATTTTAAAAATAAACATCCCGTTTGTTGAAATGGATTCGCAACCTGCCTTACTCATTTTGGTTACAATCTCGTTTAACATTTCCCATGGCGCTAGCCCTACAAAATATATTTATAGCTATTCCTCAGAATCGGAATTTGCCAGTCTGGATGGTACACCCCGAAATCAGTGGAAGGAAAAAAATCACTTAAAGGAAACACCTGCTTGACAAGCAAATAAAAAAAAAAAATATCCCATATGCAACCCCGTTAAAATTACGCGGCATCATCTCAGAAATAATGATACATTAAACATCTCCGCCCAATCTGCAACATATTTGTTCACAGTCGGATTTTTTCCGCTCGGGACGGCATCGATTTTCACGCTCAGATTTTGGCTACGTGCCGCTGCAGTCTGTATGTATTACCTTATGGTTTTCAGGAATGGATATGACCTACCACAGCACTCGGACTCTGCACTCGTCAAACATAAGAAATTGTCGCCGAGTTGTTTAAGATGCAGCTTGTTGGTACTTTTCTTCGCATTAGCTGCAATTTCGCCGGGCAATCTGCCGTCATCGCCGTTGGCTCTGTTTGACAAGGAAACGATGTTCACGTTTTGATTGAACATTTAAGACGTAGTAATTGATTCCTTAACCTGTTCGTTAAGACTGCAGTGAAACGGCATTTGTGTATTCACCTGAAGTAGCTTCAGAACAGCAACGCAATAAGACTATTGTGGCCACAAGGAACTGCAGATGCTGGTTTACAAAAAAAAACTATCGGACTGGTACATTCCAAATATTGCACAATACTTAAGGAAATTATACTTTTACAAAGATTGGTTCGAAATTTACTCCTCACTAACATCCTTTTATGTTATCAAGTATTCCATGGCTTGCGTTGAACAATCTGCCTTGTCAATTTGATATCATGTTCCAGATGAGTTGCCACTTTATTTCAACAATTCCAAATAGTAAGTTCATTCATGTCTTTCTGGTACCAAATTCCATTTCTTTTTTTTTCTGCATCATTCACTTTGTCTTCTAAAGCAACCCCTGGAGATGCGGATGACTTGCTGTTACTCAATTTCTGAGTGCAATTATAAAAGAAATAGCGGCATATTTGGATAGCAGTAACAGGATCGGTCCGAGTCAGCATGGATTTACGAAAGGGAAATCATGCTTGACTAATCTTCTGGAATTTTTTGAGGATGTAACTAGGAAAATGGACAAGGGAGAGCCAGTGGATGTAGTGTACCTGGACTTTCAGAAAGCATTTGATAAGGTCCCACATAGGAGATTAGTGGGCAAAATTAGGGCACATGGTATTAGGGGTAGAGTGCTGACATGGATAGCAAATTGGTGGCAGACAGGAAACAAATAGTAGGGACTAACGGGTCCCTTTCAGAATGGCAGGCAGTGACTAGTGGGGTACCGCAAGGCTCGGTGGCTGGGACTGCAGCTATTTACAATATACATCAATGATTTGGATGAAGGGATTCAAAGTGACATTAGCAAATTTGCAGATGACACAACGCTGGATGGCAATGTGAACTGTGAGGAGGATGCTATGAGAATGCAGGGTGACTTGGACAGGTTGGGGCAGATGCATGGCAGATGAAATTTAATGTGGACAAATGTGAGGTTATCCATTTTGGTATAAAAATCAGGAAGGCAGATTACTATCTAAATGGCATCAAGTTGGGAAAAGGGGAAGTACAACGGGATCTGGGGGTCCTCGTTCATCAGTCTATGAAAGTAAGCATGCAGGTACGGCAGGTAGTGAAGAAAGCGAATGGCATGTTGGCCTTTATAACAAGAGGAGTCGAGTATAGGAGCAAAGAGGTCCTTCTGCAGTTGTACAGGGCCCTAGTGAGACCACACCTGGAGCATTGTGTGCAGTTTTGGTCCCCTAATTTGAGGAAGGACATTCTTGCTAATGAGGGAGTGTAGCGTAGGTTTACAAGGTTAATTCCTGGGATGGCGGGACTGTCATATACTGAGAGAATGGAGTGGCTGGGCTTGTACACTCTGGAGTTTAGAAGGATGAGAGGGCATCTTATTGAAACATATAAGATTATTAAGGTTTGGACACGCTAGAGGCAGGAAACATGTTCCCGATGTTGGGGGAGTCCAGAACCAGGGGCCCAAGTTTAAGAATAAGGGGTAAGCCATTTAGAACGGAGACGAGGAAACACTTTTTTCTCACAGAGTTGTGAGTCTGTGGAATTCTCTGCCTCAGAGGGCGGTGGAGGCAGGTTCTCTGGATACTTTGAAGAGAGAGCTGGATAGGGGTCTTAAAGATAGTGGAGTCAGGGGATATGGGGAGAAGGCAGGAACAGGGTACTAATTGGGGATGATCAGCCATGATCACATTGAATGACGGTGCTGGCTCGAAGGGCCGAATGGCCTACTACTGCACCTATTGTCTATTGTAGTGAACTCTCTTTTGGAGGGGCGATGGATAGAGGTGGGGGGATGGGTGAAGAACAGGCCAGCTACTACATGGACTTGGCAGATGAGGTGTTGACCAAGGAGCATAGAGATCCAAGGTGGTTGGTGACCAGGCTCTGCTGTACACACCCCTCAGGCACTAATTTCTATGCAATAATTGAAAAGCAGAACAAACAGTTCATGTGTTCAAAATCGTGATATCGAGAAAGGCACGTCTGAAGGAGGGTCTCAACTCGAAACGTCACCTATTCCATTTCTCCAGAGATGCTGCCAGACCCACTGAGTTACCCCAGCATTTTGTATCTATCTTCAGTATAAACCAGCATCTGGTTTATACCAATTCCTTTCTACACATCCTGGCACAAGTTTAGTGATAGTTTGTCCACTAAAAAGCAAAGAGTTGGAAAGGGAGGGGCGTGTTATAGGTATGAATTAATGTTAAATATCTGTCAACATTAACAAAGTAAGATGAATGGAAAAACTAAGTTAAGACTGCCTTTCAAAGCTGAAAGGAAAATTAACACACATTTGGAGAAGCAAAATCATAGCTATGGGCCCCGGCTGAATGTCCTTGTACTCACTTCCCAGAGGATTGCTTGATGAGTGGGAATATGCACAGAAAATGTGTAGGAAAGAACTGCAAATGCTGGTTTACGCCGAAGAGACACACATAATGCTGGAGTAACACAGCGGGTCAGGTAGCATCTCGGGAGAAAAGCTTATTCCTTTTCTCCAGAGATGCTGCTAACCTGTTGAGTTATTCCAGCTTTTTGTGTCTATCTTTATATTCCTAGAAAATGTTGGTTTAAAGAGGTTTGACCACTTCGGCACTTTTGTACATATTTTTCAGAAGACCGTGGTGTACCTTGCACGATCAGACGGCAGCTAAGTTGTATAAAAAGTTAGAATCATCTTGAATTATCTGGAAATGCTAGCTGCCAGAAAAACCTCAGTACCTAATTGACCTGTTCCTTTCTCTAAGTAAACGTGAAAAATTGTTGCCTTTTGCATTCAGAGCTTCTTGATGCATTGGAGTATGCACTTGTAACTGAGAGGGGTCTTTGATAAAGACACAAAGAACTGCAGATGCTGGAATCCTCAGCAAAACACAAAGTGGTGGGGTAATTCAGTTGATCAGGCAGCATTTAAGGAGGGAATGGATAGACGACATTTTGAGTAAGGATCCTTTTTAGACTGATTGAAGTAAAGGGAAGAAAGCTGGAAAGAGGTGGAGGAGATACAAAGCCTAGCAAGTGATAGGTGGACACCAAATGCTGGAGTAACTCAGCGGGTCAAGCAGCATCTCTGGAGAAACGGAACAGGTGACGTTTCAGGTCGAGACCCTTCTTCAGAGAGTTAAAAGAAGGGTCTCGACCCGAAACGTCACCTATTCGTTTTCTCCAGAGATGTTGCCTGACCCGATGAATTGCTCCAGCATTTTGTGTCTATCTTCGGTGTAAACCAGCATCTGCAGTTCCTTCCTACACAAGTGATCGGTAGATACAGGTGAGAGGGGTTTGGATGGTGCAAAAGACAATGGCTGGAGATGAAAAGGAGACAAAGGGGTGTTAGATAAGGAAAGAAGAGTGAAATGAGTGAAGGGAGATGAGCGATAGATTTGGTGGTCTAAACGTTAATGTGATATTAATCTTCACCCATGAGAAGAGTGGGTTCTGTGATATATTTTCTCCATTTCAGCCATCAGAAGATGATGTATCTATATAACAGGCTCTTTTATGAGTGGATGCACAAAAGTTGTTGTCCTCTGAGATGCACAGAAATAGCAACTGAAATCACGATGGCAATGAGAAACAGTTGGGATAAAGCATTGCACTGCAAAAAATTAGGTCCAAACAGCAAAACGTCAATGCACCAACAAAAATGCTGAAAAAATGATTTAATAAGCAAAAATAAAACAAAATTTCTATCCAACCATTATAAAGTGATTTTCAAGTTCAACATATTTGCGCCTACATAACGTATTACCACGCTTTCACATTTACCATGCTACTTGCAAAAAGCAGCAAGAAAGACACTAAATTTAGTGTGGGAAATATTGGCTTTTTTTTTAATGCTCCCCTGAGGTTTGCACTCATCAGCTTTACAGTTTAGAAACCCAACATTTTCAGAACTATAAATCAGACATACTAACCCATGTGCTCAATTTCACAATGCGTAGAATCCGACAGAAACATTAATCTGTGGTTTAAGATACAAACTTTACAATACGTTTTTTTTTTTGTCTTAGCATTAAATGCAAAAAATCAGTATATGCTGCAAAATCTTTCACATCCATGTTATGTGATATTTCCATTCTTAGAGAGCCTGTAATTAACAATAATAGATTGATAGTGTCGTACACAGTTGATATGGGTTTCCTTATTTTCAAAGTCAAGTAAACTTTGGTGACGAATATAATGTCCACCCAATCAAGAGTCATTGATTTTAAGATATTGCCAAATTTTAAAACTACTCTCTTTTTCTGTGCTTGTTCAATTGTACATTTAGGTTTATTTTTAACCCATTTAATATTGAATCTTTATATTAGTACTAAATGGAATTTGATGTATGGAGGTTAAATTACATAAGTTATGTCTACCGTGCTCCATATGTATACATATGTGTACAGATTCATTCATGTTGGCATCTGAGACATTTAGAAACATGGTGAAGGCCAGATAGAACCAAAATGCTTTCCTTTTTGGATAATGAAGGTCATCATGTGAGTCTTTTTTTTTAATGAATTTGCTGCATATCATTTCACATATGGAATGTACTCAGATGACTAAACGTTTATGATCTTTGTGGTGCAAACCTCCCTTTGTCACTGGCATGTTACAATAGTTAATGCTGTGGTCTCACAGTTCTGGGGCACTGGTTTTACCTAGACGTCAGGTGCCGTCTGTTAAATTTACCTGATCTCTCCATGCTTATGTGGGTCCCTACTTAGGATATTTAAATCTACATCCTGGAAATGTGCTGGTAGATTAATTGGCTACTGTAAATAATTATTTAGTGTAAATAGCAAACTAATGGGTAGGAAATGGAGGGTATTGGCTCACGTGCAGGCAGAGGAACTTAGTTTATCTTGATATCATGTTTGGCATGAACATTTTGGGCTGATGGGCCTGTAATTGTGCTGTGCCTTCCCCATAAAGTAATAATCCCACAAACCGAACAGCACATTCAGGTTAATGTTATTGGTCTATTACAAGTCCCAATCCCCAAACACAACACCAGCCTCAAGTCCGCTCAGTCCACCTAAACCTACCTGATCTCGCGGTTGCTAAACACTGTAACTCCCCCTCCCATTCTGACATTCTGACATTTCTGCCCTGGGCTTCCTCCACTGTCAGAGTGATGCCTAGTGCAAATTGGATGAAGAGCACCTCATATTTCGCTTGGGCACCTTACACCCCAGCGGTATGAATATTTACTTCTCTAACTTCAAGTAACCCTTGCTTTCCCTCTCTCTCCATCCCTCCCCCTTCCTAGTTCTCCGACCAGTCTGATTGTCCCCTTGATTAAATTATATTTTTGTATGCCTCGTTGTCACCTTCTCCTAGTAACAATAGTCTATTCTACATTTCCCTTGATCCTCATCCCATGTTTTCACACGTTACCCCTCATTATCACTGTGTCCCCCCCTCTCCCCTGACTCCCAGTCTGAAGAAGGGTTTCGGCCTGAAACGTTACCTATTTCCTTCGCTCCATAGATGCTGCTGCACCCGCTGAGTTTCTCCAGCATTTATGTGTACCTTCGATTTTCCAGCATCTGCAGTTCCTTCTTGAACAACATGCTGCCTGTCCCGCTGAGTTACTCGAGCATTTTGTGTCTTT
The DNA here is from genome assembly GCF_010909765.2 of Amblyraja radiata. Lineage (NCBI taxonomy): Eukaryota > Metazoa > Chordata > Chondrichthyes > Rajiformes > Rajidae > Amblyraja > Amblyraja radiata. The sequence continues at coordinate 21,867,760 of NC_045971.1, forward strand.
CTTCGGTGTAAACCAGTATCCGCAGTTCCTTCCTACACATCAGCCTTCCATCAGTAGCCCCCAGGCTTAACACCCCTGAATTGATCCCGCTCCTTCAAGGCACTGATTCTCAACCATCCTCTAACTATTGATTGCAGGCCTCAACTCACCAACCTTCTCCCCCTCCAAGTGCCAGTAACCAAGTGCCCAAAATAGAATCATTACCCTCCCAACCCAGCTGCCAATTACAGTTGCAGGTTCACCATCGACATTGACGACTGATCACTGCCTGCAGATTTCCCTGACCACTGGTCACTGACATGCAATTATCAAACTACCAGCAATGGGCTGATCACAAGTCTTGGACTTGATGTTATCTTTGAACGTTAATTGCAGGCCCACAACTCACTGAATCCCAATATTGTTCCCCAAATCCACTTCCTGACCCACAGACTTCAACCTTAATCTACTGGCTGAGATGTAAAGTTAGACAGGGTGGTTAGTCAGTTTGGATATGACGCCTTGATTACTGCAATCATAGAATGTGAGGAAAGCTGTCAAAGTATACAGTGGGCTATAGATGAGTGGGATACAGTGGGACATAGAACCTACAGACATGGGTGGTGAAATGGCAGATGGAGTTTCATCAGAGCAGTGTGAGAGAGGTTCAAATGTAAGGGGAAAATATACAATTATTGGAGCAACCCTCAACAGCATTGTATTGGTGTGTCAAAGAAAAGCTTTTTTTTAGCTTGAGGCTAATTTACCAGTAACAATATCTTGGGGCCCACGCACCATAATAATTTAACCTGGCAGACCCATGACCAAAACTGGCTGTCTTGCTGTACAATTATTAGACATGCTTCCTCCACATTCATAGTCATGGATTCCAGAAATAACGAAGTTAATCATAACATTTATTCACACATAAAATCGTGATTTTAAATCAAACAGTTGACTCCAGGATGGCATTGTTAAGCTTTTATTGTCCAACCCTTTAAGAAGGTGGTAATGACATTGAGTGGGAAGTTTGGCCACGTCAGAGAATAGTTAAGAGTCAGTCACATTATTTCAGTTTTCCAATTCATTATGCAGTAGATATGGATGATCAGACAAAGACATTGGTAAACCGGGGGTTGTGGAATTGCCATCACCATATTAATATCGCAAGAATTTCATTGCCCCATCAGGGACACATGACAATAAACTCACTTGAACTTGAACTTGAACCATTACCACATCTTTATTCCTGATTTATTTAACCAGCTAAATTTAAATTCCACAGCTGCCATTGAAATCATTTCTTACCGTCATTAGGACAAGCCACAGGGATACTAGTCAGGTAAAATAAACTATGCTCATGTAAAGGGCCTGTCCCACTTGGATGACCTAATCCACGAGTTTAGAAGACCCTAGACGAGTTGAAAAAAATGTCAAGGCTGTGTTGACTCGCCGAAGTAAAAGACCTCCTACGACTACGTCTACGACCTCCTACGACCCCCCTCGGCCTCAGTCTTCCACACCTAAGACCAACTACGACTAGCTACGAGTGGAAAATTATCACATGATAAAATGATGTCATGTTTGCATTTTTCTCGGGCCAGTTACCGACCTACGACTACCTACGACTACCTACGATTATCTACGACTACCTACGACTACCATCATGACTTACTACGACCTACCTACGACCTGCCTACGGGTAAAAAGTATCAATTTTTCCATGCCAACCTTTTTTTTTACTCGTGGACATTTTTTATCAGGCTGAAAAAAAAACGCCGCGACCTACTCGAGGCCACGAGTATGCGGAGACCACTCACAAGCATGAGGAAGAGTTACAAAGACCTCCTGCGACCTCATGGCGACCATGCTGCGAGTATGAGTCAAGGGCAAACTCGGCAGAGGTCGCCAATTAGGTCGTGAAAGTGGAACAGGGGCTTAACTTTCTCGTGATCATAATTCAGGATGAGAAAAATATCCAACTAAGTCAGGTGTTACTGCTATTTTTATTTTCGGTTGTAATAAACTTATATTTGGTCCTCATTGACAAAACCTGATAGTGCGCAATGAATTGAATAACATTCTCCAATTATTAATATTTCTTCATAAATTTTCATCCTGAATATTTGCATTCTTAATTATTGCCACTTCTTCCTTTGACATTGCAGGAGTATAAATAGGATGTCTGCACATAAAATGCTATTTTTTAATTTTTGTTCCTGTGGGATTGTGGGTGTGTAGATTTGTTTGTGTGACATTCAAAGACATCGTACATTGTATAATCTTGTCTTCATTCACTTAGGTTACAGCCATTTAATTTTTTATTCTTGTATCTTTCACTGAACAATAGGTGCTTAATTGTATGGTAAAACAAACAATAGTTAATACTAGACTAAGTGGGACCCGTTGGGTCCCAGCATCACACAGGAGGGCTGGTCACCAACGCAATATTCCACCTCTCCACCAATTCCAATATTGCTCGCCAATGGGGGGGGACTTTCTGTTGCGCTAGTATGGGTGTTGCGGGCCGAAGGTACTGGTTTCCAGAGGGATAGTATAGACATTGTGGGCCGAATGGATTCTTGGGCTGGCAGCCAACTGTTGCAACGATTTTAAAAGCCAAGCCAAGGCAAACAATTTGGCTGCAGCCACCTGACAATCAAAATTCAATTTGTGAACACAAACTTTAACAAAAAGGCGAGGCAAACAATTGGGCAGCAACCTCCTGACAACCAAAATTCATTTTGTGAACACAAACTTTTTAAAAAGGCGAGGCGAACGATTGGGCAGCAGCCACCTGACAACCAAAATTCATTTTGTGAACACAAACTTTTAAAAAAGGCGAGGCAAACAATTGGGCAGCAGCCAGTTTACAGCCGCATCGAGGGGACTCACCGTGGAGTAGACGTGCGTTCAGTGTTATTCGCAGCTCAGAGCCGTGATCCTCTCGCTTCCTGGGTCTGGCAGAGACTGAGTGAGGGACTACACTTCCGGGTTTTATAGTCTCTCCCCCTGCCGCCAGCGGGGGCAGCAGAGAGAATGGCGAATTTTTTTAAAACATGAATATCTCGCTGATTTTTAATCGATGGGTCCCAGAAGGCGGAGGGGAGCTCTGAGAGAGGTGGTCAAAAATGACGGCCGTAGGTGCCCGTAGGTGGCGGCGTTCTCTCGGAAATCACAGCACAGTGGGCCATAAGCAGTCAAGATCAGACTTTTAGTAATATAGATTTCTAGATTAACTTCATTGGTCGTGCAGTTGGTTCATGGGCTGCCTCACAGCTTCAGAGACCTGGGTTCGATCCTGATCTCATGTGGCTTTCCCCCGGTACTCTGGTTTCCTCCCACATTCCATGATACATGACGGTTTGTAGGTTAATTGGCCTCTGTAAATTGCCCCTAGTGTGTAGGGATTGGAATAGCATAAGACTAGTGTAAACGGGCGATCAATGGTCAGTGTGGACTCACGGGCCAAAGAGCCTTATTCCATGCTGTATCTGTCAATGATTTAATGAAATTCGTGATACATCAAAATATCTGCCAGGTTATTTTAACAACTAGCCAAAACGAACTTTTGTAATGAATGTAGCTGCACTCAGTCATTCCTTATGCACACATAAAAATACATATGTGAGAAGCAGCTCTACTGCCTTTTTGATGCCAAAAAGCTTGGAAACAGGCCCGTCAGTCCACTGAGTCCACGCCGACATGTTCAAACTAGTTCTATGTTATATGTAGGAAGGAACAGCTGACGCCGGTTTATCCCGAAGCAAGACACAAAATGCTGGAGTAATGCAGCGAGTCAGGTAGCATCTCTGTGGTGATAGAATAGGTGACGTTTTGGGTCGGTACCTTTCTTCAGACAGTTCAGTGTTATCACAGTATCTCATCCATTCCCTACACACTAGGAGCAATTTTATTTTAGTTACAGAGGCTACTTAATCAACAAACCTGCACGTCGTTGGGATGTGAGAGGGAACCGGAGATCCGTGGAAACCCTCGCAGTCACAGGGAGATCATGCAAACTCCACACAGTTAACATCCGAGGTCAGGATCAAACCCTGGTCTCATGCACTGTGAGGAAGACACTGTGTGTCATTGTGCTGCCCTTGGTTTAATACACAGGTGAGTCTGTAAATGATTGAGGAGCTTGGCTGCCTACATGTACAAATAATAAACTTATGCCAATTTTCACACCCCAAATGGTAAAATTTAGGTATAAACTAGACTAATTGGGACCCGTTGGGTCCCATGTTCACACAGGAGGGCTGGTCTCCAACGCAATATTCCACCTCTCCACTAATTCCAATATTGGTGGCCAGTGAGCAGGGGGGGGCTTTCTGGAACGCGTGTAGAGGTATGGGTGTTGTGGGCTGAAAGGACTGGTCTCCAGAGGGCTAGTATGGACATTGTGGGCCAAATGGATTCTTGGGGTGGCAGCTCAATCACTCAAGCCTGATGTGCTGGCAGCTCACTCACGGCTGGTGGGCTGGCAGTTGACTCATGGCTATTCCTTGAAATTCCATTTCAAGCAGGGTGCAAGGTCTCCAAATTCAAGTGCAGTTTCATACCACTTCAAGCAGGGTGCAAGGCCACCAAATTCAAGTGCAGTTTCATATCACCAAGCAGGATGCAAGGCCACCAAATTTAAATGCAGTTTTATACCATTTCATGCAGGGTGCAAGGCCACCACATTCAAATGCAGTTTCAAACCATTTCATGGATGGTGCAAGGCCACCGAATTCAAGTGCAGTTTCGTACCACTTCAAGCAGGGTGCAAGGCCACCAAATTCAAGTGCAGTTTCATACCACTTCAAGCAAGGTGCAAGGCCACCAAATTCAAGTGCAGTTTCATACCACTTCAAGCAGGGTGCAAGGCCACCACATTCAAATGCAGTTTCATACCATTTCATGCAGGGTGCAATGCCACCACATTCAGATACAGTTTCATACCATTTCAAACAGGGTGAAACCACCATAAAACGACACAAAACACCACACTCACAGTTCAGTAGACATTTAGTGTAAGTGGCAGTGCTTTTTCCAAAATCATGAAACAGAAAAACAGGAAGTGGTCAAGATCAGACTTTTAGTAATATAGATAAGCCATGGATACTGTGCCAAGTTTCTGCTGGCATTGAGCCAACTCACCAGTGATCATTAAAAAGACTATAGCCCACTGAACAGTGGTCCAGGAAATGTTTAGCTTTCATCTTTGTGGCCTTTATGAAGTAGTGTTATACTTAGAAACTCACCTTTGGCAAACCAAATCTCTTCTCGCTGGTGTAACACATATTGATCTCAGCTTGCCTCCAAAATATTGCCGCCCCCTCCCCAAACTTATCAATAAGACAAGGACATGGATGTGAAAAGTTTAGCGGGATATGGGCCAAACACAGGCAGGTGGGACTAGTGTGGATGGGGTATCCAGGTCAGCACGGACAAGTTGTGCCGAAGGGTCTGTTTCCATGATGTACGACTCTATAACTCCAAGAAGCTTGCGTTTGGTGCCGACCAATATGCTGCCCTCCACAATGGGTGAGCTGAGGCAGGGACTGCATTGGGCTCTTCAACCTATTAGTTACACGCAAATAAGCCTTGAACTCAAATTTACTGTGGCTTGAATCCAGCATGAATTGGCAAGTTTCAGGGGCAGATTGGCTACAATCCATTATTTATTCATTTGAGTGTGTCAATATGAATTCCATCAGATTTGAACACTGAGGATACAAAATCATGTCACAGTACAACGACGACGGTGGTTTAGCTTCCAACGTCAATTAGGAATCACAAGGGCACATTTTTAGCATGACTCACATTGTTCTTCAAATTGGCATGTGTCGTATGCGCACGTCAGAGGTATACAGAGTAACCAGCCTGTAATGCAAAGCCTTGTGCAATGCTGATTTGAAACCAACCCTGTGAGATTGGGCTGTGATGATTCAGTTAACGCTATGTGTTAATCACATACAGGAAACCTGGCACTTGGCAACACGAAGAAACCTCGAAAGGTGCCACATAAAGGCATCCTCAAAGACTGTGCAGGAAAGAACTGCAGATGCTAGTTTAAATTGAAGGTAGACACAAAATGCTGGAGTAGGAAACGCAGGAAAGGCAGCATCTCTGGAGAGAAGGAATGAGTGACGTTTTAAATCGAGACCCTTCTTCAGAGTCAAAGACTTACAGATTGAGTAGGAGTTCTGATCTGTGGAGAAAAGTTAGTTAAGTCTATTGATTGTCTTCTGTGGCTGGTATTCATCTGGAGTTTATGGCATTGCTTTAGTTTGTGTAAATGTAGGCTTTGAAGCTCATTATGTTGGACTAATAGCATGATAGGATGGAGGAGAATAGAGGCTAATGAAAAAACAAAGAGGCTTGAAATAAATGGAGGAATGCAACCTATTGAGGAAATTCAGAGAGTATTTATGAATCTTGATGTGAAGTAGCCCTTCGAGGCTCAGGTTTTCAAGGAAGGTGATAACAAATCTTTGAAGTGTTGAAGCTTTTGATGTACGGAAGGAACAGCTGGTGGGAACTGTAGTTGTACTGTGACAAAATTTTGCATCCTCTGTATGCAATGTCAGCATTGTCGTAGTCTTAAATGGTTTGTTTGCTACTGACATTGGCAATGTCTACCATTAAGCTACCCATTGCTGAATTAGAGAGGATGTGGATGTTCTCCTCTGAAGCAAAGACAATGCATTACAATCTTAGTGGGTACTGAACAATAGATCGCTTGAGAGGAGCGTTTGCAAACTGAACATCCCAATGGCTGAAGTTGTACTGTACTACACCCCTTATATTCTTACAGGTTCCAAACAGATCTCTGCTGAGAGCTCAAGACGTTTCATACTCTGGATGTGCAAATTATCTGCAGTCACATTCAGAAGGACCTTGTAGTGAATGCCAGGCAGCTGGAAGGTGAATGCTGCGCAAGATGCAGCCGCATCATTGACAGCCAGAGTAATAATTACCAGTCTGCTCACCTCTAAGCCCTTGTTCATAAACAGAGACACTCATCATCAACCCATTGCCACTGTTGTGTACTGTGCACTACCTTCTCTGGCAAGGAAGAGGTGAATGTGCTTGTATTCTACTTAACACTCACGACACCATCGAAGCACACTAGCAGCAGATGTACCATCGAAGGAATGCTGCAGCAAATCACCAAGACTGCTTAGACAGCACCTCAGCACCTTCCAAACTCTCAAACAAGAAAGTCTAGAATGGCGAAAGTATGGCAACACCATCAGCTGGAAGCTGCCTCCAATTTCCACACCATCCTTACCTCAAAATATATCACTTCACCGTCACTGGGTCAAAGGTCTTGAACACTCACCCCTGAGAGCATTATGGGTATACACACCCCTTAAGGATGTCAGTGGTTCAAGAAGGCAGCTCACCATCAGCTTCTCAAGGACAACTGGGGATGGGCAATTAGATGCTGGCTCAGCCTGTGAAGCACATATCTCTTAAATAAAAAGAAATTTTATGATATGCCTGCCATAGTTGGATAATGGTGTGGAGTTATGGCCAACCCTTACCACCAGGGTACGATTGGCAGCCTCGCCAACAGTCTGTTTGTTTTTTCGTCTTTTATTTTATTTTTAGTGTGTGTTAAAAGTTTGTGTAAATGTTCTATGTTTTGTTTTATGTGGGGGGAGGGGTCGGGGTCGGGGGAAACTTTTTTCTGCAGTTTCTTACCTTGCCGGAGATGCGATTAATTTTTGGATCACATTCTCCGGTCGGTCTACGGTCAACCATCGATGGAGCTGGAGGCCTCCTCGGACGGACCTAGGGCCCCACTGCGGGGCGTGGACTTACATCGGTCGATCCGTTGCCTGGGATCGCTCCAACTTGCGGACTTTACATCAGGCACTCGCAGTCTCGGGAGAGGCCGTGGATGTCGGAGCACCAACATCGCGGAAGGTTCGACCAGCCCCAACGTGGGGTTTGATCATCCGGTGCGGGGGAGCTGACATCCCCCCGATGCAGAAGCTGATCGCCTCGATGCGGAGGGCCCACCGCTGGCTACGCGAGTCAAGATCATCCCGTCAACGGAGGGCTCGAGGCCCTCGACCGCGGGAGAGCAAAGGGAAGAGATTGAACTTTTTTTCGTCTTCCATCACAGTGAGGAATGTGGAGAAGTCACAGTGATGGATGTTTATGTTAAAATACGTTTTGTGTGTTCCGTTGCTTTTTATTTGTATGACTGACTTGGCAATGAAATTCCTCGTATATTGCAAGGCAAACATGGCTAATATGGTATTATTGTGTGATTGTGATTGTGATTGTGCAAGTGTTGTTCGATTGCAGCAACGTTTAGTAGCAGTTGTGATTGATAAAGATTCTCGTTCGATGAATGATTGGAATGTATTACATGAAGGGTGTATTGCATGCATGAGATTACTGGCACGGTCCTTGGGAACTTCTGTTCTCTTTATTGGCCTTGACAACATATTCGAGTTCACTAAACTTGCTGGGACATTGTATCAATGTCAAAGACTCAGACAGATAGAAAGATACAGTGGAGAAATAGTCCCTTTAGCCCACCAAGCCTGCACCAACCTTCAATCATCCATTTACACTAAGCCGATATTTGAATTCTCCCTATATTTCTCTTGACTCAATCAGACGCAATCACACACATACACATTTGGGGCAATTTACAGAGGCCAATTAACCCACCAACCTGGATGTCTTTGGGATGTCGGAGGAAACTCGGGCACCTGGAGGAAAGCCACGTGGCCACAGGGAGATGTTAAAAAACCCACGCTGGCAGGACCCAAGGTCAGGATCGAACCCGGGTCTCTGGTGCTCTGAAGCAGCTGCTCCTCGAGCTATGTCACTAGTCTTGACTCTTGCCATTGGTGCTTAACCCACAGGTTAAGCCTTGGTGCTGAGCTCTCTCCGTCCAGTCACTACGCTTATAATATTGGAAAATGATCGCTCTCATATTTGCCCATGCCCCATCTCGGTTGACCAGCCTTACCATGCCCGTGTAATAGCTTCCGCCCGTGTTTGTTAGCAAGGTTTCTATCAGCACCATCTCAAATCAACTGGTTTAGTTTAGTTTAGAGATATAGCGCAGAAACAGAATAGCCCTTTGGACCACTGGGTCCGTGCCGACCAGTAATTCCTGCACACTAACAATACCCTACACACACTAGGGACAATTTACAATTTTTCCAAGCCAATTAGCCTACAAACCTGCACGTCTTTGGAGTGTGGGATGAAACCGGAGCACCCGGAGAAAACACACGAGGTCACAGAGAGAAAGTACAAACTCTGTACAAGCAGCACCCATAGTTAGGATAGAACCCGGGTCTCTGGCGCTGTAAGGCAGCAACACTGCCACTGCACCACTATACCGCAAGTTGAGAAGCAAGTAATTGTTTTAACATTTACTGACCTGTAACATTACACTTTCTTTCTCTGCAGATACTACCTGGCCTGCTGAGCATTTTCAGTGTTCTGTTGTTATTTTAGATTCATAGAAACATAGAAACATAGAAAATAGGTGCAGGGGTAGGCCATTCGGCCCTTCGAGCCTGCACCGCCATTCAATATGATCATGGCTGATCATCCAACTCAGTATCCTGTACCTGCCTTCTCTCCATACCCCCTGATCCCTTTAGCCACAAGGGCCACATCTAACTCCCTCTTAAATATAGCCAATGAACTGGCCTCAACTACCTTCTGTGGCAGAGAATTCCAGAGATTCACCACTCTCTGTGTGAAAAATGTTTTCCTCATCCCGATCCTAAAAGATTTCCCCCTTATCCTTAAACTGTGGCCCCTTGTTCTGGACTTCCCCAACATCGGGAACAATCTTCCTGCATCTAGCCTGTCCAACCCCTTAAGAATTTTGTAAGTTTCTATAAGATCCCCCCTCAATCTTCTAAATTCTAGCGAGTACAAAATGAGTCTATCCAGTCTTTCTTCATATGAAAGTCCTGACATCCCAGGATTCCATCTGGTGAACCTTCTCTGTACTCCCTCTATGGCAAGAATGTCTTTCCTCAGATTAGGAGACCAAAACTGTAGGCAATACTCCAGGTGTGGTCTCACCAAGACCCTGTACAACTGCAGTAGAACCTCCCTGCTCCTATACTCAAATCCTTTTGCTATGAATGCTAACATACCATTCGCCTTCTTCACTGCCTGCTGCACCTGCATGCCTACTTTTAATGACTGGTGTACCATGACACCCAGGTCTCGTTGCATCTCCCCCTTTCCTAATCGGCCACCATTCAGATAATAGTCTACTTTCCTGTTTTTGCCACCAAAGTGGATAACCTCACATTTATCCACATTATACTGCATCTGCCATGCATTTGCCCATTCACCCAGCCTATCTAAGTCACCTTGCAGCCTCCTAGCATCCTCCACACAGCTAACACTGCCCCCCAGCTTCGTGTCATCCGCAAACTTGGAGATGTTGCATTCAATTCCCTCGTCCAAATCATTAATATATATCGTAAATAGCTGGGGTCCCAGCACTGAGCCTTGCGGTACCCCACTAGTCACTGCCTGCCATTGTGAAAAGGACCCGTTTACTTCTACTCTTTGCTTCCTGTCTGCCAGCCAGTTCTCTATCCACATCAATGCTGAACCCCCAATACCGTGTGCTTTAAGTTTGTATACTAATCTCTTATGTGGGATAGACTTTGTGGGTTCAACTACTTTGACCAGTCACAGAATTGGACCCCATGGGTATGTGCTGGAGCAAAAGAGATGTGGTTGCTATTGATTGAACTCTATAGTTATGACAACAAGTTGAGACAACAAACTCTTTCCATTGCTATCCCATTTCTCATGGAGGAAACAAAAACTAAATGCAGAGATCAGCTGCAACATATTCAGGAGCCCCAATCTAAATACAATACATTATCCAATATGCACAATGAGTAAATGCATAAAGCCTGTTTTCAATGCTGTTCAATGATAATCAATAGCATACCGAGATCTGTCACAAATTGCTGTAAAATAAAATTAATTGCTTTTATTGTATAGCATTAAATTTTAATATCAGAAATCATGCAATTATGGCCTTTGATTTTACAATTGTAACGGCGACTAATTTTCAATGAAGACACGTCAGTGGAACTAAGCCAAGCAGTTTGCAATATTAACAATTCGTCTACAGATAACCAGACCGACATTCTGCCCTTCAAGAACTGTATATATATGCCTCCTGCTGGGCAAAGCATACGGCTGTAATTCAACTTGTTTCTCTTGTGGCTGGACAGGCCTTGGGCATTACGAGGCAGGAATAATAAATAGGAATTATTGGAATATGTTGAAATGGTGCAACAGAACTGCTATTGTTGATTGAAATAAAAAGCATGACGCAATGGTCATAATTTTTATGGAAGAGTAAAGTTAACTGCAAATGTTTATTTTGTTCAGTCGATAGGCCAAGTGCTGTTTCTATTCATCATCAAATACAAAGCAATGGTTACAGGTTTAAAGACAGCAGAGCACTTGAAGGGAAAATCAATGTCATTGATTTCAAAATGTGTCAGAGAAGAAAAACCTTGTGAAGAAAAAAATAATTTGATTGTGGTAGAGTGACTTTTTTTCAATAAATATATTCCCAAATTCATCGCACTAAAATAATGCAAGATACAGAAAACAAAGATGTTATGTATTTTGATTTGTCTATAATTTTTAAACTGAGCTTTTATGTTACAAAAATAAACCATTCCTTTATCAAATGTGTAAAGGTCACTCAGTAAATATCTACATTACATTTCCAAAGGTCCCACCAGATTGTGAAAGATTATTTGTTTTGTATCTTCAAAATAATTTCTGTTTTTACCTTTACTCTCTTTCTGTTATTGAATGTTGGAAACAATTGCATTTTCTACAGATTTTTATCTCTGGGGAATTTCTAAAAGGCTTTTCGTTTACATCATTGAAATGAGTAAAAATAGTTTAAAATGTACTATTTTCGTTAATGCTTTTCTCTGAACGCCCCTCAGCAAACCACAAGCCAATTTTCCACTTCCGTGTGATTTTCCTTCTCTCAACATATTCAGTAATGTGTCATTCATTTTCAATGTAGAAATATTCGGCTACATCAGTAACTAACAAATCTGATCTGTAGCAGTTCAGCATTCCATTCATAAAAAAAATTATCCTATGTCTTCTACTCCCAAATCATTCAATTTTTGCCACGCTCTTATGTATTATTTCAATTTTTGGTAATCGTCATGAGGATAACATGATAACATTTGGATGACAAAATGAATCAGTCTCAATTAAGATAAAGTGCAAGAACGCATGAAGTGATAAATTATCTGGTTTGTGTAATCTGCAAAGTATACCTTGTTTTTCATTAATCCGACATATATGTTTTAACAAATTTCAATATTTAACTGATTGCAACGGAGATCAAATTGAACTGAAAAGGTAAGGAACAGCATGAAGAAATGCTATATTTAGCTTTTTCTTATCACAATACCAGTCATGTCAGCAGTCCAGCTGTAGCCATAGAAACAAACTTCCACCAATCCATAACAATATTTTTTAGCTTCTCCTCATACAAATTTGGCAGCTCGCTTCTTGGGCTTGTCTCAAAGAATGTTAAGTAAATTCTTAAGAGCTGCAGTCCAGGCAAATGCCATAGTTATTCAGATGTGCAAACATTTTCAAGACCAAAGTGTTTTGTTAAAAAGCCTATTTCTCAACTTCACCAAAATATTTGCAGGTTTGTTTTCAGTACCGACAGTTTGGCTCTACGCCCAGTAGTGTTGAAGTAAGTGTCAGGGTCAATACTGTTTCATATTTTGTAATTATACTGAAATGAATCAATACACCAAGTCCTGAAAATATTGAATCACACCAAAGTGCAAATATGCTAATGTTGATAAAGTAAATATTTGTCGAATAGCTTCAGATCTTGACTGTTATTTTCTGAACAGCTGTGTCAATACAATGATTGCCAATAAATCAGTCAAGCAACTTCAAACCTTCCCCTTTCCTCCATTTTATCGGTGAATCCCTTGGCAAAAAAAGATAATCTATTCTCAAATACATTTCTTAGTAATCTTGAATACGAATCTTCCATTTAACAGGAATGGATCTTTAGAGTAAATTTTGCATGATTCTAGTTGTATCTTTCAAATAATTATGCATGGTTTTTGAAATGGGATTTCTAAATCAACACAAATTCCACTAACTAACTGAATTAAATTCACATACAGTACTTAGTGCTGCCTCCTTCCCTAGAGTGCATCCTATTTCCCAACGACACAAGGAAGGTTCTTGACCATGGCTATTTTGAGCTTCATTATTTAAATGTTTTAGATTATTTTTGGCAAGATCAAGTGAGTTATTAGCACAAATGTGCTGTTTTAGAGGGGTTTCCACTTGTCTCTTGGGATGGAGACTAATTTGATCTTCATTTCCTAGGAGATGCATCCCTTGTTTGTGAGTTCTACGGGGTTTCTGCATTCTAACATGGCTGTTGAGGCTAATGTCAGAGATGCTTGGTGATGTTGGCCAGAGACTAGTTGGGGAAGTGGTGCACTCCTTCCCCTATCTACAAATGGACTCGAGGTCCTCAACGTCATCTCAGTAGGTTCTTCTCCATTTCTAGCAGTTATGGAGGGCAAGGATCCCATGAGTCAATGGGAATGTTACACTTCCCCCAGAGGCTTTGAGAACATCCTCAGTCCATCTGTTCATCCCTAGCCATGGTAGACCTCAGAATCAAGTGGCTGTTTCAGGAGTCTGGTGCTTGGCATGTGAATGAAATGACTTGGCCATTGGAGCTGACTATATCTAGGTAGGCCTGGGTGCATGCATTGATGCTGACAAAAGATTTGAAGGATTTTGCAGAGATTGCATTGGTACCCATCCAGTGTTTTGAGATTCCATTCGTGGGTAGTCAATGTCTCAAAATGTTGCACATTAGACAAAAACCTTTTGCCAGGTCCGAGGTCTAAGTCTTCAAACACGACTTACCTTGGACAGATAAAGTTTAGGTTGGTTCATTGATGCAATGGTTCATGAATTTCACACAGAGGGTGGTGGGTGTATGGAACGAGCTACCAGAGGAGGTAGTTGAGGCATGTAGTATTGCAACTTTTAAGAAACATTTGGACAGGACATGGATAGGACAGTTTTAGAGGGATATGGGCCAATCACAGGCAGATGGGACTATTGTAGATGGGACATGTTGGTCAGTGTGGGAAAGTTGGGCTGAAGGGAAGGCTGGACCTGAAAGATGACAATTCCTACAATATAGTTCACCCTCGGAATTGCACTCAATTCCCTGGAGTACATTTCAAACCCACAATATTCAGACGTGGTTGTGAGACTTCTACTTGATATCACCAAGCATCACAGCTTGCAAGGAACTGAGAAGAATTTCAAATAATTCTGTTCTCAGCGAGCAGCTCTTCTTCAGACTGATTGAAGGGGAGGGGGGGGGGGGGGTGTGGGGAGCACAGGAAAGAAAGTAGGCAGAGAGGATGGGCAGGACAGAGCGTGGCCACTATTTGGTGAACAAAGGCGAGCGGTAGTTTTAATAGGTGGTTTGTTGAACAAAGGTCAGAGCTACAAAGACATGTGTAGGTCCAAAAGGATAATGAATTGTGAATTGTTCATCAGGGGACTAAAAATGTTGTGAATTGTATAGCCAATGGAAGGAATGCAGGGTGAAGAGGAGGGAGAAGGGAGAAACATTTTGCGTCGGGACCCTTCGTCAGACTGATTGAAGGGGGATGGGGGCAGGATAGGAAGCAGAATAAGAGAAGAGGCAAGGTCAGAGCATGGCCGCTAATAGGTGAACACAGGCAAGGGGATATTTTGATAGGAAAATTGTTGGACAAAGGCCAGAACTAAAAACAGGCATCAGCCAGAGTTCAGGGATGGGGAGTGTCGGGGCGAAGAAAGGTGTTTAAATTAAACAAATGCCCTCATTTGATGGACTAGATATACTTTTACTGATTCTCAACACAGTCAGTGCGAATATGATAGCCTGCAGTACACCACTGGCCTTACTTCTGTCTAACATTGGCACTATTGATTCTTTAGGAAGTGATTGTGAAATGAAAAGAAAATAACTTTAAGAAACTCATTGCCTCAAATACAGACACAGTGATTTGATATATTGAGAATCTGAGGTGCATGCTATGTTTGAGAAGGAAAAAGCACTTGAGTGTGTGACTAAGGGGAGAGAGGAACAATAAGCATCTCGGTCCCAGACATGCTTAGAAACTGACTCACCTGCTAATTTTAACTACCCACTCTCCTGCCCGTGAGAGTATCGCAATGACTAGGACCTCACTATGAGGTAAACACGGTGAAGGTGACTAATTGAAATCAGAAGGGAAAGACACGGAATAGTATTTGAGCGATTTAACGGATAAATTGGTTTGTAATTTTTGTAAACCTTCAGATATTCCATTACTTTGTTGCAATAATAAATACCATTGTAGTCATTGGACACAAGCTTAATGAAAGGGTTTGACATTTCGTCGAATATTTGCCTCATGATGTTATTTGAAAGGTCAAGTGCATAATCTGGGGAGTGTTGCTGATGGTATTTGTAAATTTTGTGGCAACTGTATTTCTGCAGTTAGAGATAATTCCTGCTTATTGTAATATGTGAAAATATTAAGATAAAAAGAAAAAGACCGCTGGTTGAGGTCTTATTGGTGATTATAATGAAAGGTTGATGAGTGTTAGGGTGACGTTTCGGGTCGAGACCCTTCTTCAGACTTCGACCCGAAACGTCACCCATTCCTTCTCTCCAGAGATGCTGCGTTACTCCAACATTTTGTGTCTATCTTCTGTGTAAACCAGCATCTGCAGTTCCTTCCTACACACATCATAGAACCTATACTTGATATATCTCAAGATTTGGTTATATGAAATGAGATTAGATTCATCAAAAATATTGTAGTTAAGGATCCTCTGGGGAAGAGGGATCATGGTTTGGGAGAATTAAGGTGACATCTCATGTCCAAAACCAATATCCTTAACCTAAATTACAATTACAATTACAAAGAAATGAAGGAAGTGTTATCAAGAATGCACTGACAAAATAAGCTGAAGGAAAGGTCAGCAGATGATCGGTGGCAGACATATAAACAGCTATTTCACAATGCTTTGCTGAAACTTCGCCCAAATGGAAAGAGGGACTCAATGAGAAAGATGAGCTATCTGTGGTTATCGAAGAAGGTCAAGGAAAATATTAGGTCAAGAACTAAAGCCGTGCGAAGAGAAGCAGAGTGATCATTTTAGGTTGAAAAACATTTTTTCGGTTACGATGAACTTGGTTGCAATCGTTGCAACTTATTGAAAACTGCCCAAGATCATTAATGCAGGGGTTCGTCAGAATAATGTCCATCTTCAGTCCTCCATCGATTACATCCCTTGCATCACAGGATCAGAAGTGGAGACGTTTGCTAATGATTTCACAGTATTCAATTTCTTCTGTTATGCCTCAATAAATGAAGCACTAGTAGGATAATCGAGAAAATATGCAGGCATGAGCTGATATGTGATGATGTGGAGGAGTTAGATGTGGCCCTTGTGGCTAAAGGGATCAGGGGGTAAGGAGAGAAAGCAGGTACAGGATACTGAGTTGGATGATCAGCCATGATCATATTGAATGGCGGTGCAGGCTCGAAGGGCCGAATGGCCTACTCCTGCACCTATTTTCTATGTTTCTATGATTAAGGTTCATGCCTCAAATATACCAGGCAATGGACAGGCCATGGTCTCAGTGCTGCTCTGCACAATTGCTGGACTTCTCCTTTACTCCAATCCATTGGTTATGAGGGCTAACGTCTGCTTAGCCTGAGATTGTGAACCGAATCCAGCCATTGTGGCCAGGATGCTGAGATACCCTTCTCCCATACCCACTCCCATTCCTTCCCAACACCATCTGGGAAAGAAAATTACACTTCAAAACATTAACATGCATGTTTAGTATTTGCATTTATGAGGATTTTTGCCCTTGGTTCTTGCCAAACACAATTTGTGGAATGATCACGAGTACATAGAATACAGAACATAGAAAAGTACAGCACAGGAACAGGCCCTTCGGCCCACAAGGTCTATGCCAAACATGATGCCAAGACAAACTAATCCAATCTGCCTGCACCTGAACCATATCCCTCCGTACCCTGCATATCCACGAGCCTATCCAAAAGTCTCCCAAATGTCACATTCACAACTGCCTCTCCCACCACCCCTGGCAACGCATTCCAGGCACCCACCACCCTCTGTGCAACAAAACATGCCCCACACATCCTCTTTAACCTTTACCTCTCTCACCTTAAAGCGATGTCGTCTAGCCTTTAACATTTCTACCCTGCGAAAAAGCTTTTGAGGGTCTTTGGGCAGACATCACTGGCTTCTTTATTTAGCTGTCAAGGTATTTAATGGGAATCATTGAATCCTTTGTCAGATTCTATTGTCAGCAGTACAAAAATTCTCACATTTTTTCATCAATTTTACCATCGTTCTCCTACCTGAGGTAAAGAATTAATTACGAACAGCTGCTTGTTGAAACAGTTATTTACAATGTGATAACTTCAAACGTGCTTTTAAAGGAGCGAAATAAATACAGTTGCATTAATTAGTTACATTTACACGATTATTGCCTTCGGAAACAAAACGCAAATCTAAAAGGCAACATGTGTTCAGACCATTGTTGATCACGATGTACGCCTTAGACAATAAATACCCAGCCTGTGACCGAGGATTCTGGTCTGTCCAATTCTCAAAGCCTGGACAACACAACACTACTTGTACTTATTTTTTTTTTTTTCTGGTCATCTGGTTTGAATTTTATGAGTTTGCAAAGGGCTATTTTTTTTTGTGTGTGTTGTCAACTTGAGGCTAAATACTGAATTAGAAAATTGGGGTCTGTTGATATCAGTGAAATTAGATAAATGGAAATTAATAGTACTGTAGATTTAATCTTCACAAAGGTTTGGGAGCCTTTGTCACAGGTTCAGTTTATTGATGGGGGCAATTAGGTATTCGGGAGAGAAAATCAAGAAACTGTAAACTGGAAATCTGAAATAAAAACAATGTTCAGACCATAAATTCTGGTAATAGTTAGTAGGTCAGGCAGCATCTAGTGGAAAGAGAAACAGCTATTGTTTTAGGTCTGAGACCCTTCACCAGAACTGGGATAGTGAGCAAAATAATAAAATGTAATAAAAAGGAACTGCAGATACTGGTTTATACCAAAGATAGACACAAAAATGCTGGAGTAACTCATGCAGATCAGGCGGCATCTCTGGACTCGTTTCGGGTTGGAACCTTTCTTCAGATTAGGACTTCAGAAAGAAGTCTGAATAGGGCCCCGACCCGAAACATCACCTATCCATTTTCTGCAGAGATGCGACCTGACCCGCTGAATTACTCCAGCACCTTGTGGTCATCTTTAAAGCAAAAAATAAGTTGGTTTTCAGCATATGGTAAGGGAAGGATGTACACAGCAAAGGGAACATCTTTGATATGGTGAGTACATATAGTGGGCAGGAGAAAATGATGAAGGCACTATTGTGAAGTTATCAATCCTCACAGCCCTTAATTTAGCCTGTTAATAAACCAAGTCCCTGAAATCTCTTTTGAGCTTTGGACTATACAGGATGGCTGTCATGCAAAGGACTGAAGTTTAGCATTTCACGTGTTGAGAGAGGGGAATGGGAGCAGTAGGTTGGGGAAGTGATCTGTAGTTTCTGCTACATATCAAAATACTTGATTTTGCTGGCAATCTTCCATAAGTCCAGGACTGCTGGGCACGTCAGCTCAAAGACTGATGGGTGGAAGAGAGGCAGGATAGCAGGAGAAATTGATATACACCTGAGTGGGTGGAGGGCACATGAAAGGAATAAGGAATAAGTTGGGTATTACAGAAAATGAGAGAATTCAGTCTTCATACCATTGGGTTGTAAACTACCCAAGCAGAATATGAGGTGCTCTTCATCCAGTTTGTGTATGGCCACATTCTGGCAGGGGAGAATGCCAAGGATTAAAACATCAGTACGGGAATGGAAAGATCATTATGGGAATGGTTCTTCTGGATTTGCTCATCCATTAGGTTCAGTGGACATGACGATGATGTATATGATTTAGATCGAGGTACTTTATTGAAAGAACCTGAAGAAAGAACATTTCAATCTTCTCCAGGATGCCACTACACAGAGTTCTGATGTAAATGGCCTGGGGATTCACGTAGGCACAACATTTTGGATGTCCTCCATGAAACCTGCTGTCTGCTTCGACAGGAGCTGCCTTGTGGAAGTGTCAGTGCCCATTGGCACAGAAGTGCACAGGTGCCTCACATAAAAAGACTAAAAGACCTCCAAACCAAGACTTATTGACGGACTAAAAATAAAAAAAAGGATGAAAGAACGAACAGCTGCAGGTGGGGCAGCCGTATTTAACGCCGCCACCCACCGGAGAACCACCCTGCTTCCTGTAAAGACTCTAACCCTCTACTCCCAATTCCTCCGTCTACGCCGCATCTGCGCCCAGGATGAGGTGTTCAATACCAGGGCATCGGAGATGTCCTCATTCTTTAGGAAACGGGGTTCCCCTGTTCCATTATAGATGAGGCTCTCACTAGGGTCTCCTTGAAATCTCGCAGCTCTGCTCTTGCTCCCCTCCCCCCATTCGTAACAAGGACAGAGTCCCCCTTGTCCTTACCTTCCACCCCATCAGACGTCGCATACCATATATAATCCTCCAACATTTTTGCCACCTCCAACGGGATCCCACTACTGGCCACATCTTCCCATCTCCACCCCTTCCTGCTTTCCGCAGAGACCGTTCCCTCTGAAACTCCCTGGTCAACTCGTGCCATCCCACCCAAACCACCCCTTCCCCAGGTACTTTCCCCCGCAACCACAGGAGATGCAACACCTGTTCCTTTACCTCCCTCCACGACTCCATCCAAGGACCCAAACTCAGACTTTCTAGGTGAGGCAGAGGTTCACTTGCACCTCCTCCAATCTCATCTACTGTATCCGCTGTTCCAGGTGTCAACCTCTCTACATCGGCGAGTCAAAGCGCAGGCTCGGCAATCGTTTCGCTCAACACCTCTGCTCAGTCCATCTTAATCAGGCCCTTCGGCCCATCGAGTCCGCATCTACCAGCGATCCCTGCACATTAATGTTATCGTACACACACTAGGGACAATTTTACATTTATACCAAGCCAATTAACATACAAACCTGTACGTCTTTGGAGTGTGGATGGAAACTGAAGATCTTGGAGAAAACCCATGCAGTCATGGGGAGAACGTACAAACTCCATACAGACAGCACCCATAGTCGGGATTGAACCCGGGCCTCTGGCACTCCAAGTGCTGTAAGGCAGCAACTCTACTGCTGCGACACCAATATATAGGTCAATTATAATTCCCCTATTTATGAATGATCCAATCTCAGTGAACATTGAGCTCACATAGGAAGGAAAGTAGGAATGTTGAAATGTCTAGATTTGGGCTCAAGGTCTGGATTATTTCAGTGGAATGTAAAAGCACCAAGAAGTTGGCACTCTCTTAAAGATTTCGACTTTTATAATAATATGCTGCACCGCCTCTCTCAGAGGCTAGTCACCACGGCAACCTCCTTCCACTACGGCTTAAAATTATGCACATGTTGGTGTGGGCACCTGCTGAAAATATCTAACAATGTTGGCCCAAGATAAATGAGAGGGGTCGGAAACAGAGGTCACCAGACCCGTGGGCTTCCTGCTCTGTGTATTCACACGAACAGTGTAGGTGTGAAGAATTTCAAAATTAGGAAAGTTGAAGCACCTGAGAGAAGAGCTTCAGTGAACTGAATGGATTTTCATAACCTTGAATTTTCTTGCGTTCATTTTGTGTGAAGGAATATGCAGAGGGACCGCTGGGTTCAGACAAACAGAGATTTAGAAGTTGGCTATGACGGAGAGTGCAAGTACAGGGAATTGAATGTGTTAATTAAAACTCACTGAATCATTATTGCACATGTGCAACTCACATCCAAAAAACCCCATAACACTACACCAGAGACATAAAGCAAAATGGTTCCAGATGTTTCTATTTTGATCAACTGGGAAATTGGTTTGTTCCTCACTGTGCATGGCTTCAGTTTCCTGTGCAACTGAAAATCTTTGTCACTTTGGTGAAGCAAAATCAACCACAAACCAAGGACGATATTGAAGATTAATTATCCCAGACTCCAGGCATCATTGCAGGAATTTATCGGGACCCGAGCTTAATCATCTTCAGCTACTTTGTCGGGGAACTTCCGTCCATCATAAGGTCAGAAGTGGTGATGTTTCCTGATCATTACACAGTGGTCATTCCATTTGCAACTCCTCATTAAATAAACCACTCCATACCTGCATGCAAAACCCAGACAACATCCAGCCTTTTGACGAAAATGTGCCCTTGACCCACAGGTGGCGCCAGCAATGGCTGCCTCGCCAACAGTCTGTCTGTCCCTTTCTTCCTTGTTGTTTTAATAGTATGTGTTAAATGTATGTTTTTAGTGTTCTTCAGCTTGTTTTATGTGGGGGGTGGGGGGTGGGGGGGGGGGGGGGGGACGGAGTTGGGGAGGGGGGAGTTGGGAGAAACTTTTTCTAAACTCTTACTTCGACGGAGATGCGATTTTTGTCCGCACTGTGGCCTAACATCAAGGCGTTTGTTGGAGACCGACTTTGAGAGCTCCACCGCGGGAACCTGCAGACTTTAACATCGCGGAGCTCGCAGTCTCTGGTTAGAGACCAACTTCAGGAACTCTAGGCCGCAGGAGCTTCGACCACCCCGATGCAGGGGTTTTGATCGCCCTGACGCGGGCGTTTCGATCATCCCAACGGATGGTTCGACTTCCCTGACCGCGGGGGAATAAAGAGGAAGAAGATTGGACTTTATTACTTTCCATCACAGTGAGGAATGTGGGGAATCCGCTGTGGTGGACGTTTATGTTAACTTTTATGTTGTTGTGTGTCTTGTTGCTTTTCTTTTAGTGTGGATGTATGGTAATTCGCATATCACTGTACCTTAATTGGTTCACGTGACAATAAAAGACCTTTGAAACCTTTGAATCCATGCTGACCAGCAATCACCTGTACACTGGCACTTTCCGACACACACCAGGGATAATTTTTTTTACAAAAGCCAATTAACCTACAAACCTGTATGTCTTTGGAGCGTGGGAAGAAACCGGAGCACCTGGAGAAAACCAATGTGGTCACAGAGAGAATGTACAAACTCCATATATACAACACCTAAAGTCAGGTTCAAACCCAGATCCATGGTGCTGTAAGGCAGCAACCTTACCACTGAACACCACACCAGCCATATGCTGAAATGTGGTAAGGAACATCTGTGTCATGAAACACCAGTCACAGGCCCATTTCAACAAGAGGGTATCTGACCTACCCTGGACATTTAATGGCATCAGCAACACTGAATCCTTCACCATCAATGTGCTGCAGGTCACCATTAACGAGAAGTTTCACTGGACCAGCCACATAACTGGAACATGTCAGGAATTGAGTATCCTGCAGTGAGTGACTCATTTCTGGACCTGCAAATGCCTTTCCATCTTCTTCAATGCACTAGGCAGCAGTGTGAAGGAATAGTCTCCACATGACAGGATGAAAGTGTTCCAACAAAACGCAAGAAGTTTAACACCAAAGTAGCTCATTTAGTTGGCATCCAATCTACCAGCCTTAATATATTCATTCCCACTTTCACTTGTACACCATGGCTTTAGTGTGCACCATTTACAAGGAGCACTGATGTAACTCAGCGAGCTATCCCGGCAGCACCTCCATAATCAGTGGGACTAGGGTGCAGATAGGAGAGGACTACTATCTAGGATCTTGGCACTGCTGGACATTGAGAGGCTGAGTCCAGTGGGGACACTCCTCAAACAAGGGAAGGGATATCACCCCAGGGGACCACATGAGTAGCAATGGTTCTGTCTGTAAATAGGAGGTGCTAGCACGACTGGGTATTAGACTGTCAATATTGATTGTATAATCCCACTAAGAATTTAGCATTGTTTTTGTTTGTATACATTCTTCAAAACATATATAATTTATTTTTGAAATAGTAAAAAGAGATGAGAGCTAAGTAAAAAAAGTAAAAATAGAGAAAAGAGACAAGAATGCTACCACTTGTTAGTCACTCACCATTCTTTCCTGGAAGTATCTCACCAGACCTCATCAACACATCCTGCAGCTGGTTCCCCCAAAACACAGTGGGATCAGTCAGCGGACAGATTGCAGCTGTTTAAGGGAGGGTTGACCATCACTTTCTTACGGACAATCGGAGATGGAGGATAAATTGTCAGCCAAGATCACATCCAAAAACGAATACATTTAAAAAAAAGTTAAAGATTCATAGAATGCAGAAGAATATGTAAAGATTTTATTTCTACAATGCCAATCTACAAAAATAAAAATTTCAGTCGGAGGCTATATTTGACAACATAAATGAATTATACCATGGTAATAATATCATGAAACCATTATTTTCGGGAGTCTGCTTATAAGCGTGTGATCGTGGGGATATAACAATGCATGCACACATAGGCGTTGTTGCTTGATCCACTAGCTGGTGTACAAGGGGATTCGAACTACTCCTTGCAAGAAGAGAGATCCCTCACCCTCAAAGCTTAAAAGCTGACAACATGGTAAAGGGTGGCTTATGTTACATTCTGCTGCAACCTCCCTGAATGTGGACCACCCAGACATGGAACAGATATGCATATAACAAAATCACCCACCCTTTACCAAGTTGTCTGCTTTTAATCTTCAAGGGAGAATGATTTTTTTACTTGTGAGGAGGAAGAGCATAGTTCAAATTACATGAATAATAATGTGAAAGTAAACCTGTAGAGAGAGAAGACAAAACAAAAAGTGCTGGACGAACTCAGCAGATCAGGCCACAGATTAAGGTGGCACAGTGGCGCATTGGTAGTTCCTCCCTTTCAGCCAGAGACCCAGGTTCGATCCTGACTACGGCTGCCATCTGTATGGAGTTTGCACGTTCTCCCTGTGACCGCGTGGATTTTTTCCAGATGCTTCGGTTTACTCCCACATTCCAAAGACGTGCAGGTTTGTAGGTTATTTGGCTTCAGTAAATTGTCCCCAGTGTGTAGGATAGAACTAGTGTACGAGTGATCGATGGTCGGCGCGGACACGTTGCGCCTCTAAACTAAATGCCGTATCTCTAAACTACACTAAATCTGTGGACGGAATGGACAGATAATGTGTTAGGTCGGGACCCTTCTTCAGACTGAGAGGGAAGACAACTTCACACATCCAATGTATACAATTTGGAATTGGAGGGAATGGAGTTAAAAGGAAAGTTCTTGGGGTGACACCAAGCGTGTTTTTGTTCTGAAATGTAATAAACTAATAATCCAATTGTGGGAAATTTCATAAATGTGTGTGATTTCTGAGCATGAGAATGTGTGAGGAGCAATAAAACATAATCAGCTATTCTCAATGTACCTGCAAAAATATTTTTAACACTTCTCAACACATTATGAGCCATATAACGGTTGAACAATTTAATCATCTGACATTTGGGTAAAATTCAGCTTTTCAACAGGAAAATATTTGAAAACAATCATCGTCTTCGAACACTTATTAACGGATAGTGTGATTAGAGCAGAGTTAAAGTAAGGAAACCAAGCATGAAATAAAAGGAAAAACAGGGTTACACAACATTATATAATATTGAGTAAAACACAAAGTGCTGGATAACTCAACGGGTCAGGCAGCATCTCTGAAGTGAATGGACAGACGATGTTTTGTGTCAGGACCCTTCTTCAAACTAAATGTAGTAGGGGGGAGAATGATGAAAGAGAGGTGGGGGTGGGACAAAACCTGGCAAGTGATAGGTGGATACAGGTGAGGGGGGTTTGATTGGCAGAAGGATGGACAAGGACGGGAGTAGATAAGGAGACAAAATGGTGTCAATTGAGAGAGTGAAATGTAAAACCAAAGGGAGGGATACAGGTGGGAGGAGGCAGCGGGGAAGGGGAAGAAAGGGGGGCAGATTAGTGAGATAAAGTGGTGAGTACTGGGATGGGGGAGGGGCACAGAACAGAGCTGAAGGGGGGGGGGGGGGGAAGGAAAGAAGAAGGGGCTGTGTCTAAAATTGAAAAATTCAATGTTCATACCATTGGGTTGTAAGTTACCCAAACAGAATATGAGATGCCGTTTCTCCAGTTTGCGCGTGACCTCACTCTAGCAATGGAGGAGGCCCAGGACATATGGGAATGGGAAGGGGAATGGTTAGCAACTGGGAGATCCAACAGGTCTTGGCCCCGATATTGCAATACTGCGGTGTCTTTCAAATGAGAACTAGATAGGAGTGAAGGTAAATAATTTTGACAACAATAAGGCAGATGTTTGTGACTGACTGGTTACCTTTGAAAATAATTGGCTAGATGGCTTCCTTTGGTGCTGCAACAAGTTTATGATTTAATCACCTTTATTTCAGAACTATATTTCTTCTGAGTTCAATTTAACGAGGGGGGAAGTGTCCAAATATAGCCAATTATTGTACTCACCCTAGGGAACATAACCCCTTATTTAAAAAGCTTGGTGGTTAATAACGTGGACAAAAACAAATGTCCAACATAGTCCAGCATGTTCTGAAAGTTCCTTTGAGGAAAATAATTATTTTTTTGAAAAGTTATAACTTCACAGCTGAGTTGTCAAATACAAGTTCTCTGTGAAAGTGAACACACCTGCAATTATGGTTCTCAGAAGCTAACAGCATCTACTGCAACTTGCCTGCATCTAATTAACCTGCAAACAGTGGGAGATTGCTTGGAATTTCTTGTCATGTACTGGTGGAAATTCAGGCTTTGTGCCAGCAGTATTTTCGGAGGATAGACTATTCTGTGTAACAAAATCCTAATTCTGTTCTTTGACTTTATTAAGCTCAGAACAAGAATGTTATTTTTTCAGCTACTGAACTGAAAATAAGTATACATCAAATCCTTTGTAATAATTTGTGATTGATTGAAAGATACAGAAAGGAAACAGGCCCTTCAGCCCACCGAGTCTACGCCGGCCATCGATCACCCTTTAACAGTAGTTCTATGTTATCTCCACTTTTGCCTCCACTTCCTACATATTAAAATCAATTTACGGAGGCCAATTAACCTACAAACCCGCACAGATTTGCAATGTGGGAGGAAATCAGAGCACCCCGGAGAAATCCACGCAGTCACTGGGAGAACATGCAAACTCTACTCAGACAGCACCCAAGGTCAGGATTGAACCCAGGTCCCTGCTGCTGTGAGGCAGCAGCACTACCAGCTGCACCACCGTGCCGCCCGAGGACTTTGAGCTCTGCTCATAATACATTATAGAGTCATGAAGAATTGATGGTTGTACAAGGTCTATTACAAGAATGCAAGCAGCTCAATCTTTATGGGGGCACAAATTTAGCACAACTATTTCACAAAACACCCACTATAATATTGCTGTTCTGAATCTTTGTTCTGATATTTGATACCATTGAAATCATTGGGACTGAATTTCAGGATTCAAATATAATGCCCACTCAATACTCTATCAGGCATTTAATGGAAAAGACTGAGGAAAACCTTTCTTACATCAATTCACAAATACCAATTAGGACAACTGAAAACATTAATGAGAGGTAGGTTTTAAAGAAAGTCTTAGAAGAGGGAGAGAAGAAATGTTTGGGACCTAAATGACTAATGCTATGACCACCAAGATGAAGCAAAAATATTTTGGGATGCACATGTGAATATAATTCGAAAATGCATCAGTATTGGTATTGGATTTATTATTGTCTTGTATACCAAAATGCAGTGAAAAGCTTTTGTTTGTGTGCTATCCAATGACATAAGATTATACTGTACATGAGCACATACAAGCCCGGGTTAGTACAACAGGTAGTACAAAGAGAAAAATACTAGAGTGCAGAACATAGTGTTACAGCGTTGTATTATTACAGTTACAAAGAAAAGATCCAGCATCCACAGTGAGATAGATAGAGAGGAACTACACTGTAGTTAATGGGAGCGCTGTTCCATTGTCTGATAGCAGAGGGGCATAAGCTGTTCATGAGTCTGCGGTACGAGCTTTCAAGCCTTTGTATCTTCTGCCCCACAGGGGAATGGAGAAGAGGGAATGACCAGGGTGAGAAAGATCCCAGATTATGTTGGCTGCTTTCCTGAAACAGTGTGGCGGGGAG
This sequence comes from Amblyraja radiata, assembly GCF_010909765.2. NCBI lineage: Eukaryota > Metazoa > Chordata > Chondrichthyes > Rajiformes > Rajidae > Amblyraja > Amblyraja radiata. The sequence continues at coordinate 21,894,962 of NC_045971.1, forward strand.
TCTGGTCTGAGTGATGGGCTGGGCTACATTTACAACTCTCTAGTTTGTTGCAGCCTTAGAGAGAAGCAAGCTTTGATGCAACCACTGCAGAAGGGAGCGAAGAAGGATGGAAAAGATAGAAAAGACTTTCAATTTGCAGAGACAAGTCCACAAGAAGCAAAGGAAAATATTTTAGATTTATAGTTCTGGAGCCAATGCAGACTATCGAGGTTGGAATGTTGAGAAACCAGGTTTAAAGTGGAATTGAGAGTTCTTCCAAAGAATAAAGTTTGTGTATACATGGTGCGCAGGAGATGGGTGCGGTACTCACACCCACTGCTTGCTCTCACCGCTACCACAACCGGAAGCGTGTCACGAGGTGCTAGCTCATTGGGTAACCTGGCAGAAGTGGGGGGCGCCAACAGGAGCCTTGTGCTGTTACCAAGAGACTGAGGCATGCAGGCCAGGGTGACGCAGTTGCAGGGGCGCACGTTGCATCTGCATCCAACACCCCAGGACCTCGCTTTGTGGCAGCCGCTGCAAACCCATGCCCAATGAAACGTTCTGCAAGATTGTTGAACTGCTTGCCCTCTCCCCACCGCCACATTTCTGCTGCCCAATACAGCGCTGTGTACCGCCCGCCAACCACCACACCAATAACCAAGTCTACTATAACCGAAATCCGTTATAAAGCCGTCTGTAATAACGAGGATAGACTGTACATTATTTTTCCCCTGTCATTAATCAGTTGAACATAGGACTATTTATATAAAAGGAATTAAAGGCAAAGCCGTTAGATACAACAACTTCCACTGACTGAGAGATAGTTATGAGTGAATCTTCAGTTGAAGTTAAAACAAGTCGGACATTTTGGAGGAGGCAAAGATCACAATATGCACAGCCAGTTTACAATGACCAACACCTTCCTAACTAAATCTGATGAAAGGTACAATCTGAAATGCCGTCTGTCCATTCCCTCCACAGAACCTGCCTGGCCTGCTGAGTCACTTTGTGGTTTGCTCAAGATTCCAGCATCTGCATTTCCTTCTATCACCATATGACAAAAACCTCTCTTTATAATGATGCAACTAAAGAATTATATTTTCCATTACCCTTATGAGCACTTTTACGAACAAATATAATATGCAGAATCAGTTTCTCAGCACCATTTGAAGCTGTTCAGCAATCTCCTTTAATTGATTTTACAATTTTTGACTGATCATTTCCAGCATCATTTTCCTTATTTTTGGTTCCAATTCTACTACACAATAAAGTTTGTACGATTAATCAGAACAATTTAATTTATTGTACTGAAATCAGTTCATCTTAGTGATATAATCCACGACATTAGGAAGTGTTGTACTTCCGGTGGCGCTGGTGCCAGCAGCCTCCACCTTCAGCCCGGTATCTTTTTGTTTTTTTGTTTTTTTAGTTATGTTAAAGTGTGTTTTTTATGTTTTTTTAAATGTCTTTATGTGGGGGAAGAGGGCACGGTAAGGGGGATACCGTCCTTCGGTCGCTTCCTGGAGAGGACGCGACTATTATTCGAGTCGCGTCCTCACCCCCCCAGCGGCCTACCTACTGGATTGGCGCGGCCTTTCCTGCCGGGATCGACCAGAGCTCCAGCAGCGGCGGGACAGCGCTGTAACTTCGCGGGGCTGGCGATGCCTTACCGGGGATCGCCGTCTGGAGCCTGGAGTGCTGGACCTGCTGCACCGACATCATGGAGCTGCGGTTTGCGGAGCTCCCAACGCGGGCGGCGCTGATCAACAACGCGGGGTCCTGCGACTCCGCCCGGCTCGGCCTGCGGACTCGGGAGCTGCGGACTCCAGCTGCGGGAGGCGGCTGATCAGGAGGTCCGGGCTGCTGAGGAGGAGGATGTTCACCGTCGGGGATCGGCGTCGGCATTCCACCAGCCCGGCGTGAGGGCCTGAACATCGGGCTGCCCGGTGCGGCGACTGCGGGTGCTCGGAAGGCCCAGACCACGGATGAACATCTGGGAAGATCGGAGGCGAGGCTGGCTGGACTATGGTGCCTTCCTCACCTTGGTGCCACTGTGTTATGTTGTGTCGTGGACTTTCTGTGTTTGTGCTTTTCTTTTTTAAATTCAATTTTATTTTTAATATGTTTTATTATTTATTATTTATTTATTTTTATGATACTGCCTGTAAGGAAAATTCATTTCGTTGTCTCTAATTGAGACAATGACAATAAATTTGAATACCATACAATACAATACAATAAGTGGGTGTTGGGGTTGGTGGTTGTAAAAATTGGAAATGCACAAATCTGTGGCATAATGAACGGAGTTCAAAGGCATTATCGGCATAAAGATATGGATTGGAGCACCGTGTCAGTGGTGTTCAGAATTAGCACTGTTACACAATGCAACAGTACGTTACACAACATCAACAGGCCTCCAAGATCTTGCTGTACCTTCAGGGAGGCTGCTATTTTCACATATTTCTAGTTTGTGTATTAGTCATTCGATCAATAAACTGAAAGAAGAGACTAAGCAAAACTCTCAAGAGTCCAGCAACATCATATTACGTTCGCACTTCTTCCCTCATGGGCAAAGGGCCCACTGCATCTGTTCATATGGTTCAAATTTTAAATTAACTTTTGAAGAACTTCTGATTTTTTGCCAGTTTTCTCAATAACCTGATGACGATAACAGTTCAAATCTGCTTCTCTATAGGTCCACACGAGTCAGACCACGCTTGGTGTTTCCCTGCTGCAATGCATATTTATTACAAAGCTCACTCCTGGTCTGGCAAAAACACATCACATGCTTTGCATGTGCATTCTTGAGGAGGAAGAATCGGACATTATATTGTTAGAATGCTCACAGGTTTTAATGTTGATTAATGTATAAAGAACGGATGAGGTGGGAGACATGAATAAATTGATTGGTAGGTCCTGGAAAGCTTGACTATCCAAACATACTGTAAGATACCCCTGCAGCTATCCATTTATATTCCCAAAATGTTCAATGACACTCGGTAATAAAGTGCCTCTCAGAAATTTCTGGGATAACTGCAATAGTCAAAACAGAAGATTCTGAAGTGGCTGTCAAATTTTATCTCCAATATAAAAATCAGCAATGATACATATAGTGGCACACTATTGCTCATTTTACAAGTGCAAAATTAACTAAATTATCCTCTCTGACACTAGATGAGGCAATGAGAGTTGACAATGATATTGTATCTCATTTATTTTCAATATCAACTGTTAGATTTTTTAAAAGAAGCATTGTTAAAACTCATGCTTTTAAAACAATACAATTTGAATTCACACAACGTTAAGTGATTGCAACAAATATTCACATCGCAGTTTACAGACGTGTCTTTAATTGGAATTCAGTATTTTGCCTCTGTACTTTTTTTTGCAGTTTAGTTTATTGTCATGTGTACCGAGGTACAGAGAAAAGCTTTTGTTGCGTGCTACCTAGTCAGCGGAAAGGCAATATATGATTACAATTGAGCCACTTACAGTGTACAGATACAGCATAAGGGAGTAACGGTTAGTGCAAGGTAAAGCCAGTAAACTTACAATCAAGCATAGTCCGAGGGTCACAGAGAGTCACTGATGGTACAATTGTGAAGTCCACTGCAGACCCGTGTTTAACAAGATTATGGTGCCAGCAGGTGACCTCAACTGCCAAAATGACTTCTAGGAAGTTCAAACATAATTAAAATGAAAGGTTGAAAACTGAACTCTTGCAGAGTAATTTCATACTTCCAACATTGCAAGATTGCAGGATGATTACATTTTATTATATTTTAAGTTTAAGTGTCAGGGAATACTTTGAAAATGTTGATGATTGCTAACAGGATATCTTATTTTCAAACAATACCACAAGATTGCAGGTTGATTACATTTCATTATATATTAAGTTCAAGAGCCGGGGAATGTTTTGAACATGTAGATGAAAAACTGCAGGGTATCTTGCTTTCAGGGAACGAGGACGACAAAGCCATATTTACCTCTAGTCGTCAAACAAGCCCTATTCATTCTCCACATACATTCTTACAAAGTGATTTAGCTAGTCTGGTGGGAGCGGTGTATTAAAATGCAATCCACTAAAACGTGCAGGCGTACACTGACTCATTCATATAGATCTGGTGAATCATCTCATCCATTGACATCATTGCATGTTCACTACACCAGAAGTAGCTGCAAGATCAGTGGAGATATTTTAGAAACTGCAGAAAGGGTGAGACAAGGTATACAAATTGGCCAAAGAATAACAGATAAAATTAAGAGAGACACAAGGAACAGCAGATATTGGAATTTTGAGCAAAACACAAAGTGCTGGAGGAATTGAGTGAGCCAGACATATTCCATGCAAGGAATGGTTAGGCGACGTTTTGGGCCCGGTCGTTTCTTTAGAGTCCGTGATAAAATGATTTGTATACATAACATTTGACACTGATAGTGGAAATTCATTAATTAAAATCTGATGTCTGGCTTTTTGTTTCCTTTTCCCAGACTTTTTTCATGTTATTATGCATTGAGCAGAATAAATGTCATCTACAAACAAGTTATAAGCAGCAGTCAAGGGACTTGCCACCACATCTCTGCTCTATGTCATCCAATAAAGTCATGGCTTGTCTGATTATAACCTCAGCTCTGCATTCCTGTTTAACTGCATTAATATTTACCCCCATTGTTTACTAAGAATCTATCCACCTTTCTTATAATAATAATAATAATAATATCTTTTATTGTCATTGCACATAGGTGCAACGAGATTTGGTATGCAGCTTCCATCCGATGTCATAACTTAAACAACTAAAAATTTAGATACCCAGAGAAACATGATTTATAAAAAAAACAGTAAAACAGTAAAACACTATAAAGTGCAAATAGGTCTGTGCCGGGTCGATGTGCGAGGTGACCATCCAAGGGAGACAGTTCATGGGGGGGGGGGGGGGGCACTCAGCTATAGCTCTGGGGATGAAGCTGTTCCTAAGTCTGGAGGTGCGGGCGTAGAAGGCCTTGTAACGTCTGCCGGAAGGTAGAAGTTCGAACAGACTATTGCAAGGGTGTGAGGAGTCTTGGTGAATGCTGACGGCCTTCCTGAGGCACTGTGTAGTTATAAAACTATTCAAAGACTCTGTTTCCACCACCCTTTGAGAAAACTTATGAGTCTGTTAGAGGAAAAACCTAGCCTCACCCACATGTTTTAGATTCTTCCACAAGATGAAATATGCTCTTTAGACCCATCCCATCAAGACCTCAGAAAATATTGCATGCCCCTGCCAAAAACATTTGGGACAGGAACTACCATATTTTGTTATGTTACAGCCTTATTCTAAAATGGATTCAATTCATTCTTTTTTATCATCAATCTACACACAATACCCCATAATAAAAAAGCGAAAACAGGTGTTTAGAAATTTTTGAAAAGTAATTAAAAAGAAATAACTGAAATATCACATTTACATGTATTCAGACCCTTTACTCAGTACTTTGTTGAGGTGCCTTTGGCAGCGATTACAGCCTCAAGTCTTCTTGGGTATGATGCTACAAGCTTGGCACACCTGTATTTGGGTAATTTCTCCCATTCTACTCTGCAGATCCTCTCAAGCACTGTCAGGTTGTGTGGGGAGCGTCGATGCACAGCTATTTTCAGGTCCCTCCAGAGATGTTCAATCAGGTTCAAGTCCGGGCTCTGGCTGGGCCACTCAAGGACCTTTACAGACTTGTCACGAAGCCACTCCTGCGTTGTCTTGGTTGTGTGCTTAGGATCGTTGTCCTGTTGGAAGGTGAACCTCCACCCCCATATCTCTATACTTTGCTCCGTTCATCTTTCCCTCGATCCTGACTAGTCTCCCAGTTTCTGCCGCTGAAAAACATCCCCACAGCATGATGCTGCTACCACCATGCTTCACCGTAGGTATGGTATTGGCTAGGTGATGAGCAGTGCCTGGTTTTCTCCAGACGTGACGCTTGGCATACAGTTTCATCAGACCAGAGAATCTTGGTCTGAGAGTCCTTTAGGTGCCTTTTGGCAAACTCCAAGCGGGCTGTCATGTGCCTTTTACTGAGGAGTGGCTTCCGTTTGGCCACTACCAAAAAGGCCTGATTGGTGGAGTGCTGCAGATATGGTTGTCCTTCTGGACGGTTCTCCCACCTTCAAAGAGGACTCTGGGGTTCTGTCAGAGTGACCATCGGGTTCTTGGTCACCTCCCCCGATGGTCCTTCTCTCCCGATTGCTCAGTTTGGCCGGGTGGCCAGCTCTATGAAGAGTCCTGGTGGTTTCAAAGTTCTTCCATTTAATAATGACGGAGGCCATTGTGTTCTTCGGGACCTGCAACGCTGCAGAAATTGTTTTATACCCTTCCCCAGATCTGTGTCTTGACACAATCCTGTCTTGGAGGTCTACGGACACAATTTTGCTCAATTTTGAGTGTCATAGCAAAGGGTCTGAATACTTATGTAAATGTGATATTTCAGTTATTTATTTTTAATTACTTTGCAAAAATGTCTAACCACCTGTTTTCGCTTCTTCATTCTGGGGTATTGTGTGTAGGTTGATGATAAAAAAAAAGAATTTAATCCATTCACAAATAAGGCTGTAACGTAACAAAATGTGGAAAAAGTGAAGGGGTCTGAATACTTTCTGAATGCACTGTATTTCTCCAATCAGTTTTCTATCCATATACCTGTATTTTGTAATACTGCAATTGTATCCAGCTCTACCAATATCTTTGGTAGTGGAAGGTAAGACCTTTTTTTCACCCAGTTTTATTCCACCAGGGAGGTCTTACCTTCCGCTACCTGCAACCTCTGGTAACCTCCTTCAACTAGCATCACAACCGGCTTCGACTAAAAAATTACCAATTTTTTAAACGGTTTTGAATTATTTGTAATAATCGCCGGAACATAGAAGAAGCTCGACTACGCGGAAACCACTTTCGACCATTAGGGAGAGTGACAAAAACCTCCGGGAACCTCACGGAAACCTTGGTTGGGGCGCAAGGTCTCCAGAGGTTTCCGTTCAGGTTTCCTAAGTGGGACAGGGGCTTAATTCACAGCATGTGTAAGAGTGCAAATCTTAGTTTGTGCAGGACTCAAGTCTCTTCATGCAAGTTGCATTTTTGTTACAATTGTGAGCTAAATGTATTGGGGGGAAAAAAAGCAATCTTGGCACCTTAATATTAATGATACGGAAAGCAAAGGGATTGTTAATAATGATAACCAGCTTTTATGTACTGTAAATAGGGTATTAAGCCTTTAGTAGTTTATCTTAAAATGTCACTATTACATCACCCAAACTCCCGCCGGGACCTATTTCAACTGTGCGTACGTGCTCACACTCTTGAGCTTAAGCATTCATTCCCCAACATTCTTACCTCAACGACCATTTTCCTGCTGTCTGCAACTGCCAGATGGAGCTTTCTGCTTCAATAAACCCCTTCATCTTTTCTAAACCCATTTATTTTTCTTTTAAAACTTGTAGTTTTAAAAGTATTTCGATGCACTTGAATAATAACAACATGAGAAATAAAGTGTAAGTTGGCCATTGGGCCCCTCGTGTCGGGTCTGTGATTCCATAAGATCTTTTGATAGGAGGTACACAAAATTGCTGGAGGAACTCAGCGGGTGCAGCAGCATGTATGGAGCGAAGGAAATAGGCGACGTTTAGGGCCGAAACCCTTCTTCAGACTGATGGGGGGTGGGGAAAGAAAGAAGGAAAAAGGGAGGAGGAGGAGCCCGAGGGCGGGCGGATGGGAGGGTGGGAGGAGACAGCTAGAGGGTGAAGGAAGGGGAGGGGACAGCACAGGCTAGCCAAATTGGGGGAATTCAATGTTGATGCCATAAGGGCGCAAGGACCCCAGACGGAATATGAGGTGCTGTTCCTCCAATTTCCGCTTTTGATAGGTATCACTTTCTTGCCTCACTCCCATTATCCTTTATTCTCTTAAAATCCAAAAGTACAAGCTCATCTTTGCAACTTCTCATTCCTGTAAAGCGTTATTCGTAGAGCTGTTACCAACTTGATGAGCTCCATTCTGTTGCTGATTGATTGATTGGTTGATTGATTGATTGAAAAATACAGCATGGAAAGGAACTCTTCTTCCCACCGAGTCTATGCTGACCTTCGATTACCCATTCATACTAGTTCTATGTTATCCCACTTTTGCATCCACTCCCTACACTTTAGGAGCAATTTACACAGGTGATTTACTGTAGGAGGGTCCCGACCTGAACCGTCACCTATCCATTCCCCCCACTGCTGCTGCCTGACCTGCTGAGGTACATTAATAACTGGCTTTCCACTTAGAAGGTGGTTAAGAATTTGGAATATTAGTGTGGGAAGATACATATATTGACAAGATTGTACAGGATTTTCTTCCCTAATGAGAGCTGGCAGATTATATAAGATTTTACAAGATGATAGTTTTATTGTGCACTAGACTAAGTGGGAACCGTTGGGTCCCTGTCACATGAAGCTTGCCACAGTACACCACAGGACAATGGTGAGTAAGGTGGGCCAAAAATTGTAGTGCAATCATGTACGGTTTTGGCGTAGTTTCAGGATTACACATACTCACACACATCCTCACACGCATACAAACAAACAAAATGAGAATTTTAGTAATATATAGATTTCAGCTACTTAATGTTTGACCTTTAAGTTCAAATTAAATTGTTTGGCTGGTTTAATCAGGTATGTTTAGAAATTTGAAGAATTTCATATTTCATATGCAATATGTGATTGTGAAAGCATTGCTAATGTCAAAATTCAACCTGGCATTTCAGCTTGCAATGAACAATTGTAATTTATATTTTTGAAAAAAGAATTGGTAAGTTTGAATGGCTTTCTGGTGAGCATTTGGGACAGTACAGAGAATGCACAGGGTTTTTTGCCAAGATTGAGGGAATGAAGAACTAAAGGACATAGATTTTGTGAGAGGGGAAAGATTTAAAAGGAACCTGTGGGACGACCTTTTCACACAGAGGGTGGAGGGTATATAGAATTAGTTGCCAGAGGAAGTAGTTGTGGCAAGTACTTGCATAGGACAGGTGGCTTAGATGGGCTATTTTGGCCGAGTTGGGCTGAAGGGCTTGTTCTTGTGCTGTTTAACTCTAAGGCCCATATTCTACTAATTGCAAAGTTAGACTTTCCTTAAACTCACCTTAAACATGCCGTTCGGTCTAACTAAACTCGACGCACGGTTTAAGAAAAATGTGGTATTCTGTTAGTGAGGTTTAGTTAGACTAAAGTCTAAGGCGAGTCTAACTTTAGACTTTGGTTTTAGCTGTGTCTAAAGTTAGACCGCGTTTTAGTTGCCATGGTGATGATGTCTGCTTGTACTGCACATGTGCAATGCAATAGCAGAAGCATGAGCAGACGACAACTTCAACATGGCTAACAAAAAGAAACAGCGTAAGGAAACTTGGACGCCAGCGAGAAAGAATTTCTCCTGACGTTACTAGCCGATAAAATTACAATTATTGAGAAAAAAAGGTGCTATGACACATTTATTTTGTTTTGGACAACTACATTTTCTCATGTAAAACCATGAATTCAGAAATCTTTGAAAGGATTTCATTCAATATTTCTCAGAAATAAAATGATTTTAACATTTACATTTACCTGTACATTCACAGAATATCTGCTTTTCCGATTGACAAACATCTGAGCGAGGTCCCCACCTGGACTTCTGATTGGGACATGTGTGCAATCAATAGCCCCTATCACGCTGGGAAAGCGGCAATACTGGTAGAAAGCATTTTGTGTGTCATGAACTTGCTGGGGAGTTGATGGGAAGAAGATATAGATTCTTCTCCATTGGTCTATGTGGGATGACACCTTCTGGACTATACGTGACATAGATGGCTTTGATAAACCTGCGTCATCACCATGCATTAGTTGGAAAGTTCCTATAAAGTACAAGTGAAATGAATTTGCCAGCAGTGGTACAATAAAAAAAGAACACACAATACACGATAAAAATTTAACACAAACATCCACCACAGCATTCATCACTGTGATGGAAGGCACAAAAATTGGCCAGTCCTCCTCCATCTTCCCCCGTGGTCGGGACCTCAACCCTCCGCAGTTGCCGCTGCGGGCGTCCAGATGTTCAGACAGGATAAGTCCAGGTAAGTCCTGAATCGGTGCCTCCCCACTGGAGACCGTGGCTTCAAGATGGTGTAGGCCGCAGGCCGGCGGTCGAAGATCTAAAGTCCCCGCTGTGCCGCAGCAAGAAGCACCGCAGACCGCAGGGCTGGCGCGCGACGCTCCTCTCCAGGGATTCCTGGCGAGGGATTCCAGGCTCCGGATTGTAAGTCTCCGCCGCGCCTGTGGTAGAGGGCCGGCGGTCAGAGCTCTTCTCCCAGGTCCCCAACGAGGGATCCCAGGCTCCGGACGCAGCGCCAGCTGGAGCTTTGCAGACTGCGGCTTCAGGCTGCCGCAGGCCAGCGAACGGAGCGCTCCCCTCCGGCGACCCCCGGCGAGGGCTCGCCTGCTCCACGACGAAAGTGTCCTCGCTGCGCCTGCGGCTGAAGCCCCGAGCACATCTCTGGGAAAGGCCGCACCGAACCTCGATGTTAGGCCACGAGGGAGGCGACATCGAAAAAGTCGCCTCTCCGTGGAGGAGGCGACTGAAACGGTTTCCCCCTTACCCCCCCACACCACCCCCCACTCAAGACACACAGAGAGACATTAAAAACACACATTAAGACACACTAAAAAAACAATAAAAGTAGAAAAAACGAACACTCTGCTGGCAGGGCTGCCGGTTCGTAGCGCTCCCACTGACCAATTGACATAGACAATGAAAGAATTTCCCTTTTAAAAATTTCCTATCCCTTCTTCTGTTTAACTGACATTTTTCCTGAGAAAATGTTGATTACCATATATCACTATAAAATAAAAAAATAAAAAAAGACACACTAACTTAACACACTATAGAATTCATCACGAACAGCCATTTTTTTCTCTCCGTAGCGAGCTTAAACCTTCCTTAAACTTGCCCCCTGCTGAGTCTAAATTTTGCGGCAAGTTAGACTCTGGTCTAAGGTCAGTTTAAGCTTTGGCGATTAGTAGAAAGACAACTTAGACTTTAGTCTAAATATCAGGGATTTAAACCCGTAGTCGAGTCTAAATTACAGAGTTGGGTTTTTTTTAATTTCTTAAATACAAGTGAAACTTAAATTCACTTGTAAAGTTGTGAATATTCTTCAATCAGCATTAGAGTGCTGGCAGCTTCAAGAACCCAGGCCATCACTGAACCGCTTGGATTGATGTGGACTGTAAAACCACCTCTAGTAAATGAGCTGTCAAACACTCTATCCAATATCAGAAATTTTACCCTCATTTGGTCACAATATCCCAATTGGCCAGTTAACGTTATGTATCATTTCCAGCCCAGGGAATCGTTTTTTTTTTGCCAGATTATGAAACTTACATCCTCTTAAATGAAAACAAAGGCCTTTTGGGAGTTGCTGCTTTGCTCCATCTCCCTCTCTCAGCTAATTATGCTGTTAACTCAGCTCTCTGCACCTGTTTTCTGTGCTTAGTCAGCTGTTAAGTTTGTAACACAACATTAGAAAACTTAAATGACTCCAAACCGTTCCATTGCTGAACAACCGTGTACAATGTTGTTGTTTGGCTCCAGTTTTGCTTCCATTGAAAAATCGGGACATATTTTATAGTCATAGAGTCACACAGCGAGGATACAGGCCCTTCGGCCCAACTTGCCCACCGAGTAACATGCCCCATCTAAACTAGTCCCACCTGCCTGCTTTTGGCCCATATCCCTCTAAACCTATCCTACCCATGTATCTCTCTAAATGTTTCTTAAAGGTTGCGATCGTACCTGCCTTAACTATCTCCTCCGGCAGCTTGTTCCAATCACCCAGCACCCTTTGTATAAAAAAGTTACCCCTCAGGTTCCCATTAAATCATTCCCCTTCACCTTAAACCTTTGGCCTCTGGTTCTCGATTCCCCAACTCTGGACAAAAGACTGTGTGTTTACCTGATCTATTCCTCTCATGATAACTTCATTATATTTTTGCATAAATCTTCCTTTGTATCTGCAGGTAACTCTGGCAGATGTGGCTGTGACTGGGCTATCTAGATTCAGGTCATAAATTAATGTTAATAAGACCAAAATTGAACCCTGCTCCATCCACTTTTCAGGTAAAGAGAAGAAGCCCAGAGCATCAAATTGACTGCCCTGTATCCGGCCACTCAAGAGTGCCTGAAACATGCCCAAAGCACATTAAATTGAGCAAAGAACGAAGTGGGTCAGGCAGCACCTGTAGAAAGAATGGATAGGTGGTGTTACGAGTCAGGACCCTTCTTGAGACAACTGCCTGACACGTTGAGTTCCTCCAGCACTCATGTCTTACTCAAGATTCTAGCATCTGCAGTTCCTGTGTCTACATTAAATTGAGCAACGCTTAAATTTCCAAAGAACCTCCCTAAAACTGTACATGTTCATGCCAAATTCTATATATTTCCCTGACAGATGTTATGAGTTGGCTGTAGTGCTAAAAATGGTGCATCTCGTGACATCTAATAGAGCAGAATGAATCCACACATCATCCAGCTCGAAGGCCGGGAACTCTGACTGTCGCATCCACGCGAGTTTGTGCATGTGCGTGCATGTGTTTGTGTGTGTGTGTGTGTGTGTGTGTGTGTGTGTGTGTGTGTGTATGTATGTTTATTTAGTGTTTATTGGTGTGTTTGTGTGCGTGTGTTTTAATCTTGTAACTGCTAAAAATCATCCTTCAGCATCCTGTGCCCAAAGGAATAAAGTCCTAATCTGGGCCAATAAATATCTGGGCAATTGGCTGGTGCCTAGTTTATTACTTTTATTCTGGTGCTGCTCACTTACACTGAACAACACCCTCCCCATTCCTTTCCCAAACAAACTTTATTCATTACTTATTTATTTGTTTTATCAATATTTATTTATTCCTTTTCATAATTTTCTCCTTTTTTTTAAACAGATTCTGAGTAATTTGAATTAATCTCTGGATTCTCACCCACTGTTAAAGCTGTTTTGTTAGGAGTGAATACAAGGGTGTTGTACAGTCTGACACTGAGGCAACTTGCAGGAGGGTCGGGGGCAGAGGGGCTGGTTCTTGAAGGCTGTTGGGGTAGGGTAGGTTAGTTCAGGCCATCTAACAGGATCAGAGACAGGATCCTTCATCAGAAGATCGAGGCAGTGGGTGGCAAGACGATCTGGGCCATCAGTTGGGTCAGTCAATCAGCACTGCTGGGCCCTTAGAACGGGAGTGTGTAGAAAGAAGTGTCAGGGCCACCAGAGGTCGGGGACTAAGTTTGCTAGGAGTATAGAGTTAATACCGTGGAAGATGGGTGGGAGCAGTGGGGAGTTTATCTTCGCAGGAACCCAGTCCGACCGCTATCTGAAAGCATAGTTGCCTGGGGAATGAGCAACCTCGATATCACTCCCAGGCTAACAGAGGCTAATTTCCCCTCTAGCGATCCACAAGGAGGAGAACATTCCTTGATTCAAGTCTGGTGTTGAATGCACATTTATGGAAGGAATTATCAAACTGAATTTCCAAAGTGATCACTTTCCTCTTTGTCCAAACTGAATTTTCAATTGAGTCATGATAAAAACAACAGCACCATGTGACTGAACGTTTTGGTCTGCTTGTAGCCTCTTTACAAGTCACAGGTCAGGTTGTCGGAGAACCTAAAACTTAAACAGAGATTCAGCATGGAATTCAGCACAGACATCAGCTCTTCATAAACATATGCAAGAATCCTGTTTTTGGCCTCTCCTAAAGAAGCCTGAGCATTACTCAATACAGTGTCTCGTTGGAAAGGTTTCAGGCACTCATGGGTGACCAGAGACAGGACTAGGATGGGAAATTGATGCATTGGACCCCTTTTTTTATACCTGAACAATGGTTGGACCACTGTTCATTTTTGTCCTCATTAACAATCAACTACTTGAACCTGATTAGATTTCTTAAGTTTCCACAGTTCAATGAGTAAACCGTTCCACAGACTAAACGGTTTGTAGGTTAATTGGCGCTGTAAACTGCCCCTAGTGTGCAGCGAGTAGGTGTGGAAATGGAGTAACATAGAACTAGCGTGACTGGGCGATTGATGGTCGGCGTGAAGTCGGTGGGCCGAAGGGCCTGCTTCCATGCTGTACCTTTCTTTCAATCAATCAATCAATCAATCAATCAATCAATCAATCAATCAATCAATCAATCAATCAATCAATCAATCAATCAATCAATCAATCAATCAATCAATAATATTGTAGAAACAAGGAATTGCAGATGCTGGTTTACCAAGGAAAAACACACAATGTGGGAATAACTCAGCGGGTCAGGCAGCATCCCTGGCGAACGTGGATAGGTGACGTTTTGGGCCGGAACCCTTCTTCCGAGATGAATAATGCAAATTGTTATGATTATGTGATATGATTCTGCAGGAATTTCATGAATCATATTACATAGTCAAAACAATTTAGATTATGAATTGATAGAATTCAGATCGAACGGAACAAGAGTCTTCAGGTGGAAAAGATGTGGTGGTGTTCAGCCTTTTCCCTGTGGTTCGCTTCAGTCACCTTCAGAGCCTCCTGGTAGAGCAAGGAAAGGTTCAGGGCATTCGTGGTTTTGCGGACAACATTTGAGCTTCCTAGAAACCGTTAATTTATGACGTGTGTTAGAGCTAGAAACGTAGCAGAAGTGAGTTCTCACCTTTTTCCTGTCCTAGGGCTTGCATAAAAGCAGCGAGATATGTGCTGCCTTGACAGTATGTGACATCTGCTGCAAAAACCCAAGTGGAGCAGAAACATTTGTTGCAGTATATATTCTTTGGCATTTTGCATCAGTTAGCACATTCTCATACGAAAAAAATAGCATCAAAAACCTATTAAACTATTCACAGTAGTAAAAATTCAGCCAGTTGAACGAGGGAACATTGGCAGAGGTGCAAAGAAAATAACTCATTCTACAATCTGCATTATTTTCAACATTAAATGCTAAAATTGATATCAGGATCAAGATAGTATTTCAAGATTATTTTTACCTATCATCTTGTAAAGATGATTGAATTATTGAGTTCATGTTTAAGAAGGAACTGCAGGTGCTGGAAAATCGAAGGTAGACAAAAATGCTGGAGAAACTCAGCGGGTAAGGCAGCATCTATGGAGCGAAGGAAATAGGAAACGTTTCGGGTCGAGACCCTTCTTCAGACTGATGTGGGGGGGACAGGAAGAAGAAAGGAAGAGGTGGACTGAGGGAGAGCTAAGGGAGAGCTGAGAAGGGGAGGAGAAAGCAGGGACTACCTGAAATTAGAGAAGTCAATTTTCATACCGCTGGGGTGTAAACTGCCCAAGCGAAATATGAGGTGCTGCTCCTCCAATTTACGGTGGTCCTCACTCTGGCCATGGAGGAGGCCCAGGACAGAAAGGTAGGATTCGGAATGGGAGGGGGAGTTGAGGTGCTGAGCTACCGGGAGATCAGGTAGGTTTATGCGAACCGAGTGGAGGTGTTGGGCGAAGTGATCGCCAAGCCTACGCTTGGTCTCACCGACGTAGAGCAGCTGGCACCTATAGCAGCGGATGCAATAGATGAGGTTGGAGGAGGTGCAGGTGAACCTCTGCCACACCTGGAAAGACTGCTTGGGTCCTTGAATGGAGTCAAGGGGGGAGGTAAAGCGACAAGTATAGCATTTCCTGCGGTTGCAAGGGAAAGTGCCAGGAGAGGGGGTGGTTTGGGTGCGAAGGGACAAATTGACCAGGGAGTTACGGAGGGAGCGGTCTCTGCGGAAAGCAGACAGGGGGGGAGATGGGAAGATGTGGCCGGTGGTGGGATCCCGTTGGAGGTGGCGAAAATGTTGGAGGATTATTTGTTGTTTATTGATTATTGAGTTCATTGAGTTCACTGAATAATTCATAGAGTTGTACAGCACAGAAACCTTTGGCCCACACAAAAGCCGTTCATAACCTGAAGATAGCCTGCATCAGTTTAGCAAAAACCAATTTTGCAGCTTGTTGTGACCACATTTGAACTTACCACTTACTACATTGCTATTTTACTAAATGCTGCATGTGTTAACAGTGGTATTCAAAGGCTATTGATTGGAAAATTTGAGGTGTCAAATGAAACCGTAGAATGCCAAGAAATTTCCACCATGTACTCTGAGACTCTCTCTATCCATTCTATCAAAATGAACCACAGCATAAATTTAATAAATCATCAATTGGTAATACTAGCTGCCACCTATCTTTTACAGCTTTCATTTTAATTATAAGCAGTGCAATTCCCCAGACTGTACAGAATGATTTTCCCATATGAATGAATGATTACAAGATACATCAAAGTGGATCAACTGCGTTTACTTATGTGTTAATTCATGTGGAAGAAAATCAGCTTGACTTCTTTACAAATTCTGCCTAATTCAATTTCCCCCAAAATCCAAGAAAACCCACAAAATCTCTCCTTGCCTTCAAACTGAAGGTTGGGCATTTTTTGAAACTACTATCCTTACTGTTTTTCCACTGGGAGCAGGATCATCTTCTGCAGATACACAAAGCTACAGATGCTGGAATCAAAACACGATGTTCTGGAGGAACATAGTGAGTCAGGTGGCATCTGTGGCAGGAATGGACAGGCGACATTTCAGGTCAGGACCATTCTTCAGACGTTATCTTCCATCGATTTCTCTTACTTTTAGATCCCTGTTTTCTTTATAAATGAATACATACTCTTTATGTTAGCATGATCCAAAATAAAACTGAATGAGGATTGATATTGTTTCTCAGTTACATTGCCAACAGATTGCTGATGTTCTCAGAGTCTTTAGACAATGATCACAAGTTTTAATTTCCGGTTCTCTAGGTATTATTTTATGCCGGAAGAATTTATATGTGTAATATAGTCTGCCGTTCTAACCACATTCATTGCATGAATGCCCAGAACTTTGCCTCAACAATAGCAACTTCTTGTTCACATAACAAAATATCAGAAAGTGCTTCACAGGAACACTGACTGTTTTACACCAGTCAGTTAATAATAATAATAATAATAATAATATCTTTTATTGTCATTGCACGTCAGTGCAACGAGATTTAGTGTGCAGCTCCACTGATGTACAAGAAAGGTAAATAAATACAATACATAAATAAGCAAGCTGAATTGATTGACGTGACCATCTGAGGGAGACCGTCCAAAGGGGGTGGGTGGGGGGGCACTCATTAGGGCCGGTTCAGAGCCGCTATAGCTCTTGGGATAAAACTGTTCCTGAGTCTGGAGGTTCGGGCGTAGAAGGCCTTGTAACGTCTGCCGGAGGGAAGTAGTTGAAACAGACCGTGGCAGGGGTGTGATGAGTCCTTATGGATGCTGAGGGCCTTCCTGAGGCACCGCGTGTGGTAGATGCCCTCCAAGGCTGGTAGCTCTGTCCCGATGATCCGCTGCGCTCTGTTGACGACGCGCTGAAGAGCTCTCCTCTCCGCCTCCGTGCAGCTGAGATACCACACAGAGATGCCATACGTTAGTATGCTCTCTGTGGTGCAGCGGTAGAACGTTGTCAGCAGCTGTTGGGGCAGACCAGTCTTTTTTAATGTCCTCAGGAAGAATAGTCGTTGCTGTGCCTTCTTGACCAGCGCGGCGGTGTTTGTGGACCATGTGAGGTCTTCTGAAATGTGAGTGCCCAGAAACTTAAAGCTGGACACTCTCTCCACACTCTCCCCGTAAATGGAGATTGGGGCGTATTCTCCATTATGTGACCTCCTGAAGTCAATAATCAGCTCCTTGGTCTTGGAGGTGTTTAGTGCCAAGTTGTTATTGGCGCACCAGTCCGCCAAGTTCTGCACCTCCGCTCTGTAGTTTGTTTCATCACCGTTGGTGATCAGCCCAATCACTGTTGTGTCGTCTGCAAACTTCACGATGGTGTTGGTGTCGAATGCAGGGACACAGTCGTGAGTGAAGAGGGAGTAGAGCATGGGGCTTAGTACACAACCCTGTGGTGTGCCGGTACTCAGGGTGATGGTGGAGGACAGGTGCGGGCCCAGTCTCACTGCCTGCGGTCGCTCCGTGAGAAAGTTCAGGATCCAAGCGCATATCGGTGAGCTGAGGCCTAGCTGGTGGAGTTTGGTGGTGAGCTTGGTGGGGATGACCGTATTGAATGCAGAGCTATAGTCAATGAAGAGCATCCTCACATACGTGCCCTGTCTGTCCAGGTGAGTCAGGACAGTGTGAAGGGCCAGAGAGATGGCATCCTCTGTCGATCTATTTGCCCTGTATGCAAATTGATGGGAGTCCAGTGAGGCATGGATGCTGGATTTAATATGGGAGAGGACCAGCCTTTCGAAGCACTTCATAGGGATTGGAGTCAGGGCAACCGGCCGGTAGTCGTTGAGGTTGGTGATTTTGGACTTTTTCAGCACCGGCACTATGGTGGCTGTTTTCAGGCACTTGGGGACCGTTGCCAGAGATAGAGATAGATTGAAGATTCTCGTGAATACCTCCGCCAGCTGTCCAGCACAGTCCTTTAATACTCTTCCCTGGACTCCATCCGGGCCTGCAGCCTTGCGTGGATTGATCCTACGCAGAACGCACTGTACCTCCTGAGTGTTCAGTGTTAAGGCCTGTCCCTCCGCTATGGCCGGGGTTATTACACACCTGGTGGTGTTGCCAGTTTCGAACCGGGCAAAGAAGGTGTTTAGTTCGTTGGCCAGTGTGATATCACCGTGGGGGCAGGCGGGGCTGCTCTTGTAGTCAGTGATGTCCCTGACACCCTGCCACATGCTTCTGGTGTCCGCGGTATTGAAGTGGTCTTCTACCCTTTGCCTGTGGATGACTTTGGCCTTTTTTATGCCTCTGTTTAGGTTCGACCTGGCCGCACTGTAAGCAGAAGTGTCCCTGGATTTAAAGGCGTTGTTGCGTGCCCTTAGCAGATCCTGAACCTCCTTGTTCATCCAGGGTTTCCGGTTTGGGAACATCTCTATTTTCTTGTCCACTGTGACAGTCTCCACACAGCAGTTGATGTAGGAGAGCACAGTGGATGTGTACTCCTCCAAGTCTATCTCTGTACCACTGGTAGCCTGTTGTGCAAACAGGTCCCAGTCGGTGCGATCAAAGCAGTCCTGGAGTTGTAGGGTGGCGTCCTCGGGCCATATTTTGACCGTCCTTATTGCAGGTTTGGTCTTGCGGATGAGGGGTCTGTATGCAGGCAGTAGAAACAGTGAGTGGTGATCGGATTGTCCCAGGGATGGGCGGGGGAGAGCTCTGTATGCGTCCTTGATGTTGGTGTACACTTTATCCAACGTGTTTGAGCCCCTGGTAGGGCACTGCACATGCTGGTGGAATTTGCGGAGTGTGGCACGTAGGTCGGCCTGGTTAAAGTCCCCTGCAACAATGAAGGCACCGTCGGGGTGAGCATCCTGCTGCTTACTGATGGCCGAGTGCAGCTGTGCTAGCGCTAGGTTAACATTAGCCTGTGGTGGGATGTATATGGCCATGATGATAACCACAGTAAACTTCCGAGGCAGGTAAAACGGTCTACATTTAAGCAGTAGGTATTCCAGGTCAGGGGAACAGTAGCTCTCTATTGCAGTGTGGTTGGTACACCAGTCATTGTTGATGTAGATGCAGAGCCCGCCACCCTTGCTCTTACCCTTGTCCTTTGTTCTATCAGCACGATGCAGTGACCGGTTGGTCAGTACAATTTGTATATGGAAACTACCTGCCTTCCACTTGGTAAATAATAAGGAGGAGATTTTGGCAGAATGGGATGTCAGGAATATATCCAGGTCAGCACTAACATAAACTTTCTTGTGAACTCGAATGAAGTTCACAAAAAAGCGTGAAACAGCAGCATCACTAGTGATAGTGCAGCCCTCCCTGATTAACTTAATGCATTCAATGCTCACTTTGAGCAGAAGGCCAACAGGACAATAACAGCCGCGCTGTCAGACGCGTGTGCCTTTTCCGAGGGTCACTGTTGCAGTGAACCCATGAAAAGTAACTGGCCCGGTTGAAGCCTTAGGAACTGCGGGAGTGTTCACGGACATCATAAATCTCTCCCTTCTCTGTTCTGAGGTACCCACCTGCTTCAAGACCACTATCCAGTGCCAAAGAAAAGCAAGCAAGATCTCAAGCCTTAATGACTACCATCCAATGGCCTCGACTTCCCCAGGCATGAACTGCATTGAGAGGCTGGTTATGGCACATATTAAGCCCAGCCTACAAAGCAGCCTTAATCCACTGCAGTTCACCCTACTACCAAAACAGGTCCACGGCTGATGACCTCTTCCTGGCCCTACACTCGTTCCTGGAATACTTGGATGAGAAGGACATGCATGTTACGTTCTATTCATGGACTATAACTCTGCTTTCAATACCATTATCCTAATCAAGCTCAACTACAAATTTGTGGAACTTGGTGTCTGTAAACCCCTCTGCAACTGGACCCTCGACATCCTGATAAACAATAATCAGCGTGGAATGGTGACAAATCATCCTCTACAATAATCCTCAATGTACTGAGGATTATCTTCACAATACTCTGGTAGGATAGGTGAATCAACAACAGCATCATCTCCCAAACAATCACTGATTTTTATTTGTATGGCCGAATGGTAACTGAAATTTCACTGCACCAATTGGCGCATGTGACAATAAATGTGAACTTGAACTTGAACGTGAACTGAAGTCCTAGTTGCGTACACTCTGTCGCGTCTAACAGGCAGACTCAAATCACAGGAAGAGATTCCAAGTTGGATAGAGAAAATATTTAAGGATGGAATAGTGTGTCATCCCACTGAGCAGTGACTGTTCATCATGGGGCACGTAGAATGGTTCAGGTTCTTGCCCCAGGGACACATGGAGATGCACCATTGTCTTTAGATTTTAGACTTTAGTGATACAGTGTGGAAACAGGTCCTTCGTCCCACCGATTCCGTGCCGACCAGCGATCACCCCATGCACTGTCACTATCCCACACACTAGGGACAATTTACAATGTTTACCGATGCCATTAGACCTACAAACCTGTAGGTCTTTGACGTCGGGAGGAAACCTGAGCACCTGGAGAAATCCCACCTGGTCGCAAGGAGAACGTACAAACTCGGTGCAGACAGCACCCATAATCAGACAATCGACAATAGGTGCAGGAGTAGGTCATTCGGCCCATCGAGCCAGCACCACCATTCAATATGATAATGGCTGATCATCCACAATCAGTACCCCGTTCCAGCCTTCTCGCCAAATCCCCTGACTCCGCTATCTTTAAGAGCTCTATCTAACTCTCTCTAGAAAGCATCCCGAGAATTGGCCTCCACTGCCTTCTGAGGCAGAGAATTCCACAGATTCATAGCTCTCTGGGTAAATTTTTTTCCTCATCTCCGTTCTAAATGGCCTACCCCTCATTTTTAAACTGTGGCCTCTGGTTCTGGACTCCCCCAACATCGGGAACATGTTTCCTGCCTCTAGCATGCCCAATCACTTAATAATCTTATATGTTTCAATAAGATTCCCTCTCATCCTTCTAAATTCCAGAGTATACAAGCCCAGCCGCTCCATTCTATCAACATATGTCAGTCCTGTCATCCCAGGAATTAACCTTGTGAACCTATGCTGCACTCCCTCATTAGCAAGACTGTCCTTCCTCAAATTTGGAGACCAAAACTGCACACAAAACTCCAGATGTTGTTTCACTAGGGCCCTGTAGAGCTGCAGAAGGACCTCTTTGCTCCTATACTCAACTCCCCTTGTTATGAAGGCCAACATGCCATTAGCTTTCTTCACTCTGCTGTACCTGCATGCTTACTTTCAGTGACTGATAAACAAGGACCCCTAGATCTCGTTGTACTTCCTCTTTTCCCAATTTAACACCATTCAGATAATAATCTGCCTTCCTGTTTTTGTCACCAAAGTGGATAACCTCACATTGATCCACATTAAACTGCATCTGCCATGCATCTGCCCACTCACCCAACCTGTCCAAGTCACCCTGCATCCTCATAGCATCCTCCTCACACTGCCACCCAGGTTTGTGTCATCTACAAATTTGCTAATGTTACTTTTAACCACTTCAGCTAAATCATTAATAATTTAGCTGGGACTGCAGCTATTGTAAATAGCTGCGGTCCCAGCACGAGCCTTGCGGTACCCCACTAGTCACTGCCTGCCATTCTGAAAGGGACCCGTTAATCTCTACTCTTTGTTTCCTGTCTGCCAACCAATTTTCTATCCATGTCAGTACCCTACCTCCAATACCATGTGCTCTAATTTTGCCCACTAATCTCCTATGTGGGACCTTGTCAAATGCTTTCTGAAAGTCCAGGTACACTACATCCCCTGGCTCTCCCTTGTCCATTTTCCAAGTTATATTCTCAAAAAATTCCAGAAGATTAGTCAAGCATGTTTTCCCCTTCGTAAATCCATGCTGACTCGGACAGATCCTGTTACTGCTATCCAAATGTGCCGCTATGTCATCTTTATAATTGACTCCAGCATCTTCCCCACCACTGATGTCAGGCTAACTGGTCTATAATTCCCTGCTTTCTCTCTCCCGCGTTTCTTATAAAGTGGGATAACATTAGCTACCCTCCAATCAACAGGAACAGATCCTGAATCTATAGAACATTGCAAAATGATCACCAATGCGTCCACGATTTATAGAGCCACATCCTTAAGTACCCTGGGATGCAGAACATCAGGCCCTGGGGATTTATCAACCTTCAGTCCCATCAGTCTACCCAACACCATTTCCTGGCTAATGTGAATTTCTCATAATTTATCATAAGTTGTGTCCACTTGGTGATGTGCAACTCAAAATTGCATCTAATGAATATCCATCAGGATCGAACCTCGGTCTCAGGCACGGTAAGGCAGCAACTCTCCGGCTGCACCACCATGCCGTCCTGTCAGCACAAGGGGTGCACCACCTCTCAAAATAACCACCTGCCTGACTTCCTACTCCACGTATGGCTGGTATCCCATTGGCTACCTCAGAACCTAAATACCATGTAAAAGAAGCTGGTGCCTCATAGCATCAGAAGCCCAGGTTCAATCCTGATATCAGGTGTTGTCTGCGTGGTGTTTGCATATTCCCCCTGTATCTGCATGGATTACCTTTGGGTGCTCTGGTTTCCTCCCACACCCGGTAGGTGTGCGGCTTTGTAGATTGATTTGACATCTGAAAAATTGCCCTTTAGGAGTGGATGGACGGGTGTGATTGGGTGATTGATGGTTGGCATGGACTTTGTGGTCCGAATGGCCTGTTTCTGTGTTGCTTCTCTAAACTAAACTAAATTTAATAAATCTGAGGGAGTGACTGAAAATTACAGTTATTCTGAAAAGCCAAGAATCTCATATTAGAAACATACATTGAGAATTTTAAATGGAATAAGCTTTCAATCCAATTTTCCACCCAGCTTGAATACAACATCCGAGTACAAAAGGTTTTGTGTCAAGCACATCTGTCCTCGTAGAAAACAAATAACAGCTGTCAACATAAAAAGTATACTAAAATGCGAAAGAATTTCCCTCTTCTTTCTAATCTTCAGGGTAATCTGAGTGTAATATGATTCGAGAACTTTACTCCTTATGGGCCTGTCCCACTTAGGCGACTTTTTAGGCGACTGCAGGAGACTATGCAGTCGCCACATGTTCACCACATGTTCGCGGGTGGTTGCCGAGAAGTCGCCTTCATGGTCGTGAGGAGTTCCCACATTCTGGGAACTAGTCGCGGCCTCATTATGGTCACCGTGAATTTTTTAACATGTTGAAAAATTAGCGGCGACTAGAATGAAGCCGCCATGGAGAGTAGCGAGAATTCTTGAGCCGTAGGTGGGTCGGCAGGAGGTCGGAGGTTCTCAGAAGTTCTTGTAGGTTGTAGCCGGTGCTGACCGGTGAATGTCATTGGCTCATTGGGGAAAAAAAGGTGAGCAGTAGTTTTCAGAACCAAGGATAACCGACCGGTAACGTTAAATGTCCGTCGAGCTTCACAGCCGTGTATCTCTAGCTTCTTAAAAGTTGTCTCCACTCCTTCTCCCCCCCCCCCCCCTTCTCCCCCCTCCCCTCCCCTCTTTTAAAGGACTTACCGTTCACTGTGCTTTAGCTGTCTTTTTACAGCGCCAACCTTCCTGTTGATCGCGGTGTGTGTCTGTATCACCTTGGCTTTGCACCGTGTGAATTTTTTCGACAGGGCAAGCGAGGGGAGCGCTGTCTAAAAAATTCACACGGGCTCGTGAAGGAAGCGATGTTTGTGTGTGTGTGTGTTCCATTCTGACAGTCGCCGTTCCAGTTCCCGTTTTTTTAGGCGACTGCGTGCCCCATGATGAACTTGACATCGCCGGCAGTTCGCTGAAAAATCGTCTAATTGGGACAGGCCCATTAGAGAGCAGGAGGATGCAGGGTGATTTATAGAGGTATAGAAGATCATGAGGGAAATAGATGGGTAAATATGCAACCCTTTACCCAGAATAGTGGAATCAAGAACCAGGAGATTTAGGTTTAAGGTGAAAGTGGAAAGATTTAATAGGAATCTGAGATGCAACTTTTTCACACAGAGAGAGGAGGGCACATGGAATGAGCTGCCAAAGGAGGTAGTTGAAGCAGGTACGATAACAACATTAAAAAAAAGCATTTGGACAGGTCCATGGATAGGAATCGTTTAGAGGGATATGGGCCAAAAGTGGGCAGGTGGGACGACTGTAGATAGAGCACCTTGGTCAATATGGGTAAGTTGGGCCATGCTGCATGACTCCATGACTGTTCCAATATCTATTTATGGATATTCATTAGATGCAATTTTGAGTGGCACTTCTCTAAGTGGACACAACATGATGAATTATGAGAAAACTCATGTTGCTTTCGGTAGACATAAAAATAATCCTCTGGTGCCATTTTAAACAACAATGGAGAAAATTCCCCTCAGTATTCGAGCTATTATTTAAGCTTCAGCCAAAAGCTAAAAACAAATTATCCAGTTATCCCCTCACTGTGCAATACATTGCTGAGCACAATTTGGCTGCCACATTTCCTATACTTCAATAATGACAATCCCGTTTTAAAAGAAAAATACACATTGCTATAATTTTGCTTTGAGGTGATCCAAGTTTGTGAAAAACAATTTGACATAAATGGTTTTAATGGTAGTTTTGGCCAAAAGCTGGCCTGAAATTGAAGAGTTTCCTCAGACAACTCTTCCCTTGGTTGGACACAATTCAAAGGAATTTCATTGACTGACTCATCCTGTGATCGTGATCGGCACCACTGTCCTTCAGGAGTTATCCCGATCGAATGAAAAGATAATGATTAGAAAATTAGGTTTTCCATTACAATTATGGCTGAGAACTCCACTCAGGAATCTGACAAGCATGCAATATTACCACAGGTCAAATTACTGTCTTGTTAATGAAGGGTAAACTGAGGCAGAAGAACCATTTTCTGGTGGTTTCTAGTGGGGTACTGCTAGAATTTAGCTAGTCTTTAAATCTATCTCAGTGTATTCTTTAAAAAAAGTTATCCAGAACTCACAATGAATGAAAAGAGATAGATGCCATAATGCACAAGAAGGCCATTTGAAAATTGCTGTGGCTTCTACACATGGCACACATTCTTTTAATTGAACCAACATTATTAGCAGGGCTTAATGTCAACAATTGCTCTCACCAACCAGCATTATCCTTACAAAGGGAAACAAAACGACCTGTATTCATTTTTGTTATTTACTTTTAATGTTTATAGATTTACAGTATGCCCCTACTTTATTCATGAGCCCCTATAAAGTTGTTTTTCCTTCTGATTAAATGATTGCCTCAATGGGTGGATGTGCTGGATCACACAAGGACACCCACATTCTAATGTAGATACATGGGGATTTTGCCTTGAGATAAAATTCCTTGAGGTAGAGTCCTGAGTGGTACAGAGATACAACATAGTAATAGGCCCTTCAGCCCATCGACCATGCTGGCCATTAAACACCCATTACACTCATCCTGTGCTAATCCCATTTAATCTTACCTTCTGTGTTTCTAGAATGTGACTGTTGACTCAACCGGTACATTGGTCCAAAATATTTATTATGAGACACATGCAAGCATGTTAAAGCAATAATTCAGATGCCTGCAGGGGTCAAGAATGTCATTCTGCAGCTTGATAACGCATTCAGAGGGTACCACATCTGAAGCATATAAAAAGACTATGAATGTGAGAACACTGAGTGGACAGGAGGTTGGGGGGAGGAGCATGGGGAGGGGGAGGGAGGAGCTGGTGGGGGAGGGAGGAGTTAGGATAATAAATAGGAGCAAAAGAAGATAGTGTTGAGAATAAGGAGTAAGCTATTTAGAACGGAGACGAGGAAACGCTTTTTCTCACAGAGAGTGGTGAGTCTGTGGAATTCTCTGCCTCAGAGGGCAGCGGAGGCAGGTTATAACCATATAACCATATAACAATTACAGCACGGAAACAGGTCATCTCGGCCCTACAAGTCCGTGCCGAATAACTTTTTTCCCTTAGTCCCACCTGCCTGCACTCCTACCATAACCCTCCATTCCCTTCTCATCCATATGCCTATCCAATTTATTTTTAAATGATACCAACGAACCGGCCGCCACCACTTCCACTGGAAGCTCATTCCACACCGCTACCACTCTCTGAGTAAAGAGGTTCCCCCTCATGTTACCCCTAAACTTCTGTCCCTTAATTCTGAAGTCATGTCCTCTTGTTTGAATCTTCCCTATTCTCAAAGGGAAAAGCTTGTCCACATCAACTCTGTCTATCCCTCTCATCATTTTAAAGACCTCTATCAAGTCCCCCCTTAACCTTCTGCGCTCCAGAGAATAAAGACCTAACTTATTCAACCTATCTCTGTAACTTAGTTGTTGAAACCCAGGCAACATTCTAGTAAATCTCCTCTGTACTCTCTCTATTTTGTTGACATCCTTCCTATAATTGGGCGACCAAAATTGTACACCATACTCCAGATTTGGTCTCACCAATGCCTTGTACAATTTTAACATTACATCCCAGCTTCTATGCTCAATGCTCTGATTTATAAAGGCTAGCATACCAAAAGCTTTCTTTACCACCCTATCTATATGAGATTCCACCTTCAAGGAACTCTGCACGGTTATTCCCAGATCCCTCTGTTCAACTGTATTCTTCAATTCCCTACCATTTACCATGTACGTCCTATTTTGATTTGTCCTGCCAAGGTGTAGCACCTCACATTTATCAGCATTAAACTCCATCTGCCATCTTTCAGCCCATTTTTCCAAATGGCCTAAATCACTCTGTAGACTTTGGAAATCCTCTTCATTATCCACAACAGTCCCTATCTTGGTATCATCTGCATACTTACTAATCCAATTTACCACCCCTTCATCCAGATCATTGATGTACATGACAAACAACAAAGGACCCAACACAGATCACTGAGGCACCCCACTAGTCACCTGCCTCCAACCCGACAAACAACCATCCACCATTACCCTCTGGCTTCTCCCATTCAGCCACTGTTGAATCCATCTTGCTATTCCTGCATTTATACCCAACAGTTGAACCTTCTTAACCAACCTTCCATGAGGAACCTTGTCAAAGGCCTTACTAAAGTCCATATAGACAACATCCACTGCTTTACCCTCGTCAATTTCCCTAGTAACCTCTTCAAAAAATTCAAGAAGATTAGTCAAACATGACCTTCCAGGCACAAATCCATGTTGACTGTTCCTAATCAGACCCTGTTTATCCAGATGCTTATATATATTATCTCTAAGTATCTTTTCCATTAATTTGCCCACCACTGAAGTCAAACTAACAGGTCTATAATTGCTAGGTTTACTCTTAGATTAGGTTAGGTTACTCTTAGATAGATTAGGTTCTCTGGATGCTTTCAAGAGAGAGCGAGATAGGGCTCTGAAAAATAGCGGTGTCAGGGGATATGGGGAGAAGGCAGGAACGGGGTACTGATTGGGGATGATCAGCCTTGATCACATTGAATGGCGGTGCTGGCTCGAAGGGCCGAATGGCCTACTCCTGCACCTATTGTCTATTGTCTATTGTTGGCATGACACACAGCCAATGAAGCACTATGGCACACACAAAAAATTACAGATGCTGGAATCTTTAGCAAACCACAAAATGCTGGAGTAACTCAGCGGGTGGAAGAACTGGACAGGTGATTTTTGGGTTGTATTCTTCAGACTGATTGTAGTAGGGAGGACAAAGCATTGGGGAGAGAAGATGAGCAAAATATGTAGCTAAAGAGAGGGTAGAGGCGGAAGGGTCAATCAGTCAATCAATCAGTTTTATTCATCACATACACATATAAGTGCAGTGAAATGAATTTGCCAGCAGCGGTACAATCAAAAAAGAACACAGAATACACAATAAAAATTAAACACAAACATCCACCACAGCATTCTTCACTGTGGTGGAAGGCACAAAGTACAGTCAGTCCTCCTCCATTGTTCAACCGTTGTCGGGGCCATAAACCTCCGTAGTCGCTGCTACGGAGGCCCGATGTACAGGCCCTCTCGTCGGGATGATTGAAACTCCGACGTCAGTACGGGAAGGGTACATGGGAAATTATCTATGTTAGTATAGATTTTCAGTATTGTTACCCACATTTGTCAATTGAATCTGCATTATTAATTGTCACACAATTTTCATTGTCACACAACCAACAAACCTACAACCTGGTTGGTTTTTTCAGGGTTGGTATTTTCGTGCTGGTTCATCCCAAAAATGAAACTGAACTCAGAAATTTATCAACTAACACCAGTTAATATATTTATTGCAGAGACGTCATAGGGTCATTTTTGAGAAGGCATATTTACTAAAATGTAAATCACAATCTCCCTAATTTAGTGTCAGCGGTAAATTACTATGCAATTAACTAGAAAATGGCAAGCATGACTGTGATATAACTACATACTAAATGTCAACTCAGTTGGCAGCATACACGCCTTCTGAAGGCAGTGGGTTCAAGCACACAATGGACTTGAAGTTATAATATAAGATGACAATTCAGAGCAATGCTTGGAGGAAGCTGCACTGCTGGAGGTGTTCTCCTCAGATAGAATGTTTACCAAGGTTATTCAGTTGGATGTTATAGACCCTCCGACTTCATTCAATAAACACAAGGTATTCTGACAGATTTTTCTCCTTCAGCCAACTGAAGGAGAAAATTATTTGGTCATTTACTAAATTCTTCTCTGTGGCATCTTGCTCTAGGGTGGCACGGTGGCACAGCGATAGAGTTGCTGCCTTACCGCACCAGAGACCCTGGTTCGACCCTGACTACGGGTGGTGTCTGTATGGAGTTTGTCCATTCTCCCTGTGAACTGCGTGGGTTTTCCTAAGATGCTCCAGTCTCCTCCAACACTCCAAAGAAGTACAGGTTTGTAGGCTAATTTTCTTGGTAAAGTTGTAAATTGTCCCTGGTGTGTGTAGGCAGTGTTAGTGTGTGGGGATTGCTGGTTGGCATGGACTTGGTTGGCTGAAGTGCCTGTTTCTGCGCTGTATCTCTAAACTAAACTATTCGCATTTGCCAAGAATATCAATGACCTCTGCAAGATAGCTTTAAGTATTCTGAGCAGGGGACTAATGATTACTTCGGCCACTAAAATTTCAACATGCCTTGTGTAAAGTAACTGATGGAACACACAAGGGATATCAAGGAAGGTCAAGTCTAGCCCCCAAATCTACAAATCTCCAAGGTTAGTGGGTGGTTCGAAGGATGAGATGAGAGAGTAAAGGAGATAAGGAAAGGTGAGGATGTCAGGGATTGCTGTTGGTGGGTACCTATTATTGGTGGGTCCAAATGTTGTAGGACTACATTGCTTCATCACTTTTCTACTTGATCCCAGTTGGAAGCCAGTAATCCTTAGCTCACTTGGCGTATTTACTGAATAAGAGACTAGTTGGTATTGGTTTATTATTGTGGCATGTACGGAAATAATGGTATCCAATCAAATCAGATATTACTATGCATGAATACAATCGAGCCATGCACAGGTACAATAGGTAACACAAAGAGAAAAATACCAGAGTGCAGAATATTGTTTCTCAGCAATGTAGCGTTAATAAGATAAGAATGGAAGATCCTATCTATGATTCGGTATTTCATCATTACTTATCATGGGAAAAGTAGATAGATTCCATTCCTTCAGCAAAACAGAAAGCGGTGGAGGAACTCAGTGGGTCAGGCAGCATCTGTGGAGTAAATAGACAGATAACATTTAGGTTTGGAGCCTTCATCCGTCCATTCTCTCCACAGATGCTGCCTGACCTGCTGAGATCCACCGGTACATTTTGTTTTGCTCAAGATCCCAGCATCTGCAGTTTCTTAGGTCTCCAGATTTTATACCTTCGAAGGTAAAGAAGAATTTCCAGAAACATTGGCAAATCAAGAGGCTAGCAATTGGGTCCATTCTACAGTATTTTATGAAACCCCTTTATCAGGATTAAGGTTTCTTTCTTGTCATGTGCACAGAGATACAGTGAAATGTTTCTTCTGCATGCTATCCATCAAAACACAATTTACTCAAGTACAAGAGATCTTCTTCTGCAACAGCACACAGCAAGTCATCATGTGAGAGATTCAGCGAGACAGGCCTCGTCTCTGGAGAGAAGGAATGGGTAACGTTTCGGGTCAAGACCCTTCTTCAGTCTCGACCCAAAATGTCACCCATTCCTTCTCTCCAGAGATGCTGCCTGTCTCGCTGAGTTACTCCAGCATTTTGTGTCTATCTTCAGTTCAAATCAGCATCTGCAGTTCCTTTCTACACATCATGTTTGAGTCTGGTGGATCCCACAAAGCATTTTGGCCATGTGCGCAATACATTAAATTAACATTTATTGAATGGTGAATATTATTATTGTGGCATTTCCATCAATATTGAATGTTTGCCATCAGAGCTGTGATGCAACATATTTTTTTGAATAGACGTACGCAGCCACACTGGATGAAGTCGTGTGCAACCAAGTGTGAAACTTACATGCACACAGGTACTTTGTACAATACATTATATACTAACTTCATGTGACAAGATTTAAAAGACTCGCTTTCATTCATCTTTAATTCAATGGTCCAGACTTAGTCAAAATGGAGTAACACATTGCAGTATGACAGAGTGGCTAGCCATGCAATTGGCAGCATGATAAAAATAAAGTGAATCCTTGGCATCCCATCTTCCACGCCATAAATAATTGATTTGCTGCTTTTATTTCTCTGCTGTAAAATTGCTACTGATATGAATAGACGGGATATGAATTTGTATAAGAACTGCTCAAAATGAATGTAATGGCTGGATTGCACTGCACTACAAAGCAGTGAATTGGTCAAATTACAACCAAACAGATATTTATGCAACAGTGCTGTGATTATTATTATTTTTTTTTTTAATTCACTTTTCCTTTTTCAGAGTGTAAATGTCAAAGACGAGGCGGTGTAGCTTTGAGGCAAGAGGGGCAAAGTCTAAAGGAGATGTGTGGGAAATGTTTTTTACAGAGAGAGTGGTGGATGCTTGGAAGACATTGGCAGGAATAGTGGTGGAGACAGATATAGTGGTATTTCAGAGACTTTTAAATAGACACATGGATATTCAAGGAATGGTGGGATGTGGATCACGTGCAGGCAGTTTAAATTGGCATCATGATCAGTAGAACATTGTGGGCCAAAAGGTCTGTTCCTGCACTGTACTGTCTATGTTTTATATTCTATGTTTAATTTTCAGGATGTTGGTCTCACTTTTTTTTGTGAGACCAGTTATTAAGTTTTACACCACTTTACATGCGCGTTAAGATTGGAATCACATTCATGGCATCCCAAATAAAGGAAGCAGGTATCCTTCTCTGAGATGGGCTTGGAGGTGCTCAGATGTTCCAAGGTCAGGGAGCCATCAGAACAGGTCAACGGCTGCAGCTCCAACAAGCTGGTCACGGAGAATGGCACGAATTGTGATGTGTTGGCTTTAGTAAGATGGAGTTTGATGATAGCCTATCTATGTGGAGACTGAGCTAAAAGGTGAGCAAAGCAGATAAATATAAAATCTTACTAAAAGATGTAAGACCAAAGTTGAGCCAATGCACATAATAGTTGCAGGCCAAGGGGATGTCAAAAAGATCCAGTAATACCAAGCCCAAGGTTGTAGGAAATTCAAATGGCAGTAAATGGAAAGGTGATATTCCTAAATGTGGAGTTCTAGTGCCAGTTGGTAACAACACCATGGAACGTGCCTTTTAGAAATTTTCTTAAACCAAGGGTTTTCAGGGTTGACTATTCAAGTGTCCACCAATAAGAATATGTTTACTTCAGTGCAGAGTAGCTTGCAAACAAATACTCTCAACACTGTCAGTGAGATGCATAGAAGAAGATATCCATGGAGGAAGTGTCTGCAGAGGCCACCTTGAGGTGCATAGTCAAAGTTTAGGTGCGTTGCCTCGAGAGGCCAGATATGCAGTTCAGGGTGAGATGTCCTTTAGGGGCATTTTGGCTAAGATTGGGACAATGATCTTGGTATTTCTGAGTAATGTGAATATACGTCATCCTCAGTAACTGGCAGTTCAAAAGTGGAAACTGTGATTTGCCCGGGTGACTCAAGGTTGTTTCACCAAAGAGTTAGCACAATTGCCGTACTGTTGCGAGAATCCATTGTTGAAGTGGAAAGTGAGAAACATGACATGTGCGGTTGCAGTGAGTCATTCCTATCAAGTCAGATGTTGCCGCTGCAGTGGATCATGCGGCAAGAGTTTAGGAAATTGCACTGGGACTACCAGCCTGCTGTCACTCACACTTACTAAATGGGATGAACACAAGCTCAGAGTTAGCTGGATGCCTGGAAGGCGAAATTTGTTGTGAAGGTAACTCAAGAGCTATGAAGATTCTGTGCCTGAAGCTTTGTTAAAAGGCCTAGACATACTAATGACAGGTAGTCTTTAAGAAGACAAAAATTAAAACATGCTATTGTTGAGTTTATGGATCTGGGGATACATTTGAAGCAATGTACAGTTGTAATTACTGAAGATGTCAGTGAATATTTTGGTCTGTATTAAAGGTAGGCAAAAATGCTGGAGAAACTCAGCGGGTGAGGCAGCATCTGTATTAAGCTCAATGGTTACAATTGGTTACAATAAATGCAACTATGAATTATGATTATGTGTCATCAGGAGAATAATTGTAAAGGAAGATGTACGATTAGTTATGTATGAACCCTCTTGAAAAGTTGATCTGTTGAAAATGTTTGGTACCAGAAACATGGATAGAAGATTGGCCGACTGTCAGAAGGCAGAGCGGGAATAAAGGAGGCCATTTCTGATTGACTCTGATGGCTAGTGGTGTTCAAGCAATCAGTCAATCATGATGGGGTTTGGTGTTTGATCTGCTACTAATCACGTTATATATTAATAATCTGAATGATGGAATTGATGTTTTTATGGCCAGGTTTGTGGATGATACAAAGATAGGTAGAGGGGCAGGTATTGTTAAGGAAGCAGGGAATCTGCAGAAGGACTTGGACAGGCTTGGAGAGTGGGCAAAGTGAACGGTCATGCGCTTGGATGGAAGGAATAAAGGCGTAGACTATTTTCTAAATGGGGAAAGGATTCAGAAATCATAGGTGCAAAGTGACATGGGAGTGCTGGTGCGGAATTCTCAAAGGTTAATTTGTAGTTTATGTCGGCAGTTAGGAAGGCAAATGGAATGCTTGCCATTTTTAAGGAAGTAGAATATAAAAGTAAGGATGTAATGTTGAGGCTTTATAAGGTGCGGGCAGGGCAATATTTGAAATATTGTGAGCAGTGTTGTGCTTCATATCTGAGGAAGGATGTGCTGGCTTTGGAGAGGATTCAAAGGAGGTTTACAAGAATTATCCCAGGGATGTTTGAGTTAACATGTGATGAGTGTTAGAACTCTCTGCGCCTGTACTTGCTGCAGTTTAGATGGATGAAGGGTGATATCATTGAAAGCTACTGAATAATGCCTTGATAGAGTGGATGTGGAAAGGATGTATCCAGAGATGGGGATGTCGAGAAGCAGAGGGCACAGGCTCAGAATAAAAGGAGTAACCTTTAGAATGGACATGAGGAGGAATTTCTTTGGGCGGTGAATCTGTGGAATTCATTGCTCCAGATGGCTGTGGAGGCCAAGGCAATGGGTATTTTAAAAGCGAAGATTGATGGGTTATTAAAAGGATTAAAGATTACGGGGAGAAGGCAAGAGAAAGGGGTTGAGAGGCAAAAATAAATTAGCCATGATCGAATGGCAGAGTACTGCTCCAATGTCTTATGGTCTAACCTATGACCACACCAGTCACCATGCTACTGTACTGATCCACTTGGCTCAATGTGATCTACATTTGTTTGAAGTCGCTTGTATTCATTTCTCACGGCGCCGACCTGTAGGGGGTATGGCTGCCTAGCCTGCAGCTGTCTGTTTTTTCATCTTTTTTCTTATTTTTAGTTAGTTTAGTGTTTTGTTTTTGAGGAGTTCTAGCTTTTTTATGTGTGGGGGAGGGGGGGGGGGAAGGGGGAAACTAATTTTCAGGGTCCCTACCTGGTCGGAGATGCAGCTTTTCTCCGGGCTGCACTTTCGACCCGTCCTCGCGGCCTACCAGTGGGCCTGGAGCGGCGTTTCCTGAAGGGATCGCCCGGGGCATCGGCGGCATCGGCTGCGGACCTGCGGGTCCGAGGAGCGAGGGGACCGCCCTGAACCTCGGCATCGGCAGCGGCGGCGGCGGCATCGGCATCGGCGGCGGCGGCACCGGCACCGGCATCGGCGGCGGCGGCACCGGCATCGGCGGCGGCGGCACCGGCATCGGCGGCGGCGGAGCTGCGGGTGTGAGGACGGCGGTGCAGCGCTGGAGCGCCATTGCGGGGCGGGCGTTGCCTTGCCTGGGTCGCCGCGCTGGAACTCCGGTGAGCTGGGACCCGCGTTAAAAACATCGCGGAGCTGCGGGCTGCGGCGCTGAAACTTTCCATCGGGAGCCTGGGATCTCGCGACGAGATCGCCAGTTGAGCTCCATTCGGCGCGGCCTTGTCGGCTCCGGAAGCCACGGTCTCGAGTAGGGAGGCGGCCGTTCCAGGGTTCCCAAGCCGCTGAAAGGACTCTCCCGACGCCGGAACATCATCACCCGGCGAGGACGGCCTGGAACATCGGGCCTCCGTGAAGGCAACTGTGGAGGCCTCAATAGGCCCGACTATGGGTGAACATTGGGGATGAGACTGGACTTTGTGCCTTCCCCCATAATGGGAACCATTGTGGGGGGATGTTTTTATGTTTTTATGTTGAAGCTATTTATTATTGCTATGTTTGTATTCTTTTTTATGTGCTGCATTGGCAAAAAGAATTTCACTACACCTAGGTGTATGTGACAATACATTCAACCTTTCAACCTTTCAACCTTTGAACCTTTGATTGTTAAAATTAAGGAATAGTTATATTTCCCAGCAATAAAATACATTTCCAGGATTCTGACATTTTTTAAGAGGAGACTTTGTCCAGAGCTGGAATCAGCCTACGTTCTGTGGACAGTTCAGAAAATATAAAATTCTCCATTTGAGTTGCTCTAATATTTCTTCACAATCTGGGGTGGAAGATTGCAACCTTCACGTGGTCCGCCCTGTTTCGACTAACGCAATCAACTCGATGTGCACAAACGGAAGATCAAATAGAACAAGTTGGCCTACAACTTCAGGCTGTGCAAGCCACACGAAAGAAGAAGAAGACAGTGCAATCTGTGGTTAGATTATAGGTCACACAGACAATTTCAGATTGGGGTGCTTTTGAAAACATACATCCTCCAAAAAAATCTACTTTGCACTTTGTGTCAATATGCTACATATTTGTTTCGAGAAGAAATGTTTAGATAGATAGATAGATAGATAGATAGATAGATAGATAGATAGATAGATAGATAGATAGATAGATAGATAGATAGATAGATAGATAGATAGATAGATAGATAGATAGATAGATAGATAGATAGATAGATAGATAGATAGATAGATAGATAGATAGATAGATAGATAGATAGATAGATAGATAGATAGATCCTTTATTGTCATTCAGACCTTTCGGTCTGAACGAAATTATGTTGCCTGCAGTCATACACAGAATCAATAATAACTAAACATACAATAAACACAAATTAAACATCCACCACAGTGAGTTCACCAAGCACATCCTCACTGTGATGGAGGCAAAGTCTTAGACTCCGTCTCTTCCCTCCTTGTTCTCCCTCTGCGCTGAGGCGATTGATCCAGGCCGAAGCTGCCGCTCTCCAGTCCAGCGGACCTCCGTGGTGTTGTCGCCGCCGCCGAAAGCCGGAACGCCGTCTCAGCATCAGCCACAGCATCAGCTCCGGGTCGCCGCCCCAGCTCCAGGTCGCCGCCACAGCTCCAGGTCCCGCAGTCTCCGCTCCAGGCCGCCGCCCCAGCTCCAGGTCCCGCACTCTCAGCTCCAGGCCGCCACCCCAGCTCCAGGTCCCCAGCTCCAGGTAAAGCGACAAGTGCAGCATTTCCTGCGGTTGCAAGGGAAAGTGCCAGGAAAGGGGGTGGTTTGGATGGGAAGGGATAAATTGACCAGGGAGTTACGGAGGGATCGGTCTCTGTGGAAAGCAGACAGGGGAGGAGATGGGAAGATATGGCCAGTGGTGGGAGCCCGTTGGAGGTGGCGAAAATGTCGGAGGATTATTTGTTGTATGTGACGGCTGGTGGGGTGGAATGTGAGGACAAGGGCGACTCTGCCCTTGTTATGAGTGGGGGGGTGGAGAGTGAGAGCAGAGTTATGGGATATAGAAGAGCCCTGGTGAGAGCCTCATCTATAGTAGAAGTCAAGTCAAGTTTATTCATCACATACACATACGAGATGTGCAGTGAAATGAAAAGTGGCAATGCTTGAGGATTGTGCAAAAAAACTACAAAACAGAATGGAACAGAATCACATATTCACATATTATGTATTTGTGGGAGGGAAAAAAAGAAAAAAAAGAAAAAACAGCAATTTGAAAAAGATATCACACAACAGTAAATTAATACAGT
Organism: Amblyraja radiata; assembly: GCF_010909765.2. Taxonomy (NCBI): domain Eukaryota; kingdom Metazoa; phylum Chordata; class Chondrichthyes; order Rajiformes; family Rajidae; genus Amblyraja; species Amblyraja radiata. The sequence goes on from NC_045971.1 coordinate 21,931,953, forward strand.
AAAGTGAGTCCCTGGTGAGATAAGAGTTTACAGTCCTAATGGCCTCTGGGAAGAAACTCCATCTCATCCTCAAGAGGGGGTGAAAGCTGTAAAAGAGATGTGGGGGCAGGACAAAGCCTGACAAGTGATATGTTCAATTCGCTGCCATATTTTCCACGTTGCAAAAGTAACTACATTTCAAAAGTATTTTATTAGCTGTAAAGCATTGTACGTGCTCCTGATGATGTACTAGTCATTATTTCCATCCTTGCTGATTTATATGAGTTGCAGTACCGGAATCATCTCCAGGGTTGACAATGACATATACATTTTAACATAATGTATAACTTTTAAAATTGAACTGGATACATTTTAAAAGAGAAAATTCCACAAAGTGGAGAAAAAAAATTAAGGAGACTAATTAGATTGTTTCTTCAAAGGACTAACATAGATATGAAGTGAAAAGTTTAGTTTAGTTTAGAGATACAGCGTGGTAACAGTCCCTTCAGCCCACCGTGTCCGCAACGACCAGTGATCTCCGCATATTAACACTATCCTACACACATTAGGGATAATTTTACATTTACACCAAGCCAATTAACGCACAAATCTGTACGTCTTTGGAGTGTGGGGGGAAACCGAGGATCTTGGTCATGGGGAGAAAGTACAAACTCCGTACTGACAGCACGCATCAGGATCGAACCCGGGCCTCCGTAAGGCGGCAACTCTACCGCTGCGCCACCGTGCCGCTTCAGATTTCCTATGTTGTCAAATTTTTATGATGATATGTAATGGTTCGTAATTCTAACATGGTGGGGTCCAGCAAACAAATTTGTGCTGAGCTTCTTTTCGAAGACAAGGCAAAAATGAAGAAAGAGCAGAACAAAAAGCCATCAGATATAAAAGATTAGATCTGAAGGTGAAATCTGCCATTAAATCCAGTTCCTCTAAAAATACATCAGATGCAGTTACACATAACGACAAAAAGAGCCTTGACCACAGTCCATGACTTCTCATAACCTCTTGTCCTGTTACTGCCATTGCAGCAACATAACGGAAATATATTTTGTAGTCTTGGGCCAAGTGACAAGAACATTGAGGACAATGCTATACTGTTTTAGCTGCATGACTTCCTTTCTCTGATAAAATGCAGTGCTATTTTCTGATGGTATGCACTGATGCTGTGTACTTCGAAAATGTGCAAAACTCAATTTTCAAATTTCTCAAATTTTTAATATTATAAAAAGATCACTCAAGCTTAAAAATAAAAAAAAAAGTAATTAAATGAGGAGGTCAGGTTCTTAAATAGCTTATGCTTATAGGACGAAGATAGACACAAAAAAGCTGGAGTAACTCAGTGGGTCAGACAGCATCTCTGGAGAAAAGGATTTGGAGACGTATCAGGTCGAGACTCTTCTTCAGTCTGAAGAAGGGTCTTGCCCCGAAACATCACCTATTCCTTTCCTCCAGAGATGTTGTCTGACCCGTTGAGTTACTCCAAGCTTTTTGTGCCTATCTTCAGTTTAAACCAGCATCTGCAGTTCCTTCCTGCACATTAAGCTCATAGGACGATGATTTACCAGAAACATCAACAGCAAGGAATGATATGCACTGATAATATGTACAGCAGAAATAAATCATCGTAATTTACTGCTTCAATGCTGGGATTTTATGCAGGAATTATTTATGTTGCTTGTTAAGGTTATCTGAAAAAGCTCTGGCAGGAAAGTGGGAACTTATTTTTGAATAGAGCTGTATTTTACATTCACAACCAGAAGAGGTATTTGGCTGCAGAGCAAGGCTCTCAAAATACAGGGACATATTGAGGGCAATTTCCTTACAGACGCTTCCTTGTCACCTCTTTTTGACAGAAATATTCTATGGCTTTATTCACTTTTGAACTTCTGAACACGAACCATGTCCCTCTTTATAGCATTTTATTGGCCACTTAATTTTGAAGGGCAGCCTTCTGAGATGGTGGGTGCCAATTCTGGTCAGTTTATTGAGGGTTTTACAACACTGCCGTGTGACTATAGGTGAAGTGTGCCTTTTAAATAATGCACAATATGAGCCTTTAGCATTCTTAGGGTCATTTCTTTGTGTGTGACTGAATGCTACCAGCAGTGATTCAGACTAGTAAGGATGAAAGTACAAGTTCAAGTTCAAGTGAGTTTATTGTCATGTGTCCCTGATAGGACAATTAAATTCTTGCTTTGCTTCAGCACAACAGAACATAGTAGGCATTGACTACAACACATGAATAAATAAACTGATAAAGTACAAATAACAGATAATGGGTTATTAATGTTCAGAGTTTTGTCCGAGCCAGGTTTAATAGCCTGATGGCTGTAGGGAAGTAGCTATTCCTGAACCTGGTCATTGCAGTCTTCAGGCTCCTGTACCTTCTACCTGAAGGTAGCAGGGAGATGAGTGTTTGGCCAGGATGGTGTGGGTATTTGATGATACTGCCAGCCTTTTTGAGGCAGCGACTGCGATAAATCCCCTCGATGGAAGGAAGGTCAGAGCCGATGTTGGACTGGGCAGTGTTTATTACTTTTTGTAGTCTCTTCTTCACTAGGGCGCTCAAGTTGCCAAACCAAGCCACGATGCAACCGGTCAGCATACTCTCTACTGTGCACCTGTAGAAGTTAGAGAGAGTCCTCCTTGACAAACCGACTCTCCGTAATCTTCTCAGGAAGTAGAGGCGCTGATGTGCTTTTCTTGATCATTGCATCAGATAAGGATAAGAGTATAATCTTGGTGGCATCTTATTTGGGTGACATTCTACATTTGAAGTTCTAGCCCGAGGCTTGTCGTTTTAACAATACAGGCAAAATGGGAGAAAACTAGATGGGCGTTGATAAATGATTGCAGTTTGTATAACTTTAAAAATATTTGTAATTGATGTTTGTAGTTTAGGATTGAGCCAACCAAATAATAACATCAACATGTGTAGGAAGGAACTGCAGATAGTGGTTTACACTGAAAATAGACACAAAATGCTGGAATAACTCAGCGGGACAGGCAGCATCTCTGGAGAGAAGGAATGAGCGATGTTTCGGGTCAAATCCCCTCTTCTAACTGAGCGTCAGGGGAGAGGGAATCCAGTGAAATGGGAGGGTCAGGTGTGAAAACAACAGGTCAAAGCAGGTGATGATGATAAGAAAATGTAGAATGGGGAAGTTGACATCACGGCATACAATCAGTAATATTTAATCAGGAAGACAGTAGAACTAGTCGGAGAACTCGGATGGGGGAGGGATGGAGAGTGGGAAAGCAAAGATGACGAAGTTAGAGAAATCAATATTCATACAGCTGGGTTGTAAACTGCCCAAACAAAATATGACCTACTGTTCCTCCAATTTAATCCAACATCAACATGTTGTCAACTGCTTCATCAACAAAGCATTCATGATACCTTTTTAAACTGAAAAGAATTCTCCTTTGCAGTTCACAATCTAAAAATTGATGAATCTGTATTTTTAAAACATGACAAAGATGTGATAAGTTGGCAAGTTGTTCCAAAGATGCTTAAATTAGTAAAAGTAATGGTTCAGATATTAACTTTTCAAAACTGTCCTATAAACTATTTGAATTGTTAAGATTTGCATGGATAAAAAAGACTTCTTAACTTGTAGAAGAAAAACAAACTTTCTTGCAAGTTTTTAAACCTTCAGTTCAGAAATTCCTTTTTTCTAAACAGCAGCACTTGTAAATGAAAATTCATTATATATGCAGGAAATATGTGAAGGTCGTGGTAAAGTGGGATGAAACACAAGTTTCAGAAATTGTTCGAAACCTTTTCAGGCTCCCAGTTTGAATCCACCTCATGAAAAGTTCACATGATCTAAAATAGTGCAATGCAATCTGAGAATTCTGATCCCCAGTTGACGAGTGGAATAAAACTGCCTATTACCGAACAACTTTAGTCGGCTGAAGGCTGTGCTGGGAGTAGAGAATTAATTTTTGATGTAACTGCTGTGATGGGTGCCGTTTTGACTACTGGCATAAAATAAATGCTTGGAGTAACACGATGGTATCCTGGAGTGTTCTTGGCTTGTTTGTTACCTGACATGGAAGAAAGGTTTACTGCTCAGAAGAAGAAGTTTATTCGTTCAGTCTGAAGTAAAGTCACCTTCACTAATTCAATAATGTAAAACCAGACTGCTTGCCCAGAGAAGGTTGTGAGAAGTAGAAAAATATTCTTACATTCTGTACTTGGTAGTCCATTAAATAAACAATAAACAAACTGCCGGAGGAACTCAGCGAGTCAGGGCAGCATCTGTGCAAGGAATGGATGGATAATGTTTCGGGTCAGGATCATTTTTCAGACTGATGGAGTTGGGGGGAAAAGCTGAAAAGAGAGGTGAGGCCAGGACCAAACCTGGTGAGTGATAGGTGGATATGGGTGAGGAGGGGGTGACTGGCAGATGGGTGGAGAAAGTGGCAAAGGCTAGAGGTAAAAAAGGGACAAAAAGGATGTTGTCGTGAGACCAGACAGGTTGAGCAAATAAGATTTTTTATTTTTAATAAAAATGAACAACGAAAGCCCGTGAAGTTCGCGAGTCTGTCTGCACTAACAATAATAAGCTGCTGTCGCTTGGAGGAGCGCTGACTAATTGACGGACACACCCCAAAAGCCCGTGAAAACTGACACCCCACAGTCACATGACCACAACGTCCAATGAGGAGGGTTTTGCCCTCTCCACCCCACCACTAGCTGCCGCTACAGGACCTCCCCCCCAGAACCCGAGGAGAGGAAACGAGCGGACGTCCGAATGATCAGCCCAGACTGAGTGGAGACAGGAGGATCAGGCACAACCGGCACCACGGGCAGAGCAGAAGGGACTGGCACAACTGGCGCCCCAGGTAGAACAGGGCAAACAGGCGGAAAAGGGGAAACAGGCACAACAGGTGCAACCGGGGAACAGGGCGCGGCCAGCGGACGACCCCTACGCCAGGGTTGGGCCAGCACCACTGGGCTGTCGATATCCAAATGAGCAGGCTTGAGGGAGGCCACCGACGCAATCTCCTCATGACCCCCGACATCCAATACAAAAGTCGCGACCCCAGGCCGCAACACCCGGATAGGCCCCTCATAAGGCCTCTGGAGCGGAGTACAATGCGAGTCCCTGTGAACAAAGACGGGAAGTGGGGACGGGTGCCAGGACCCCCACTCTCTCACGCAAACGTGCCAGCTCAGACAAGGCAGGATCCGGCGACCCCCGAGCCGCTGGAAGGATTTCCCCAGGCACCCACAGCGGCGCACCATACACCAGCTCCGCGGAAAACATGTCCTAATCTGCCTTAGGAGCCGTGCGGATCCCCAGCAACACCCAAGGTAATTGGTCTACCCAATCCAGGCCAGTGAGCCGCGCCTTCAACGCCGACTTCAAATGCCTGTGGAAGCGTTCGATCAACCTGTTGGCCTGTGGGTGATACGCGGTGGTATGATGCAGCTGCGCACCATACAACTGAGCCATGGCCGACCACAAGGCAGAGGTGAACTGCGCCACCCAGTTGGCCGCGAGAGCCCGGGCACAATTAGCAGCGGAGGTGTCGGACAGCGGAATAGCTTCAGGCCACCGTGTGAAAGGATCCACAACCGTGAGCAGGTGAGTGGCACCATGAGACGACGGCACAAAACAGTAGGAAGGAACCACGAAATCCTGAAGCGGCGCACGAACATGCCGCTGGACATTAGACGTCTGGCAAGGAATGCAGGCCCTGGCCCATGCTGCAACCTGCTTCCGAAGGCCATGCCACACGAACTTGGCCGCCACCAGTGCAGAAGTCGGCCGGATGGAAGGATCAGCCAGTCCATGAATAGAGTCGAAAACTCTCCTCTGCCAAGCAACCGGAACGACAGGTCGCGGCCGGCCGGTGGAAGTATCGCACAGGACCGCCACCTCTGCAGAGCCGAACGGCACATCGGCCAACACCAAACCCGATGCAGCAGTACGATATCCTTGCATCTCGTCACCGTCGCGTTGGGCAGCAGTGAGCACAGCATAATCCAACCCCGGGGCGACGGACAGCACAGCGTGGTCAGCAGGGGGGAGACAAAGCATCGGCCACTAGAATCAGCTTGCCGGCCATGTGTCGAACATCAGTTGTAAACTCAGAAAGGAAAGCCAGGTGCCGCTAATTCCAAGCAGACCGGGGATCAGACGCCTTCGCAAAGGCAAACGTAAGAGGTTTGTGGTCCGTAAAGGCGGTAAATGTCTTGCCCTCCAGAAAATACTGGAAATGTCGACCGCCAAATAAAGAGCCAACAGCTCAATGTCGAAATCACTGTAATTGCGCTCAGGAGGGCGTGGGTGCCGGCTGCAGAAAGCGAGTGGTTGCCAACGACCACCGATGAACTGTTCGAGGATCCCTCCGACAGCAGCATCAGAAGCATCCACGGTAAGGGCGGTAGGGGCCATGGCCCGCTGGTACACCAGCAACGTGCCCGCAGCTAGCGCCTCCTTGGCACCCTCGAAAGCGGTGTCAGTCTCGGTGGTCCACACGAGATCCCGCGGCTTACTGGCCAGGCACGGGAACAAAGGCCGCATGTTCCTAGCCACCGCTGGCATGAAACGATGGTAAAAGTTCACCATTCCCACAAACTCCTGCAGACCCTTGACGGTAAGCGGCCGAGAAAACCGCCAAATCGCCCCCACCTTGCAGGGAAGAGGCGTAGCACCCTGTGGGGTAACGTGGTGTCCCAGGAAGGAGATGGAGCTGAGACCGAACTGGCACTTGGCGACGTGAATGACCAAACCATGATCCCGGAGCTGCTGGAACAGCGTGCGGAGGTGCTCACAGTGTTCGCGATGAGAACGGTTGGCGACCAGAATGTCATCGAGGTTCACGAAAACAAAGTTTAAACCATGAGCAACCATGTCCATCAAACATTGAAAAGCCTGCAAGGCGTTGTTAAGTCTAAAAGGCATCCGCAGCCACTCAAACAGGCCAAACGGAGGAATGATAGCAGTCTTGGGCACATCATCAGGGTATCTGATGGTAGCCACGAACCTGATCGACCTTCGAAAATATGGTAGCACCATCCAGGTGAGCCGTGAAATCCTGGATATGCGGGACCAGGTAGCGATCGGCGGTCTTGACATTATTCAGGCGCCGATAATCCCCACATGGCCGCCACACCCCGGACGATTTAGGAACCATATGAAGTGGGGAAGCCCAAGGGCTGTCGGAACGCTTCATGTCCCCCATGTGCCGGACTCCTCTCGCGCTAAACGTAACTTGTCGGGCGGGAGGCGGCCGCCTGAGCATGTAGTGGAGGGCCAGCGGTGAGTATGTGATGCACCACCCCATGCCTTGGTGCCGCCGAATGGAATCGCAGGGTCAGGATCTCCGGGAACTCCGCCAGGATCGGGACATAAGCCCCGCCCACATCCAACACAGACCCGAGCTGCGGATCGGGAGCAACCATGGGCCGCAAGGCCACAGGCTGGCGGCAGGCCGGAGGAATGACGTGCTGGCCCCAGACGTCCACCATGAGGGAATAAGCCCACAGAAAATCGGCCCCGAGCAACGGGTGGGACAAATCGGCGACTGTGAAGGGCCACGAATAACGCTGAGAATCGAGGACAGACGAAACAGTCCGAGTCCCATATAAGCAAATGGGGCTGCCACTAAGTCAGGGCGGGGCCACTCTTACCAGCACGGGTATCGAGGCCGGTCGAAGGTATGATGCTGATCTCAGTCCCAGAGTCCACGAGGAAGCGAAGCACAGAATGGCGATCCCTGACGTTCTGGCCGACCGCGATGGCCTCTACTGGCGATCGGCCGAGGCATTTCCCGAAAACGAGCAAAAGGCGCGACATTAGTGGGCCTCCGCACCCCAGCGTTGGTGGTAATAACACCACTGGCGCTTACTGCAACCACGGCGGTGGATGGCGAGCCAGCAAAGTCATCCCGAGGAGGAACAGTCCGGTGAGGCCGCTGTGACGATGGCACGGACACCCGGCTGATGGAACCACCATACTGTAGCGGGACGCATCCGCAACGATCTGGCGGAGATCAAACTGGGCCTCGATGTGTGTTAAGTACGACCGCGTTCTGTTGGGTGGGCGAGTCATCGAAGTTCTCGTTGACATACATGGCGAGAAAAAAATTCCAAAAACCTTTGGATCGTTGGGGTCACCAAATGTGGTGAGACCAGACAGGTTGAGCGAAAAGGTTTTTTATTTTAAATAAAAATGAACAACGAAAACCCGTGAAGTTCGCGAGTCTGTCTGCACTAACAATAATAAGCTGCTGTCGCTGGGAGGAGTGCTGACTAACTAACGGACACACCCCAAAAGCCCGCGAAAACCGACACCCCGCAGTCACATGACCGCACTGACCAATGGGGAGGGTTCTGTCCTCTCCTCCCCACCACTAGGTGCCGCTACAATGTCAGATAAAGAGAGAAGAGGCGATGTGAATTGTAAAGCTGGAAGTTGGAATGGGAGTGGTGAAAAAGAGGAATGATAAAGGGAAATGTACGACTTGGGGATTGGAGATGCGTGTACAGAGGGGAAAGGAGCAGGGTGAATAGTGTGGTGGAAGAAATGTGTGTGAACTAGAAATGGGGATGGGGGCCGAGGAAAGAGTGAGGGAGCGGTGTTAGAGTGGGGAAGCTGAAAAGGAGCTGAACATTACCTGGTGGTACACAAAAATGTTGGAGAAACTCAGCGGGTGCAGCAGCATCTATGGGGCGAAGGAAATAGGCAAAGTTTCGGGCCAAAACCCTTCTTCAGGCTTTCGGCCCGAAACGTTGCCTATTTCCTTCGCTCCATAGATGCTGCTGCACCCGCTGAGTATTTCTCCAGCATTTTTGTGTACCTTCGATTTCCAGCATCTGCAGTTCCTTCTTGAACATTACCTGATCAGGTTACCAACACCACATGTAAGCAGAATGATTAATCACCCCACAGGAATTTCAGTCTCCTGCCAGTAACCCTCCAGATTTTCCCAGGGCCTTTGGAGAGTTATCTTGGGAGACTCAAGTTCCTAAGTTGTTATTTTCCTCAGATATTGAGGTGATTTCAAGGTATCTTGGATTCGAGAGTCCTGGGATTATTTCCCTGGACCAATTTGTAAATAAAATTCAATTGACCATGTTGCAAGTATCCATGCATTGTGGAACTTTATTATTACACCAGGATGTGAAATAAGACAGGAATGCCTTGGATTAATCACGTCTGGAGATGCCACAATCATCAGTTGATTGAAGTCTTGATGGAGATTTAATTAATTATAGGAGAGATCTGGAATCTGCCTAAGTTTGAATTGGAGACTCAGTTAATTTACAAAAGATACTCGACTCCGGGCCATAGAGCATAGAACAAGACAGCGCAGGAACAGGTCCTTCGGCCCAAAATGTCACACATGATGCCAAATTAAACTAATCTCCTCTGCCTGCGAGTGATCCAAATCCCTCCACCCCCTGCATATGCATATGCCTATCCAAAAGCCACTTAAATATCTGCCTCCACCACCACCCCTGGCAGCGGGTTCCAGGTACCTACCCCACTCTCTAAATAAAACTAGGCCCATAAATCCCCTTTAAAGTTTGCCCCCTTCACAAAGCTATACCTTCTACTTCTCAATATTTCTACCCTGGACAAAGGTTTTATCTGTCTGCCCACTCAACTGCCTTCCTCCAGCCCCAACCCCCATCCCTGCCGCAGGCCCAACACTCCAGAGCTTCAAACGGCGATCCAGGTAAGGCATCGCCCGCTCCGCGGTGAATCCAATATGTATTTTAAAACCAACTGTTTAATGACAACATACAGTAGGATCTAAAAGTGTCACACTGTCACTGTCGGTAGTCATGGTCCTCTAGTCGTGGGGTTGGGGGATGGGGAGGGGGGGGGGGGGCCTCACAAGTGAAATAGCTTAGGGCCTCTCTTCATCTAAATCCAGCCCTGTGGAGTGGTGTACAATATGCTCTGAACAGAGACTTCTTCACTACATCTGTACACGCACTAAACTTGCGTGTGCTTGTGCATACATCATACGGCGTTGCCTATAAATATCCTCATCATCTGTCATTTGTTCTGTACTAAAATATCCAAGATATTTGACCTTTTCACAGACACAAAGATCATTTTCAGACAATTTAAAATCAGGACATTTTAGACATTTATCCTCTTTGGTTCTGCAGATCATAACAGCACTCTTACCAGTATTATATTTAATATCATGTTCCACATCATACATAGAAGTTGTTGCATTTTAATGCGGAAAGATCAGCTAATTTTCCAACTGGCTGACAAGCTAATAACACTGCTGGATAGCTGTTATGACCATAGGAATTGGTCACCTCAAACCTGAGGGGTTTGGAGTTTAAATTATTGTGAAACACAGGTGAAACTATTAGTTTGCCATTCTCACCTCTGCACTGAACATGTGAAATAGATTTAGTTACTATGACAAAGGATGAATTACTCCCTGTTTCCCGAACAACACAAGATATACTGAGTGAATGCAAGGATCAACCACTTTTGGATAGAGGACTGATAGCAGAGCTCATTTTTAGTCAAGTCAAGTTTATTCGTCACATACACATACGAGATGTGCAGTGAAATGAAAAGTGACAATGCTTGCGGATTGTGCAAAAACAAAACTACAAAACAGAATGGACCAGAATCACATATTCACATATTACATATTTGTGGGAGGAAAAAAAGAAAAAAACAGCAATTTTAAAAAGACACCACACACCATTAAATTGGTTCAGTAAAGTTAGTCCCTGGTGAGATAGGAGTTTACAGTCCTAATGGCCTCTGGGAAGAAACTCCTTCTCATCCTCTCCGTTTTCACAGCATGGCAACGGAGGCGTTTGCCTGACCGTAGCAGCTGGAACAGTCTGTTGCTGGGGTGGAAGGGGTCTCCCATGATCTTGTTGGCTCTGGAGTTGTACCTTCTGACGTATACTTCCTGCAGGGGGGGCGAGTGAAGTTCCCATAGTGCGTTCGGCCGAACGCACTACTCTCTGCAGAGCCTTCTTGTCCTGGGCAGAGCAGTTCCCAAACCAAATTGTGATGTTTCCGGACAAGTTGCTTTCCACAGCTGCTGAGTAGAAGCACTGGAGGATCCTCAGAGACACTCTGAATTTCCTCAATTGCCTGAGGTGGTAAAGGCGCTGCCTTGCCTTACTCACCAGTGCTGCAGCATGTGATGTCCATGTCAGATCCTCTGAGATGTGGACTCCCAGGTATTTAAAGCAGCTCACCCTATCCACAGTATCCCCATTTATCTTCAATGGTGTGTACGTCCTCGGATGATGTGCCCTCCTAAAGTCCACGATTAGCTCCTTAGTTTTTTTGATAGTCAAGAGGAGGCTGTTGTCCTGACACCAGAGCGCTAGATCAGCCACCTCCTCCCGGTAGGCCTTCTCATCGTTATCGGAGATCAGGTCCACCACCACAGTGTCATCAGCAAACTTGATTATAGATTTGGAGCTGAACCTAGCCACACAGTCATGTATGTACATGGAGTACAGTAGGGGCTGAGGACGCAACCCTGGGGGGATCCTGTGCTCAGGGTGAGGGACTTCGATGTATTTCCTCCCATTTTGACTACCTGGGGGCCTGGCGGTGAGAAAGTCCAGGGCCCAGGCACACACGGGGGTGTTGAGCCCCAATTCCAGCAGCTTTTCAGCAAGTCTGGTGGGGATTATCGTGTTGAAGGCTGAACTGAAGTCGATGAACAGCATCCTCACATAGCCCCCCTTTTGGCTGTCAAGATGAGAGAGAGCGGTGTGCAGAACCTGGGAGACCGCATCGTCCGTGGATCTGTTCGGACAGTATGCGAATTGTAGCGGGTCCATGTTGCGAGGGATGAAGGCGCAGATGTGTTTCTTGACCAGCTTCTCAAAGCATTTCATGACTACCGAGGTGAGGGCCACCGGACGGTAGTCATTCAGACAAGCTGGGGAGACATTTTTAGGTACAGGTACAATGATGGATCTTTTGAAGCAGGCAGGGACCACGGACTTGGCCAGGGAGAGGTTGAATATTGTAGTGAGCACCGGAGCTAGCTGCGTAACACAAGACTTAAGTACTCGCCCCGAGATGCCATCTGGGCCTACAGCTTTCCGCATGTTCACCCGTGCACAGCTCCAGTGCTTGTGAGGAGTATTCAGGGCCTGCTGTTAACAGGGTGTTTATACTCGGACAGATGTTGGGATTGGTGAAGTTATTAATTCAAGAAGTACACTATCTTAAATCAGGCATCTCAGAGATTAAACGTACAAACTATTTCCAACTCCAGTTTCGCCTCTTTTATTCCAGGAAAGGGTTTAAGTTTAGTCACACTTTGCTTGATCTAATTACCAACACCAGCTGGATGCAAAATGGTCAATTGTTTCTCAGGAATTTGAGTCTCCTGCCAACACACCTGGTAACCCTCCAGTGTTGCCCAGGGCAAATGGACTCAAATTACTCTGGAGAGTTACCAGGTATCTTGGGAGGCTGAGGTTCCTGAGGTGTAATTTTCTTCTGATATTGCGGTATAATTGGGACTGGTGCCCTGGGGTTTTTGCCTGGCCATGGAGAAAAGATAACTCAATTTTGTCATGCAGCATGTATCCATGCACTGTGGTACTCGATGTTTTTGATTGCGGTTGGACATTATAGACTGTTTCTAACTTAAAAGGCTTTTTACAGTCACGTCAAATATGTATGCATGATTCTGCGGGATAAGGTAGAAGAGACCCAGGAAGTGCTCTGCAGCACACAATATGAAATCATTTCTGGACTTCTGTCTATGTTTGAAGAATTTGTGCTTATCCATCACTTATCAACAACCCCCTTTCCTCTCACCCCCCCCCCCCCCCCTCCCCCTGCATCTGTGTCTAATGCTGCAAATATTTATTGATCTTGCTCTCCTTAAACTGGAGGGAACGTAAAATTCTCCTGCTCATTTCTAATGCACCAAGACCTGTTCATATATAATGTCTGTACCTGTTGATCTATACTAGGTCCCATTTATGTAATATTTTGGACAGCATCTTTAAAAAAAAAAAATTCAAACCCCTTCATGGTTGAGTCCACCCTCTTTTCAAATTCTAGCATGCTGAACATTAGAGGACTCAGTCGTTATACAATTGATGGCATAGCCTTCAGCTACCAAGGCCTAATCCTCTTGAATTGCCTTTTAAAACCTCTGTTTTATGGTGGCTCTTCAAACTTATCTATTTGACTGAGACTTTGGTCATCAGTTCTAATATTGTCTAGTGCATTATATATGGTAGTGGCAAACTGGTAGAGCTGCTGCCTCACAGTTTTAGAGACCCAGGTTCTATCCTAACCTCATGTGCTGTCCGTGTGAAATTGCCATGTTCTCTTTGTAACCTCATGGGTTTTCTTTGGGGGCTGCAGTTTCCTAAAACTTGCAGGTTGGTAGGTTAATTGGCCATGGAAAATTGCTCCTCATTTTGTGGTGAGCCGAGGAATCTGGGGGGAGTTGATGGAAATGTGAGGAGAATAGATCACAAAGAAAAGTTAATGGGGAAATTAGATTGGTCGAAGAGCTGGATTATACTCAATAAGCCAAAGGTACTTTCTTCTGTTATAAGGAAATATGAAAATAGCAATGTGTTCAGTAATATTCATGTGAAGCACTTATAATATTTTGTTTCGTGAAGGTGTCATTAAATGGAAATGATTGTCCTTGTAGCAGCTGCCAATGCTCGAAGCATCTTGGGGGTCAGAAAAGTGCAGTTTCCCATGGTTATATTTTTAGACGGGTGGACCTTGCTAATTAAATCAGATTTTAAATACTTATTGATTTGCTGTTGTGGGCCATGTTCTCTGAGTGGAAGTTTTGGCAAGGAAAAGGAAGTTTTTAGAAGATAAATAAAGTGACAAAGACTCCAGATGACATGGAGTGAGCAAACATATTTAGAGCCCTTGCAATTGAAGTAGTGAAATGCTGTGTTTATTTTTAAATGATGCACTCTGATCCTATTTTATCTATTCACATTAAGTTGTAATGGAAAAATAAGCATTATAGATGCAGGAATACTCAGGGAGGTTTGTTTAAATCAGCAGGACATCTGTGTTAAACCTAACTCCCACTCTTGCAATGAAGTATGGAGTGTGAACAAAGGCATACGCTTAACTTTGTTTGCCTCGGAAGTTACAAACCTTTTCCAAATTTTATTGTTTAAAACCCAGTGGAGTAATTTAATGATAAGTTTAACTGCATAAAGTATAATACTGCTGGATTCAGTTGTTGAACAGCCTACATATTAATGGATTAGAGCTGATAGAATGGGCGGCACAGTCGCGCAGCTAGTAAAGCTGCTGTCTCACAGCGCCGGAGACCCAGGTTCGATCCTGACTTCGTATGCTGTCTGTGTAAATGTGATCATGGCTGATCATCCCCAATCAGTACCCCGTTCCTGCCTTCTCCCCATATCCCCTGACTCCGCTATTTTTAAGAGCCCTATCTAGTTCTCTCTTGAAAGCATCCAGAGAACCTGCCTCCACCGCCCTCTGAGGCAGAGAATTCCACAGACTCACAACTTTCTGTGAGAAAAAGTGTTTCCTCGTCTCCGGTCTAAATGGCTTACTTCTTATTCTTAAATTGTGGCCCCTGGTTCTGGACTCCCCCAACATCGGGAACATGTTTCCTGCCTCCAGCTTGTCCAACCCCTTAACAATCTTATTTGCTTCAATGAGATACCCTCTCATCCTTCTAAACTCCAGAGTGTACAAGCCCAGCTGCTCTCAGCATATGACAGTCCCGCCATCCCGGGAATTAACCTTGTAAACCTACACTACACTCCCGCAATCGCAAGAATGTCCTTCCTCAAATTAGGGGACCAAAACTGCACACAATACTCCAGGTGTGGTCTCACTAGGGCTCTGTACAACTGTAGAAGGACCTCTTTGCTCCTATATTTGATTCCTCCTGTTATAAAGGCCAACATGCCATTCGCTTTCTTCACTGCCTGCCGTACCTGCATGCTTACTTTCATAGACTGATGTAGAAGGACCACCAGATCCCATTGTACTTCCCCTTTTCCCAACTTGACGCCATTTAGATAGTAATCTGCCTTCCTGTTTTTGCTACCAAAGTGGATAACCTCACATTTATCGGCATTAAACTTCATCTGCCATGCATCTGCCCACTCCCCCAATCTGTCCAAGTCACCCTGCATTCTCATAGCATCCTCCTCACAGTTCACACTGCCACCCAGCTTTGTGTCATCTGCAAATTTGCTAATGTTACTTTGAACTTTGAATCCCTTCATCCAAATCATTGATGTATATTGTAAATAGCTGCGGTCCCAGCATCGAGCCGTGCGGTACCCCACTAGTCACTGCCTGCCATTCTGAAAGGAACCTGTTAATCCCTACTCTTTGCTTCCTGTCTGCCAACCACTTCTCTATCCATGTCAGCACTCTACCCCCAATACCATGTGCCCTAATTTTGCCCACTAATCTCCTATGTGGGACCTTATCAAATGCTTTCTGAAAGTCCAGGTACACTACATCCACTGGCTCTCCCTTGTCCATTTTCCTAGTTACATCTTCAAAAAATTCCAGAAGATTAGTCAAGCATGATTTCCCCTTCGTAAATCCATGCTGACTCGGACCGATCCTGTTACTGCTATCCAAATGTTCGGCTATTTCATCTTCATAATTGTCCCCAGCATCTTACCCACCACCGATGTCAGGCTAATTGGTCTATAATTCCCTGTTTTCTCTCTCCCGCCTTTCTTAAAAGGTGGGATAACATTAGCTACCCTCCAATCCACAGGAACTGATCCTGAGTCTATAGAACATTGGAAAATTATCACCAATGCATCCACGATTTCTAGAGCCACTTCCTTAAGTACCCTGGGATGCAGACCATCAGGCCCTGGGGATTTATCAGCCTTCAGTCCCATCAGTCTATCCAACACCATTTCCTGCCTAATGTGGATTTCCTTCAGTTCCTCCATCACCCCAGATCCTCTGGCCACTACTATATCAGGAAGATTGTTTGTGTCCTCTTTAGTGAAGACAGATCCAAAGTACCTGTTCAACTCATCTGCCATTTCCTTGTTCCCCATAATAAATTCACCTTTTTCTGTCTTCAAGGGTCCAACTTTGGTCTTAACTAATTTTTTCCTCTTCACATACCTAAAGAAGCTTTTACTATCCTGCTTTATATTCTTGGCTAGCTTACCTTCGTACCTCATCTTTTCTCCCCGTATTGTCTTTTTGGTTATCTTCTGGTGTTCTTTAAACATTACCCAATCCTCTTGCTTCCCGCTCATCTTTGCTACATTGTACTTCTTCGCTTTAATTTTTATACTGTCCCTGACGCCCCTTGTCAGCCATGGTCGGCCCTTTCTCCCCTTGGAATCTTTCTTCCTCCTAGGAATGAACTGATCCTGCACCTTCTGTATTATTCCTAGAAGTACCTGCCATTTTTGTTCCACTGTCATCCCTACTCGCGAATCTTTCCAGTCAACTTTGGCCAACTCCTCCCTCATGGCCCCATAGTCCCCTTTATTCAACTGCAACACTGACACCTCCGATCTACCCTTCTCCCTCTCCAATTGTAGATTAATCCTGACCATGTTTTGGTCACTTCCTCCTAATGGCTCATTAACCTCATTAAATTGGACCTAATGTGTAGAGAAAAGTGGGATAACATGGTTACACTGTTTGAACTTTGCTGGAATGGGGTGTCAGCAATATGCCGCTCATTTAGGTGCTGTTTTAGACCTGACTCCTCCTCCCTCAATTCAAAGGGCCAGCGAGACCAGGCCTCTGCATCCAGCTCAGGTAAGTGGGAATCTCAGGTAGCAGTGGGACAGGGACTCGGGTCCAATATGATCCGGGCCATTCAGCAGCCACCACATCTAATACTGACTGTGAAAGCATCTACATCTAACCAACTTAATTTACCCATGTCACCAATACCTTATAACACTTTGTTCAAAGCACTTTTAATTTAAATAACCTTCTGTTAAAAAACATAACCACCTTCTTCTCACAGCATGTCATGATGTGATTGTAGGAAGAGTAGTTTTTGTGCTATGTTGACTTCTCGCCACTTTGTAATTAAAATATCAGCAAGTCACAATAATTTGTCAACTGCAGTAAACAAGACCTCTTTTTCCACCCATTTATTGATATGGAAAATCCAGCTACGCTGCTCTGACTAAATGTGGTGACTTTTATGGTGTGGCTTTCACTTTGAGAGTGACATTTTAACATCAGAAATCGAGTAAACACTAAAATCATGCACAAAATTTCCAGTTGCATCACTGGGTTTCAGTCTTATAGAAAATAGAACAGTACAGCACAGGCACAAGCCCTTCGACCCACAATATTTGTGCCAAACACAATACCAGTTTAAATTAATCTCCTTTGTTTGCACGTGATCCATATCCCTCTATTCCCTGCATATCTTTGTGCCTATCTTAAAGCTTCTTAAAGGCCACTAAAGTATCTGCCTCTACCACCAACCTTGGCAGCACCCACCATTCTCAGTGTAAATCCCGTGCCCTGCACATTTCCTTTAAAATTTGTCCATCTCTCTGCAAAGCTATGCTCCCTACTCTTTGACATTTCCACTCTAGCAGGTTCTGCCTGTCTACTCTATCTATGTCTCCCACAATTTTATATAATTCTATTAAGTCTCCCCTCAGCCTCCGATGCTCCAGAGAAACCAATCCAAGTTTGTCCAACCCCTCTAATCCAGGTGGCTTTCTGGCAAGCCTCTTCTGCACCTTCTCAAAAGCCTCCACATTATTCCTGTATTGGGATAACCCAAACTGCACACAATACTCCAAATGCGACCTAACAAAGTCCTATGAAGCTGTAGCTGGAATAAACTCTTCCAAGGACTGTCTCATTCGGTACTCCAGGCTTACTCACCTGTCAAACATTATGTCACAATCTGGGAGCGTAGATTTTAGTGGCCAGTGAAAGCTTACAATGCTTACAATGGAACTGCTCTGGGATATTCATGACTGTTGTGTACAAGAGAAGAATATAATGGGAAGGATAGCTGACTTTGTGTCAGCAGAAAATGTATTAAAACCAGAAAATGTTAGACTCAGCAGGTTAGGGAACATCTGTGGAGAGATAACTGAGATCACTGGGCCGGCACCGTGGCACAGCGGTAAAGTTGCTGTCTTACAGGTCAAGAGACCCGGGTTCGATCCTGACTTCGGTGCTGTCTGTACGGAGTTTGTACATTTTCCCTGTGACTACATGGGTTTTCTCCGGGTGCTCCAGTTTCCTCCCACACTCCAATAACGTACAGGTTTGTTGGTTAATTGGCTTTGGTACAAATTGTAAATCGGCCCAAGAGTGTAGGATAGTGCTTCTTTTTTTCGTGTCCTTATGCTATATAGTGGCTCGCCACTGCTGTACACATCGTTGTGCTATTGGAGTGTTAAGTGCAAGGTCTGCATGAGTACATGGATTATCCAGCAATGGGCATCGCAGTAGGTGTTGCATTGTCTGGGTCTGTGTGCCACAGTCACAGGTTGTTGTACTCTTGATGTAGTCCCATTTGTGCATTGTCACCCTTGACCGGCCGACCCCGGTTTGCAGTCGGTTGAGACATCTCCAGTTCAGCCTGGTGGTAAGCGTCTGCTGCTGGTATGCCTATCTTGGTGGAAATAGGGACAGTGGCTAGTCTGTTCTTCCACATCTGGAAGCGAGCTTCAGTTGGTGTTGTTTCCAATGGCGGTGACACCGGTTAGGAAGCTCTTACAGGATTTTAACCGCTTTGAAGGGGGCACATGGTTGTGCTATGGGAGTCTATCGTCTGTCAGTTGTTTCAGACGCTCTGTCCTACTTGCAGCAACTCTCCTGATGTCTGGGGGAGCGATGCCAGCCAGTAGGTAGATGTTGTTTATGTCCGTAGATCAGTGGCAACCGGTAATGCTATGGCAGCTGGCATTCATGGATGAGTCGATCTTCTTTGCATGTGAAGATCTCTCCCAAGCAGGGCAGGCGTATTCTGCAGCAGAGAGGCAGAATGCTAAGGCTGTAGTACATACTGTGGTTGGGTTAGCACCCCATTTGGTGGTGGTGAGCTTGTTCAATATGTTGTCGCGGGTGCCCACCTTTGCTTTAATTTTTTCCACATGTGCCTTGAATGTTAAGCAGTGGTCGAGTATGACTCCAAGGTGGACTGGGTTTGGGCAATGTGTTAGTGGGAGTCCAGGCCATGTGACGTGTAGTTGATGGCTAGCCTCTTGGTTCCTCAGGTGGAATGCACAGACCTGTGTTGTCGATGGGTTGGCACGCAGCTGGTTTTCCTCATAATATGAAGATAAACCGGTGAGTGCCTCTGTTAGCGTTGTCTCAACATCTTGGAACTGTGTACCCTGTGCTGTTATACAGAGATCGTCAGCATAGATGAAAAGCTTGGTTACCAAGTCAGTTAGCTGGTCATTGGTGTAGATGTTGTACAGGATCGGTGCCAGGACACTTCCTTGAGGGAGGCCGTTCTTCTGTCGTCGCCATCTGCTACGTTTCCCTCCTTTCTCAACAAAGAACCTTCGATTTTGGAGCATCGTTTGTATTCGCTCGGTTAGATGCAGATCTTTTGTCATCTCAAGGATCTTGTAGAGGAGTCGTTTGTGGTTGATAGTGTCGTATGCTGCTGACAAATCGACAAACACTGCTCCCGTGATTTGCCCTTGTTCGAAGTCATCTTCGATATGTTGCATTAGGGTGAGGAGCTGGCTTGTTGTGGACTTGCCTGGGCGGAATCCTGCCTGTTCTGATATTAGATGTTCATCTACATATGGAGCAAGGCGGTTGAGGATGAGTCTCTCAAATAGTTTGTAGGTGCGGCAGAGTAGAGAAATGGGTCTATAACTTTGTCTCTGATGGGTCCTTCCCTGGCTTCAGTAGTGCGATTTCTCAAGTCTGGCACCAAAGCTTTGGGATTGTCAGATTGGTGGAGCATGAGTTGTAGAAATTTAGAAGCCACTCTCGTGTCTGTGGTCCAAAGTGCTTGATTTGCTCAGTGGATATGTCATCGATCCCTACTGCTTTCCCATCTTTAAGAGTTGCGATGCCGGCCTCTAGCTCTTCTGTTGTGAGTGGTTTTATGAAGACTGGGTATCCTGTGTATTTAGTGCGATCTAGTTTTTGCTTCCTGGTGGACGGTGGCTTTGCCATTCAGTAGTAGCTGATGTGCAATTTGGTTGGCTGCGATGTTGCAGTGTTGTTCTGCCTACTTGGGGTCACTACTGAGTTTACGGATGAGGGACCATGCCTTTTTGCTGCTATTTGTCATGTCAGTCGACCCCAACAGGTTCTGCCATGATTTGCTATGTTCGGCGGCGATGGCTGACATCAGCTGTTCTCCTGTGACAGTAGTCTCATCGGCAAATGGATCAGCTTGGAATTGCTTCTTGTATTGCTCATACAGTGCTGCACTCTCTGGTGTGAGGCCAGGGATGTAGTTTGTGCGGCAATCACGTGGGATGTTCTTTCTAGACGTATCTTTGACCAGTTCCAAGATGGCGGCGCTGGCTTAACAGCTGCGGCCCACCTGCAGTCCGTCTGTTTTTTTTCTTTCGTTTTGTTCCTTGTCATGTTTTAGTTAATTTTGTTTTATTAAGTTGTGTATGTGTGTGGGTGGGGTGGGAGAAACATGCTTTGGTCTCTTCCTTCGGGGGATGCGACTTTTTCTTCGGTCGTATTCCCCGTCTCCGTCTGCGCCGAGGCCTAATGGCGGAGCTGGCGGCATCGGAGCTGTAGCAGCAACAGCAGCAGCAGCGGAGACCTGACTCGGCCCCGAAGATGTAGCGGCGGCAGCAGCAGCAGCGGAGACCCGGCTCGGCACCAAAGCTGTAGCGGCAGCAGCAGCAGCAGCGGAGACCTGACTCGGCCCCGAAGCTGTAGCGGCGGCAGCAGCAGCAGCGGAGACCCGGCTCGGCCCTGGAGCTGTAGCGGCGGCAGCAGCAGCAGCGGAGACCCGGCTCGGCCCTGGAGCTGTAGCGGCGGCAGCAGCAGCAGCGGAGACCCGGCTCGGCCCTGGAGCTGTAGCGGCGGCAGCAGCAGCAGCGGAGACCCGGCTCGGCACCGAACCTGTAGCGGCGGCAGCAGCAGCAGCGGAGACCTGACTCGGCCCCGAAGATGTAGCGGCGGCAGCAGCAGCAGCGGAGACCCGGCTCGGCACCAAAGCTGTAGCGGCGGCAGCAGCAGCAGCGGAGACCTGACTCGGCCCCGAAGCTGTAGCGGCGGCAGCAGCAGCAGCGGAGACCCGGCTCGGCCCTGGAGCTGTAGCGGCGGCAGCAGCAGCAGCGGAGACCCGGCTCGGCCCTGGAGCTGTGGCGGCGGCAGCAGCAGCAGCGGAGACCCGGCTCGGCCCTGGAGCTGTAGCGGCGGCAGCAGCAGCAGCGGAGACCCGGCTCGGCACCGAACCTGTAGCGGCGGCAGCAGCAGCAGCGGAGACCCGGCTCGGCACCGAAGCTGTAGCGGCGGCAGCAGCAGCAGCGGAGACCCGGCTCGGCCCCGAAGCTGTAGCGGCGGCAGCAGCAGCAGCGGAGACCCGGCTCGGCACCGAAGCTGTAGCGGCGGCAGCAGCAGCAGCGGAGACCCGGCTCGGCACCGAAGCTGTAGCGGCGGCAGCAGCAGCAGCGGAGACCCGGCTCGGCCCTGGAGCTGTGGCGGCGGCAGCAGCAGCAGCGGGGACCCGGCTCGGCACCGAAGCTGTAGCGGCGGCAGCAGCAGCAGCGGAGACCCGGCTCGGCACTGAAGCTGTAGCGGCGGCAGCAGCAGCAGCGGAGACCTGACTCGGCCCCGAAGCTGTAGCGGCGGCAGCAGCAGCAGCAGAGACCCGGCTCGGCCCTGGAGCTGTAGCGGCGGCAGCAGCAGCAGCGGAGACCCGGCTCGGCCCTGGAGCTGTGGCGGCGGCAGCAGCAGCAGCGGAGACCCGGCTCGGCCCTGGAGCTGTAGCGGCGGCAGCAGCAGCAGCGGAGACCCGGCTCGGCACCGAACCTGTAGCGGCGGCAGCAGCAGCAGCGGAGACCCGGCTCGGCACCGAAGCTGTAGCGGCGGCAGCAGCAGCAGCGGAGACCCGGCTCGGCACCGAAGCTGTAGCGGCGGCAGCAGCAGCAGCGGAGACCCGGCTCGGCACCGAAGCTGTAGCGGCGGCAGCAGCAGCAGCGGAGACCCGGCTCGGCACCGAAGCTGTAGCGGCGGCAGCAGCAGCAGCGGAGACCCGGCTCGGCCCTGGAGCTGTGGCGGCGGCAGCAGCAGCAGCGGGGACCCGGCTCGGCACCGAAGCTGTAGCGGCGGCAGCAGCAGCAGCGGAGACCCGGCTCGGCACCGAAGCTGTAGCGGCGGCAGCAGCAGCAGCGGCGGAGACCCGACTCGGCCCTGGAGTTGTGGCGGAGGCAGCAACCACCCGCGGAGTTTGAACCGTCGCCTCGGCGCAGAGGGAGAACAAAGAGGGAAGAGACAGAGACTTTAAGATTTTGCCTTCCACCACAGTGAGGAGGTGTTTGGTGAACTCACTGTGGTGGATGTTAAATTTGTGTTGATTGTGTGTTTTTGCCATTTTTTAAGTTATATGCATGACTGCAGGGAAACAAAATTTCGTTCAGACCGAAAGGTCTGAATGACAATAAAACAAATCTAATCTAATCTAATCTTGGACAAAGCTGCTGTAGGCTTCTGCTGATGGCTCTAGTGATGATACTGCTGCATTCAGACCCTCTGTGAAGCGTTTCCAATCAGCCTTTTTGCAATTAAAGCATCGGCGAAATGGGGCTGTGGTGGGAGTGACTGTTGCTCTGACTTGGATACCGATTGGGCGGTGTTGTGTCTTCGGTATTGGATCTAGCACGATCTTGTTACATAGTCTCATGATGTTTTCACTGACAAATGCGAGGTCTGGGTTGTATCCCCGTTTCCATCAGCCACTATTGAATGAGCTAGGCCGTTTTGTGTCATGGAGCAAACTAATTTTGTTAGTTTCCACCCATTCTTCTACGGATATTCCATCTGCGTTGGTCTCGTTGTAGCCCCATTGTGTGCTGTGGCTGTTGAAATCGCCAATTATCACCCGTGGTTTGTTTTGGGGATTGTCTTGTGGGTCTTTAAACTTAAAGGCAGTGTCTGGTGGTTTGTAGACTGATGTGATGATAACATTACTGAGTTCGAGAGTTATAGGATGTTATCCTCTTCAGACTTTGCGGTGGTATTGATGTCTATGCCATCCTTAATAAAGATTGCACGACCATATTTCTCATGGGCGTCTCGATTGCCATGGTCATTGCTGGGATCTGGGGACGGTTGTGCTGGGGAACTGGTGTGTTTCTTGCAGACACAAGACATCACATTGGATATCTTTGCAGATACTTGCGATTAGAGTTTCTTTCGCAGTAGAAAAGCCTTCCATGTTCACAGATATGACGGTCAGTGCCGGTCTTGAAAAAGACCCGTGTTGGTGACACTGACTAATATTGCGATCTTGAACCATGTGAGAGCGCTAATAGCACTAAGGTGGTAGTAGACTTAGCAAGTTACATGTAGCATACATGGAACTTGACAGGGGCTGCGACGTGAACGTTTCTACTATGACCTATGGATAGTGCTAGCATACAGGGATCGCTGGTCAGCGGTGGGCCAAAGGGCCTGTTTCTGCGCTGTATCTCCTCTGAATTTAACATCAGAACCGGTTCCCCATCAATTATATACAATGATTTGTTTTGTAAGCGACACACAATCATTCTCCTGAATCAACTACTGAAGCCCGAAGAAGAGTCTCGACCCTGAAACGTCACTCATTCCTTCTCTCCAGAGATGCTGCCTGTCCTGCTAAGTTATTCCAGCATTTTGTGTCTATCTCAGAGAGGAATGATTGTAGTGGATAAAGGGCCTGTCCCACCTGGGCGTCATTTGCGCTTCATGCAGGTGGCGCGTGAAGATTTTGTGAATCCCAAAATCCTGGGGCGCGGCGCGCGACCACGCGTCACTGCCTACGTCACCACGCACCATGCGCGCTTAATGCACACCATGCGTGCAACACGTGCGCATCACGACGCGCGTGTCGTGACGCGTAACTGATGTCGCGTAAATGACGTGCAAATGACGCCCAAGTGGGACAGGCCCTTAATACTAGATACTCTTGTGGGTCAGTACGCAGAGTTGCCACATTCCTGCAACCTCTTGCAACTTTCAAGTCTCAGTAAATATCAAGTCTGGTCTTGACCTGAGGAGATACATATTTCTTCTTTTCTCTCTTTTGTAACACCAGGCCCCGGTGTCTTGGAGGCACCCAGAGCTCCGTGCAGCTGTAACAGGCGGCACTGGACACACTTGCTCACTCAGCTGCTGTACGTCGTCCAACTGATGCATTGTCTTTCACATCACGTCGGTTAAAGGGAAACTTGACCTGCCGTCTCCCACAGCCGCCCATTTGCATCCAAGATTGCCATTGTCCCGCTTGAAAAATGGTATCTACTGGAGTGAGGGAGGCTCTGGATGGCCGGCTCTGGATGGCCTGGTCTCCAACCAGACACAATTTTCGGAGGGACTGGAAGCGGCCTGGCCTGGCCCGGCCCAACCTAACGTGGTGTACAAATATAAATTCTGATTCACTTGTGATGTAGGAAATTGCTACCCAATACTGCCAAAGACAAGAGGGCATAGGTTTAAAGTGAGAGGGGCAAAGGTTAAAGGAGACGTGCAGGACAATTTTTTTTACATGGGTGGATGCCTGGAATCTGGTGCCAAATTAAAGATATTTAGATAGACACGTGTATATGCAGGGAAAGGAGGAGTGTGGATCACATGCATGCACATGAAATTTGATTCATTTTTTTATAGGCATCATGTTCGGCGTGGACATTCTGGACCGAAGTGCTTGTTCCAGTGCTGTAATTTTCTATATTTTATGAAGTACTAAATTATTTTTTGTATTTCTTTGTGCATCATAATTCTAATAAGACTCTTAAGTTTTATTGACCCAAAAAAATGATATTTGTGCCTAGGCTAATTTTAGACAAGAATTCAAGGTACATGGTTTATTTTGGCATCATCAACCACATATTATAGCTGAGATTCTTCATGCAAGTGTGAGATGAAAGTAGGTTTCCATGGAAACACTGTGCTTTTGATGCCAAACTGAAGAAAGGACTGTGTTTTGACTGAAGGCAAAGGTAGGCGATCAATTTGATGATTATACTGATTGCTTCTACCTCAGAATCTTTACCATTTTGCTAAATAGCAATGTACTTTGCACTTACAGGTAAAAATAGCTTAAATATTATCTAATATCTTCTGACCAGTTATTAACAGGTTTAACATGATTGTAGTCAGAGCTGAGTATGCGGTGAATTTCTCATTGAGATCCTGCAATACAATTTACAATCAATTTATTTTCAATGATGACCACCAAAAGCTGGAGTAACTCACCAGGTCAGGCAGCATCTTTGGAGAAAAGATAGAGGTGATGTTTCAGGTCGAGACCCTTCTTCAGACTGAGAGTCAGGGGAGAGGGAAACGAGGGATATGAAAAGGTACAAAGAATAAATGAATAAAAAGCATGCAAATGGACAACTCAAAGCCAGCAACGATGATTGAGGAAACGTGGAGCCCACAATGGTACATTGTTGGCCGTGGAGAAGGTGATAACAAGTGATACAAACAGTGAAACTGAGCAAGACGACAGTCGGATGACGGGTGGGGGAGGGACAGAGAGAGAGGGGATGCAAGGGTCACTTGAAGTTAGAGAAATCAACATTCAGTAATATTTATTATGTTAGTGCATCTGAGTGGCTATTTGAGTAGTTACTGCAAGGAAATGGAACATAGAGTAAAGTAAGGCATGAGCAAGAACCGAAAACTTCAAACTAATTGATTATCTTAATTTTAAAAACACAGAATGCAAACAGGCCTTTCGGCCCACCGGATCCATGCCAAACATCGATTATCTGTTCACACTAGTTCTATATTATCCCACTTTTGCATCCACTTCCAACCCATAAAGGCAATTTACAGAGGCAAGTTAACCTACTAATCCACACGACTTTGGGATGTGGGAGGAAACCAGAGCACCCGGGGAAACCCACGCGGTCACAGGGAGAAAGTGCCATCTCCACACAGACAACAACTGAGCTCAGAATCGAACCCGGGTCTCTATCAGCTGTGCCACTGTCCTGCTCTACAGAATGGAATTGATTCACGCAGTTGGTATTGGTATGCCAAAGAAGGAAACTTTAAGGCGATTAATTATCAACTAATTAGAGCAAACATTACATTTTATGAGGTTATGGATGATGAATTGCAGAGCTTGTTTTACGCATTAATAGATTGACATTGCAATGTATAGAGGGGAAAGGCTATCCAACTTCAAAAACGTTTTAACTGCATATTTTGCTAATTAGATTAATTAATGGCAGAGATAGAAGTATTACTATCCAGACTGCCATCATAAGTAAAACATATCAGTGTGGCATCTCGAAATCCAATTGCATTTTTGTTCAATATCTTGTGTTTGAAAATTGACTTTACCTTAAGTGAACATTTCAAGGCTGTTGCATAGTACTCTGAAAATCTGACCAAGCACTTCTCAGAGTGAGATATGTTAAAATCCATTAATGAATTTCCAAATAATTAAAAAATAAAGAATGTAATTAAAATGATAAAATTAAAAAATATATGCATGCTTATCATATACTTCTGCCAAAAAGTAAAATAAGTTTAAAAACCTTTATTTACCTTTAGCCATCTAATCTATGAGGCAAGGAATCCCCATACAACAAAATGGGGTGCTCAGCTACATTGGATTTGGCTTGTGTATAGGAAAGGTAATGCTCAGGAATCCAGCACAGCTTGACTCCATTGCTGGAATCCTAGTGGAGTACAGTTAAGGATGAACATGTATCTGTTGCTTAACACATCTGAGATTGATAACAGGTCTGTGTGAGTTTGAGCCTGGGAGCAACTGAATGGCAATTCTTCATAGAAATCACAGAAACCATGGTCAAACTTGATTTTGTCACCAAGAAGTGCATAAACATAGAAGGATGAAAGCAGTCACCTATCAAAATTATGAAGGTATCGACAATTTGCATTGCAAGAGCGAATATAATAATGGATAGAGACACAAGGCCTTGCAGATGCTGGAATCTTGAGCAAAACAAAAAATACTGGAGGGGAAGACACAAAGTGCTAGAGTAATTCAGCGGGTCAGGCAGCATTTCTGGAGAACGTGCATTCGCAACGTTTCGGGTTGGGGTCCTTCTTCAGACATTAAACGTCACCTAGCACTTAGTTTCTTATTTTGTAAACCAGCCTCTGCAAGTACTAGAGGAAATCAGTGGGTCAAGCAGTATCAGTGGAGGGAATGGACAGACGACGTTTCAGGTTGAGACGCTTCTTCAGAGTGTTGTTATGAACATACGCCTTTATTATGCATCATAGTTTTTGGTATATTTGAACTGTTTTCTGCATTTAAAAGAACGGAAGATACAAGGAACTGCAGAACATGGATAGGTAACATTTCAGGTCAGGACCTTCCTGCAGAATGTGCGCAGTATAAGAACTAAACATGCATTGAATTTTTAGAACTGACACAGGTTTGCAACATTTTTAGACTTTAGAAATACTTTAGACTTTAGAGATACAGATACATTCCTCAGTGATTCTTTGGCTAAATAAGTAAATTGAGTGCCAGTGTTTAAGATACATTGCCACAGAATAGGCAGCGGTAAGAACACCTGGTTGTTCTGCTTCTGCTGAATGGTAGGTTTCAGAACCCCGGCAATGCTCCAGGCTTTGTTCCAGTCCCATCTCTCTCTTTTCCAGCTTTCTCCCCCTCCCCCCTCCCACCCCACTATGATCAGTCTCAAGAAGGGTCCAGATCTAAAATGTCACCAGTTCATTCCCTCCTCACAACCTGCCGAGTTCCCCAGCAGTTTTTGTTTTGCTCAAGATTCTAGCATCTACAGTTCCTTGTGTCTCTGATGCATGAGGGACAATGCCACTGCTGGTGAGTCAAATGTTGTCGCCCAATTTGTGCCTGGAACTGCTTGGCTGAATTTCTGAAATAGTGCCAATGACCCAGAAACTGTCATGATTGCATTCCACTCAGGGGGGGAAAAAAAATCTGTTTTCATGTGTAGTGTATTGGCAGGAAACGGCATACAATTATTGAATTCCAAAGTTAAAACAGTTCTGCACATGTTGAGTTTTCCCCATTAAAATTAGTGAACACGGAAAAAATATTCCTATCAATGAGTGTTAAATAATTGTTGCCATAAAGAACTAAACATTACACAGTTAATCTGCTGTTGCCATCTTGTGGCCATTATTAAATAATATTGTAAAGTTATGAAGTCATACAGCACCGAAAAAGGCCCTTCTGCTCAACTATTTCATACCGACCAAGATGCCCCATCCAAGCTAGTCCTATTTACCTGCGATAGTGTCAGGCTGCTCATTGAGACCAATGAAAAAAAAGTAATTGTGTTTCAACATCACAATTATACCATAAGATTAGTGGTTAAATTACATTTGGTTGCTAAATATTTACCAAATGTTGGGAAGCATTTGACAGGGCAGAATACTTTTCACTTCAAAGGATCTCTTAGAACAGGGTCAAGGATAAAAAATCATTAGGGATTGGCTGTCTAATTTGAATAGTTGCATAATCCACTAGGTGCAAAAAACAATGTCAGGCTGGATTTAAAATTAAAAACAAGTTTGTTTTTATATTCTTGAAAATTTTGCTATCAGAAAAGCTTGTGCCGTTTTCTAGGGAAAGATAACAATGTGATCCTGATAATGTCACCAACATGTAACATTTCTTCAGTTTAACAATGAAACATATTGTTCACCTGACAAACTTCCTAAACTGGGAATATAGACACCCACCCCTTAATTCAGCTGGTGCAAGCGATGAAAAGTTGCTCAGTAGTTTTTCTACCTCAGTTGAAAAGTTCAAGAGAAACTCAGGGGGTCAGGCATCACCTATGGAGAGAATGGAAAGGTGAGTTTTAGGATGGGTCCCCACCCGAAACACCGTCGATCCATTCCCTCTACAGATGCTGCCTGACCCATTGAGTCCAGCACTTTGTTTTTTGCTCAAGATTCTAGCATCTGAAGTTTCTTAGGTCACCTGATTGCTGATAAGGTTCAGTGATACAAGTTTCAATTAACTTTATCGGAAATCTTTTGCTTTTCATTGGCAAATTTAACATTGCCACAGTCACCCAATTCAATGTTTCACTGCAAATCCTGTGAAATATCTCTAGTTGCATCAAATCATCATTAACTCAATTGATCCATTTTAGATCAGAGCAAGGAAAGTTTGTTGATTTTACAAAGCTGTTGTCAGGATCTAAGAACCTGAGATACAGGGAGAGGTTGGGCAGACTCGGACTTTATTCCTTGGAATGCAAGAGGCTGAAGGGCGATTTTATGAGGGGAAGATCATGAGGGGATTAGATAGGATGAATGCATAGTCTTTCACCCAGATTAGGGGAATCAAGAACCAGAGGACATAGATTTAAGATGAGAGGGGAAAGATTTAATAGGAACCTGAGGGACAATTTTTTCACGCAGTGGCAGTTATATGGAGCGAGCTGCCAAGGAGGTAGCTGAGGAAGGTACAATAACAACATTTAAAAGACATTTGGACAGGTACATGGATAGGAAAGATTTAGGGGGATATGGGATAAACATGGGTAGGTGGGATTAGTGTAGATGTGACAATTTGGTCGGCATGGTTACGTTGGGGCGAAGGAACTGTTTCCTTGCTGTATGACTCTGATTCTATGACTATGTTTACATTATATATACGCAAGTGGCAGCACAATATATGACATTCACTATTTTAACATCATTGATAATGTAGGCCTATAATATTGAAACAATGTTCAGAGGTAAAGGCCTTTCAAGTCTCATGAATCGTAAGACCTAGAGTCCTGTGAATATTTAATCAGTTAACATTCTGATTAGTGTAATATTTTAATTTCTATAACTTAATTGATCTCACAATCCATGATTTGAATATGTTATTTTATATTTTGATTTTGTGAAGATCTTCTGACAAGCTCATTGTGAACAATACTGACACCATAACGATTCATAAATTTCAAGATATTGTTCAACTGGGTCATTTGACTAGAAATGTTCACAACAAATGTCCATGGAAGCATTTAAATTTGTGATTTTAGATTCTTCAGTCATGCCCACTTAAAATGAGATAGTGCGAGTTGCAACAGTCACAGTAACTGACTGACCATAAAATATTAGTTGCAATACCCATTCAAAGTTGCAAGTTACAACATTGGGACTTGAATAACAAGGCCAGTTCAGACCATTTCCTTGCATTCTTTTTTTAAATTATATCTTCAAACCTGCTTAGTCAATAGCCAAGTTATTTTGCTCGGCTATTTTGCCAAAACTCCATGCCCTTGCTAATTCAATCCACTCATTGGTTATTCAACTAGGCTAAAAGTGATTATGTACAGTCAAGGTAACTCAGACATTTTCCTAGAAATTCAGCTGCATATTACAGTTTTATTTCCAAGGTTACGAAGTATTGATTTTTTTTTCTAGTGAAATGCAATAACATCTGATTCTGGATAGTTCTCAACAGAATGGAAATTTGACGGAACATTTTGCTGCATGAATCCGATGCCATTGACATGATTTTTGGGTCAAGGCATATACCGTATTTCCTGGCAATGAAGATGCTATTTTTTACCCAAAAATTCACCTGCGCCTTGGAGGCCCAAGGTTAGATTGTTAGCCAAGAAAGATAGACTTGGCAATCCCTCAGTACAGCAACATCAAGAACAATCTTGCTGTACTGAGGGATAGCCAAGTCTATCCCTCATTGCTGGCAGCTGATGGGAAGCGGCTGCAAAAGGACAGCACCGCTGGGGGGGGGGGGGGGGGGGGGGGGGGGGGGGGGGGGGGAAAGAGTTTCTTTCATAGTGTGTGGGGAGTCTGGCCCAGGTCAGCACAGCCTGGGCTGCACAAAGTAGTAAACTTGGTTGTGCCGCCAGGGGTAAAGTTGCAGTGAGGGCGTTGAGAAGGAGGGGGTTGGGGATCATGCCAGCAACTCACTCAGTAGCTCGGGTGGTTGCGAGCGGCCGCCGGGACCATACAGCGGAACTGGCCGCCACCTCAGCGCCTTCTGGCAGGCCGCTCGCCAGCCAGCCACGGTGTCCTTTGGCACAGGCACAACCGGTGGAGGTAGTGGTTGGTGGGTCGTTATTGGGCGGAAGGATGGCTGCTCTGTCCCGGGCTCTCTCTCTCTCTCTCTCTCCCCGTTATGTGATCTCCCTGCACCAGGAAGTCCCCGTCCCTCAGACCTGAACCGCACAGCGCGTTGTGGGACAGGCGAAGATGGAGGCTCCCCAGTCCTCATTGCCTCCTTTGAGTAGTTTCACATCTTCCTTTCTACTGACTAAACCAAACCCTTGATCCTGTCCGGCCAGCATTTTAAAAAAAAATTAGCAACTCAAAATGGGGGTGCGTCTTTGACGCAGGTGCGTCTTCATTGCCGGAAAATACAGTATCTTGATCTTGTTCCATGTGCAATATTCTTTCTGGAGCATTGTGGAGAACTTGGATAAACTTGAAATGCAGGGATGCACCTGTCATTGGACACTCGAGGGACAATGTGTACGTCCAGGACAGCTGAAAAGCAAGGGAATAATATACCTTAATTCCTTGATCCCTACGCACCCTTAATCCTCAATGCCAATCCTTGCAATGTAATGCTGGTCTCAATCTACATAACCTAATTTAAGAGTCCCCTGATCTTTCAAATGTGATGTTGATGTCTAATCCTCATGACGCAATGCTGGTCAAAAATCCCTAAATCCCAATATATTTTCCCCAAATGTAATAATGCCAGCCCTCAGTTCCCTCCCTGACTGAGAGAATCCAAGAGAGTCAAGAGTGTTTAATTGTTCAATGGTTCACAGGCTCAAAGCTATTTTATTATCACGTGTACTATTTGAGGTACAGTGAAACTCGATTTACCGTACAGTCATACCAGAAAAAGCCACAAGCCGCACAACTACATAAAAATTAACATAAACATCCACCACAACAAATTTCCCACATTTCTCACTGTGATGTAAGGCAATAAAGTCTAATTTTCTTCACTCTATTTCTCCCGTGGTCGGGGCGATCGAAGGTCCCGCAGCCGGCAATCGAAGCTTCCCGCGTTGGGGCAGTCGAAGCTCCCGCGATCGGGGCAGTCGAAGCTCCTGTGGCCTGGAGCTCCCGGAGTTGGTTCTTAACCAAGGGACCGTGAGCTCCACGACGTTAAGTCCGCAGGCTCCTGCGATTGGAGCTCCAGAAGTCGATCCCCGTCAGGGACTGCCAGCTCCACGATGTTAAGTCCTGCAGGCGCTCCCGATCAATCCCCAGCAAGAGGCCGCCAGATCCTCGATGTTAGGCCGCAATTCGGATGGAGATACAATACGGAAAAATTTGCATCTCAGTCGAGGGAAGAGATTTAAAAAAATGTTTCCTCCAACCCACACCCCCACATAATACAAAGCAAAAGAGCACTAAAACATACATTTAGCACACATTAAAAAACAACAAAGAAAGAAAAGGACGAGACAGACTGTTGGCAAGGCAGCCATTGCGGTGTCATCCAGTGGTGTCATATGTACCGACAACAAAACAATGTAATTCGTACTTGCAGCAACATAACAGGCCCATAAACACGGATAAATCTGGTAATATGATAAAATACAATAAATTAATAACCATAATATTAGTGGAAAATACAAAGGCAGAAGTGCAACCAACAACAATCCATAAAAGTTCATAGTTGAAGAGGTTAGTGTTATGAAGTGTCCAAGAGCCTGATGGTTACTGGGAAGAAGCTGTTCTTTAACCTGGTGGTCACAGTTTACAGGAATTTGTACCTACTCTCCCAATGGCTTAAGTAAATCATAATTTATTCTCCAATATTGCACACGCAAAATATTCTTTACCGATACAGCAGAAATTATTGTCCTTAATTTATTTGCTTTCTGTTGCCTTTTGGAAGCCCTGTGCTTTCCATACTTTTAATTCCCATTTATCCAAAATTCCCTGAGGCAGCAATTCCCGAATCATTATATTTAATGAGCTTGCCAAGTTATTTAAAACCCAATCTTCCTTTATTAATACATTTCACAAACTTTCAAAATCACATGATCTTAAAATTTACTCTAAATTACTACTTCCAGCAATTATTTAAAGTGGTCTATTTGAAAGTTTGGTAAGCTTTTGATATTTAGGTCACTACATTGCTGGTATCAATGTTTTTGGAAATAATTGCTAGTCGGTGGTCAAGAGTTAACACTTTTCCAACCTAAAGTTCCCTCATGTTACTATGACAGATTTATAGAGTCGTGGAGCGGTATATTACAGAAACAGGCCCTTCAGCCTGCTTTGTCCATGCAGACCATGGTGACATATTGGGCTAGTCCCATTTGGTAGCATTTGGCCTATAGCCATCTTATTCATTTAATTGCCCAATTGTATTTCAAAAGTCATTGTTGTATTCACTTCCATAGTTTCAAATGTTTAGTTTAGAGATACAGCGCAGAAACAGACCCTTCGGCCCACCGGGTCCGCGCTGACCAGTGGTCCCTGCATATTAACACTATCCTACACTAACTAGGGACGATTTTTTACATGTACCAAGCCAATTAACCTGTACATACCTGTACATAGAAACATAGAAAATAGGTGCAGGAGTAGGCCATTCGGCCCTTCGAGCCTGCACCGCCATTCAATATGATCATGGCTGATCATCCAACTCAGTATCCTGTACCTGCCTTCTCTCCATACCCCCTGATCCCTTTAGCCACAAGGGCCACTTCTAACTTCCTCTTAAATATAGCAAATGAACTGGCCTCAACTACCTTCTGTGGCAGAGAATTCCAGAGATTCACCACTCTCTGTGTGAAAAATGTTTTCCTCATCTCGGTCCTAAAAGATTTCCCCCTTATCCTTAAACTGTGACCCCTTGTTCTGGACTTCCCCAACATCGGGAACAATCTTCCTGCATCTAGCCTGTCCAACCCCTTAAGAATTTTGTAAGTTTCTATAAGATCCCCCCTCAATCTTCTAAATTCTAGCGAGTACAAACTTTGGAACGTGGGAGGAAACTGAAGATCTCGGAGAAAACCCACGCTTCTCGGAGAAAACCCAGAAAACAGGCAGCTTATTTCAGATACGGACTATCTTCCGAGTGAAAAGGTTGCCCCTGAGGTCTGTCTTAAATCTCTTACCTTAAGCATATGCCCTCTCGTTTTAGAAACCTCCGTCTTAAGAAAAAGACTGTGAGCTTTCACTTTACCCAAGCCCCTCATGATCCTTTACACATCAATAAAGTCACCATATTTATTGTATGTGTATATGTATTTGCATTTTGTGCTATTGTGTTTGGCAGGAACTCATTAAACTCCATTAGTGAAAATTCATAAATTGAGATGCGACTGTGTTGGTCACATGATGCCAGATACATTGATATCAAAGACTGTTGTGCAAATCTCGTGAACATTGTTATCAATTCTGGAGGGTGGCAGCCATTTGAATGTTGTGTTCAAAGTATGGATTAATTTCACTGGGGCAACTTGCTTTGAAATTGTGGAATATTTGTGGAATAACCCTCAACCCATTATGACCTTGGTGTGGGTGAAGGTTTATTCACAAATTGAACTGTAGTGCTAAAGCATTGAAAAAATCTAATTTGAGAGATGAAGAATGTCATTTGTACCTGGAAAGAATCAGATCAGCTTGCAGACACTTTATGTAGGACAATATATTCACAAAACAAAGCAGAGTATTTGAAATAAATTGAATTGAATTGAAAGATACAACATGGAAACAGGCCCTTTGGCCCACTGAGTTTACGTCAACCATCGATCATCTGTTCATACTAGTTCTATGTATTCCCACTTTCTCATTCACTCCTTACACACTAGGGGCAATTTTACCGAGGCCAATTAACTTACAAACACATTCACCTTTGGAATGGAGGAAATAGGAGCATCTGAAGGATACCCACGTGGACACAGGGAGTACTTTGAAACTCGAAATAGACAGCATGAAGGCCAGGATCGAGCCCGGATCTCTAGCGCTGTGAGGTATATACAATATATCTCAATTCTTTTCATAGTACAAAAATTAAGGGGAAATAACTGAAGTAGCAGAATGCAGTGCAAATTGTTGACCACTGCCCCAATTGATACTCTTTCAGCACTTTAGTTGCAAAACAAAATCAATTGCTCTGGAATTCAGGAAAACCTGTTATTGGTAACCACTGTACCTTTTTCAACTATTGTTGTTTGCTACAGAAATTGAAATGGATGATTGTATTTAATGTTCAGAGATTATCTACAGCCAGAACAAGCTTTGCAATTATTCTTAGCTACAATATTGTTGCCATTGAACCCCAAAGGCTGTTACTTTTCTCGGCGATGTATGATTCATACCTGGTTATTAGGTGACTCAGTGTTCAAACATTCACAGAGACAGGATGACTCAAATGTCAGCATCTACCCTTGGGACACAAATTGAACAAAATAAATTCAGCCCACACAAGCCATAAAACCCAGTTCATTCGACAACTAATGATAATGATTCTAGGAAATCATAGTTAGACTTTGCAAATGAGTATCTAATGAAATGCAGAATCATTAATGATGTGTTTGGGTAGGTTTTAGATGCACATTGTAAATTATGAATTATACTGTTGTATCCAATTTTATCCCAGACAATTTAACGATTTTATTTTATTTTATTCAACTTCCATTCTTTTAGCAGAATACTAATCGGAAAAGCAAAGAAATTACTTACATGTACAAATTGGATATAAGCCGAGGGCACAAAGAAAATAATGTGTAAGATGTACAGTATTGTCTGTCTATTTTATCGGATACATTTTTCCCCCTGCGATCCCCCTCAATTGTGCATAGGAATTCATATTGGGACACTTAGTGCTGGAGTAACTCAGCGGGTCAGACAACATCCCTGGAGAACATGGATAGATGACGTTTTGGGTTGGGACCCTTCTTCAGACTAAACGGGCATTTACAGTTCCTTGTTTCTACTGAGCCTTCATATTGTTCATTTTTTGGAGAAATACGCCTATGTTTCCTTTATATAATTGGATGTCTGTATGCATTCATCTTCTTCGAGGGTCATCACCTTGTTGTGATGATGAAGCATGCGTGCGCCTAAGATCCTGAGAGCTAGACCATCTGAAGCTGTGCTCCTGGCAGAATTACCCATGGCGGGCAGGTCCAGGGCGAGGTTCCTAACCAAGCACAGCCCAAAGGTAGAACAAGCCGAGGATGGTGGCTGGCTAACAGGTGGAGCATCATAACAGCTAAGGCAGCAGAAGTGAGAGACTCCCAACCATTGTGGACTTCATGCTAGGGACCCGGGTCTGCCTCTGTCAAGAATTCTGTGGTGGCTATTTCTGCACCAGTCTCCCGTTAAAAGATATCACGCATTGCGGTCCACCTGGAGGGGCATACAAAGAACCCACAAGGAGGACTATCAGTGGTGAAGCTCCATTCGGCGCCCCTCCCCAATCATTAAATAAGCATTCCCAATCACTATACTTGACATATTCCCCTCCATCATCCTCCATGGTACGGTATTGCGAGCGTGTGCACCTGATTCCAGGATTCATTATCTTAAAATGG
Source organism: Amblyraja radiata (assembly GCF_010909765.2). Classification (NCBI taxonomy): domain Eukaryota; kingdom Metazoa; phylum Chordata; class Chondrichthyes; order Rajiformes; family Rajidae; genus Amblyraja; species Amblyraja radiata. Next base: position 21,968,602 of record NC_045971.1, read on the forward strand.
GCTGCATATGAATGTTCATAAGGTCAGAAGGAATAGTAGAATTAGGCCATTCGGCCCATCAAGTCTACTCCGCCATTCAATCATGGCTGATCTATGTCACCCTCCTAATCCCATTCTCCTGCCTTCTCCTGTTATTTCTATAAACCTTTTGTAAGTAGGACAACAACATTCAAAAAAAGCTAGAGACACTGGCTGCTTTGGTTTCCTCCCACATCCCAAAGACATGAGGGTTGCGAGTAGATTGGCCACTGGTGTGTAGGTCGGTGGTGGTATCTAAGGCGAGTTGGTGGGTATGTGGGGATTGATGTAAATGGATGCTGATGCGCTGAGCAGCCTGTTTCCGTGCTGTGTGACTATGACTCTGTGAAAAGACGCACTTCCTCATGAATGCAAACTAATTCTGTGACAAACTCCGGCTGGTTTACACAACTGATTGTTACTCGCATGTTGGCTCCAGTGATGGAAATGGGTTTTAGAAACTAGGGGTACTCTAAGGTTCGTGAGGCTGAGGTTGGGAAGGAAGGGGGGGGGGGGGGGGGGGGGGGGGGGGGGGGGGGGGGGGGGATTTTTTTAATGTGTGGTCATACCCATGTAAGAGTACAAGAATGCATAACTTGTTTATTATGTATTTATAATATAGTTGATTGTGCATAATATGTCATAGCTGCTTTCTTGCATCTCTCTGCCACTCTCTTTCTCTCTCTCTGTGTTGGCTGCAGCCATCTTCTGCTTCGGTGAGAGAAGCAGGTCAGTGATTGATCAAAAGACCCCTAGGAGACTGTGCCTGATTGGCCGCCGAGTGACCAGCGCATTATGTGATTGGACATAATGCCCTTCCCCCTACCCCCTCCCCAAGAGGAAGGAACCGCAGATGCAGCCGTCCCCGCAAAACGCATAATGATTCCGGGAATGCCGAGGTGAGAGGGTGAGAGTGAGTGAGAGAGTGAGAGAGATCCAAAGGACGGATTCAGATCCTAACTACGCCTCGCTGAGACCTCGCCAGAAGTTTCAAACCTACGGCCCCCTACAGTTCGAGCCATGTGGACCAACAACCACGTTCGCTACTTTGACTGGGAGTTCGCGTTCCGCCACAGTCCTGCCAGCGGTTTATTTCCCCAGATTTTGAATAAAGTTGTTCACAAAACTCACTTTTTGAAATATAATCGCCGCTTGCCAGCTGCTGATGTCACAATGCCCACATGCCCACCAATCCAGGCCCACCTGCCACCTGCCTCCTGGCCCTGCCCCCCCCCCCACCCCCACCGCTGTGGATTAAAGGTGCAGAAAGATCGAGAAAGTTCTGCAGAAAAGATTCTACAGCTCCGTTCCGCTATATTCTCGGGGCAGCGGCGCCTCACGCGCTGAACATTCTCCTCACTGTTGGCGCAGCTCGTGAAGCCCCGCCCGCCTGCGCATTCATTCCAGCTGTGGGTTTCCAGAGTCAGAAGCCGATTCTCTCTCCTCATTTGACAGCCCACTCACTCGCCCCTCCCCTCCAACCCCCTCCCCCCCCCCCCACCCCGGCTCTGTCACGCTGGCGGAAGCCACGATCGGCTGGTCCACCCGCTGCTTTTCACTGTCCTCAGATCGCTCCGTGCGTCGCTCGGGCTGCCGCCCGCCTCTCTCCTCTCTCCCCCCATCTCTCTCTCTCTCCGCTCCCCTTTCTCGCTCTTTCTCTCCCCCTCTCTCTCTCTCTCCCTCCCCCTCTCTTCCCCCCACTCCTCTCTCTCCCTCCCCTCTCTCTCTCCATCTCTCTCTCCCCCTTTCTCTCTCCACTCTCTCTCCCCCCCTCTTCCTCCCCTCCCTCTCTCTCCCCCTTCCTCTCCCCAACCCCCTGCCCTCCCCCACCCTCCATCCCCTAAACCCCCTTACCCCCTCCACCCTCCCCTCCACTCCACCCCTTCCCTCCACCTCCCCCCTCCCCCCACCTCTGCCCCTCCCTTCCCACCCCCTCTCCCCTTCCCCCCCTTTCCGCCCTCTCTCTCCTCCCATCTCTTGCTCCCACCCCTCATCCTCCCTTTCCTCCTCCCCTCCACCCCCCTTTCCCTCTGTCTCTTGCCCTTGTCTCTGTCTCTCCCCATTCTCGCTCTGCCCTCACTCTCTACCCCTCTCCCCTCCCCTCCCCTCCCCTCCCTCTCTAGCCCCTCCCCTCACTTTCTAGACGCGCCTGCGAGTTGGGGGCTATGCGTCAGTGGATAGGGCGGTTATGGGGTGAAAGGAGCAAATTAGTAATATTAATATAATATCAAAAGTGGTAGTTAGTGTGCGTGACGCCGCATGCCGCACCGCCCCTCCCGCAAATGCGCGTTGGGGGAACAAACCCAACGGGTCTGCACTTGGTCTAGTTTTAATATAAAATTGCATACATGTGAGCTTACAAGTAACAAACAAAATGTGTAGACCACCTCTGAAAAGTACATAGTTACAATACCACTTGTTTTAGTGACTGTGAAATGAAAAAAAAAATACATTAACCAGATCCTGGAAAATCAATAACTAACGGCAAAAAAACAGTCAAGGCATTAAATTTTGGGCTTCAGCCCCATCCTACCCTTTGGGCTTCTACCCCATCCTAACTTAGTTGTGTGTGTGTGTCTTAGTTGTGTGTATGTTAGTTGTCTGTGCGTGGTGTGTTGTCTGTGCGTTATGTGTGTGGGAGGGAAGGAGAGGAGGGAGGTAGAGGAGGGAGGAAGGAGAGAAGGGAGTGAAGTAGAGAAAGATGGGAGGGAGGGGAGGAGAGAAGGGAAAAGAGAGAGAGGAAGGAGAGAAAGAAAGGAGAGAGGGAAGGAGAGAAGGGAAGAGAGAGAGGAAGGTGGGAGGGAATGAGAGAAGGGAGAGGGGGGAAGAAGGGAAGGGAGGGATAGAAGGGGAGGAGAGGGCCAGCGGCGGGAGCGGATGTCGGGGTCCGGGCGTGAGCTGAGGCTGAGGTTTGTAAACGTTGCTCCAACCCCCGGCCCGGCCCTCCCTGTATTATTCACCGCGTCTCCCCGGGGCGAGAGAGAGGGGTGTAGCCGGGGCTGTGTGCGTGAAGCACGGCGACTGCAGGGGCGGGTGCGCGGCCCCGGGACCGTGAGGGATTGCCCACCTCCCCCTCTCCATTCCCCCTCACACCCTCTACTCCTTTCTTCCCCCTCCACCCCTCTACTCTCTCTCCACCCCTCTATCCACCCTGCACCCGGGGTAGTTCTACCTGAGCCGAGAGTAGATTACTCTGGCGCGGGGCCGCCTTAGGTGCGGAGTCTGAGGGGAGAAGCGCCGGCACCAAGAGCGAGCGAACGCGCGGACAGACGGACGAAAGCAACGAATAGGTGACATTTCGGGTCGAGACCCTTCTTCAGACTGACAGTCAATGGAAAGGGAAACGGGAGGTATAGGCATATCTTCCATTCATTTGTCCTTAGTACCGTCTATATCTATAGTTCCTCTTTCCCCTGACTCAGTCTGAAGAAGGGTCTGGACACGAAATATCATCTATTCCGCTCGGTGATCGTTGCTTTCGTCCGTCTGTCCGCTCATCCTTGGATTAAGTAGCGCAGGATAAAAGCTGCGAATTCACGCACAGGATGGAAACGGAAAAGTTGAGGAACGCCGTCCCCCTGCGTATCACCCCCCCGTTTCCATCACTGGTTGGCTCCTGTGTAATATAGATTTACTCAAGCAATTTGTCAGCATTGCACTAATTGATTTAATGGTTGGGATGTAGCCACAGGGGAATTCTTTTGAATATTATGTTTGCATACTATAACTGATTTATTAATACTGTACAAACATGAAACTAGTGTTTGAGTCAGTTGCAGATTGGACCAGGCTCCTGTCTCTTAAAAAATATTTGTCACAGAGTCTAATATTTGAATGAGCCATTCAGTTAGTGCACTGCAACTAAAATACTGCAGATGCTGGAAATCTGAAATAAAAAAGACACGAGCTAGTTCCCAGCAGAATAAAATTCCGATAATAAGTTATGACATTTTTCAGAAACCCTCAACATTCCAGCATCTGGATGATTGAGTTAAACTCACCAGGGCCCCATTTCTCACACTTTTTTTAAACACACCGGGGTTGTTTGAAGTTTTAATATACTGTTGTAAAACTCCCCAAAAAAGTGACTTAAGTAACTTGGGGTATTAATCAAAATACTAACCAAAAGTTGGGAAGATATGCCAATCTTGCATATTAATTCAAAAGTTTGCCAGCGTTTAGTCGTCAAATCTAGTTTATTGTCATTTGCACAAGTATGGAGAGTACAGATTGCTTGTAGCAAGAGTTTATCCTGTTGAAGAGTCTTTGACCTGAAGCATTGGCTCTCTTTACCTTTCCACGCTGACTGACCTGCTGAGTGTTCACAGCATTTTCTGGCATCTCATGTTCTTTGATCAGAGAACTTCTTCAGGTTGTAAAATGATCATTGGTTTTGCGATAGACACAAAATACTGGAGTTACTCAGCGGGACAGGCAGTATCTCTGGAGAGAAGGAATGGGCGACGTTTCGGGTCGAGACCCTTCTTCAGACTGATGTCAGGGGAGTGGGCAGTACAGAGATAAAATGTTGTTGGAGACAGCAAGACTGGTCGGAGAACTGGGAAGGGGGAGGGTGGGGGATGGAGGGAATGGGAAAGCAAGGGCTACTTAAAGTTAGGGAAGTTAATGTTCATATCACTGGGATGTAAGCTACCAGAGCAAAATATGAGTTGCTGTTCCTCCAATTTGCGCTCAGCCTCACTCTGACAATGGAGGAGGCCCAGGACAGAAAGGTCAGTGTAGGAATGGTAAGGGGAGTTAAAGTGTTGAGCAACCGGGAGATCAGGTAGGTTTAGGCAGACCAGGCAGAGGTGTTCAGCGAAACGATCGCTGAGTCTACACTTGGTCTCGCTGATACAGGGGTTCACACCTGGAACAGGGGTCAAGGAAAGAGCATTCACATTGCGACCCTGATTACACCAATCTTTCCACCACCACGCACAAGTACAAGACAGACACCATTGATTGCAGATGCCGAGAAGTGTCTTCAGCTCTGGCTGAACGACTTCTAATCTTGTGTGTGGAATTGATAAGAAGAAGACACCTGGAACAGTGGGTACAATAGATGAGACCCAGCGATATGAACATTGACTTCTCTCTTCAAGTAGCCCTTGCTTTCTCTCCCTCCATCCTCCCCCTACCCAGTTCTCCGACCAGTCTTACTGTCTCCGACTATATTTTATCTCTGTACCGGCCACTCCCGACATGTCTGAAGGTTCTTAACCCAAAATGTCACCCATTCCTTCTCTCCAGAGATGCTGCCTGCCTCGCTGAGTTACTCCAGCATTTTGTGTCTATCTTCGAGTTAAACCAATATCTGCAGTTCTTTCATACACATTGGTTTTGCGACATTGCTTAGTCGATACCGAATTACCATTTTTGATAAAGCTTGCCTAACCTCTTTAATAAGGTATGCCTGAAGAAGGATCCCGACACAAAGAATAATCTATCCATGTTCTCCAGATATGCTGCCAGATTCACTGTTGCTCCAGCACTTTGTGTCTTTTTTGTATGAACCATTATCTGCACCCTTGTATCTCCTTTTATTGGCCATTAGTTTTGGCTGGTCAGGCCATTTTTAATATTATCTTGCTTAAGTTAATGTATGGCCTTTTAATGGGAACCTAGATACTTGCATGAAGAAGAGAAACCAAGGTATGCTGCGAGAATTAGATGAAATGAATACATAGGGAGAAATGTTGTAAGGTATCCCCACAGGGTCTATGTCAATGCTGTAAAATCTGTGTATTTCATATAAGATCACCGTCTAAAAATCCAAGATTCTATTCTTTGAACATACGTTTCTCTCACCTGTGCATGCAAGACCTTCCCCAATGCCCACACCATCTCCCTGACCTGCCTTAGATACATCTGGCCATTGCATCATTATCCTGAAGTGTGTTGCATGCAATGTCTCAGGATTCCTTTGGGTCCTTTAAATGGATGGAGTTAGGATAAAGGGTATTTTAAACGGATGGAGATGCCAAGAAGGAGTCTTTGGAGATAGCCGATAATTGCTGGTCGACTTTGGAGGGACACTTAGCTGTTTTCATGGTAGAATGTGAGTGTTCAAGAAACTTACCCCTTTGACAGAGGCAGGGAATTCCACATGTCAGTGGTGATATTCATATTTTCAAGAGGCTTTGAAATCATCCTAGGTTTGTTTCCTCTGTCTATCTGGTAGTCTCATTCCATGATGCAACTCAGAATAAAAGGTCTATCTCGTGAGATTACTAATCAGCATGCAAGCAATGTGGTCTGCCCATTAGATCCGACAGGTAATGGGGGTCTCAATGCTAGGATCTTGGCCTGGGAAAGCAGACACACGATGCTTTGCTCATCCTTTGCGAATGAAGGATTCTGTGTAGAAGGCTTTGGTGATACCCCTCCTGGGATTTTAAGTGTCCTTGCCTTAAAGGTGCACATGGCCAGGGATCACTGCTAGCTGGTAGATTATGAGCTATGTGTCAGTGCAAACTCCCTTTACTTTAGCTGGTCAAAGCCTGTGCTGGTGCAGTGATGATGGCAAATTTGATTGCCAACATCTGCCCTGATTGAGAAATGACTCCCAAATCATTGGAAGCATCCACATTTTTCAGAATCTCATCGTGGACCTTAATTCTTGGGAGAAGATGTTGTACTTTGGGAGCTAGTTGGTGGATGAAAGTTTTTGGGTCTCTTGCATGTTTAAAGAATGAGTCAACAATGACTTGGAGCTTGGTCTGAAACAATGGCAAATGTGCTGTCGCTCAACTTAGTCCTTGAGTGGAAGCCACATAGGTTGAGCAGTTTGAAGAAGGGCCTTGACCCGAAATGTCCCCTATTTATGTTCTACAGAATTTATGTTCCTTGTTTCTAAATTAAGATGTTTTCCATTTGCTCCACAGATAATCTTCAATGCAGCAGGAATTTCGTTGAAGGTGAAGTGCAGCTGGGCAGAGTAAGATTGCCACAGAGTCTAACATTGGTTCGATTACACAACCTCGTTCATGGAGTGCTGATGGCTGCAGGCACAGTGCAGAGGAAGGAACAGCTTGCCCACAGCAGGGATCGTTTGGCCAGAACGTTCAGTCTTTTCAGGTGAGGCAGAGGTTCACTTGCACCTCCTCCAACCTGTTATCTACTATATCCGTTGTTCCAGGTGTGGACTTTTATACATCAGCAAAACCATGCTCAGGCTTGGAGATCGTTTCACTCAGTCCACCTGGGCCAATGTTATCTCCCGCTTGCATCCCCTCTCTCCGTCCCTCCCCCACCCTAGTCGTTGTACTAGTTTCACTGTCAACCTGTTGAGTTTCATTGTCTGTATAACTCGTTATCACCTATTAGCCCACAGCAAACAATTGACGGTTTACTTGATCGTTACTTTTTTTGCATATCTTTCATTGATTTGTTCCACATCTCTCGATAATCACCGTCTATATCTCCCTCTCCTCTGGCTCGCAGTCTGAAGAAGGGTCTCGACCCATTCCTTCTCTCCACAGACGCTGCCTGACCCGCCGAGTTACTCCAGCTTTGTGTGTCTGTCGGAACTGTTTGCTGGGCGGAACGTTTGTGCGGGCGCTGGGGGCCGCCGAGCCGGCGGAGGGAGGTGCCGGCGGTAGCCGTCTGCGGAGTGTTGGCGCGAGAGGCCGGTGGTGTGGGTGGCGGGAGCGGGAGGCCGGTGTTGCGGGCGGCGGGATGAACGAGGCCGACATCGAGCCGCTGGCGCGCGGCGGCGGTTACCGCTGCTCGCTCTGCGACGTCCGCATGCCCAACAGTGAGTCGGCGCGAGGGCGCGCGCGGGCACGGCCGGGCCTCGGGAGCGCGGTGACTGGGACAACGGCAGATCAGAAGTTTCCTACTTTAGATGTTGGTTGACAGCACTTTGTGACATCGTTTGAACCGTAAACATTTGCAATCCACAGTTTCTGGCAACTCAAACCGAAACATGGCTGAAGTGAACGACTGTGGTCAAAGTGATGAAATATCATATTTTCAAAATTCTGTTTACTTACTGTTATCCAGTTTCTCTTCCACCACCCTAAAATTAAAACTAATTACATAATTTCCAGCATTGAACATTTTCATTTCAAATTTCCTAAATTATGTAATTAGTTTTAATAGTGTATTTAATTAGTATACCAGACAGCATCCATGGAGAAAGAAATGGACATTAATATTTCAGGTTAACGAGTTTCTAAGAGAATTGGGAATTGTTAGAGGTAAACAACGCTTACCCAGTTTGGATTCAAAGTCATTGACTTGAAATGTCAACTGCAATGCATTGTGGTGCTCCAGATGTTGTCTCCTTTACATCGCTGAGATCAAGCGTAGACTCAGTGACCAATTTGCTGAACACTTGTGCTCAGTTGTACACTTGTACTGGACCTCTAGCATGCTAATAATTTTAACTCTCCTTCCCATATTGGCCTATTTGAGCTGGGCCTCCTTCATTGCCAGAGTGAGACCACATGCAAATTGGAGGAAACAATGAACTGCAGATGCTGGTTTATAAAGAAAGACACAAAATGCTGGCGTAACTCAGCGAGTAGGCACCATGTCTGGAGAACATGGATAAGTGATGTTTCAGGTTGGGACCCTCAGTAAGAATGTTTGTCATGGGGGTGAAAACTGGAAGAAAGGAACCTTTGAAAAAGGGTCCTGACCCAGTATCACTTACCCATGTTCTCCAGATCTGCCTGACCCAGTGATTTACTCCAGCACTTTATATGTTTTTTTGCAAATTGAAGGAATAACACCTCATATTCCACTTGGGTAGCTTACAACCTAACGATATGAACATTGAATTTTCCAATTTTAGTTAACTAACCTACAAACAACCCATCCTTCCTTCCCCCATGCCACTGCCCCACCTTTCTTCCTTGCCTCCTCCCATTTGCCTCCCACCTATATTCCTTCTGCCGGCTCCCAGTGCCCGCACAAAATTTCTGCCCGGAAAAGATAGACATAAAATGCTGGAGTAACTCAGCGGGTCAGGCAGCATCTCAGGAGAAAAGGAATAGGTGGCGTTTCGGGTTGAGACCCTTCTTCAGAGTCAGGGGAGGGAATTAAGAGATATGAAAAGATACATAGAAAAAATGAATAAACGCTATGCAAAAAGACAAATCAAAGCCAGCAATGATGATCAAGGATAGTTGGAGCCCACAATGGTCCATTGTTGGCTGTGGAGAAGGTGATAACGAGTGATAGAAACAGTAAAACTCAGCAGGGCGACAATGAAACTAGTATGACAAGTACGGTGGGGGAAGGATGAAGACGGGATGCAAGGGTTATTTGAGAAATCAATATTTATACCGCTGGGTTGTAAGCTGCCCAAGCGAAATATGAGATGCTTTTCTTCCAATTAGCGTTTCGCCTCACTCTGACAGTGGAAGACGCCCAGGACAGGACAGAAAGATCAGTAAGGGAAAGGGATGGGGAGTTAAAAGTATTTAGCAACCAAGAGATTGCATAGGGCAAGACAGACTGAGAGAAGATATTCAGCGAAACGATCGCCGATATGTAGGTGTCCACACCTAGAACAGTGGATACAGTAGATGAGGCTGGTGAAGGTGGAAGTAAATCCCTGCCTCATTTGAAAGGACTGAGGTTTCATCTCCAGCGGTTATAGGGGAATGTACCTGGGAAGGGGGTGGTGTGGGTGGGAATGGATGAGTTAAGGGCCTGTCCCACGAGCATGCGACCTGCATGCGGCAAACGCGACCAAACCGGTAGCGGGGGCCGCGCGGAGGTCGAGTGATCCCCGTACAGGGCCGGTCCCACCAGCATGCGCCTGCATGCGGCGAGCGTGACCAAACTGGAAGCGGGGGCCGCGCGGAGGTTGAGTGAGTGACGTGAAGTTCGAGCAAAGTCCGCGCGTGACGTACGGCGTCAAGATGCTGCGTACGGCGTCGAGACGCTGTGCACGCCCGACAGGTCGTTGCTGCGCGGAATTTTTGAACACGGTCAGTTTTTCAGAGCCCCGCGCGATGTCGGGACCAGCTCCGCACAACTCCATACGGCTCCGGCGATCGAAGTGGGACCGGCCCCGCGAGGCCGTACGGCTCGAGCGACCACGTTAGGTCGCGCTTGCCGCATGGAGTCGCATGCTCGTGGGACAGGCCCTTTAGACCTTGTCCTGCTCCTCCTCTCTTCTAACTTTCTCTCCTGCCCCACCACAATCAGTCTAAAGAATGGTCCCGGCACGAAACGGGACAATTCTATCCATGTTCTGCAGAGATGCTGCCTGACCCGCTAAGTTACTCTGTCGTGTCGGTGGGGGCGCTGCAAGCCGGCGCCCTGTCAGCAGCGTGTCCGTTTTTTTCCAACATTTTTTGGGTTTTTTAGTATGTTTTAAAGTATGTTTTTTATGTTTCTTTGTGTGTTTTGTGGGGGGGCAAGGGGGAAACCGTTTTGGTCGCCTCCTCCATGGAGAGGCGACTTTTTCCAGGTCGCCTCCCCCGTGGCCTAACAACGAGGATCGGGCGGCCTTTCCCGGAGACGCGCCTGGGGCTCCAGCGGCGGGCACAGCGTGGACTCTCGGCGTGGAGCGAGCGAGCCCTCGCTGGGGCTCGCCGGAGGGGAGCGCTCTGTTTCGCTGGCAGCCCGGGATCCCTCGTGGGGGACCCGGGAGAAGAAGGAGCTTCCACCGCCGGCCCGCGGCCAACTTCTACCGCGGACCCGGCGTGGACTTACCATCACCCCTAGAGGGGAGCTTCGACCGCCGGCCCAGCAGTCTGCGGTGCTTCTGGCTGTGGCGGGGACTTTAAGTCTTCGACCGCCGGCCTGCGGCCTACACCAACCTAAAGCCACGGTCTCTGGTGGGGAAGAGCCAATCCTGGACTGACTCTGGACTCTGGTCCCGACCACGGGGGGGAAATGGAGGAGGACTGGCCAAATTTTGTACCTTCCACCACAGTGATGAATGCTGTGGTGGATGTTTGTGTTACATTTTTATTGTGTATGTGTTCTTTCTCATTGTACCGCTGCTGACAAATTCATTTCACTTGCACTTTATGTGCAATGTGACGAATAAAACCGTATTGTATTGTATTGTATTGTAATACTTTGTTGCTCTCCAATTTTGTCTTAACCTGCTGAATATTTCCAGCATTTTCTGATTTACTTTATCTTGCCTTTTCTGCAAATAACTCCCTTAGTCATTTAGTACTTTAACCTTGCCAGGAAATTGTAAAATGAGAATATTTTGATCATTCACCTGCCTTCTCTTTAATTATAATTTATTTTGCTATATACTGTGCCCTCAATAATGTTTGGGACAAAGACCCATCATTTATTTATTTGTCTTTGTACACCACAATTTGAGATTTGTAATAGAAAAAAAATCACATGTGGTTAAAGTGCATGTCAGATTTTATTAAAGGCCATTTTTATACATTTTGGTTTCACCATGTAGAAATTACGGCTGTGTTTATACATAGTCCCTCCATTTCAGGGCACCATAATGTATGGGACACATGGCTTCACAGGCATTTGTAATTGCTCAGGTGTGTTTGATTGCCTCCTCAATGCAGGTACAAGAGTGCTCCCAGCGCCTAGTCTTTCCTCCAGTCTTTCCATCACCTTTGGAAACTCTTATTGCTGTTTATCAACATGAGGACCAGTGTTGTATCAATGACAGGTGCTGACTGAAATACTGGATACCTGATGCAAGTGTTTATTTCAAAAGAAAAGGCACAAGATAAATTTAGTCCATATTTATTTTAAAATAACTTCTGGTAAAGCAGAAGAGATGTGATGGTTACCTTTTGTTCTATAGTTTATGAACTCTTATGTTTTCAGGCCCCACATTAAATGAACATGTTAAAGGAAAGAAACATCAAAAACTTCTGAGTGTGAGGAATACGAGGAAATCGCAGCAAGAGAAGAGCGTGTTTGTGAGTGGTTTCCAAAAAGGCACGTCCAATTTGGAGATCACAGATTACTTTCAGAACTTTGGCCCAGTTGCAAGTGTGATAATGGACAAAGACAAAGTAAGTCAAAAATGGAGATAATTTCAGTACGATCTAAGTTATTCTAACAATTGGTGATATATGGAAAGAGCTGCCAGGTGAGTTAGCTGAGGCAGGGACTATTTCAATGTTTAAGAAACAGTTAGACAGGTACATGGATAAGACATGTTTGGAGGGATATGGGTTAAACACAGGCAGGTGGGACTCGTATAGCTGGGACATGTTGGCTGGTGTGGGCAAGTTGGTCTGAAGGGCCTGTTTCCACACTAATGGAGCAGATTCCACATTTGGAGGGAAAATAAGTGCTATATAAAATGAAAAAAATCTCATGCGTTTTTGCTACAAAAGAAAACTTAATTGTTCAGTGTGTCAGTTGTGGAAATGTGAATTAGAATAAAACTATAATACTGCAGGTATTGAAAAGATTTGGATATTTTGACTATTATTTTCGCCCGTAATCATCATAAATTTAAAGAGTGAAAAAACACCAAAGGGGTTTGAAATATCTGCCATGGACAGGAAAGGTGATGTCCACGAATTGCAGATTTCAAGCAGTCATTGCAAAGGATATGCTACAAAATACTAAACATGACTACTTTCATTTACGTGACATTGCTGTGTCCCAAACATTATCGTGCCCTGAAATGTGAGGACTATGTATAAACACTGTTGTAATTTCTACACTGTGAAACCAAAATGTATTAAAAATGGCCTTTATTAAAATCTGACAATGTGCACTTTACGCACATGTGATTTTTTCTATTACAAATCTCAAATTGTGGGGTACAGAGGCAAATAAATAAATGATGGGTCTATGTCCCAAACATTATGGAGGGCACTGTATAAGTGTGGCAAATATAGGTGGGATATTGGGAGAGAGAAAAAAAGAAGAATCTTAAGAGATATAAATGGTCTGATAAAGCAATCTTCCTTATGTGTAGGAAGGAATTAGATTCTGGTTTAAACTGAAGATAGACACAAAAGCTGGACAAAATCAGTGGGTTAGGCAGCATCTCTGGAGAAAACGAATAGATGACGTTTCAGGTCTAGATGTTGCCTAACCCGCTGAGTTACTCCAGCTTTTTGTGTCTATCTTCCTTACCACTGCTTCAGGTACAACTCCATGCTGTAGTTGAACCCATTTCTTTGACAGCTGCTCTCACCTTGAAAATTTCATTTCAGAACCACAAGAGGGATTCTTCTTGGCTTCAGCTGTGACCCAACAACCCTTTCCCTATTTTGTTATGCTAGATGACGGTCTTCTATTTAAGAATTTTGTAATTGAAGTTACACAAAACCACTGATTTGAATGTAATTTATTAACCTATTGGAAAAGTTTGTGATTTATCAACCGTGCAATGTGTTTTCTTCGGCAGGGATTATATGCAATTGTTGAGATGGAAAGTGGTAAAGAAGTGGAAAAAGTGTTGTCTATCCCACGGCACTCCATGAACGGTCAGAAACTACGAGTGAAGCGCAGAGAGTATAAGGAATTCAAATATATTCCGAAGAAAAAGCAGGATCCTGGGGAAAAACAGTTCATCGATTTTGAAGAATTATCTCAGGCTCTCTGCCAAGCAATTGATGTAAGTATTGTTCTGAGTAGATGTGTAAATCTTTGGAATGTAATATTTTTGGATTATAATGGATGAATTGGAATGCATGACCCTACCCCCCCAATTTTCCCCATTGTTCTTTACCTGGCCAGATTGATGAAGGAAAGGAAATTTGAAAGGCAGGATTTGAAATTTATTTCATCTGAAAGAATGGCTTAAGAAAAAGGTGATTTGAATAGTTTCCTGGTTGGAAAGAAGAAAATGCATTTAAAAGGGTTTTTCAAATTGTAGTTTTTAATATGGTAAAATAGTAGCAACTACCCTGGGCACCCTCCTTATCTGCTGCATAACAGTGTTGTCAGGTTGCAGTGTGGAACATAGCCATATTCCAAATTTAATCATTTTGTGAAATATGGAGTCGAAAATATAGATGCTAGATGGGGTCGCGTCTGTCAATATATTCAATTCTTTGCTGGATTCCCCATGCATGGTGGAACTCAAATTTACTGAGATTTATGGCAGAAAAATCTCAATATTTGCCAGTGAAATTTGGTCAGTTCATTATTTCCAATTTGATTTGGTGCTCAATATTGTTCTGTCCACCAATATTACCAGGTATTAAATAGTTATCTTCTTTGCAAAACAAGTAACAAGCAAAATTAAACAGATATAGGTAATCCGTTCATCTGAGTTTAATCTCACTTTTTAGCTTTTGTGTCGACTTCTCAATCCCATTGTTTTAAAGGGGATTTAGGGCTGCAGGAAAGAAAGGTAAATTCATTTTATTTGTATATCTGTTTTATGTTTTTAATGAGTACTGTGATTTCACATTTTTAAAAGCTGAAGCAGCTATCATTTTAATTTTTTTCAATTACATTTTAATGGTTAGGCCTTTCATCAACCGATATCCAAATTTGTTAGCAGATAATCTTGTACATAGAACATGGACCAGGCCCTTCAGCACACTATGCCTGTGCTGAACATGATGTCAAGCTAAACTAATCTCACCTGCCTGCACATTATCCATATCCCTCCTTTCACTGCATATCCATATGCCTATCTAAATGCCTCTTAAATGACACTATAACTGGCCTGTTATGAAGTGAAGTCATAAGCACAGCTTACCCCTCTGCAGTCTACTGACTTTGGGACATCTGCACTGCAGTGATGAATTTCTCATGAAAAAGGTACAGAGAAGATTCATGAAGATGTTGCTAGGACTCAAGGGCAATGGGGAGAGATTGGGCATGTTAGGACTTTATTCCTAGCATAGAGGTTGAGGGGGTCATCATATATTGATGTATAAAATCTTAATAAGGAGAATGTACAGTGTCTTCTTCACAGGGTAGAGGATTTATGAACGAGAGGGCATAGAGGGGAAGATTTAATAGTAACCTGAGGAGCAACCTTTTAACACAAAGGTTGGTGGGTATATGGAACAAGCTGTCAGAGGAAATAGTTTGTTCAGGTAAAGTAATAACATTTAGAGGACATTTTTACAGGTACATGGATAGGGAAGGTTTAGAGGGCTTTGAGCCAAATGCGGGTAAATGGGACTAGCTTAGAAACATGCCCTTCGGCCCACCAGGTTCGTGCCGACCAGTGATCCCCGCACATTAACACTATCCCACACACACTAGGAATAATTTACATTTATACCAAGCCAAGTTACCTACATACCTGTATGCCTTTGGAGTGTGGGAGGAAACCGAAGATCTCGAATGAAACCCACGGGGAGAACGTACAAATTCCGTACAGACAGACCCGTAATCGGGATCGATCCCAGGTCTTCGGCACTGCAGGTGCTGTCAGGCAGCAACTCTTAACGCTGCACCACCGTGCCTGCGGCATCTTGATGGGCATGGACGATTTGGACTGAAGAATCTGTTTCTATGCTGTACATTTGGATAAAACGGAACAATTTTTTCTTTTTTTTTTTGATTTCTTTCAAATCTAATAAATAAAATGTTGCTCTTTGCATGGCATTTGGTCTGTTAGTGATTGGAGCCAGGAGCAAAGTTGGTTTTACAAATTTTCAAATCAGGAAATACTACAAAATATAACAAAAACAGTAATCAATAGGGTTTAAATGGCAAAATATGAAAATAAATGAAAGGTAGAGCCACTTTTGTGTCAAAAATAATATTCTTGATTTCACTTAATTTCCAATGAAGATTCTTTTGCAGAACATCTCAATCTGCTTTGCATGAATTGACAAATCTTCCCATGACTCCGGTAATCAAAATCGACAGGGATTTTTGTTTTAAATCCACTGACTAAAGAGAAGCCTATTCAGCCATCACATTGAGATAAATTATTTACTCATAGTCATACAGCACGGAAACAGGCCCTTTGACCCAACTTGTCTGTGCCTGCCAATATTCCGCATCTAAGCGAGTCCTCCTTGCCCATATCCCTCTAAACTTTTCCTATCCATGTACCTGTCCAAATGTCTTTCGGATGCTTTAATACTACCTACCTCAACTATTTCAGGGAGCGTGTTCCATATACCCACACCTACTTTATTTTCTATATAAAATTGAAGTTATTGATTTATATTCTTGTTCAGAGTAAAAACAACAATACATTGTGTGACAGGTTGATGAACAATTGAAGAAGTTGTTGGAGATTTTTGAGTTTACAGACAATGAAAGAATGCTTAGGAAACTGATTGTGTCGCTATTACAGGAGGTCTTTTCAGAATTCTTTCCAGGTAAGTGCTCTATTTATCTTTATTATTGCCTGATCTGTAATAATTATTTTGTACTATGGATGTGGATCAATGTGACTAACATTAATGCTCCTTGTTCAATGTGTATGTTAAGAACAACGAGTTAAAACCAACATAAATAAATTCCCACAATGGGGAAAGATTGGGGAAGGGAAAGAGGAAAAAGCACAGGAAAGAACCGGGGGGGTGGGGAGAGAAAGGATGTGGGAGGGAGTCCTGAAAGAAAGGGAAATAAAATGTAAGGGAGAAGGGACTGAGAGGAGAAGTGTGGGCAGAGTAAAATTCATCTGATCCACCTTTTGAACTAGGGGCCCTATATTTAAATTCAGAAATTTGTCTCTCTCACAATATCAGTATGTTTGTCCATTTTCCGATATAATTTTTCTTACCTGATATTTAACCTACAAAAATGGAGACCGGGGTTGGTTCCAAGTTGATTAATTCCTGGATGTTATTTGTCCCAGAGACATCCAACAGATGCAAAAGTCCAGCGTCTTGCAGTTAATGGTGAATATTTCCATCCTGTTACTGATTTATAAATTAATGGAATCTTACCTCAGAGTGATTCTCTCAGGCTAAATTCCTCCTGGCAAGGTTTAACAAACCCCATCCATGCCTACAACCTTAGCCACAAGCAGATCCATACTTGATTTGGCTCTTAGATTTGAATATAGCTTGGGTGACTCTACCTGGTATCAACACCAAGTGTTCAGTGCACTGAGCCCCAATGTTCAAAGTTGTTCTTAGTCTGCCAAAAATGCGAATTGGCATTAATCTTAGATGAACATTTGATGCATGTGATTTTCATACACTGCATGCTCAATGTTATACTTGATTAAGCTTGGTTTTTACTACGGCGGCTCACAGACATGCTCATTTTTCAATGAACACTTAAAGTGGGGAGATTCTTATACCAGCAGGGATAAATTGAAACCAAGTTTTCTGGATTGAAAAGATGATTTAACCATTCACACGGTACAATTTATTTGCCAAGGATTACTTCAGTTGGTAGAATTTATTTCATTCACACGGTGCTTTATTTTTGTTTTTTTCTGAAGGATTTTCTGAAGGATTTTCTTTCTATAAAATGTATAGCTAGAACATGAGAACATAACAGCAAGTGACCTATTGCGTTTTTATACTTAGGTTGTAAAATCTTGCCCTTTGGGTCATCAGTGAATGCGTTCGATATCCATGGCTGTGACATGGATCTCTTCCTGGATCTTGAAAATACAAAAACTTACCAGGCGAATGCTAATGCCGCAGTTGAAACTGAGGTATATTTTACCTTTCTTCTTTGAGGAATCTGGTAGTATTTGGCCAGTGTTCAAAAACACAGGATTAGAATTTCTTCAGTTATTGTGTACATTCCATATTTAATCCTTTTATACGTGGTTACCCAAAAGAGTATTGCCCCTAACGCACACCATCGATGCTACTAAGCACACCAATGCCTCTACTAAGCACACCAACGCTTCTACTTCCTTAGAAGGCTTAGGAAGTTCGACATGTCCCCTACTAGTTTTTCCTCCTAAGGGTGGCGCTGTTGAGTATGGCTTCCCCGACCGCAGCTGTTCGTCCTTTCATCTTTCTTTTATTTTTAGTTTGTCAAAAAGTTTTGTTTTGGAGGTCTTATAGTCTTTTTTATGTGGGGGTTGGGGGAGGGGGGGGGTGAAGAGGGAAACAGTTTTTCTCAGTCACTACCTGGTCGAGGATGCGTCTGTCCTCCGAGCCACATCTTTGCCCCCTCCTCGTGGCCTACCATCTGGATTGGCACGGCCTTTCCTGCCGGAGACCGGCCAGAGCTTCAGCTTCAGCAGTGGCGCAGCACTGAAGTACCACCACGGAGCGGGACAATGCCATACCGGGGTCGCCGAGTTGGAGCTCCGGAGTGCTGGGACTGCCGACTTAAACACCGTGGAGCTGTGGTCTGCAGAGCTTCCAGCCGCGGGCGGCGCTGACTTTAATATCGCGGAGTCCTGGGATCTTTCGCCGACGATTGCCGTGTTGGAGCTCCGCCCAGCTCGGCCTGTGGACTTCGGAAGCCGCGGTCTCCAGTAGGAAGTGCCCGATTCGGAACTCCAACCTGCTGAGAGTGATGTTCCATCATCCGGCGAGAGGGCCTGAGCATCAGAGCGCCGTTGCGACGATTGTGGAAGCCTCAATAGGCCGTGACCACGGGTGAACATAGAGGAGGATAACTGAACTTTTGTTGCCTTCTCTCACAGTGGGAAACGTTGATTCCGCTGTGTGGGAATGTTCGTGTTAAATTGTATTGTGTTCTTTTTATACGTATGGCTGTATGGCAACCCAAATCTCACCGTACCAATTGGTACAGTGACAATAAATGTAAACTTAAACTTGAACTTGAACAACTCTCACCAACTTCCACAGATGCACCACAGAAAACATTTTATCAGGATGCATTACAGCCTGGTTTGGGAACAGCTCCATCCAAAACCGCAAGCGAATTGTGGCCACAGCCCAGACCATCACACAAACCAACCTCCCTTCTATTCACTCCATTTATAACTCACGCTGCCTCGACAAGGCCAGCAGCATAATCACGGACGAGTCGCAGCCTGGCCACTCCCTCTTTCCCTCTCCCATCGGGCAAAATATATAGAAGTGAGAAAACGCACACCTCCAGATTCAGGGACAGTTTCTTCCCAGCTGTTATCAGGCAACTGAATCATCCTACCACAACCAGAGAGCAGTGCTGAACTACTGTATACTTACAGTGTTGAATCAACTTACTTCAATCATCTGGTGACCCTCCAACTATCCTTAATCAGACTTTACTTTGCACTAAACGTTATTTCCTTATCATGCATCTCTACACTGTTAATATTTTTAAATGATAAAAACGAACCTGCCTCCACCACCTTCACTGGAAGCTCATTCCACACAGCTACCACTCTCTGAGTAAAGAAGTTCCCCCTCATGTTACCCCTAAACTTCAGTCCCTTAATTCTCAAGTCATGTCCCCTTGTTTGAATCTTCCCTACTCTCAGTGGGAAAATGGCTCGATTGTAATCATGTGTTGTTTTTCTGCTGACTGGATCGCACGCAACAAAAGCATTTCACTACCTCGGTACATGTGACAATAAACTAAACTAAACTACAGATTCTTAATGTTTTCAATTTGAACTGACAATGAAGAAACATTGCAGAAATTAGTGATTCTAAGAAAAAGATATGTTCGAATATTTTACATAAATGTAATTCAGATGAAGTATGGCTAGTTGTTCCACTGAGGAAAAGAAATGGAATTTTAATTGTAAGCCCTGCTGTTCCAAATATGAGTCCAATAAAATAAATCGCAATATCAATGTTGCAGAAAAGATACTGTTGCGATACCTTCCTTTTTGTAAAAGTTTTCTGAATTATAATTTCCTGAGTAAAGCTGTTTTGAAATTAAACTGATTTTCACTTGTAGAAAGTGTCACTTAATCGAGAGACAAATGTTACTAGATTTTTTTAGGTGGTTACTTCATCATAATTCTGCTGTAACCCTTTGATTCAATTATTCAGAACAGGAGTAACCATAATAAATTTATATGCTGAGGCAATAGATTCTAGACGCATTTGCTCTGGAGTCAAAACTTGGGATTTCTCCAATGGTTTTAACTGTTTCATCGCTTGCTAAATATTAATATATTTCAGCCACAAACGTTCTAAAAAATTGAGAAACCCTGGTAGAAGGCCAAAGAGTATGATTTGAGAATTAATAAGACTTACAGAATCAATCCAAATAATGTGTTTTATCTTGTTTCAGGGGGATACAGATATTAAACGGGAAACTCAGTCCGAGAGCGAATCTGAAGAGTCGATCTTGTCTGACATTGACCTGAAAACCTCAACAACGCCTGAAATACTTGAACTTGTAGCTACTGTTTTGCAGAAGTGTGTTCCAGGTGTTCACAAAGTTCAAGCTGTCACCACTGCCAGGCTTCCTGTGGTGAAATTTATTCATAAGGAATCAGGCTTGGAAGGAGACATCTCTATTAATAATAGGTATTCTACATAATAAGCTCATTATTTATGTTTATAAATTCTGGACAGCATGTTTTTTTCTACCGTAAAGAGTTTATATTCCTTCAGTTTAATCTTTAAGTGTGTGGAATAGGTATAAGATTCTTATACCTTTTCTGCAGCCAGTTTGGCCTACATTTTAATTTCTTCCCCATTTCCCTTTTTGAGAGCTTGTTCTTGCGCACCACCTTCTGTTCCTAAGAGCGTGTTGCCAATGGCCAATGCCAATGGCCAATTCACAACCACTGCATTTCTCATCTTTATTCTAATTAATATTCCAAATTCTCAAAATCCACCTTGATTTCCATGCTACCATTCTATCTCTAATCTCTTGAGTCATGCTATGAACCTCTATTATGTCTAACTGATTAAGACGAGTAAAGGAGTTGGGATGTCATTTAACACCTGTACAATATGCTGGTAAGGCCACATTTGGAGTTTTCTGTAAAATTCTGGTTGCCCTGATATTGGGAGGATGTCATTAAGCTAGAAACGGTGTAAAGAATATTGATGACAATATTACTGGATCTGGAAGGTTTGCGTTAAAAGAGGAGACTGGACAGGCTGGGTGTTTTTTCCCTGCAGTATAGGAGGCTCAGGTTTATAAACGAATGAAGAACATAGGTAAGCAAATAGCCATAGTCCTTTAGCCATAAATAAAATAAAGCTAAAAAAGACACAATAGTGCTGGAGTAACTCAGTGGGGCAGGCAGCATCTCTGGAAAATGTATCCATTCGTCACACATCCATGTTCTCCAGAGATGCTGCTTGACCTGAGTTACATTAGCACTTTGTGTCTTTTTTTGTAAATTGTCATCTGCAGATTCTTGTGTTTCCAAAATAAAGTGAAAGCGTTACAAAACCAAATGTTTTAATGGCTGGCTTGAAACTAAGAATGATTGATAATGTTGTATTTTCTAGGTTGGCTGTACGTAACACAATGTTTCTTCAGTTATGTGCCTCATTGGATCCAAGAGTGAGACCTCTGGTTTATGCGATTCGCCACTGGGCAAAACTGAAGCATTTGGCTGGTAAGATGGTTACATTTGGCTGCAGTTCTGGTGCACGTAGCTTTGAGACCATGGAGCATTCATTTACGCAGGGTTAATAACTGGAGGGTGATGATGAATGCATATTTATACCAATTGAAAGAACCTCCAAAGTTATTATGTAACTGCTTGTTTACCTATCCAACAATATTGAAATGTTATTGGGTGATCTATTTTCATCTCCATGTTGGGTAAAAAAGGCCTATTGATATTTAGCAAAATACTAAGTGCTGGAAGAACTCAGCAGATCAGGCAACATCTGTGGCGCAAAATGGAATTCCGTCCATTTCTCTCCACTGACCCACTGAATTCCTCCGTTAGTTTGTATTTTGCTCAAGATTTCAGCATCTGCAGCTCCTGTTAGCTCTGTTTAATATTTAGTTAGAAACTTGTTTTTTCAAATTGTTTTTACCTATTAAATCTTATTCAATTTCTCAGAGAGAGAGAGAGACGCTAAAATTATTTTACATTGGCTCTGAAATTTACCGTGTGAATATTAGTTCAGCAATGCCATTTTAACGGAGAAGAATAATTGCATGACAAATAAATAAATTACATGCAATTTTAAAACTATGTTAATTTAAATGTCATTAATTGATTTTGATAAACACCCAGTGTTCTAATTTGTTTTAAATGTTTTAATAAATACTTAAAATATTTGTTTGCATCAGAGGTTTAACAGCCAGTAAGCCTGCAGAACTGAGTTAGCGGTCTGTCAAATTCTGTGGACAGAGTTTTCCCTATACCTCCAGAGATGTTACCTGACCCTCTAAGTTATTCCAGCACTTTGATTTTTTGGGACGGCACAATGGCGCAGCGGTAGAGTTTCTGCCTTAAAGCGCCAGAGACCCGGGCTTGATCATGACTACGGGTGCTGTCTGTACGGAATTTTAACGTTCTCCCTGGGACTGCATGCAAACTGTTTGGGTAATGATCGGTTCTCAGGAATGGAACCCTGTGGTAACCTGGGGAGGCCCTTAATCAATCTTAATTCTTGGTGCGTGCCAGTAAACAGCAGGATGTCAAAAGTGACCTTGTTTAATACTGGGTCAGGGCAGGATCAAGTTTGTTTTAAAGAAAGAACTGCAGATGCTGGTTAAAATCGAAGGTAGACACAAAGTGCTGGAGTAACTCAGCAGGTAAGGCAGCATCTTTGGAGAGAAGGAATGGGTCGAGACCCTTCTTCAGACTGATGTCAGGGGAGGGGGTAGGACAAAGATAGAATGTAGGCAGAGACAGTAGGAATAGTGGGAGAACTGGGAAGGGGGAGGGGATGGAGGCAGAAACAAGGGCTATCTGAAGTTAGAGTCAATGTTCATACCGCTGGGGTGTAAACTACCCAAGTGAAATATGAGGTGCTGTTCCTCCAATTTGTCCTCCCATTCCCAATCTGACCTTTCTGTCTGGGGGCCTCCTCCATTGTCAGAGTGAGGCCACCAGACAGCACCTCATATTTTGCTTGGATAATTTACACCCCAACGGTATGAACGTTGACTTCTAACTTCAGATAGCCCTTGCTTTCTCCCTCCATCCCCTCCCCCTTCCCAGTTCTCCCATCAGTCCTACTGTCTCAGCCTACATTCTATCTTTGTCCGGCCCCCTCCCCTAACATCAGTCTGCAGAAGGGTCTCGACCTTAAACATCGCCCATTCCTTCTCTCCAGGGATGGTGCCTCACCCGCTGAGTTACTTCAGCATTTTTTGCCTACCTCAAGTGTGGTTTATATGGCTTTAGTGAATTAGACGATCATAGGTAATGTAACATGGCTTAAATTACCATTTAGTCATTTGTTGCCCTTTTCTTCAAATAAGAAAAGTTATAGTGACTATCCTCCTGAATTCTTGAAACATTTTCCATTCACTTTTCAATACATTTTTTAAAATGTTAAATTTCTAAATAGTACAAATGTCTTGTCAGGTTTCGCTGACTTAACTCCCGTTATGGGGATTGAAATCGGGCACATCGTTGCAGGGAGGAACTACTTAAAAACCTGAAAGTTAGCTTGGGTCAGTCGAGGACTGACATTTTAATGTAAAATGAGAAATGTGTAATAACTATAATTGCTGCATTAATGGTATGATAACATTTTCAGCAAAAATAACTCCAAATGACTAGTGACAAATTTTAGATTCAATTTGTATTGTTAAGTTAGATTTTTTAAAATATTAACATTCTGGCTGCTTTTACCTATTTCACTTGTGCTTGGACAAAAATGTTTGTGCTTATTTGACCACCTAATTTATTTTTTGCTTTTGCTTCAGGAAATCCTTTTGGAGGGGGATCATTGATGAATAATTATGCAGTTACTCTCTTAGTTGTGTTCTTCCTTCAGAATAGAACACCTCCAATTCTTCCCACTGTGAACGATTTAAAAGAGCATGCAGGTTTGATATACAAAGACACAGGATCAAAACTACTATACTAAAGGAAGATATGAACAGAATTTGACTGGTAGTGTGATATTTACAGTAGCTGATGGGGTTGACAGAACCTTTTTCCCAGGGTGGAAATATTAAATACCAGTGGACATAGCTTTAATAGAAATACTAGGGGACCGAGGAACTGAAGGGAATCCACATTAGTCAGGAAATGGTATTGGGTAAACTGCTGGGACTGAAGAAAGATAAATCCCCAGGGCCTGGTGATCTGCATCCCAGAGTACTCAAGGAGGTGGCCCTAGAAATCGTGGATGCATTGGTGATAATTTTCCAATGTTCTATAGACTGGATCAGTTTCTGTGGACTGGACGGTAGCTAATGTAACCCCATTTTTTAAGAAAGGAGAGAGAGAGAAAATGGGGAATTATAGACCAGTTAGCCTTACACCGATAGTGGGGAAGATGCTTGAATCGATTATTAAAGATTTAATAACAGCGAATTTGGACGGCAGTGACAGAGTCGGTCAAAGTCAGCATGGATTTATGAAGGGGAAATCATGCTGAACTAATCTTCTGGACTTTTTTGAGGATGTCACAAGTACAATGGATAAGAGAGAGCCAGTGGATGTGATGTAATTGGACTTTCAAAAAGCCTTTGACATGGTCCCACATAAGCGGTTAGTGTGCAACATTAGAGCACATGGGGATGCTTTTAAGAGAGAGCTAGATAGGGCTCTTAAAAATTGCAGAGTCAGGGGATATGGGGAGAAGGCAGGAATGGGGTACTGATTGGGAATGATCAGCCATGATCACATTGAATGGCGTTGGTGGCTCGAATGGCCGAATGGCCTACTCCTGCACCTATTGTCATGGTGTTGGGGGTAAGGTATTGACTGGTGGGGTGCCGCAAGGTTCAATGCTGCAACCCTAGTTATTTACAATATATATAGGTATGTTGCAAAGCCTACCTGAAGCGTCGCTGAAAATCTGTCGCTGCGGGTATGCGCGATTTTGGTGCCGTTTAGAGGGGGCGGGTTTAAAACGCGATTTTCTCTAGGCTGTTCAAATCGAAGATGTTCAGCCTAGTTAGTTATTAACAAAAAATCGCTGAAAGACCCCGTCGCAAAAGCTATTATTAGTTTTAAAGGCCTCGTATAATAGTTATAGTAGTTTAAAAATCAATCTCTAAACCTGCGACCACCAGCAACCGCAGGGTCTCATAAAGCAAATAATAGAAGGTAAGCTGTATATTTTTACATTAAAAAGGGCTTCTAAAGATCCCTTTATACAAAGTTTAATATTGCGAGGAGCTCATTTTGGGCCCATTATATCCCGCAGTATTTTTCTCGGCATTTGGGGCACAAATCTACCGCAATGTGAACGTTCTAAACCAGCGCGTTCACAGGAACCCACTGGAAAGCTGATTTAAATGGGCATTTATTTACAGCAATTGAACACTAAATTCCTTCCATTTGGTCTATAAATTAATGTAAATGAGATTTAAAAATCATGTTTTATTGTGAATTATTTGTGAATATTATTTGGACATTTAGGCTATTTAAAAATGTTAATCATTTATTAAGAAATGGATAGATGTTTAGATCTAGTAATTGAAGTCTGAAATTAGCTACAATTAGGTAACTAACTAATTATATGCTTTAATTTCAGGTCATCCAAGTAAGATTATTTTATATTTGTTTCAGAATGCTTCAATCTATGATAACTGAAAATTTCATTCAATTCTCTTAATTTTTAAGAAAGTTATGGGCTTTTGACTGTTCACGATCACAGCTTTTTTGTTATGTCCATAGAAAATCAATAGGGAACAAGATGCTCATTTCCCAGTATGAAAATGGCCATAACTTTTTAAATACTTGAGATATGAAAGTGAATTAGGTGTCAAATTAAACTTATTTTTATGCTTTATCTGATGGGATAAATTACAGACTAGAGTTTTAAAATCTCAAAATTTTGTAACATTGCTAATATATATTAACGATTTAGACAAGGGAATTAAATGTAACATCTCCAAGTTTGAGGATGACTCAAAGCTGGGTGGCAGTGTGAGCTGCGAGGTGGATGCTGGGAGGCTGCAGGGTGACTATTATGGGTTGTGTGAGTGAGCAGATGTAGTATGTGGATAAATGTGATGTTATACACTTTGGTGGCAAGAATAAGAAGGCAGATAATTATCTGAATGTAGCAATGTTACAAAATTTTGAGATTTTAAAAATCAAGTCTTTAATTTATCCCATCAGATAAAGCATAAAAAGAAGTTTAATTTGACACCTAATTCACTTTCATATCTTCAGTATTAAAAAAGTTATGGCCATTTTCATACTCGGAAATTGGCATCTTGTTCCCTATTGCTTTTTCATTGACTTAACACAAAAGCTGTGATCGAGAACATTTAAAGGCCGATAACTTTCTTAAAATTTAAGAGAACTGAAATAAATTTTCAGTTATTATAGATTGAAGCATTCTGAAACAAATATGAAACAATCTTACTTAGATGACTTGAAATTAAAGCATATAATTAGTTAGTTAGCTAATTGTAGCTAATTACAAAATTCAATTACTAGATCTAAACATCTATCCATTTCTTAAGAATAGATTAACACTTTTAAATATCCTAAGTGTCCAAATAACAATCACACAAGAATTCAGAATATAACATAATTTTTAAATCTCATTGTCATGGGTTTATAGGCCAAATGGAAGGAATTTAATGTTTAATACCTGTAAATTAATGGCCATTTAAATCAACTTGCCTGTGGGATTTTCTGGAACGGGACCATTTAGAACGTTGAGGTTGCGGTGAATTTATACCCCCATATCTGCATGAAAAACACTGCCGGTTCTTCGGGGGGGGGGGGGGGGGGGGGGGGGGGAGAATCACCGTTTCGCAACTTAAAATGTGAATTAAATACATCTTAAGAAACACTTTTATACATAAAAATAAACTACTTTCTTTTACCTAGTCCTCCATAAAATCCGTCCCAGTTGTCGGCATTGACGGCTTCAGAAGCTGCTTTTAAAATCATTCCAGCGATTAACTTGTTGGGTGAATTATTTTTTAAAACACACAGAACGGCCATAGGAACGATTTTTTAGCAAAATCTTGCACTCCAACAAATATAATTCAGGACCAGGTCGGGGAAAAAAAACCCCGTTTTAACCCTGCCCCCCCCCCTCAAACGCATCAAAAATCGCGCACACGGCCAGTGGCAGAATTACAGCGCCGCTGAAGGTAAGTTTTGTAACATGCCTACTGAATGGTGTCAGATTAGGCAAAGGGGAGGTGCAACGAGACCTGGGTGTCCATGTACATCAGTCACTGAAAGTAAGCATGCAGGTACAGCAGGCAGTGAAGAAAGCAAATGGTGGTCCTCATAGCGAAAGGATTTGAGTATAGGAGCAAGGAGGTCATGCTGCAGTTGTACGGGGCCCTGGTGAGACCTGGAGTATTGTGTGCAGTTTTGGTCACCTAATTTGAGGAAGGACATTCTTGCTATTGAGGGAGTACAGAGTAGGTTAACTCAGTTAATTCCCGGCTGGCGGGATTGACATATGATGAAAGAATGGGTCGACTGGGCTTGTATTCGCTGGATGAGAGGGGATCTTATCGAAACGCATACAATTCTTCAGGGATTGGACAGACCAGATGCAGGATAAATGTTCCCGATGTTGGGGGAGTCCAGAACCAGGGGTCACAGTTTAAGAGTAAGGGGTAGGCCATTTAGGACTGAGATGAGGAAATACTTTTTCACCCAGAAAGTCGTGAATCTGTGGAATTCTCTGCCACAGAAGGCAGTGGAGGCCAATTCATCTTGAATGGCAGTGCTGGCTCGAAGGGCCAAATGGCCTATTCCTGCACCTATTGGTGGAGACAGATGCAAAAGTGGTGTTTAAGAAGCTTTTAGATAGGCACATGGATATGCAGGGAATGGTGGGGTGTTGATCATGTATGTCAACAAGATTAGTTTATCTTTGCATTATGACGGCACAGACATTGTGAGTTGCAGGGTTTGTCCTATAACTGCACCTTTCTATAAATCCACAATAGCAGACTGCCTTTCGTAGATTGTCCTTCTGGCTTTACGAACAGCTTCACCTTTGCATTGTTGGAAAGAATGTTCTTGGGTGGATTAAATGTGATAATTGCAGAGGACACATTTACAAAAATGAGTTTTATTGTGTTGAATAACGGAGTGCTGTTCAAATGGCAGTGATTGAAATAAAGAAAACTGGAACATTGTTATTATTGGAGCAAGCATTGTGATAGTTAACTCATTGTTCTCTGAAAGGATTTGTAGACTGAGTAGATAAATGATTATGAGGTAGGTTAGATCTTGCAGATTGCCATATGTGGTCGATAATTTTTAATTGTAAATAGTTATGTTATGTACAACCTTTTAGTGAAATGGATCTTAACAGAAAACCTCTTATTAAGGTGAGGAAGACCAATGTATAATTGATGGCTGGGACTGCTCTTTTCCAAGCGATCGCTCTAAAATTGAAGTCAATACAAATACTGAAACTTTATGTAAGTATATTTGGCTAAATTTTAGTTTTAAAATTAATGTTTCTATTTAGTTTAGGGCATTCATTATTAAATATTTTGTATGTACAACAGAAAAAGTTGTAAAGGAGGAAACATTTCACATTTCAGGCTTAAAACACAAACTTTTTGTTTCCACTGATATTATCTGTCCCTAAGTATTCCAACATTTATATTTTACATTTAAATTAAGGGAGCAGCTAGTGTAATAACCTTGCACTTTTATTTAGACAGAATTAAATTAAATTCTGACTACTGGGAATGCACAGGGCGACACTGCGGCACAGAGGTAGAGTTGCTTCCTTACAGCGGCAGAAACCCGGTTCGATGCTGACCACGGGTACTGTCTGTATGAAATATGTACGCTGGTCACAGTTTGACCTTGTGGGTTTTCTCTGGGTGCACCAGTTTCCTCACACATTCCAAAGACCTACGGGTTTGTAGGATAGTCAACTGGGCTTGTCCCGAATGTTTAGGATAGTGTTAGTGTACGGGATGATTGCCGGTCAGCATGGACTCGCTGGGCTGAAGGGCCAGTTTCTGCGATCTGTCTGTCTATCTCTGTCTGTCTGTCTATCTATCCATCCTTCCTAAAGTAATTGTCTTGCAATTCTTGAAATAATCTTCATCCAGCTCCAATATAATTTTGAACCAATTTCCAATTGTCAGGCAGCCACTGTCAAGAAAGCAATAGAGTTATCGTTTCGTGTTGATGGCCTGTCATCGGTTATTTCCAGCATCCTTTCTCTGTACCTTCAATTTCCATTGTCTGTACTATTCTGTTTAATGATGATATGAAAGGTACAGCAGGCAGTAGAAAAAAGCTAAAGGCATGTTGGCCTTCATATTGAGAGTATAGGACCAAGGAGGTCCTACTGTATTTGTACAGGGCCCTGGTGAGACCACACCTGGGGTATTGTGTGCAGTTTTGGTCTCTAAATTTGAGGAAGGTCATTCTTGCTATTGAGGGAGTGCAGCGTAAGTTCACCAGGTTAATTCCCGGGATGGCGGGACTGTCATATGATGAAAGAATGTCGTGGCTGGGCTTGTATTTACTGGAATTTAGAAGGATGAGAGATGATCTTATAGAAACATATAAAATTATGAAGGGATTGGGCAGGCTAGATGCAGAAAACATGTTCCCGATGTTGGGGGAGTCCAGAACCAGGGGCCACAGTTTAAGAATAAGGGGTAGGCCATTTAGAACTGAGATGAGGAAAAACTTTTTCACCCAGAGGGTTGTGAATTTGTGGAATTATCTGCCTCAGAAGGCAGTGGAGGCCAATTCACTGGATGCATTCAAAATTGTTAGATAGAGCTCTTAGGGCTAGCGGAATCAAGGGATATGGGGAGAAGGCAGGAACAGGGTACTGATTATGGATGATCACCCATGATCACATTGAATATTGTTGCTGGCTTGAAGGGCTGAATGGCCTACTTCTGCACCTATTGTCCATGTGTCTATGAATTTGAATCAAATTCATGGCAGCTTCAATCCGTACCTGATTACTGCTACTTCACATACCTTTAATGTTTGTTGCTGATTGTGTGTGATTGAAGTCAAAACGTTTCATTCCTTCTCCACTCACCAAACTCTGTCACTTCTGTCCCAGCACTTAGAACCTTTTGGAGAATCTTAAAAATGCAGTGAATTTAAATCTTGCACATCATTAATAATTATCCCTGGAAATCTGAAATATTATTTTTCTTAACAGGTGTACTTCTTGCAGAGTTTTATAAGTTTTATGCAGAGTTTGACTATGCTGGGACTGTCATTTCACTGAAGGATGGTAAAGTTCATGTTGTAACTGACTTCATTGGACCTGATTCAGATAAAAAAATTAGACTTGGTCCAATTAATATTCAGGATCCATTTGAACTGAGTCACAATGTCTCTGGAAACATCAATGAAAGGACAGCACAAAGGTTTAAGCGACAATTGGATGAAGCCTGCAAGTACTGTCGCAGCCTGCAGTACCAGCGAAAATCTAACAAAGGGAAGGTCTGGGGTATAGTCAGATTGTTTCAACCTTTAAGTAGCACTGACTGTTCCCCTGCACCTTCCCCAGGTGCAGATCATAGCACAGGCAAAGAAATGAGCCAAGGTGAGAATTTGATAAATATCCCCTTCAAGCTGTCGTGTCTTTCTGAACAAACGAGGAAAAGATTACACGGATCTCCAGATTTTAGGGAAATTTGGTTTGATAAAGTATGCCATGCTGTTCACTACGTAATGGAGTCCATCCTTAAATGTAGCTGTGCAAATACTGAGGAAAATAACATACAGATCAATGATGCAAAAATCACCAGCTCAAATGGAGCTAAGAATATAGAAGAAGAGATTAACTTTGGAGTAAAGAGACCCTCTCTTGCGGAAGAGAAAGCAGAAGCATCAAGTGCCAAAAGAGCAAAGACTGATACAATTGAGGCTCCATTGTACCAGGGAGAAGTGACTTGGCATTGTGCTGTGTGGAGCAGAGTATGGATTGGACGGAGAAAGGTGAGGCGTCAGCTCCGCTACAGAACAAATGAATCTGATTCAGGCGATTGCACAG
Source organism: Amblyraja radiata (assembly GCF_010909765.2). NCBI lineage: Eukaryota > Metazoa > Chordata > Chondrichthyes > Rajiformes > Rajidae > Amblyraja > Amblyraja radiata. Next base: position 21,999,438 of record NC_045971.1, read on the forward strand.
TTATCAGTTCCTTAGAAACAGAAGGTAAAGTTACTGAAGCTATATTGCAGCAGCAGGAGGAGAATGGGGATAAATCCTCACCATTAATAACCTTTAAATTCAATGCCTTTTTGGTTGGAGGTAATGAAGACACGAGGACTTTGATCAGAGTTACCCCAATTCAAGAATGCACGTTATATATCGAATTCTTTCATTTTCTGGAATCATTTGTTCCCAAGATGGTTGAAAAGTGCATTGAGAAATCTGACGAGATGTTATGATGTGGCATTTGATGTATTTTCATAACTTTTTTTTACAAATAAATGCCTATTGAACAGTTTATAAGTTTCTCAGAAAAACTATGCTAATCTAAACAGAAGTTTGTGTTGTTAGTTGTTTAGTTAGGGAGTAATCATCTGTGTTGGAAAGGTAAAATTGGGGTGAGGAAAATTAGGGTGACCTTAACAAAGAAGTTCTTTACATTAAATTTCTGTAATGAGTATGTTGTGCACAATGCAACATACAAGTTCTGTCAACGTATGTTGACAAGTGGCTTCTTGTCTACACAAAGAGCTGGTTTGAGTTGGGGTTTTCTGGAGAGAAATTTGGTTAGGTGTGTTCTAAATGAGCGGAACATCAGATAATATAACATTTTTGTATTAACTTTGCTGGCAGTAAATGTGAGTTTAATTGGGTTATCTGTTCTCTTTATTTCTACAATTTGAGGTACTATTTTCTATTCGTAGAGCAGCCTTGCTATGCAATGTATTTAAATGTAATGGCCCTGTCCCATGGTACGAGTTCATTCCAAGAGCTCTCCCGAGTTTAAAAAAAATCAAACTCGTGGTAAGCACGGAGAATGAACGTAGCGGGTACGTCGGAGCTCGGGGACGTCTCTTAGCGCTCGTAACGCTAACGGCAGGTACTTGGGAAGACTCGCTAACGGCAGGTAAGCTCGGGAAGACTCGTGAAGCTTTTTCAACATGTTGAAAAATGTCCACGAGAGCCCCAAGTACCGACGAGCGACCACTACCATAAATCTCCGAGTTCGAATCACGGCAAACTCGGGAGAGCTCTTGGAATGAACTCGCACAGTGGGACAGGGCCATTTCTCAACAACAATTTTTATTCATACCTTTAACATTGTAAATTTCCTGCAGTGCTTCACAGCAATGTTATCAAACAAAAATGTTACTGAAGGACCGATGACCAAATATTGAAAGCAATTGGTTTTATAGAGTGCCTTAAAAGAATGAAAAGTTAATGTTGGAAAGGATCGTGGAGGAAATTCTAGAATATTTTAACAACTAAAAGCATTGCCATTAATTATAGAACAAGGACATTTGGGAAGGAGTAAGGGCCAGAATTAAAGGATCATGTATATGCTAGGATGTTATTAGAACTCGTGGAGATCAGCAAAATAGTTCAAGGATGGACAGTGGATGGATTTTCTTTTACTTTCTAGCTTTTATCAAAATTGCAACTGCAAACATTTACATCAACAGTGATTTTTTTTTTTGTGTAAAGTTCTTTAATCTGCTTTCTCCCTGACCAGCAGTCCTGTTCTGTACATCATATTCTGATTTGTATTATCTTTATCCGATCTAACCAAAAAGTTTTGATTTCTAATTGTTAAACTTGGCAACAATAAAGATATACAGAATGTTATGTTTCAAATATCTGGGAAAATTGTTGTTTTTTTTTGACGTATAGGCAGATATTTGAGTGATTTTCTTGATTTAAACATTTTATATCGATACATCAGTACAACATTGCCAAAGAGAGATAATACAGACCAAACTTCGATCAATTGTAACATCCAACAACAAAACTGCAAACTAGGGAAACATCACCTCATGTTCTGCCTGGGTGCTCTGCAACCCAATAACATGAATGTTGAATTCTCCATTTTCAATTAACACCTTTGTCCTTTTCTCTCGTCTCCTATCTACCCTAGAACTCTCACACACTCCCTTCTTTCTACAATATCCCTTCTTTCCACAATATCTCCGGCCCTATTTTTTGTAAAACATAATTCACATCCCTATTCCAGTGTCTTTTAGGGAAAGCTAACTTTAAATAACGGTTTAAGCAGATATTGTAAGGCACCTTGATTAATTCTGTGTCATGGCTTGCATTTACAAAGTTTTTATAGGATGCAAAAATTACATTTTAACATTCTTATTCAATGATTGAATATGATCAAATTATGCAACCATACAATTGAACAGGTTATAAAGATAATTACATGCATAAAATAACATTGCAGTTCAAAATGTTTGGAGTAATATCGAAAACCCCTCCAAAAAAGACTGATTATTCCATCATTGATTATCAACACAGAAACATAGAACATTGGTGCAGTAGTAGGCCATTTGGCCCTTCGAGCCAGGCCTCCATTCATAGAAACATAGAAAATAGGTGGAGGAGGAGACTATTTGGCCCTTCGAGCCAGCACCGCCATTCATTGTGATCATGGCTGATCATCCTAAATCAGTAACCCGTGCCTGTCTTCTCCCCATATCCCTTGATTCTGCCAGCCCTGGAGATCTCTCTCTTTTAAGTTTGTCAAGTGAATTGGCCTCCACTGCCTTCTGTGGCCGAGAATTCCACAAATTCATAACTCTCTGGGTGAAAACTTTTTCCTCATCTCAGTCCTAAATGGCCAATCGCTTGTTCTTAAACTTTGACCCCTGGTTCTGGACATGTTTCGTCCATAAAGAATGAAAGATGTGGTCAGGTCATTGTGTGAAGATTCTTCACATTTGTGAGTGTATATTGGATGCAGGTGTGTAAACTTGTTATGGCCCTGTCCCATGGTGCGAGTTCATTCCAAGAGCTCTCCCGAGTTTAAAAAAAATCAGACTCGTGGTAAGCACGGAGAATGAACGTAGCCGGTACATCGGAGCTCGGGACATCTCTTAGCGCTAATGGCAGGTACTCGGGAAGACTCGCTAACGGCAGGTAAGCACGGGAAGACTCGTGAAGATTTTTCAACATGATGAAAAATGTCCACGAGAGCCCCGAGTACCGACGAGTGGCCATTACCGTAAATCTCCGAGTTCGAACCAGGGCAAACTCGGGAGAACTCTTGGAATGAACTCGTACCGTGGGACAGGGGTTTTACTTTTCAGAATCACTGCAAGATTATTGCACAGGAGAAGACCATTTGGCCCTTTAAATCTTTGATATCTGCGCATTCTCTTATATCTTCCCCAAGGCAGGTAATTTTCTTTTGTACTGATCCAATTTCCATTTGATTCACAATCAGATTTACCAGGACCATGTACAGCTCCCAAACCCTGCAGTCTATTCCAGGTCCTAACTACTCATAGTATCATAAAGCTTTTTCTTGGATCGCTAGTTTCAGAATTTGGATCAGTGAATGGGTTGCAAATTGGAATTGCTGATCTCCCATTAGATTTCCTGTAAGTTAGCCCTTGCGTTGGCATCAAAGTCTCTGAGGGTTTATCTTGGTTAACGTTTACGTAATTCATGTTAATAGTTGTGAGAGCAGGCTATGCTCAGTAAAGTCGCCATACAAGAAAACATTCACGAGTTACATTCATCTTCAGCCATCTTTGGAATAACTGGCAAATAGAAGCAGATTTGGGATTGATTAGGTAAGGAACTTGGAATCAGCTGTGTTGCTCTTTGCTGGATCCTAACTTAAAAATGGACAACCTATGACAGAAAGATTCAAAGCTTGGCTGATTTTGTCGTGTTAAAGTTTGAAACTCTTATCAAAAACAGAATATATTATCGAGTATGCATTGACAACCAACTGGTGAAATATATACAAAAGACTTGGAGAGAGGGGGTGGCCAAAAATCATGTGTATTTAAATTGCAATTGCTTGCAATGTAGGAAGAATTTGGAAAACAGTAGATCAATATAAACTACTTTCCTTTGGTCAATGAATCAGAGTAAGATTGCCTGATGAAATTCCAAAGATTCATCTTTCTGACATTCATGTGGGGTAAGCTACCTTCACATTGGAGTGAACCATGGGTTTCACTTTCTGATTAATACTCCACAAGCTTAAATAAAAACTCCTTGCAATGGTAACATGCTTGTTGTGTAATGGCATATGTGATGGTGAGGGAAGACCTCAGCAGGCCACGTATGCAACTAGTGAACGGAACTAATAAAAGTTTGATGGTACTTAAATTTTAACCTTAAAATGAAATCTAATCTGTAGCTGGAGAAAAAAAATATAGTCAGCTAAAAGAATCACAACCAATTTTAAAACATTTATTTTGAGACATATAAACTAATTGTAAGTGTGTCCATTATTTTATCAAGAGTTCATTCTTATTTAGAAATAAAATTCATTAGTTCAAGCAACATTAACAGGTGCAGCACTTTACATGTCAAATACAATTGAGTCCCTCAGACTTTCATCCGGGTGTAACATTTAAGGCGATTTTTGAAAGAGGTCGTATCCAAACGGGATTGCAATTTGGTTCTGTCGAAACGCCTAAAGGTAGCATATTTATTTTCAACTTCATTCTGCGCTTTATTTCCTGCTCCTTTCTTCTGATGGCCAACTTTGACATTTGTGCAATATCCTACAAGCAAACTTCCAATGCCGTCAATGAAAAATTCTAGGAATGACATGAAAAATATTTTTGTTGATCAATATTGCAATAGAAAAAACTGACTTTGAAGACAATTCCTTTTCATATTCTACTTTATTCCAAACTATAACTGTAGAATATCTAATATGCTTAATATGGTTGTTGATCTTACACAAGGATGTACAGTAATACAGAATGCCACAATGGCCTATGGCATTTTTTTTCACTTCATCAACATAAACAACCTCCATTTTGGAGACAGACTAATCAGTATTTGTGTTTGCCATGTTTTGGTGTGCGTGCTTTCTCCCGATTGATTCAAATAGTATTTACAATCCGATTCTGCATAAAAGCTATGTGTGATTCTTACTGTACTCTTAATGATAGCAAATAAATGTGATGTGTTCATTCAAATTAGACCATATACCATATAACCAACACTAAATATTTCTGACTGCTGGATGCAACGTCACCGATTAAAACCAAGGCTTTTACATTGTGGAGGTCTGTGCCAATACTGTGTCATGGCACTTCTAAAAGTTAGAATGTCATTATCTTGCTTTCTGATCGTGAGACCCGTGTGTCTATTACAGGTGCATCTGTGTATCCCCAAAAAAGCGCTGCATAAAACTCATGAGTTACTCAAGCATTTTCTGTCTTATCCACTGATTATAGCAGTTGATTTCTAAGGTGGGGGCGGTTGCCAATGACAAGAGCTTAAGCACATCAGTGTAACTCTTTAGGATTTATAAAAATAAGACAGTTCCCTTTTAAACACCTGGTAGCTCTCAATAACTATTGCGCTGTAACATATTACTAACTAGATGTTTTGTTAAGAAACAAAGAAGTCTTCTTTTGTTAATTTGTAAAATATATTAATTAATTCTTTTTATAACAAAAAACTACTGAAAACAAAATTAATAATTAAAATCCCAAATTATGATTTGAAAGGTCAGGATTGACCCCGGGGCTCTGGCAATGTGAGGCAGCAGTTCTACCAGCTGCACCATTGTGCTGTCCTTGTCTGGTGTAAAGTCAATAGTTCTGTGGGGATCGGGTAATATTAAATGAAACATGTCTTCTACTTCATTCACCATTCTTCTTGAAAATTTGAATAATTTTCAATAACTATCCATGTAGATAATGAAAACATGGCTAGTCCTGTCAGAATTACAAGTGTGAACATACAGTGATAGAAATTACCTGTATGAGCTATTCTTGCAAATCGAGGATCAAACCCAACACTCCGTACTTTTTCTGTCCTGGCCAGGAAAAAGTTCACCACAACGCTGGTAACCACACAGCCTGGAAATCCATCCAGGGGGTGAAAAGAACCGTGCTGGGAAAACACACAGTCCCCTTCATCATCTCCTTCTTCGTACCAAAGCTTGAGCGTGAACACCCGCTGATCCACAGAAGCACCAACCTGTGGGAAATAAGATTTGTTTTGGCTGATATGTTGGATTTAAATGTATTAAAAAAATATCTTGGATATAACAGTGTGTAATTTGATAATTAGTGAAGTTGCTTATCCATTTTAAATAAATCAACATTTCCCTTAATATATCACATATAATAGTTTACCATAAATGATTTTAGCAAAACACATTTAAATAGTAAAATAAAATATTGCACTAATATAGTTATGTATGGGGTTGTGATGAGACAGAACCTGAAATGTTGCCAACAGGTCTGTTCTTTATACGTAAAGGCATGTGTACAATACAAGCAGTTCAAAAGTGGTTCATCCTCTTGAATTCTGGGGTGGAGCAGTTGCCATTGAGAGATTAAGCACATTAGAGCCAAATTCTTTATGATTTATGAGAATAAGGCAATTCCCAGTAAACATCTGTAAACAACAGCAGTCTTGACCTACTATCTACCCCATTGGTTCGGAAATTTGAGCGCCCTGGAGAGGAAAAGACTACAAAAAGTAGTAAACACTGCCCAGTCCATCATCGGCTCTGACCTTCCTTCCATCGAGGGGATTTATCGCAGTCGCTGCCTCAAAAAGGCTGGCAGTATCATCAAAGACCCACACCATCCTGGCCACACACTCATCTCCCTGCTACCTTCAGGTAGAAGGTACAGGAGCCTGAAGACTGCAACAACCAGGTTCAGGAATAGCTACTTCCCCTCAGCCATCAGGCTATTAAACCTGGCTCGGACAAAACTCTGATTATTAGCAACCACTTTCTGTTATTTGCACTACCAGTTTATTTATTCATGGGTGTATATATTTATATCATGGTATATGGACACATCTATCTGTTTTGTAGTAAATGCTTACTATTTTTCTGTGTGCTTAAGCAAAGCAAGAATTTCATTGTCCTATACAGGGACACATGACAATAAACTCACTTGAACTTGAACTTGAGATGCTCAGACTATCTTCAATCACTAAACTGGATCTTGCATTAAATGTTATCCCTTTATCCTGTACCTGTGCACTGTGGATGGCTTGATTGTAATCACGTATAGACTTTCCACTGACCTGATAGCACGCAACAAAAAAGCTTTTCACTGTATCTCGGTACACGTGAAGATAAACTAAACTTATCTAACTAAATAACTAGTGGTACACAGTCACCATTGCACTGAAGCATTAGACTAGAGGTTTTTGAACCAATGATATAATGAGTGAGCAGAGATTACCATTGAATGAGTGATGGTCTTGCCACAGATCAGCAATAATAATGGTCATAAATTAGAAATAAATCAAATTGATTTATTTTGTTCATTTTGAAAAATCATCAATCAACATCAATTATTGCTTGTATATTACGACAAGATAGTCATTTATTATTAGGAATTCCTTATAACAATGTCATAATTTAAATGAGCAATCACAAGTACAGACGATATTGCCAAAAATGTTTTTAATTGTCCCTCTGCAAAGACCAACCCATCCTCTACAACTTGTATGATTTCTTTTTGTGTGTGTTGAGATAAAGCAATAGCAGATTTTGGCAAACATTGCAGAGTTCAATAGAATGCATTATTCTATTAGTGACTTAATGTCACAACTTATTAAGGTATGCTGTACACACTCGTTAAATTTTATTTGGTCTTCACAGCGGCAACTCACTGATTTATGTGGTTTCTGGTACAGATGAAGCGGGCATCTGACATGCTGGCATTGCTCCTCAATGTAGAAAGTTTAGAGACACAGCACGGAAACAGGCCCTCCAGCCCACCGAGTCAACGCTGACCAGCGATCCCCAATACACTTGCACTATCCTACCCACTCGGGATCATTTACAAATTTTACCGAAGTAAATTAACCGGTACATCTTTGGAGTGTGGGAGGAAACCCACATGCGGATTTGGGTCAGGTGGAGAATGTACAAACTCCGTACAGACAGAACCCGTAGTCAGGATCGAACCCGGGTCGCTGGCACCATGCCACCCTAAGGTAGTTTAGAGAACATGGTAACAAAAATAGTTTCTCACTTCTTCCCCTTTCGCACACTGTTGGAAAAAGTGGCCCCTTACCAGATCCAAGTTTGTCTTCTCCAATACTTCTACCAGTTTTTCCAGTTTTGTTTCTTGTGTAAATTCAAAGTCCTCATCCACCCAAAGAAGGTATTTAGTTGTAACCTGAGATACTGCTAAATTTCTTCCAGCAAACCATCCCTGTGTATGGGAATGGAGGAAAAAACAGATACCGGTAACTAAACGTTCATAATTATATTTCTCTGACCGATGTTATTATTAAGCAAATGGGAGTATTCTATTTGAAATCATATTAATGATTTTATTGAACAGTAATTATAGTGTTCAATTGTTTTTTTTATTATCTTTTGAGTGTTTTCTGCTAATTGATTTATCCTCTGTTTTTGTTAAAATTAGCAAAGGATGTTTTGATATTTCTGAAAGACTTATCCCTCAATTGTTCTTATACAGTATGTAACAAAAATGGAAACTGTAAACTGAAAAGGACTATTTTAACAGTGATTGGGAAGGGAAGTCATTTTATTATCACCAATCATATAACCAAGACTATTGTAAAAAAAAACAACCATCCCTCGATTAAAATGTGAATACTATTGTTGGCCAATGTAAACTAGAAATAATTATATGGGTCAGAATATGTAGGAAAAATAGGTGCAGGAGGAGGCCATTGGGCCATTCGTGCCATCACCTCCCCATTTCGTAATCTGACACCATTCTGATAATAATCTGCCTTCCTGTTATTGCCATCAAAATGGATAACCTCACATTTATCCACATTATACTTCATCTGCCATGCATTGGCTCACTCACCCAACCTTTCCAAGTCACCCTGCAGCCTCATAGCATAGCACCCTGCATCCTCATCACAGCTCACACTGCCACTCAGTTTTGTTTCATCTGCAGACTTGGAGACGTCACATTTAATTCCTTCATCTAAACCGTTAATATATATTGTAAATGACTGGGGTCCCACCACTGAACCATGCGGCACCTCACTAGTCACTGCCAGCCATTCTGAAAAGGACCTGTTAGCTCCTACTCTTTGCTTCCTGTCTGCCACCCTGTTCTCTATCCATGTCAATACCCTACCGCCAATACCATATGCTCTAATGTTGCACACTAATCTCTTGTGTGGGACCTTGTCTTAGGCTTCTTGAAAGTCCCATTACACCATATCCACTGGCACTCTCCTATCCATTCTTATTACATCCACAAAAAATTCCAGAAGATTAGTCAAGCATGATTTCCCCTTCATAAATCCGCTGACTTTGACTGATCCTGTCACTGCTTTCCAAATGCGCTGCTATAACATCTTTAACAATCGACTCAAGCATCTTCCCCACTACCGATGTAACAGGGCTGCCAACTCTCACGCTTTGAGCGTGAGAATCACGCCCTCAAGCAAACTCTCACGCCCTCACGCTGATCAGAAATTTCTCACGCTCTGTGGTGAGAAATTCTGTGATCAACGAAAATTTCAAAACTCGGATAAACTGCATGGGCCGCGGGTGTTGGAGATCCGGGGCTGAGGGAGGGATGGGAGCAGAACCAGCGACGGGAACAGATGCGGGGAGCCGGGACTGGAGAGTGTTTGCCAGGGCTGATGAGTCGCTCGCTGCAGCTCTGGCCATGGAGCACTCCGGACAGTGCGAGTCCCGGGCTGTCGAAGGCGGCGGAAGCATTGCGCCGCTGCCACTGCTGCGAGAGTCTCTGTGCCGAAGGGACAGATTCTCAAAGGGAGGTGGAGAGAGAGAGAGAGGGGAAGGAGACAGGGAGACAGTGGGGAGAGAGAGGGGGAGAGAGAGAGGGGGAGAGAGAGAGGGGGCTAGAGAGAGGGGGGAGAGCAGAGAGGGGAGACAGAGGGGGTGTGAATGGAGAGGGAGAGGAGAGGGGAGGGAGGGGAGAGAGGTGGGGGAGAGAGGTGGGAGAGGGGGGGAGGGGGGGAAGAAGGGGAAGAGGGGGTGGAGAGGGTAGGAGAGAGGGAAGAGAGAGGGGTGGTAAAAGAGGGGAAGAGGGAGAGGGAAAGAGAGAAACGGGGGAAAGAGAGAGATGGGGGGGGGGGGCAAAGAGAAAGAGGAGATAAAGACAGAGAGGGGAGAGAGCCAGGGGGAGAGAGAGATGAGGGAGAGGGGGAAGAGAGAGAGGTGAGAGTGTGGAGATGGAGAGGGGGAGAGAGAGGGGGGGGAGAGGGGGAAGCGAGGGGGAGAGAGAGGGGGAGAGAGAGAAGGGGGAGAGAGAAGAAAGAGGGGACTAGAGAGAGGGGGGAGAGTGAGGTGGTAGGGAGGGAGGGGAAGAGAGAGAGGGAGAGAGAGGAGAGGGGGGGGAGAGAGGAGGAGAGAGAAGAGAGGGAAGGGGAGAGAGTAAGAGGGGGAGAAAGGGGAGAGAGAGAGGGGAAAGAGAGGGGGAGGCGAGAGATAGAGGGGGAAAGAGAGGGGTTGAGAGGACAGAGAGCGGAAGAGAGGGGGGAGAGAGAGAGAGTCTCTGTGCCGAATTCGCCCAGGTGACCGGCATGGATCAGGCTGCGGCTCGCTGCATCCTGGAGGACAACCAGTGACTGCTGGAAGTAAGTACCAAGCACTGGGTAGAAACGGTGGAAGATAGTGGACTTCAAATGGGGATGGTTGGTGAAAGCATCCTGCTTACCTGCTAGATTTTCACTTACTGTAACTGCAGGAAAAATGTTCCCGATGTTGGGGGCGTTCAGAACCATGGGTCACAGTTTAAGAATAAAGAGGGGGCCAGTTAGGACTGAGATGAGAACAAACTTTCTTCACGCAGAGAGTTGTGAATCTGTGGAATTCTCTGCCACAGAATGCAGTGCAGGCCAATTCACTGGATGTTTTCAAGAGAGTTTTCATTTAGTTCTTGGGGCTAACAACATCAAGGGATATGGGGGAAAAACAGGAAAGAGGTACTGATTTTAGATGAATAGCCATGATCATATTGAATGGCAGTGCTGGCTCGAAGGGCCGATGGCCTATTCCTGCACCTATTTTCTATGTTTCTATGCTTGAGTATATGGCAATAAAACTTGATCACTTGATTTGAAGCATTCATGCACGGTGGAGGTATAATGTAGTCATAGAGTGATACAGTGTGAAAACAGGCCCTTCGGCGCAACTTGCCCACACCCGCCAACATGTCCCAGCTACGCTACCTGCTTTTGGTCCATACCTCCAAACTTGTCCTATCCATGTATCAGTCTAACTTTTTCTAAATGCTGGGATGGTCCCTGCCTCAACTACCTCCTCTGGAAGCTTGTTCCATACACCCATCACCCTTTGTGTGGATAATGTTACCACTTAAAAAGTTACCTCTTAAAAATACTTAATACAAAAAACATTGAAATCATACTTCTACAGTGCACTAAAACATGATTTGAATACATCAAATTTCAAAACGTTTCTGGGAGGGGGGACACCCTTCTTCCACACCCTCTCTCCACTCCCTCACCGGGTACCCCCAAGGCCAGTGATCAGTGCTCGCACAGCTCCCCCCTTTCAAAAACGTTCCAATCCAATTTAAAGCATATATATTGCATTCAAGTATAAGTTAAAAGACTCGCTACAGTATGCACCATATTGCACAATTTCAAGCTGAAAAATGCAAACGTTCCATACCAAAGGGAGGGGGACAATACTTGGTCCACTAGTATTTCTGGTACATTGTTCGTGTCTTAGCGAAGACAGAACCAAAGTACTTGGTTAACTGTTCTCTCATTTCCTTGTTTCCCTTTGTGAAGTCACCTGTCTCTGATTATAAGGCACCTACATTCGCCTTTTAAGTTAAATTTTCAGTATTTTAAATAGAAAAGAAAAAAGTGTTACTATACCTTTGCAAATGGCATTATGTATTGCAGGATGTATGGTCCTTCAATCTTTTCCGTAACATCAGTATCATCTGCAATGATTATCATAATTTTTGGGTAAAATTTTCGAATACTACTTATTAAAATCCGAAGCTTATGATATCTGAAGAATGTCTTTGTCACTATTGTCACCAAGGAGTCAATGCTATTATCTGGAATAAGGATTAAAAAATGAAATTAATTGCAGCAATAAATTCCATTCTATAAATTGATTAATTTCTGCCTCAAAAATAAATTGAATTTAGAAATTCAACCATATAATTACAATTATTCAAATTTATTGCATCTGTTTTATCTACTGTTAACACAAATTATGGATTGCCTTAACAATAAGATATTCTCTACTGATTAATGTAATCTAAATTCTACATTAAAAAAATCTTCATAAAATGGTACCTGGTCCAGGGTCAAATAATCGAATCATTGGGGGCACTCTGATGAGGATTGCAAATTCAGCAGTATATTCTTCAAACTGAAAAGAAACTTTTACAAAACGATAATGTTTAGTAATTATAGGCAGTGGGTTAAATGCACTTGCACAACAAATTTACTAAAGATAAAAATTGTTGATTGCTTAAAAAAAACAAAGCAAAGAGCATTCATTTAATGGGATAATGACAGTAATGAAAAAACATTTATTTTAAATAAATATTTAAATAAACCTTAATGAATCAGAGTAAATTTATTTAAAAATGATTCACCTAAGATTCAAAGAAGTAGTTACAAAAGAATACATTTTTCTGCACCCTGTTGAAATGAATTATTTTTTTAAATGGATAAGGTTATTGAAGAGCAGTGCTTTTTTTGCTACGGTATGTCCAATGTAGTGTGGTGGCATCTCTGGAAAGTTAAAAACTAGATTTTTTTTTAAAGTGATGTATAATTGTTAACGTGTTGATTTTACAGTCTTTAGTTATTACTTTATTAAATTAGAAGTTGATTGGTCACAAAATCAAAACAGAAGAGGGAGCACTATTGATTGAAAGGATTGTTGTCAGTCTGAAGAAGGGTCTCGACTCAAAATGTCAGCCATTCCTTCACTCCAGTGATGCTGCCTGTCTCGCTGAGTTACCCCACCATTTTGTGTCTACCTTCATTGATAAATGTTGCTTAGTTTTTCAGAATCAGAATCGCTTATTGTAATTTGAACATAAGTTCAAACAAAATTACGTTTCTGCGGTCATAACACAAACAAAAAAAAAAAAACACACAATTACACACAAACATCCATCACAGTGAATCCCCAAACACCTCCTCACTGTGATGGAAGGCAAATGTCTTATCTCTTCCCCGTTCTCTGTGCCCATTCCTCTCCCGCAGTCAAGCAACCAAACTGCTGCATCGAGCCGATAAGCCGCGCCGAGCGATGTAAGGCCCTGCTCCGGGTCGATTTAAACCCTTCGTTTCGGGCGGGCGAAGTTTTTTAGAACCCCCTCAGCGGGTGATGGTAAGTTCCTCAGCCGTTCCGTTGCGGGAGCTCTGAAAAGTGGTCTCCCAGCAGGGACCCGCGAGCTCCCGATGTTACCGTCCACAGGGCCTGCAGCCGAAGCCTTCAAGCTCCGAAGTCGGGTCGCAGCCGCCTGCCACCACAGCGCTCCGCACTCCGAAGTCGGCCAACTCCGCGAAGGTGAGTCCGCAGGCTCCGCGACTGGAGCCTCAGGTCCGGTTGGAGGCCGCCGGTTCCACGAAGTTAGGCCCAACGACAACGGAGACTTGACAAGGAAAAAGTCGGCTCCCCATGCAGGGAAGAGATTAAAAAGTTCCCCGCCCCCCCACATATACACAGCTAAAAATAATATAAAAACTAAAACCAAGACATCCACTTAACAGGACAAAAGGAAAAAAAAACACAGACGGATTGCAGAGGCCGCTGCCGACAGGCGCCGCCATCTTGCCTGATTAATTAATTTTGTAAAGAGGCATCTTTTTGTCAACAAGAAAAAAATAATGTTGTAGAGGAATATGATATCACTCTAAAAAGAGAAATTGGGCATCTCAATGCCCATTCTTTAATCTTAGTGATTATAGAACAACGTGAGATTATCCAATTTACTGCAAAATCAGGTACAGAAAGGAAGGAAATATAAGATTTAGGAATAAAACAGAAGGCTTGATACATACATTCTACATTAATGTTAGAGATGCAGATGCTGCAATCTCTAGCAAAGTGCGGGGGAGCAACTCAGCAGATCAGGCAGCATCTATGGAGGGAATGAACAGACAACGTTTCAGGTTGGGGCCCTACTTCAGATTGATGACAAGCAACATTTAGGTGTGTGTCCCTTCTTCTGTCTGAAGAAGGGTCCAGACTCAAAGTATCTCCTGTCCATTCCCTTCCCAGATGCTGCCTTCCCCGTTGAGTTCCTCCAGCACTTTGTGTTTTACTGTATGTTTACCTCACTATCTGTCTTTGCATAGCAGAAAGATACAGTAAAATACTAGACTAAGTGGGACCCGTTGGGTCCCATGTTCACACTGGAGGGTAGGTCCACCAACGCAATATTCCAATATTGGTGGCCAGTAGGGGGGGGGGGGGGTTCTGGAGCGCTAGTATGGGTGTTGTGGGATGAAGAGACTGGTTTCCAGAGGGCTAGTATGGACATTGTGGGCCAAATGGATTCTTGGGGTGGCAGCTCAGTCACTCAAGCCTGATATGCTGGCAGATCACTCGCGGATGGTAGGCTGGCAGTTGACTCAAGGCAATTCCTTGAGATTCCATTTCAAGCAGGGTGCAAGGCCATCAAATTCAAATGCAGTTTCCTACCATTTCAAGCAGGGTGCAAGGCCACTGAATTCAAGTGCAGTTTCATACCACTTCAAGCAGGGTGCAAGGCCACCGAATTCAGGTGCAGTTTCCTACCACTTCAAGCAGGGTGCTAGGTCACCAAATTCAAGTGCAGTTTCATACCACTTCAAGCAGGGTGCAAGGCCACCAAATTCAGGTGCAGTTTTCTACTACTTCAAGCAGGGTGCAAGGCCACCGAATTCAAGTGCAGTTACCTACCACTTCAAGCAGGGTGCAAGGCCACTGAATTCAAGTGCAGTTTCCTACCACTTCAAGCAGGGTGCTAGGTCACCAAATTCAAGTGCAATTTCATACCACTTCAGCAGGTGTGCAAGGCCACCAAATTCAAGCGCAGTTTCTTACCACTTCAAGCAGGATGCAAGGTCACCGAATTCAAGTGCAGTTTCATACCACTTCAAGCAGGGTGCAAGTCCACCGAATTCAAGTGCAGTTTCATGCCACTTCACGCAGGGTGCAAGGCCACCAAATTCAAGTGCAGTTTCATGCCACTTCAAGCAGTGTGCAAGGCCACCAAATTCAAGTGCAGTTTCCTACCACTTCAAGCAGTGTGCAAGGCCACCAAATTCAAGTGCAGTTTCGTACCACTTCAAGCAGGATGCAAGGCCACTAAACTCAAGTGCAGTTTCGTACCAAATTCAAGTGCAGTTTCCTACCACTTCAACCGGGGTGCAGGGCCACCAAAGTGCAGTTTCCTACCACTTTAAGCAGGGTGCAAGGCCACCAAACTCGTGCAGTTTCATGCCACTTCAAGCCGGGTGCAAGGCCACCAAATTCAAGTACAGTTTCATGCCATTTCAAGCAGTGTGCAAGGCCACCAAATTCAAGTGCAGTTTCCGACCACTTCAAGCAGGGTGCAAGGCCACCAAACTCAAGTGCAGTTTCCTACCACTTCAACCAGGGTGCAGGGCCACCAAACTCGTGCAGTTTCATGCCACTTCAAGCAGGGTGCAAGGCCACCATATTTAAGTGCAGTTTCATGCCACTTCAAGCAGGGTGCAACGCCACCAAATTCAAGTGCAGTTTCACACCAAGCAGGGTGCAAGGCCACTAAATTCAAGTGCAGTTTCATGCCATTTCTTGCAGTGTGCAAGGCCACCAAATTCTAGTACTGTTTCCGACCACTTCAAGCAGAGCGCAAGGCCACCAAATTCAAGTGCAGTTTTAAACCACTTCAAGCAGGGTGCAAGGCCACCAAATTCAAGTGCAGTTTCTTACCACTTCAAGCAGGGTGCAAGGCCACCAAATTCAAGTGCAGTTTCATACCATTTCAAGCAGGGTGCAAGGCCATGAAATTCAGTTTCATACCATTTCATGCAGGGTGCAAGGCCAGCAAATTCAAGAGCAGTTTCATACCATTTCATGCAGGGTGCAAGGTCACCACATTCAAATGCAGTTTCCTACCATTTCAAGCAGGGTGAAACCACCATAAAACAACACAAAACACCACATAAACACCACACTCACAATTCAGTAGACATTCAGTGTGTTCAGTTGATTCACAGCTCAGACAGAATCGTGATCTCT
The DNA here is from genome assembly GCF_010909765.2 of Amblyraja radiata. Taxonomy (NCBI): domain Eukaryota; kingdom Metazoa; phylum Chordata; class Chondrichthyes; order Rajiformes; family Rajidae; genus Amblyraja; species Amblyraja radiata. Next base: position 22,015,651 of record NC_045971.1, read on the forward strand.
CCCTCCCCCATCTTGCAGAGACTGAGCCACACCCACACTTCTGGGTTGTATAATACCTCCTACCAAAAGGGGCATGGCCTTCATGGCGCGATTGACAGGAGAGAGATTCTCAACATTTTTTAAACACTAATAACACTTTTAATTTTCATTGATGGGAAGAATCCTCTGCACCTGATGGGTGGAGGGGGTCTGAATGAGATGGCCAAAAATCAAAGCCGTAAGTGGTAGCGTTTTATCTAAAATCAATATACAGTGCAAACAGGAAGTTGTCAAGTTACCACCACGAACAACATCCATTTGCAGTGCTTCACTTCAAACCAACCACCACCAACAACAGCCATTTGCAGTGCTTCACTTCAAACACATTAAGGGCATTCAATGTCAGTAAAACCACACTGTGCTATTCACAGCTCAGACTGAGAGACATGACCCTCTCGCTTTCCCCATCTTGCAGTGACAGACTGAGGCACTCAACGCTTCTGGGTTTTATAGTCCCTCCGGAAGGGGCGTGGCCTTCAGGAGAGAGAATTTTTCTCTCCATTTTTTAAACACTAATAACTCTTTTATTTTTCATCGATGGGAGAAATCCTCTTGTCCTGCACAGTGGAGGGAGACTCTGAGTAAGATGGCCAAAAATCACAGCCGTAAGTGGCAGCGTTTTTCTAAAATCAATATACAGAACAACAGGAAGTGGCCAAGATCAGAATTTTAGTAATATAGATGATGTTGAGATGATACAATAAACTCTCTCCAAACATCTTAGTTAGAATGGCATAGTGAACCTAAGTTAATCTTCCATTACGTTTTCAGTAGTCTTTTGCTATAGAAAGCACAGTGGTGTCGTTGGAAGAGCCAGAGCCCGGGTTCGAGTATGGACGCTGTCAGTGTGGAGTTTGCACTTTCTCTTCGTGTCTGCTTGTATTTCCTCCAGGTGCTCCTTTTCCCTTCCACACCCCAAAGATGTGCGGATTTGTAGTTTGATTGACTGCTGTAAATTGCCCCTAATGTGTAGGGAGTGGATGCAAAAGTGGGACAACATAAATGTAATATGAACGGATGATCGATGGTTGATGTGGATTCAGTGGACCGAAGGGCCTGCTTCAATGCTGTCCCCAAAATCAATCGATCAATGGTGCTATCATTGTAAGTGGGGGGTTGTGACCTTGTGTGAAGAGCCAAATATCAATATTTAGTTTAAATAATTATGTAACATTTTAAATAAGCACGTGTTGCTGACATTCTAGACAGGCAGAATGGAGCTGATTGTGTTGGTTTTAACTCAATCAATCCTTTTACAAAGAGGTTTCTCTTCATTTTTTCTGAGGAAATTACCCAGGTTTTATTAGAAGTTGCTGTGATTTCTTCATTCATTTATGAAATCGGTTATTTTTTTAACTGAGCAAATTGTTTGTTTTTTTGTAGTCGGTCTTGCATCCTACTCCATCTCACCTCAACCCTGGCCTGGAATGGAATTGTCAATGTTAAGTATTGTGCTTACCTAAATCAGTAGAGAGAATTTGGTACTTTTTGCTTGTATAAGTTACATGTTTGAGGATATTATTGATGATTGCCAAACTTGGACTTCTTATTGTCAATTCTTTTTCACCCGATCCATGTACGACACCATCAGGAGTTTCAACAATTGTATTGAATACCCCTTGAGTCGCTGTCAGTTTGACCTTGGTACAAAAAGCAAATAATTCATTACCATTCAAATGTCGTCCATATACAAAGTCTTTTAGACAATTTCCCATAAACAAATAATGATTTATTTGTATCGGTAATTGGACGCATTGTTATACGTACTGTATTGCTTTCTCCCTCCATGCCATGCACAGCTAGGCCTAAGTGTTAAAAATGTAAAAGATTTAAATTTTCATGTCAAGTGGAAAAATTAACGTAATAATTAATCTGTTTATTGAAAAACAAAACCAATGTACAAACCTGGGATGAGAATAGAGTAGAGTGGCTTTACTTCAACTCCATGGGTAGGGTAGCTCAGAGGAGAATGGGGTTGTGCAATAATAACCTTCTTTGCAGGCGATTCATTTCTGTATAGAAATCGGCATTATACTAAGAACAATGCAACTTTGAAAATACTCCTTTGTTTTTGTCAAAATCATTGGCATGGATCAAAAGTCAGGTGCAAATATAGATGCAGTCACATTGAGATTATAAATAAATTCATAGGTGACCGGAGCAAAATTAGGCCATCAAGTCTTCTCCACCATTCAATCATGCCTGAAATATCTTTCCCTCTTAGCCCCATTCTCTGGCCTCCCCATAACCACAGACACACAAACTAATCAAGAATCTATTAATCTCTGCCTTAAAAATATCCATTGACCTGACTTCCACAGACTTCTGTGGCAAAGTATGTTCCTTGTGTGTGTACATACATGGCCAATAAACTTATTCATTCATTCATTCATTCATTCATTCATTCATTCATTCATAAATTCCAAAGATTCACCACCCTCTGACTAAAGAAATTCCCCTCATCTTCTTCCTATAAAGGCTGAAATGGTACAAAAAAAAGTGGTGGGGAATAAATATTTCATCCTAATCTCACAAAAATAAATGTTCTAACCATCAACCTCTTAATTAGTGTCCTTACTCCTTTTCTTAAGAGGAGTCATCCACTAACGGCACAAGCAATGGAATGACCAATTATGTGCAGATCAGTGGACTAATTGGCCATTGTAAATTGCCATTCATCTGAGCAGTTGGAAGGAGAAACAGGGGCAGAGCGGATAGGCATGCACGCAGGGCCGGATTTACGTATAGAAACATAGAAACATAGAAATTAGGTGCAGGAGTAGGCCATTCGGCCCTTCGAGCCTGCACCGCTATTCAATATGATCATGGCTGATCATCCAACTCAGTATCCCATCCCTGCTTTCTCTCCATATCCCATGATCCCTTTAGCCACAAGGGCCACATCTAACTCCCTCTTAAATATAGCCAATGAACTGGCCTCGACTACCCTCTGTGGCAGAGAGTTCCAGAGATTCACCACTCTCTGTGTGAAAAAAGTTCTTCTCATCTCGGTTTTAAAGGAGTTCCCCCTTATCCTTAAGCTGTGACCCCTTGTCCTGGACTTCCCCAACATCGGGAGCAATCTTCCTGCATCTAGCCATCAATCCCTTAAGAATTTTGTAAGTTTCTATAAGATCCCCTCTCAATCTCCTAAATTCTAGAGAGTATAAACCAAGTCTATCCAGTCTTTCTTCATAAGACAGTCCTGACATCCCAGGAATCAGTCTGGTGAACCTTCTCTGCACTCCCTCTATGGCAATAATGTCCTTCCTCAGATTTGGAGACCAAAACTGTACGCAATACTCCAGGTGTGGTCTCACCAAGACCCTGTACAACTGCAGTAGAACCTCCCTGCTCCTATACTCAAATCCTTTTGCTATGAAAGCTAACATACCATTCGCTTTCTTCACTGCCTGCTGCACCTGCATGCCTACTTTCAATGACTGGTGTACCATGACACCCAGGTCTCGCTGCATCTCCCCTTTTCCTAGTCAGCCACCATTTAGATAATAGTCTGCTTTCCTGTTTTTGCCACCAAAATGGATAACCTCACATTTATAACCGCTATAAGATCTTTGGTATAAACTGGACAAGCTTCAGTTTAGGGCCTCGACATCTAGGAGGCGTCCGGCCAGAGCAGGACACCTGCCGTTCAACTCTGGGCGGCCCCCCTCTCTATCTCTCTCTCTCTCGTCTCCCCCCGCTATACGTATCCAGGCCGCCGGGTCTCCGCTCTCCGCTCGCTCCTCATCCGCCGGCACGGCAGGCCGCCTTGCACATACGCATTGCTACGGCCTGCACGTCCTCCCCCTGCACATGTGCACAACCACGGCCCGCACTTCATCGGCCACCCTGCGCATGCGCACTGCCACGACAAATGGTCGGTACTGGGCACTTTCTCCCTCGCTTTGAATTGTGGGAGATTTGGCCGCCATTGCTGCCCAATCGCTGCCTCGCCGCCAGCGCTGAAAACTCCCTGGAGTAACTCTTGCTTCAGGTTTCCTGGTCCTCCATAAATATTCTAAATGCAATTTAAACTGGAGGTGGTAGAGGGCTGAACAATAAAAGCCTATTGCATTTTATCTGTTTATTTATTGTGTATATATATGGTCTGTGGTATATAAACACACTGATCTTTTATCTCCTGTTCTGTATTATGTTCACATATTCTGTTATGCTACAGCAAGCAAGAATTTCATTGTCCTATCTGGGACACATGACAATAAAATTCTCTTGACTCTTGACTTGGACTTAAGCAAAAAAGGGTTATTTGGGAAAAAAGAGGTACCTTCATTTTAGTTGCGTCTGGTTGGGTAACTATGGTAGGGTGAAGACTATTCCATGCTTTAATTGTGCGGGGGAACTTGGAGCAGCCAGCAACTCAGGATAGAAGAAATTGGGTGACGTTTCGGGTAGAGTCTGAAGAAAGGTCTCGATCTGAAACGTCACCTATTCCTTCGCTCCATAGATGCTGTCTCACCTGCTGAGTTATTCCAGCATTTTTATCTACTTTCGATTTTTCTAGCATCTGCAGTTCCTTCGGGTTTTCTCCGAGGTCTTCTGTTTCCTCCCAGACTCCAGACGTACAGCAGGCTTTGATCCTGACCACAACCGTGGAGTTTGCACCTTCACGGCAAAATTGAAAAAACGGACCTAGAAGGTTGCTGAAGGTGCTCCTCATAGTTGACCAGTGCGTCAAATCTGTTTGGAAAGGTTTGAGTTTAACCACTAAATCATGGATTTCGTTATGAAGCAAGCGCTGGGCGCTTCTGAAGGTCCTGACGTGCATGAAGGCACTGAGACTGGGAAATGCACAGACTGCACCAAACTGCTGCAGACACTGGATATATTTGAAACGAGGATAGCAGCATTAGAAAAATACAAAGGACTAAAAATACTGCAAGAGTCAACGACAGAGACGGACCATGAACACGTCCTCCAGGATACAGTGCCGATGGGTGAGTTAGCTGAGCTAGCTCCGACAAACACACAACTAAATGATGACGATGAAAGCTACATTATATCCTTCCCGAAACTGGACAAGAGAGAGACAGTTCCAGCTGCCACTTACTGGCACCAAGTCGGCGTTAAGCCCAAACGGAAAACCACAGTGAATCAACAAGTTCACTCGACGCCAAATGCTAGGCTACCCAAAGCTAAAGTAGCACGTACCAGCCGGATTAGCCCGTCCCCGAAGCTAACTCTGCCGCTGAAAAACAGGTTCCTGCCACTACGAGAGTCCACGGACGACAGCCCGCAGAAACGTGATGAGAAACGGAGACGGAACACGTCGCCAGGCAGGCAAGCTGCCGCGAGCCCCGAGATGCGTCCGGACAGACGGCGCGGACAGAGACGGACCATGAACACGTCGCCAGGGAGGCGAGCTGCACATGGGTCCGTCACCTCAAGCCCCGGGGCGCGTCCGGACAGACGGCGCAGACAGAGACAACAAGGGCCCATCACACAGAAAGCGGATGAACCAGACACTCTGATTGTAGGAGATTCAGCCATAAAGGATATAACCAGTAAGAAGATCAAAACATGCTGCTTCCCAGATGTGACGGTTAGTGATGTCAACCAGAAACTAGCCACAATTATACTGGAAAACCCCAAAATCCCACAGGTAATTGTGCATGCAGGATTTAATGATATTCGAAAAGAACAGTCAGAACTTTTAAAGAGGGATTTTACTGAACTATTAGATACACTGGACAAATTAGACATTAAGTCATTCATCAGTGGTCCCATACCTGCAGTTGACAGGGGAATAAACACATTCAGTCGGCTACTTGCACTGAATACATGGCTTTCCAGAGTCTGCAATGAAAGAGGAAGGAGCTTTATTGACAACTTTAACTTGTTGTGGGGGCGCAAATATCTTTTCAGAGCAGATGGTGTACACCCAAACAGGTTCGGCTCAAGACTGTTAAGGGACAATCTTCTCTTCTCGCTCTCCCACAAATCTACCCTGCCGCGGTCTGACACACAGGCCGCAGTCAGACCACAGGTAGAGAAGCGAGGCAACAGCCCCCCCCACACATCTACCCTGCCACTGTCTGACACACAGGCCGCAGTCAGACCACAGACGTTGAGGAGAGACAACAGCCCCCCCCACCCACCCATCCCCATTGACGCGCCCTTACCCTCCCTACCATCCCCCACTGCTGATGCTGGCTTGGAGAGGAACGGCCACCACCCTCCTCTGCACTCGCCCATCGACGATGACCTCCACCCTCATCTCACCCATAGCCATAACAACACCAGCTCCACTGTTTCCTCCCATTATGATTTTCCATATGAATTGAAGAAACAGGAAAAAGGTGGCATTAAACTTGCATCTCTGTCTATGATGCTCAGCCCACGCCCCATATCAGTACCATTGCCACGTCACGGCCGCAGGGAGATAACAACCAAGCGGAGGGCGCCACAGCCCCCCTCCTGTATTGATAGCAGTCCTGAATATTACTGAGACAAGAAAGGGTTCAGCCGTAGACACATTACGAAGGAAGTTCCGCATAATCAGCTGCACCTAAGGTCGCCGACGTCAAACTATGGCACCTTCTGCATTCCTGTTGTGACTACTAAGAGAGTAAACAAAGGGAAACTTAGACACACTGCTAACATAACAAACCTAATACCTATTACCTCCAAACCAAAACCAACCATAAAGCCTATCAATAATACCATCAGGATGGGTCTGCTTAATGTTAGGTCTCTTAATTATTAAAGCTTTATTTCAGACACAGGTCCATATAACACATCAAACAGTACAAAGAATTACAAAGATACATTAAAAAAATTGCATATTAGCCTAAAATATATATAAGCTATTGCACCAATGCCGTCTTAGCCTAGAAGTGAATCTATAGCAGCTTTTCAGAGGGCTGACTAGGGCTTCAATTATGTGGTTCTCTGATTTGTCCAGGCGACACATAAAACTAAACATCAGCTGTCTTAAGAGTGCCTCACAGGTTGGCACTCTAGTGGACACAAACAATTGACTGGCACTATGCCACCTAGGGACACGAAGTAGCAACCTCATTGCATCATTGTATGCAACCTTAAGCCTCTGCATACTCTTTTTCTTACTTAATGTCATAATCAAGGCCATACTGAGAGCACACCTTCAGCATCTGCTGCAGCCCAGCACTAAATGGACAGAGCAGGACCAGGTCATCTGCATACATCAGATGATTAACAATAGTGTTGCCCACAAGACATGTCGCTCTTCCAGGGAGATGCTAAATGCATTTCGTTGTCTCTGTATTGTACACTGACAATGACAATTAAAATTGAATCTGAATCTGAATCTGAATCTGAACAGGGAACACTTCACAGAATCAGAGCACATATAAAACTTCCTTATAAGCATGTTGGCTTGAAGATAAGTTTTACAGCGCTGTCGGTAGAGGTCTTTGTCATCCTTCCAGTCATCAGATATGACATGACCTAAGTATTTAATTTCCTCACACACAGCAAGAGGACTGTCTGACAAATAAAAGGTCGGAAAAGTTGATTCCCTGTCCTCAGCGCTTCTAATTACCATTATGCGGCTTTTCTTAGCGTTATACTTAATGTCATAATCAAGGCCATACTGAGAGCACACCTTCAGCATCTGCTGCAGCCCAGCACTATATGGACAGAGCAGGACCAGGTCATCTGCATACATCAGATGATTAACAATAGTGTTGCCCACAAGACAGCCAGTTTTTAGCCTATTTAACTGATTTGACAATTCGTCCATATAAACATTAAATAAAATAGGAGACAAAATTCCTCCTTGCCGCACTCCGTTACTAACACAGAATGGAGCAGATACAACATTGTCCCATTTAACGTAAAACGTTTGATGGGCATACCAGAACACTAAGATTCTCACTAAGAATTTAGGGGCACCTCTATTTAGCAATTTTACAAACAAGTGTTTATGGTTAATTCTATCAAATGCCTTGGACGCATCAATAAAACATAGGAATACAGATGAATTCAGGCTTGTGTACCTGAACACAATCTCTTTAAGAGCATAGATACACAGGTCAGTTCCATGTTTTCTTTTGAACCCAAACTGATTGTCAGTAGTAAGGACATACATTTCTAGCTTTGTCAGCAGTATTCTCTCCAGTACTTTAGATAAGATACTGGCTAGTGCAATAGGTCGGTAATTATCAATACTGTTGAGCCTACCAGCCTTATCTTTAATCACAGGCACTAGCATTACAGGCATAATATCATTTGGCAAGACACCATGAACCAGACAGCCATTAAAGCACATGGAAAGCAAAGGGCAGAGCTTATAGCTGGCATATTTTAGATGTTCTGCAGTAATGCAGTCCATACCACAGGCTTTGTTGTTATCCAACATGTTAATGGCATCATAGACATCAGCTGCCCTAACTACCATATCTACAGAGAGATCAATATGTTCAGGATTGATTCTAACTGGGTTACTTTTAACACAGTTAAAAAGGTTACAGTAGTGCTCACGCCAACTCTCAGCTATTTTTTCTGGGCTACTAACACCTTCAATGTCAGACGGTAGGGGTGCTTTGCTGTTATTCATTACTCTGACCTCTTTCCAGAAGTTAGTAAGGTTGTTATTCTGTAGCTTCCTGGCAAGCGAGTCTGCTCTCATTGTGTTTTCATTTTTCTTAATAAAACGAAGAGCATATTTAACTCTAGCATTTGTGCATTTTTTCATATCTAGCAATACTCCCTGTCTAGGCCTACCTGCCTCTGACCAGAGTCTAAAGGCCTCTCTTGCCTCAGCGTACTGTAAATAACAAATCATTTTTAGTCAACGATTTTATTACCACCTCTAAACTGGATTTTATGTTTTTAACTGAAACATGGCTAGAACAAAATAACAGTGCAACCATTCTGATCGAGACAGCTCCTCCCAACCAAAATGTTTTTGATGTATGTAGATCTGGAAAAAGAGGTGGAGGGGTTGCTGCTATATTTTAAAATGTATTTCAGGGGAAACAGATGTCACTTGGTGATTTTCCATCATTCGAATACCTTTGTGCTGTATTGAAATGTTCCCCCAGAGTTCTCCTATTAGTTATTTACAGGCCTCCTAAATATTATGCTAATTTTTTCGATGACTTTACAGAATTATTGTCTAGCATCTCCACTGACTTTGACTGTCTAGTTATAACTGGTGATTTTAATTTTCATACTGATGATTTGAATGACAAGGGTGCAAAAGAATGTTTTACTATTTTAGACACATTTGACCTGTCTCAACATGTGAAAGAGGCTACTCATTGTAATGGGCACACCCTGGACTTGATTATCACAAAGGGTCTCATTGTTTCTGATATTTTCGTGACTGATCCTTCATTGTCTGACCACTTCTGTGTTTTCTTTAATATATCTTTTATTCCCGACATACAGACAAAATCAAATACTGTCAAAAAACGGTATATAAATGAACATTCTAATGTACTCTTTAAAAATGCCATCTCCTTCTTACCACCTCTAAACCCATGTTCTGCTGATGATCTTGTAGAAAACTTTAACTCCAAAATTGTGAAAGTTATAGATGTCATTGCACCTGTTACGGTTAAAACTATTTCTGGTAAGCAAAAGGCACCCTGGGGAAAAGCTGCTTTTGTAACAGCCCAGAAAAGAGAATGCCGGAAAGCTGAGCGCATCTGGCGGAAAACAAAACTTCATATTCACCATGACATCTATAAAGAGAGCCTCCGTGCCTACAATTTAGACTTAAAAAGTGCTAGAGAAACATTTTTCTCCAATATCATTAACAACAACACTAATAAGGCAAAAACCCTATTTGCAACTGTTGACAGACTGACCAACCCCCCAACACAATTACCACCTGAACTCCATTCCACGCAGAAATGCAATGAGTTTGCATTATTTTATACAGATAAAATTGAAGGCATCAGACGTGCCATCAATATCACCGCTTCAAACAAAAATGTTGGATCACCACCCTGTTTAGGCAAAGGTAACGTGGCAATGATGACATGCTTTAATGTCATAGACTCTAAAACTCTTGTGGAAACGGTGACACAACTAAGGCCATCCACCTGCTGCCTTGATGCTTTACCTACCAACTTCTTTAAGAATGTTTTTGACTGCCTAGCAATAGACATACTGCAAATAGTTAACAGCTCTCTTCAATCAGGCAATTTCCCAAATGCCTTGAAAACTGCAGTTATTAAACCTCTTTTAAAAAAGCGGAGCCTAGATGCCTCTATTATTAACAACTATAGACCAATATCAAACCTATCTTTCATAAGTAAAATCATTGAGAAAGTTGTCCTCCAGCAACTTAATCACTTCCTGGCTTCAACTGGCTGCTACGACAACTTCCAGTCAGGATTTCGACCTCTTCATAGCACCGAGACCGCCCTTATTAAAGTTGTAAACGACATCCGTCTTAACACAGGCTCTGGCAAAGTTTCAATATTAATGCTATTAGACCTCAGTGCTGCATTCAACACTGTTGATCACTCAATACTTTTGGACAGGTTGGAAAAATGGGTGGGGCTCTCAGGCACAGTCTTAAGTTGGTTCAGGTCATATTTACAAGATAGGAACTATTTTGTTTCCATTGGCGACTTTGTATCAGAACCAACCAACGTGACGTGTGGAGTCCCGCAAGGTTCGATCTTAGGGCCCTCTTTATTCAACATCTACATGCTCCCACTAGGGCAAATCATGCGAAATAATAATATTGACCACCACTGCTATGCCGATGACACTCAAATCTATGTAGCGCTATCACCAAATGACTATCGCCCCATAGATCTGTTGTGCCAGTGCATTGAGCAAGTCAAAGACTGGATGTGCCAAAATTTTCTCCAACTAAATAAGGACAAAACGGAGATAATTGTTTTTGGTGCTAAAAAAGAAAGGCTTAAAGTAACCCAACACCTTCACTCTCTGTCCCTGAAAACTTCAAACAAAGCCAGAAATCTTGGGGTCATTATGGATTCAGATTTAAATTTCGACAGTCACATCAAATCAGTAACAAAATCGGCCTACTATCACCTCAAAAACATAGCAAGATTAAGAGGACTCATGTCAGCTCAAGACTTAGAAAAACTTGTACATGCCTTTATTACTAGTAGGCTAGATTATTGTAACGGTCTCCTTGCAGGTCTTCCAAAAAAAACTGTCAGGCAGCTACAGCTTGTTCAGAACGCTGTTGCTAGAGTTCTAACAAAGACCAAAAAATTTGAACACATTACACCAATTCTTAAATCCTTACATTGGCTCCCTGTATGTCAGAGAATTGATTTTAAAATCCTGCTGCTCACCTATAAATCACTACATGGTTTAGGGCCAAAGTATATCATTGACATGCTTCCACTATATAAGCCTTCTAGACCGCTAAGATCTTCTGAAACCAATCTGCTAGTGATCCCCAGAGTAAATACAAAACATGGGAAAGCAGGATTTAGTTACTATGCAACAAATAGCTGGAATAAACTTCCTGAAGATTTAAGACTTGCCTCAACTTTGACCACTTTTAAAACAAGACTGAAATCTTTCAGCTAAATCTTAACTACATTGCACTTTTAACTTTTGCACTTTTTATAATGCATTTTTAATTTTGCTTTTCTTTTCTTTTAGTTCTTCTATTTTATTTCATTTTATTATTTCATTTATTGTATGACATGTTTTTATGTGAAGCACTTTGAGTCTGCCTCGTGTATGAAATGTGCTATATAAATAAAGTTGCCTTGCCTTGCCTAGAGACCCTTCTTTAGACTCCCTCTGGTTTTAGTGTCTTTAGTTTAATTTAAAGATACAGCGTGGAAACAGGCCCTTCAGCCCACCGAGTCCACGCCGACCACCGATCACCCGTACACTAGTTCTTTCCCACACATTAGCGGAGTAAATCAAGAGTCAAGAGTGTTTTATTCTCTCAAGTCCCAGTTAGAACAATGAAATCCTAACTTGCGGCAGCACAACAGAATATGTAAACATAGTACTCTGTAAACAATGTTATAAACGAGAAAACAAAACAGTGTATATTTATATATGAATATATAACTATATAAATATATATGTGTGTGTGTATAATATATATACCCACACACACACACAATTTCCCTCCTGGGATTAATAAAGTTCTATCGTATAGTATTTTGTGTGTAGGAAGGAACTGCAGATGCTGGTTTAAACTGAAGATAGACACAAAAAGCTAGAGTAACTCAACAGGTCAGACAGGATCTCTGGACAAAAGGAAAATATTACGTTTTGGGTTGGGTCTGAAATAGGTTCCTGCACACCTTTGGAATGTGGAAGGAAACAAGAGCACACGGAGAAAACCCATGTGATCAAAGGGAAAAGGAGCAAACTCCATACAGAGAGCACCCATATTCAGGATCAATTCCGGGTCTCTGACACTTTTAGGCAGCAACTTTATGGCCATGGTCTTGAACTTAATTAAAACGACAAGTGTGGCAAGGGGGGTGACATGAAAAAGAAAGGAAGAGGCGGAGACAGTCGGCTGTGGGAGAGCTGGGAATGGAAGGGGAAGGAGGGAGAAAGCAAGGGCTACCTGAAATTAGAGAAGCCAATGTGCATACCGCTGGGGTGTAAACTACCCCAAGCAAATATGAGGTGCAGAGAATTGAGGACACAGCCCAGAACGTCACACAAACCAACCTCCCTTCCATTGACACTCCATTCAATCCCTCTTCCTCCATCTCCGATAAGGAAAGATGTACAGAAGTGTGAAAACACTCACCTCCAGATTCAGGGACAGTTTCTTTCCAGCTGTCATCAGGCAACTGAACCATCCTATCAACGGTTCTGAGCTACTATGTCCCTCATTGGAGATCTTCAGACTATCTTGCACTAAACATTATTCCCTTTATCATGTATCTGTACACTGTGGATGGCGTGATAGTAATCATGTATAGTCTTTCTGCTGACTGGTTAGCATGCCACAAAAGCTTTTCACTGAACCTTGGTACATGTGACAATAAGCTAAACTAACTAACTAAATGTAGACACAAGGAACTTGAACAAAACATAAAGTATTGAAGGTACTCCAACACCTTCGGGACAGTCAGCATTTGTTTAGGGAATGGAGTGATGACGTTTCAGGTGTGATGAAAGACGTCGACCCAAAATGTCATCTGTCCATTCCCTCCACAGATGCAGCCTGGCTTGCCAAGTTCCTCCAGCATTTTGCTATAGTTTAATTGATGTAGTTTCCACCACCCCCTCCTTCCCCCCCACATCCTCCTCCCCCCCCCCCCCCCCCCACCACCTCCACCACCCCCCCCCCCCCCCCCCCCCCCACATCTCCTAACACTCTGCGGAACATTTTATCTGAGCATGGTGAATTCATCAACTTGTATTTCTGCTTCTTTTCTTAATATTTTCTTTCTTTCTATTCTGCTCACATTTTATTTTTTATACTCTTCTTCCTTAACAACAAAATCTCTTATGCATCCCTCCATCATTAAGACATGTGCAAATTGTTTCTTGAGAACCGTGTGTCTATGTTAAATACTGGCTGACACAAGTTACCTTTCTGGTCTTCAAGGGACCCAATATTTATCATATGTGTATGATAAATTATATACATATATGATAAATATTATATGTATATTCCACCAGTCAGCTTAGAATAGACAGAGAGTGGTGAATCTCTGGAACTCTCTGCCACAGAAGGTAGTTGAGGACAGTTCATTGGCTATATTTAAGAGGGAGTTAGATGTGGCCCTTGTGGCTAAAGGGATCAGGGGGTATGGAGAGAAGGCAGGTACGGGATACTGAGTTGGATGATCAGCCATGATCATATTGAATGGCGGTGCAGGCTTGAAGGGCCGAATGGCCTACTCCTGCACCTATTTTCTATGTTTCTATGTCTATGTTATGAATCACTCAAGGACTCAGCAATGAGTTTAGGGAACGAGCGGGAGGTCAGATGTGTGAGCATCTGGACTACAGTGCATGTTTCTGTGCCTGAGTATGTGGGTATGGTTAGAACACGGCTTTCTCTACAGAATCTCTGCTGACCATCTGTGCAATTCAGCCTATTGCTTTTACACCTCTGAAATCTGCCTACATATGTGATCTTCAGTTTCCGGTTGATTGTTCCGGGCTGATGGATATCTAAGAACACAACGGATGGCAATTCTAGTAAATTCTGCATCCCTAATAAATCACAATTATTGGGCAATTAAAAACAAAAATTAGATTTAAATAATTGTTAATGATTATAATGGTAGAAGTAAGCTCTCGTTCAGCAACTTACTTTCCAAATGGTTAAAAGAATAAGAACCATACCAAAACACTTCACAGTCAATGATCTACTGATGAAGTATAGTTAATACTGACTCAGGCTGACTTAGCAGCTAATGCATACAGAGAAAGATGCTGGTAGCAACAAGGAGATAAATGATTGAATAAGTTGTTCGGGTGATGGCTGAGGATTCACAAACATGAAACAGGCCCTATGGCTCACTGAGATCACACTGAGGTTTAAACACCCATTCATCCTCATCACATTTATTTTCCCTATATTCTCATTGCTTCCCACAAATGCGACCCCACTTGCACACCAGGGGCAACTTACAGTGGCCATTTAAGCAACCAAGATGCATACCTTTGGGACGCGAGAGAAAAGAGGAAAGTCACGTGACCATAGTGAAAATGAACAAACTCAACACACGATCACTAGGTTACCATCCCTTCAGCCCCTGACACCAAAGGCCAGTTTGTTTATCCACTTCTCCACTCACCACAATGCCAACACATCTGCTCTCTGTTCCACTGATAAGAGACTGAACAGCTAGGCAAAGTATCATGTATCTTGCACTTTTACGGATGTGGCTTTGGAGAGGAAATAAGCCAACATCTGGTGTCTCAGATTAGTTTGTCAGAGTTTAGAGATATAGCATGGAACAGGCTCTTTGGTACACCGAGTGCACGCCGACCAGCATTCTAACGTTATTCAACTTTCTCATCCACTCCCTACATTCTAGGGGCACTCTTTGTTTTACAGAGGCCAATTAACTCACAAATCCACGTCTTTGGGATGTGGAAGGAGACCAGAGCATGCAGGGGAAACCGATGTGGTAACAGGAAGAACGTCCAAACTCCACATAGACCACACAGCACTCAAAGATAGGAGCAAATCCGGGTTTCTGACAGGTTTGCGGCAGTGGTTCTACCCGTTGTGCCACTGTGACTCCCATTTGTTCTTCCACAAGAAAGTATCCTTGGCAATATTTATCCCCCATGCAACAGTGCCTAAAAAAGACGATCTGATCATTATTTCATTGCTGTTATTGGGATCTTGCTGCGTTCAGATTGATTCCTACATTATAGCTCACAGTAGACCAATGATTCTACTGGAGGTAATTATCTATATTACTAAAACTCTTTGTTTGTGCCGACAATGTGCCTCTCTGCTCTGCTTTTTCCTATCTTCTTCCAAACGCTAGGGCACAGCTTTCCCATTTTCACATATTCTATATTGTAGTAAATGCATACTATTTTCTGTGTGCTTAAGCAAAGCAAGAATGTCATTGTCCTATACAGGGACACATGACAATAAACTCACTTGAACTTGAACTTGAACTTCTACTCACATTTTCCCGTCAAAACAATAAATATCTTCCCGTCGCATTCCAACCTATATTTCCAATGTTATTCATGATTTAAAATTTCAAAGAAAGCCAAAACCACTTTCTCAGGGAGCATCCAATGATGGTGTCACAATGCCTCTCACAGTGCACCAATCACAATGGGCTCTCAAGCTGTCCAGGCCCTGGCGCTGCTCTACGACCTGGGGCAAGGAATGGGAGGGGAGGAGGAGGAGGGAAATGGGGTAGGGTCTCTACCCCTTCCCTCTCTGCCCCTCCCTCTCTCTACCCCCTCTCCCTCCCTCTCTACTCCCCTCCCTCTCCCTCTCTAACCCCCTCTCCATCTCTACCCCCTCCCCCTACCTCTCTACCCCCTCCCTCTCACCCGCCCCGCCCTCCCACGCTACCCCCTCCCTCTATACCCCCCTCCCTCTCTACCCCCTCCCTCTCTATCCGCCTCCCTCTCTAGGGAGTGGTGAGTATTGGGACCTATGGGTGAGTGGTGGACTATTGCATTTGGGGACCAGCCCTCCCCTGTGACGTTGCGCCCCCCCCCACCACGCCCAACCCGCGTTGGGGGACAGGACACAATGGGTCCTACTTGTTTGTCTATAAATGTGCTTTGGAAAATCCTGACACCAAAAATGATCTGATATAAATTCATGTCATTTTTTAAAAGTATGCAAAACCCTTCAATGCATAGATAATCCACACTGTTTATAGTGCCACCTATAATTTACTTACCTTTTTTTATATTGTTCATATTGTAATCCTCTTCGGTTTATGATTGCCAAATTATCGTTCCCAGCGTAAAATTTATCATATGTAAACATGCCTGGATTCAAAATTCTACAGCTGCAGGCATTTCTGCCGAATGTCCTACAGAAACAAAAAAAGTTGAAAATTGATCTACAAGTTCATTGTACAAACACTCAAAGTCAAAGAAAGAAATTTCAATATAGCCACAACCTGAATACAGATCCTGAAATGGAATTTTGTGAGAAATCCAATCATTGCTACACATTTATAGACACAAAATGCTGGAGTAACTCAGTGGTTCAGGCAGCATCTCTGAAGAGAAGGAATGGGAAACTTCACCCATTCCTTTGTGTCTATCCAGCATCTGCAGTTCCTTCCTACACACTCTTCACATACATGGCAGACCAAAAGCCAACAAGCATTTTACTTCTAAGTTTACTAAAGGAAATAAGCCATAGGTAAAATGTTCCTATACCAGAATTCATGGTATGTAGACTGAAAACTCTTTTTATGTGCTTGGAAAAATATCCAAGCACAAAGGGGAGAAAAGGAGATTGAATGTGGAATAGTACCACAGTACAACACAGGCCTTTTGCAATACAAAGCCTGACCTAGGTACCAACCTTGATATCAATTTAATCCCATCAACCTGCACATGGTCTATATCCCTCCATCCTATGCCTGAATAAATGGTTCTTAAATGCTCCAAAGACAAGTCAAATTGCACATTAAAGTCGCAAAGTGCTGGAATGACTTAACGGGTCAGGCAGCATCTCTGGAAAATATGGATAGGTGACTTTTCAGGTCAGGACACTCTGACCCGTGTTCTGAACTGCTGCTGACCTGCTGAGTTACTCTTGCACTTTATGTCAATCAGCACCTGCAGTTCCTAGTTTCAACATTACATCTCCTCTCCTCTCCTCCAGCCCTGCCTAGGGATTTCATGGGATTCATTATGGGGGGAGGCAAACATGGAAATCTATTCAGGGAACGTAATAGAGGTTTGTAGATTCTTGCCAACAACCAAGAGAGTTAAATTCAGTGCTGCCGGAAGATATTTTCCCTTCCTAAACTGCAACCTCAGAGGTGAGCATATAGCAACGTGAAGTATGGCTACAAAACTAACCTTTCTCTGAAACTGCAATGGATGCACATGGTCTTCCAGCCTTCCAACAGTGGGAACTGTGATGAAGGCTGATTCCTTCCACTGAATTGTTCTCACGGGCTAGGTTTTTCAATGGTTGAAAGATACAGCATGGAAACAAGCCCTTTGGCCCACTGAGTCCATGCTGACCATCCATCATGCCTTTGCACTACTTCTAGGTTATTCCACATTTTCAACCCCACTACCAACTATTTACAGAGGCCAATTAACCTATAAACCTGTACGCTTGGGATGTAGGAGAAACCAGAGCACCCAGACAAAACCCACGCGGTTATAGGGAGAACATGCAAACTCCACACAGACAGCACCAGATGTCAGGATCGAACCCTAGTCTCCAGCATCTGTGCGGCTGTGCCACCCCATGGTTGCTCCTACCAATTTCTTGGTGCCCCTGATCTACACAAAGCAGGCAGGGAGAAGAAACTCAAGCCCACTATTATAGAGGAGACTAAAGTCAGTCAGTCTGTCTGTCTGTCTGTCTGTCTGTCTGTCTGTCTGTCTGTCTGTCTGTCTGTCTGTCTGTCTGTCTGTCTGTCTGTCTGTCTGTCTTCTTGTTTATGTGTGTGTGTGTGTGTGTGTGTGTGTGTGTGTGTGTGTGTGTGTGTGTGTGTGTGTGTGTGTGTGAGAGTGTGAGAGTGTGAGAGTGTGTGTGTGTGTGTGTGTGTGTGTGTGTGTGTGTGTGTGTGTGTGTGTGTGTGTGTGTGTGTGTGTGTGAGAGTGTCTGTTATTGTCTTCTCTCAACTTTTCCCCGTCATCGATCTAATAAGTTTCCTTCACATTTTATGTTTTATATGTTTTATATTTTATTAGGCCAGTTCATTGGCTATATTTAAGAGGGAGTTAGATGTGGCCCGTGTGGCTAATGGGGCCTTTTCACGGGGCGAGTTGACGCAAGATGTCACCAGAGTGAAGAGGTCGTGGTCCAGCACGAGTCTCACACGATATAACGGGGGTAGATAAAGAGTTCCCACGGTACTCGGCATTTCTGTTATTTGTGCGAGTGACTTGTCCGTTTCCCGAGCGTTCGCGTTAAATCTTGAATGAACATCGTGAACTACACGTGACACAAATGATGTAACTTTTTTTTTCACACACTATATATATCCTCCCTTGGTTGAAGGCTCATTTGGAGACATATTTTACTGTGTATGTGGGAGACACAGATGGACTGAGCACAGTACCTCGGTCTTACTGTGTGTGGGAGAGGGGGAGAAAGAGACGTACACTCACAGAGGCAGAGTCTCTCAGCCTGTGTAAGAGGGAGGGAGAGAGAGAGAGAGGCACACACAAGGTGGATGTGAAATCTCACCTGCCTGTTTCAGTGACAGACACCCGCCGCCAGTAAATGAAGACACCCCCATCTGTCTCCCCCTCCTCTCCCTCGACTCCCCCACCTTTCCCTCCCAACTCCAGTCCCGTCCCGACCCCCTGGGAAACTGAATAGAGCAACAATATAGATATAGAAACTGAAACAATATAGAAACTGAATAGCGCAACATGGCAAAAACATCTCTGACACGCTTTACCCCCTTTCTTTGAGATTTTCTGGGAGCCATCTCTGCAAGTGTTCCTGTTAAAAAGATTATCCAACAATGACAATTAGGTGGGACGTCCTCGAAGGACACATGTTCCCTTGTCGATATTTTTACTCACCTTCTGTCCCCTCTGTCCAGCTTCCGGGTTTACCGTTCGCAGGAGTTCCCACGCGCTATATCTCTAAAATCTGAAGTTAGGTAATGTCTAAAGGAACTGCAGACGCTGGTTAATGCTGGTTAATACGCACAGAAGGACACAAAATGTTGGTGTAACTCAGCAGGTAAGTCAGATCTGGGAAGAAAAACATAAAAAGCTGGAGTAAGTCAGCGGGTCAGGCAGCATCTCTGGAGAAAAAGAATAGGTGACGATTCGAATCGGAGCCCTTCTTCAGACAGCCTAATCGGAATTGAGTCTGAAGATGTGTCTCGTCCCGAAACATCAGCTTTTTTTCTCCAGAGATGCTGCTTGACTCGCTGAGTTACTCCAGCTTTTTGTGTCTGTCTTCGGTTTAAACCAGCATGTGCAGTTCATTCCTTACACGGGTCTCTGTACAACATTGATTGGTACCGTTCCGGACCCCTGGACCCGAGGACTCCGACCTGTATCTCTCAAAGAAGTACATGTGAAAAATTTCTCACGGACCATAAAAATGCGTAACCTTTCAGTAAAGTCCCTTTTAAAGTCCCTTTTAAAGATTATAGTTATTTTCTTGAATCTCATTAACATAACTCATGAATAAGTTGATGTCCATATGCGGATGCAAATCTTTATTTTTATTTATTTTTTTAATTCAATCCCACAGAAGATAATTTTTACTCACCTTCTGTCCCCTCTGTCCAGCTTCCGGGTTCACCATTCGCAGGAGTTCCCACGGTACCCGCAAGAGTTATTACGGATATCGCACTGGCCACTACGTTCATATAATGTTGCAATACTCAACCACAAGTATACAAGTCAATCTTGGAGAAATTCAAACTTTCTTGAATTTTCTCCCGAGTGACCAAGTTACACGATGACCTGCCGTTAGCGCTACGGTGGTCCACGGTGGTCCACGAATGCCGTACAGTTATCGCACGAGGTTCCCACGATGTTAAACTCCGGTTAACTCTTGCGTCAAGTCGCCCCGTGAAAAGGCCGCTTTAAGGGATCAGGGGGTATGGAGAGAAGGCAGGTACAGGATACTGAGTTGGATGATCAGCCATGATCATATTGAATGGCGGTGCAGGCTCGAAGGGCCGAATGGCCTATTCCTGCACCTATTTTCTATGTTTCTATGTTATATTTCAAAAGTTATTGGTATTTTAAGGTTTAAAAAAGCCAACATTGACAAGATTTTTACTGTTAAAATACTCCCTGCCAGCTTCCATTAAACTTCGATGCAAAGTTGCAATACACGAACACTCTGTGCTTCGACCAACTTTTCACATGAATGGGGTATCACAGCCCGCCATCCAACATTTGCAACAATGTTGCCATCACAGCTCCTGGCAGGACAGGAAGGGGAGGGTCAATTGGTATTGCAATTGGGGAAGTGCAATTGGAATTTTATTTTTAAAGTCTAGTGCTGGGGAGGTAGGGGAGTGCTGGAATCTTACATTCGGCATTGGGTTGAGTTGGGCGACCATGCATCCTGTGGGGGCTACAGATTAGTGGTGCAATATTGCGTTGGGGAATGGGTTGCATTGGGGGACCAGGCCTCCCATGTGACACGGATGCAACGGGTCCCAGTTGGTCTAGTATACTATTAAAAGTCTCATCTTGTTTGTCTGTCTGTCTGTCTGTCTGTCTGTCTGTCTGTCTGTCTGTCTGTCTGTCTGTCTGTCTGTCTGTCTGTCTGTCTGTCTGTCTGCCTGATCAAGGAACTATGCCAAAACGGTACACAATTGTGCGAAAGTTTTTGCTGAATCTTACACAGCTTTTTCCCTTGGTCGTTAGTATCAAGTTTCTTCACATTTGATGTTATATTTCACAAGTTATTGATATTTAAAGTAAAGAAAAAGCCAACTTTGCAAATAATAACTGCCTGTGAGTGGGAGACTTTTCTTGTAGCTTCCGGTGATGATGCCACAATGGCATCTCACAGTCGTCCAATCACAATCGGATCTGATTTACACAAGCTGCTGTGAAGATTCCGAAAACCGAAAAAGACACCACGATGGGATCTTTAAGAAAGAACTGCAGATGCTGGAAAAATCGAAGGTAGACAAAAATGCTGGAGAAACTCAGCGGGTGAGGCAGCATCTATGGAGCGAAGAAATAAGTGACGTTTCAGGTCGAGATCCTTCTTCAGACTGATGTGGGGGGGAAAAGAAAGGAAGAGGTGGAGACATTAGGCTGCGGGAGAACTGGGAAGGAGGGAGAACGCAAGAACTATCTGAAATTGGAGAAGTCAATGTTCATACCGCTGGGGTGTAAACTACCCAGGCGGTAAACTACCCAGGTGCTGCTCCTCCGATTTAGAAACATAGAAAATAGGTGCAGGAGTAGGCCATTCGGCCCTTTGAGCCTGCACCGCCATTCAATATGATCATGGCTGATCATCCAACTCAGTATCTGGTACCTGCCTTTTCTCCATACCCCCTGATACCTTTAGCCACAAGGGCCACATCTAACTCCCTCTTAAATATAGCCAATTATCCTTAAACTGTGACCCCTTGTTCTGGACTTCCCCAACATCGGGAACAATCTTCCTGCATCTAGCCTGTCCAACCCCTTAAGAATTTTATAAGTTTCTATAAGATCCCCTCTCAATCTTCTAAATTCTAGCAAGTACAAGCCGAGTCTATCCAGTCTTTCTTCATATGAAAGTCCTGCCATCCCAGGAATCAGTCTGGTGAACCTTCTCTGTACTCTCTCTATGGCAAGAATGTCTTTCCTCAGATTAGGAGACCAAAACTGTACGCAATACTCCAGGTGTGGTCTCACCAAGACCCTGTACAACTGCAGTAGAACCTCCCTGCTCCTATACTCAAATCCTTTTGCTATGAATACAGAGACAATGGGAACAGTAGCTTCAAGGGAAGTAAGATTTTTGCCCCCCCTCCCCCCCCCACCGGGAGGGATTGATTTTCTCAAGGAGGCGCCGACGCCGACCCAAATGTCGAGTCCATTCATTGGCCCTGGGAAGCTCTGACTACCCCCCCCCTCCCCCCAACCCAAGTGGGAAAAATTAATTGCGTTGGGGAAACGGGTGAGTGGTGGAATATTGCGTTGGGGAAATGGGGCCCAACGGGTCAGGAGGTAGGGAGGGGAGAAGGGTTATGGAGGGTGGAAGGGGGGTGACTGAGGGTAGGGAGTGACTGAGGGTAGGGGAAAGGAGAGGGAGGGAGAGGTGAAGGAGGGATTGGAGGAGGAGAGGAGGTGTGGGGAGAGATGTGGGATGGTGAAGAGGTGGGAGAGGGATGAGGGGAAATGGGGGATGAGGGGAAATGAGCCGTGCCTGCGCAGTTGGCGACTATGGGTGTGTGGTAGAACATTGCGTTGGGCGAATGGGTTACGTTGGGGGAATGTGCGATGGGGTGATTGGCTCCGGTTGCGCCTGTCTCCGGGGTGAGCGCTGACGCCGCGTTCGGGGACCAACCCTCCCATGTGAAGCCGCACACCCCCCCTCCCCGCATTGGGGGATGGGGCCCAACGGGTCCCACTTGGTCTAGTTATATGTTAAAAGGACTTACCAGTCACTTCCATATGGAGAGAGAAATTTTAATTTATTCAATGGTTTCAGTTTTAAGTGTAAATCAACAGGGGTAGTGTTTTTTTTCCCATCCGTAAACAAAATCCTTGACTTGATAATGCCAGGTCTCAAGATCAAACTTATGAAAAATGCTTCCAACACAATTATCATGAAAATCAGGCAATATGTCTTGAGCTGCATGCTGAAAAAGGAACGTGATATAAAATTAAAACATGTTGAGAATCAAATTCAAATAAACAAATTTGCATAAACAAATAAAACAATATTTAAACTCTTCCATAAGACTGCAGTAGTGATTGATCAGAATTTGAATTTGATGGCAGCTGAGGAAGTTAAATTAAAATAATTTGGTGGTATGGGTATCAGGGGTTATGGGGAGAAGGAAGGAGAATGGGGTTAGAAGGGAGAGATAGATTAGCCATAATTGAATGGCGCAGTAGACTTGATGGGCCGAATGGCCTAATTCTGTTGCTATCACTAATGAACTTATGGTACAGTGCCAAAGCTGGCAGATCTGTTGCCTCATAGCACTAGAGACCAGGGTTCAATCCTCACATCAGGTTACTGTCTCTGCAGAGTTTGTATGTTCTCCCTGTAACCGTGCAGGTTCCTGCAAGGTGCTCCAGTTTCCTCCCACAAGAAATGCATGTTTGTAGGTTAATTGGTCTTTTGAATGCCACTAACGTATCTGGATTCAATCAC
This sequence comes from Amblyraja radiata, assembly GCF_010909765.2. Taxonomy (NCBI): domain Eukaryota; kingdom Metazoa; phylum Chordata; class Chondrichthyes; order Rajiformes; family Rajidae; genus Amblyraja; species Amblyraja radiata. The sequence goes on from NC_045971.1 coordinate 22,039,130, forward strand.
TGCCCACAGCAGCGCATTTCAGGCATTCATCACCCTCCATGTAATAAACACCCCACATATCTCTTTTAAACGTTGCCCCACTCACTTTAAAGCTATGCTCTCTAGTATTCGATATTTTGATCCTGGGAAAAAGGTTCGACAGTTAAATAATTTGCACCACAGACTGGTTTGGCAACTCAAACACCCAGGAACGAAGGGGTTTACGAAAAGTGGTGAATACTGCCTGGTCCATCACATGTACTGACCTCCCCACTATTGAAGGGATCTATAGGAATTAGTGTCTCCAAGTGACAGGGAGCATCATCACCCTGGCCACGCTCTCATTTCACTCCTACCTTCGGAAAGAAGGTATAGGAGTCTGAAAACTGCAATGTCCAGGTTCAGGAGCAGTTCTTTTCCCCCAAACAAAATCAGGCGATTGAACACTGGGGGCAGGGGGCATGTGGATGAAGGGGGTGTGTGTGGGCAGGGATGGGTTGTGGGGGAGAGGGAGATGTGTGGGCGGGGTGGGTGTGGGAGTGGGGGTGTGTGGGGTGTGTGGGCTGGCGGAGTGGGTGGGAGGTGGTTGTGAAGGGGTGGGTATGTGGGCGGTGGGAGGGGTTGTTGGGAGGATGGGTGTGCGGGCAGGGGGGGGGGGATTGAGGGGGGCAGGGGTGTGGGCGGGGGTTGTGGGAGGGGGGGTTGTGGAAGAGGGGGGATGTGGGCGGGGGTGTGTGCACGAGGGGTTTGTGGGGGGAAGGGTGTGTGGGCGGGGGGGCGGTTGTGGGAGGAGGAGTGTGGGTGGGTGGGGGGTGTGTGGGGGATAGGTGTGTGGGGGAAAGGGTGTGTGTGGGCGGGGGAGTTGTGGAGGGAGTGGGTAGGTTTGGAGGCTCGATGGGAGAGACCTTACCAGGTTCTCCTGATGAGCCCAACTGCTGTTAAGGTAGAAGGAAGGAATGCATGGGTCCATCTTCACCAATGCAAGAGTATTAGTGGAAGAGTTTGAGCTGCTAACTTGTTTTCGTCAAGGAATTTCTTCGGTATGGGAACATCATACCCATCGAAAGTGAAGGGGGGGGGGTGAAGGGGGAAACTTTAATTCTTAGTCCCCTACCTGGTCGGAGAGGTGGGAAGCGGGCAATGCCTTACCGGGTCGCCATGCAGTAAGCTCCGGAGCGCTGTGGCCGCCGACTCCCAACATCGCGGAGCTGGGGCTGCGGGCGTCCGGCCGCGGGCGGCACCGGTTGTAGCTCCAACCCCGGCAACTCTACCCCTGGCTGCGCGGCGCTCCAAATCCAGCGTGGCCCGCGGCCGGACGCCCGCAGCCCCAGCTCCGCGATGTTGTGTGTCGGCGGCCACAGCGCTCCGGAGCTTACCGCACGGCGACCCGGTAAGGCATTGCCCGCTCCCCGCTGGTATCCCAGCACTGCGACGCCGCCGACTCCCAACATCGTGGAGCTGTGGCTGCGGGCGTCTGGCCGCGGGCGGCACTGGATTTGGAGCGCCGCGCAGCCAGGGGTAGAGTTGCCGGGGTCGGAGCTCCAACCGGCGCCGCCCGCGGCCGGACGCCCGCAGCCCCAGCTCCGCGATGTAGGGGACTAAGAATTAAAGTTTCCCCCTTCACCCCTCCACCACCACATAAAATCCCTCCAAACTAACTGACTAACATTTAAGCAATGATTTACAATGATTCCCCGGTCTCCGGGGAGGAGGCAGCCGCTCCAGACTTTTCAAGCCGCCCGCGCTACCTACCTAATCCACGCTAAAAATCTTCCATTCGGAAATCCGAAAAATTCCGAAATCCGAGAAGTGTCTGGTCCCAAGGCTTTCGGATAAAAGGTTGTGCACATGTATAGCGATTGTGTGATTAATGCTGCTGTTGTAATCGTGGTTTGAATTGTGACTGTATATTAATATAGCGTGATCTAGTGTAATTTAAAATAGTGTGATTTACTTTAGTTGTACTGTTGTCGAATGCTTATATTTTATTGCAGTGTGTTTATGCAAAACTCCAATTCAGACACTGTACAACTATTAATCCGGCATCTTTCTTCATTTCACCTCCAGAAGAACCGTCAGAATCCAAGGAGAATCATCTGTAAGGGAAGATCTAAAGGACGCTCCTATAGTAGACCCTGTTATGACACTATACGTGGACGGAAGTGCATCCATTGGGCCCCAGGGAAAGAGACTTTCTGTGTACGCTATTATGGATCAGGATGGGAACAGTGTAGAGGCAGCTGCTTTTGAGTCACCCTTTTCAGCCCAACAGGCTGAGCTGTTTGATTTAATCAGAGCATGTATTCTTGGAAGAGATCTGAAAGTAAACATATATACAGATTCTAGATATGCATTCGGAGTAGTACATGACTTTGGACAGCTGTAGAGGAATAGAGGATTTCTAACCTCGGCAGGAACTCAAATATCTCATAAGCAATTGGTGACTGATTTATTACATGCTCAGCTGCTACCTAGGCAAATTTCCGTAATGGAGTGTACCGCTCACACAAAGGGCCAGACCCCGATAGACATTGTGCTGACCAAGCAATAAAGGAGGTATCCCGGGAACGCAAGGTGGTGGTGCAAAAATGATGAGGCAGATAAAAAGTTCATGTAACAAGTCTCCCCCGGAAAAGCCAATGCCAACCATCCAGGAAATAATTCAGTTGCAGGTAGAATGCTCCTGAAGAGGACATATCATGATTATGGGTCACTCCGGCAGGGCAGACTTGTATGCCAGATCCTCTTGCAGTTTGGGTTGTGGAGTGTATGCATTTTGCGACTCACTGTGGTGCGAGAGCAATTATTCGGTGTTTGACTGAACCAGACTAAGGGGGGGGGGGGGGGGTAAGTTTAGGACCGGAATTACAGTAGGAATAAAGGCCGAGACTATTTTCTAAATAGGCAGAGAATCCAGAAATAGGTGCAAAGGGACTTGGAAGTGCTGGTGCACGATTCCCAAAAAGTTAATCTGCAAGTCAAATCGGTAGTAAGGAGGGCAAATGCAATGCTAGCATTTATTTCAAGAGGGCTAAAATACAAAAACAGGGATGTGATGCTGATGCTCTATAGGGCACTGATCAGTCCACACTTGGAATATTGTGAGCAATTTTGGGCACCATATCTGAGGAAGGGTTTGCTGGCTCTGGAGAGGGTCCAGAGGAGGTTTACAAAGGAAAGACCGGAAGTACTAGTGTAACTCAGTGGGTCAGTCAGGATCAGTGGAGAACTGGATAGCTAATGTTACAACACTGCTATTTTTCATGTTACAATGATGTACTTGTGTATCATTGTTGTATACCTGTTGTACTTGTGTATGCCTTGATTGTACTTGTGGTAGAGTGGTTTACTTTAGTTTAGCTTAGTTTATGAGTGTCACGTGTACCGAGGTGTAGCAAAAAGCTTTTATGTTGCGTGCTGTCCAGTCAGCAAAATATTATACATGACTATGATCAAGCCGTCCAACGTGTACAGATACAAGATAAAGGGAATAACATTTAGTGCAAGATAAAGTCCAGTAAAGTCTCATGAAAGATAGTCTGAAGGTCTTCAATGAGGTAATGGTAGGTCATGATTGCTCTCTGGTTGATGATAGGATGGTTCAATTACCTGATAACAGCTGGGACGAATCTGATGCTGAATCTGGAGTTATGTCTTTTCACAATTGTGTACCCCTTGCTTGATGAGAGAGGGGAGAAGAGGGAGTGACCGGGTTAAGACTGGTCCTTCATTATGTTAGTGGCCTTGCTGAGGCAACGTGCAGTGTAGATGGAGTCAATGGAAGGGAGGCTGTTTTGCGTGATGGTCTGAGCTACATCCACAACTTTGTTTGAGCCTGCCTTTATCTTGGAGTGCGCTTCATGACTAATTTGTTTTGCAAATGTTTGCAAAACTAAACATTTGCCTATTAGTTAGCCAAGATAAACTAATTTCACCACTTCTCTGTTTTAGAGAAAAACACAACTTTATTTCCACATTTCTTCAAAACTTTATCTAGTCCATTAAAAATGTAAATATTTCTAGCAAGTTTGCTGCTTTAATTTGGGCTTTCATTAGATCAAAATATTTTATAAGGCAGTCTATATATTTTTTAAATTCCCCATTACATTCAATGTTATGGCGATAAAAAAATAAGCAATCCTACCTTGAGTTTCCCTTGAATACGATACTGTAGCTGCAGAAAATATACCTTTTAAGCAGAACAATTCAAGCAAAACGGACACCGGTGCAGAAAATAAGAACTTAAAGTTGTTATAATTCGTTCTTGGTCCAAAAAGAACATAATAGAAGTGTCATTAACGTGTAGATTGTTTTAGTTGCTGTACTACCTGGAGTTCCGCACCACTTGACTGCAGTGTTAACAATTTTGCGTGATTTCGCAATCAGTGAGCACCACCCATATTTACATAATGCTGACAACATAGCAATCGTGCCCGTCATACAATTCAGATTCAGATTCAATTTTAATTGTCATTGTCAGTGTACAGTACAGAGACAACGAAATGCATTCTGATATTCACAATCTGATATTTAACCAATTATTGAGACATCTAAGTATAAAGATCAAAGTATAAAGTATAAAGTATAAAGTATAAAGTATAAAGTATAAAGTATAAAGTATAAAGTATAAAGTATAAAGTATAAAGTATAAAGTATAAAGATCAAAGATCAAAGGTCAACGGACTTGAACGAATACGCCACAGTCGTTACAGACTTCATAAAGAAATGTGTGGAGGACTGCATCCCTACAAAAACCTTCCGAGTGTTTCCCAATCAGAAACCTTGGATGAACTTTGAGATCCGCACTCTCCTGAAGTCCAGACACAGGGCATTCACCTCCGATGATACAGTGGCCTACATGAAGACCAGATACGACCTTGGTAAGGCCATCAGAAAGGCCAAAAGGGACTTCTGCTCCAAACTGGAGGACGAGACAGATGTTCGGCAGCTGTGGCAGGGTCTGAATGCAATCACCTCCTACAAGGCAAAACCAGGAGGCAGCTCGAATGCCGGTGTAACATCACTCCCTGACGAGCTCAATGCATTTTACGCACGCTTTGACAGGGAGAATACTGATGTGCCTTCCCGATCCCCCATTCGCTGCGATGGCATTTCAGTCTCAGTCACAGAGGCCGATGTCAGGAAATCCTTCAGAGGGGTGAACCCCCGAAAAGCACCTGGTCCTGATGGTATACCCGGCCGTGTTCTAAAAACCTGTGCGGAACAACTGGCGGGAGTTTTTACGGACATTTTCAATCTCTCACTTCTGAGGTCTGAGGTCCCCACCTGCTTTAAAAGGGCATCAATTATACCGGTGCCCAAGAAGAGTAAGGTGACATGCCTCAATGACTATCGACCAGTGGCACTAACGCCGGTGGTGATGAAGTGCTTTGAGAGGTTGATCATGGAGCAAATCAACTCCTACATTGACAAAAACCTGGACCCACTGCAGTTCGCGTACCGCCACAACAGATCAACGGTGGATGCGATCTCGCTGGCCCTCCACTCCGCACTGGACCACTTGGACAACAAAAACTCATATGTCAGGCTGTTATTCATTGATTACAGCTCGGCATTTAACACAATCATCCCCTCCAAACTGGTTACCAAACTCGCAGAACTGGGTCTCTGCGCATCCCTCTGCAACTGGATCCTCGACTTCCTCGTCCACAGACCACAGTCTGTTCGTATTGGTGGAAATGTGTCAGCCTCAATAACAATCAGCACGGGAGCACCTCAAGGCTGCGTGCTCAGCCCCCTGCTGTACTCACTCTATACCCATGACTGCGTAGCGAACCACAGTGCGAACTCCATCATCAAGTTCGCTGACGACACCACTATTGTGGGGCGTATCACTGATGGGGATGAGTCAGAGTACAGAAGAGAGATCGAGCAACTGTCCATATGGTGCCAGCGCAATAACCTGGCCCTCAACACCAGCAAAACCAAGGAACTGATTGTGGACTTTGGAAGGAGTAGGAGGGGGACCCACAGCCCCATTTATATCAACGGGTCGATGGTTGAAAGGGTCAAGAGCTTCAAATTCCTGGGCGTGCACATCTCTGAAGATCTTTCCTGGTCCGAGAACACTAATGCAATCATCAAAAAAGCACATCAGCGCCTCTACTTCCTGAGAAGATTACGGAGAGTCGGATTGTCAAGGAAGACTCTCTCTAACTTCTACAGGTGCACAGTCGAGAGCATGCTGACCGGTTGCATCGTGGCTTGGTTCGGCAATTTGAGCGCCCTGGAAAGGAAAAGACTACAAAAAGTAGTAAACACTGCCCAGTCCATCATCGGCTCTGACCTTCCTTCCATCGAGGGGATCTATCGCAGTCGCTGCCTCAAAAAGGCTGGCAGTATCATGAAAGACCCACACCATCCTGGCCACACACTCATCTCCCTGCTACCTTCAGGTAGAAGGTACAGGAGCCTGAAGACTGCAACAACCAGGTTCAGGAATAGTTACTTCCCCTCAGCCATCAGGCTATTAAACCTGGCTCGGACAAAACTCTGATTATTACCAACCACTTTCTGTTATTTGCACTATCAGTTTATTTATTCATGTGTGTATATATTTATATCATGGTATATGGACACATTTATCTGTTTTGTAGTAAATGCCTACTATTTTCTGTGTGCTTAAGCAAAGCAAGAATTTCATTGTCCTATACAGGGACACATGACAATAAACTAACTTGAACTTGAACTTGAACTTGAACCTAAGGTACTGGAGTTACACCTAAGGTACTGGAAGCGAGAAGGTGGGAGACAGTGAGAACAGGAGGGAAGCATGGAATGCCAACGTCCCCGGGGGTTGTACTTCTTGTGAACAGGTTCTCCCACTTAGAAGCTGTCGGGACAGAAGAGGTGTTTACACTGGGCGGCGGACTGGCTTGTGATGCGAATAGGGCTGTTGAGCCAAAACCAAATAGGCCTAAGGCAGGCAACGCCATTGTAGTAGGAGACTCCATTGTGAGAGGTACGGACAGGGGTTTCTGTGGCAACAGACGGGATGCGAGGATGGTGTGCTGCCTTCCTGGTGCCAGGATCCAGGATGTCACGGACAGAGTGCAGAAAATCCTCAAGGGCGAAGGTGAACATCCGGAAGTGGTAGTGCATGTCGGCACAAACGATGTCGGAAAGAAGGGGATGAATATTCTGCAGCGTGACTTTAGAGAGCTCGGAAAAATGCTGAAAAGCAGGACCTCCAGGGTTGTTATCTCCGGTTTGCTTCCAGTTCCTCGTGCTGGCGAGAGCAGGAACAGGGAGATACGGGACCTGAACGTGTGGCTGAGGAACTGGTGCACGGGGCAGGGATTTAGATTCTTAGATCACTGGGATCTGTTTTGGGGTAAGGGGGAACTGTACAAAAGGGACGGATTGCATCTTAACAGGTGCATAATGCTGACAACATAGCAATCGTGCCCGTCATACAATCTGATATTTAACCAATTATTGAGACATCTAAGTATAAAGGTCAAATTACTCTGCTGGAATCCGCACAAACAAGGAACTACAGAAGTCTGAAGAAGGGTTTCGGCCCGAAACGTCGCCTATTTCCTTCGCTCCATAGATGCTGCTGCACCTGTTGAGTTTCTCCAGCATTTTTGTGTACCTTCGATCTTCCAGCATCTGCAGTTCCTTCTTGAACACAAGGAACTACAGATGCTGCTTTACATATGAAAGACAGAAAGTGGAGGTGTAACTCAGCAGATCAGGCAGACCACCTGGAGAACATGACTGAGTGACGTTTCGGGTTGAGTCTGAAGAAGGGTTCTGATCCTTTGTATATTATGTTATCGATTAAGTGCAGTGTTTACAAAACTGTTGTGCTCGACCCGAATCATCACCCAGAGATGCTGCCTGTCTCGCTGAGTTACTCCAGTTTTATGTGTCTGCCTTCGGTTTAAACCAGCATCTGCGGTTCCTTCTTATACAGTAAGAATTTCCTTGTTCCATTTCGGTGCATATGAGAATTAAACACCCTTGCCTCTCGATCTTGATTAGCCCGTTAGTACCCAACAGCAATAAAGAGTTGCCCCCCTCACCTTAAAAGTAAGCTCTGTAATTTTTTATGTTTCGATCGTCTGAAAAAGGTTTAACTGTTAAATAACTTGCACCACGAGCTGGTCCTGCAACTCCTACCATCGGAAAGAAGGTAAAGGAGTCTGAAAACTGTAACGTCCAGATTCGGGAGCAGTTTTCTCCCAACAACCATCAGGCTATTGAACACTACAAACTCCAACTAAACTATGATCTGCCTTGGTTACAGAAATAACTTTTTTTTGCACTGTCGGGAGCTTTTTTTATAAGTTTAACTTTGAGATAGAGCGGGTAAAAAGACCCTTTGGCCCACAGAGTCTGCACCAGTTATAGTAACCAATAATAGAACAGATTATTTGAAGAAACGGGGTCATGGAAAGAGCGTTCCTGTCGCGGCCCTGTTTCCACCAACCTTTCCACCACCACGCACAGAAGCACAAGAAGCGCAAGACTCAATTGTATGCAGATGATGACAAGTGTGTGCAGCTCTGGCTGAACAATTTCTAATGTGATGTGGACTCAATAAGAAGAATTTTTTTTTAAATGGTGTCAGGTTCTGGTAAGGGGGGGATGAAAAATATGAAGTTGGCATATCCCTTTTTGCGCGGTGTTTATAATAGAGCTTGTGTTTCTTTTTCTTTTTTTCTTTTCTATGGCCTATTGTGAGGAAAGAGTTAATAGACATGGTTGATTTAGACTAGGGATAGAAAAATATAACTTAGAAAGAAATAAGATGTCAGCAGAAGCCAGACTGCTGGTAGAATAGAAAGTAACAATATAACGAACAGAGAGAAATTCTAGATAAAAAGTAGCAACAGAAATACTTCAGTAGAAGTTTGGGTGGACGTTCCACGACGTTCTCGTGGGAATCTGGGTTTTATGTTATGATTGGAAGAAGCTCAATGGGTGTGAAAATAGTGAAAAGAAATGTATAAAGATAGAAGACATCCCGATCCTCGGTGTGCCTCTAGGGGACATCAGTGGAGAGGCACCTATTCTGCAGAATATGAAATTAATAAAAACACTTCTTTGTCTGAATTTGTCTCAAGAGCATTTGTGATTTTTGAATCTCACAACTTGGGGGCTCGTTTCCGAGATCCAATAATCTGGACAGCTGACGGGAGTAGACGGACGAAGGGAAGGTGCACCCTGCGGAGTTCAGCGGTCTCAGACTCCTTGCTTGCCGTCAGCTGTTTAAGCAGTAGTATCCGGACCACACAGAGACTCGACAAAGAAGTGGGAGTAGTCGGAAATCGCGAAAAATCAATCGAGCAATTCCAGTGCATGGAACCCAGGTAGGAAAATAACTATTAAGTACTTCCTGGGCTATTGAGAATGATGAACACGGTACGATGAACACGGTATTAAGAATATAAGACCTTGTAGTTAACGCCCTGAAGGATTCAGGGGGGCTGCAAGGCAAACCCAGAAGGGAGGGGAAAAGGCTGTGGGCCAAATCCCCGCATTCTGCCCAATAGTCCGTTGGGGCAAATGCTGGACCCTGGAGGACAGGAAATACCCAGGGGTTGGAGAAGCCAACAATGATAAGTTATAGTCAGTTGGGGAAAATGCAGAGCTGCATATGGGCAACAAGTACCCACGGAAAATGCAGAGCTGCATATGGGCAGGAGATACCCACAGAAAATGCAGAGCCGGAGGGGGCCAAAATACCCAAGGGAAAGAGAAGACAGGGGCCGGGGTGGACGGAGATCACCCGGCCAACAGGACGGGGAGTCAAAGGGCAGAAGGGGAAGATAAGAAGTTCGGTAGAAATTAGACCCCTGAACCTAGGAGAGGACCCTGAGGGAGAAGGGAGTTTGCCTCCTTGAAGATTCATTAGGTCTGACGAGAACAGTTAGATCAATTCTTGAGAGACAGGAAAATTCCTGAGACAGGATGATAAAGCGGCCTTTTCACGGGGCGACTTGACGCAAGAGTTAACCGGAGTTTAACATCGTGGGAATCTCGTGCGATAACAGTGCGGCATTCGTGGACCACCGTGGACCACCGTGGCGCTAACGGCAGGTCATCGTGTAACTTGGTCACTCGGGAGAAAATTCAAGAAAGTTTGAATTTCTCCAAGAGTGACTTGTACACTTGTGGTTGAGTATTGCAACATTATATGAACGTAGTGGCCAGTGCGATATCCGTAATAACTCTTGCGGGTACCGTGGGAACTCCTGCGAACGGTGAACCCGGAAGCTGGACAGAGGGAACAGAAGGTGAGTAAAAATTATCTTATGTGGGATTGAATTTAAAAAATAAATAAAAATAAAGATTTGCATCCGCATATGGACATCAACTTATTCATGAGTTATGTTAATGAGATTCAAGAAAATAACTATAATCTTTAAAAGGGACTTTAAAAGGGACTTTACTGAAAGGTTACGCATTTTTATGGTCCGTGAGAAATTTTTCACATGTACTTCTTTGAGAGATACAGGTCGGAGTCCTCGGGTCCAGGGGTCCGGAACGCTACCAATCAATGTTGTACAGAGACCCGTGTAAGGAGTGAACTGCACATGCTGGTTTAAACCGAAGACAGACACAAAAAGCTGGAGTAACTCAGCGAGTCAAGCAGCATCTCTGGAGAAAAAAAGCTGATGTTTCGGGACGAGACACATCTTCAGACTCAATTCCGATTAGGCTGTCTGAAGAAGGGTTCCGGTGTTGGGGGAGTCCAGAACCAGGGTCCCAGTTTTACAGTCTACCGTGGGAACTCTTTAACTCAGTAAAGTAAAGTAGCCTTTATTGTCATATCAGCGCACAGGCAGCAGTTGACTGTTGCTCTATTCAGTTTCCCAGGGGGTCGGGACGGGACTGGAGTTGGGAGAGAAAGGTGGGGGAGTCGAGGGAGAGGAGGGGGAGACAGATGGGGGTGTCTTCATTTACTGACGGCGGGTGTCTGTCACTGAAACAGGCAGGTGAGATTTCACATCCACCTTGTGTGTGCCTCTCTCTCTCTCTCCCTCCCTCTTACACAGGCTGAGAGACTCTGCCTCTGTGAGTGTACGTCTCTTTCTCCCCCTCTCCCACACACAGTAAGACCGAGGTACTGTGCTCAGTCCATCTGTGTCTCCCACATACACAGTAAAATATGTCTCCAAATGAGCCAATTCAACCAAGGGAGGATATATATAGTGTGTGAAAAAAAAAGTTACATCATTTGTGTCACGTGTAGTTCACGATGTTCATTCAAGATTTAACGGGAAAGGTCGGGAAACGGACAAGTCACTCGCGTAAATAGCAGAAATGCCGAGTACCGTGGGAACTCTTTATCTACTGCCGTTATATCGTGCGAGACTCGTGCTGGACCACGACCTCTTCACTCTGGTGACATCTTGCGTCAACTCGCCCCGTGAAAAAGCCCCATAAGGGAGTTACTCCCGAAAGTAGCAGATAAGACGGCAGAGGCCGCGAAAGGGGGATGTTTGTAACAAATGGTTGAAATGAGCAAGTTGTAAAATTGAACACAGATGCCCCATGGCGGAGGTGGGAATTCCCACTGTGTTTGGGCCGTAGGGGATTGCGAACAAGCTGCAAAAATGAACTCTTTGTATCCTGGTAACCTGAAAAAGAGAAGTTGTAAAAATCGTTTCTTGATGTTCTTTTAGATTTCTTGTCAGTAAAATTAACTGGAAATAAGTTAATTGATGAAACATGACCAGCTTTTATGTTGTTTTATGGTAGACATACAAGTTGAGAAACACAGACAGAGAGAGAGAGAGAGAGACAGACACAGAGACACAGAGAGAGCCAGATACAGAGAGAGAGAGAGAGAGAGAGAGACAGACACAGAGACAGCCAGACAGAGAGAGAGAGATTGTATTTATTTAGCGAATGCAAAGTCCAAAGCCAAGCAGTTGCCTCTTGATCTGCTGTATGAAGGGTGACAAGTCCTCCTTTGAGTCTTTGTTGAAGGCATGCTTCAATGATGTGTTGTAAGGGAGTGCCACAAGCACACGTGGGATTGGGCTGCTGCCCCACTTGTGAAGGCTGGCCAAGCAGGGGCCATGTCCAGTCCTGAATCTATTCAGCGTCGAGAGAGAGAGAGAGAGAGAGACAGACAGACAGAGAGAGAGAGAGAGGCACAGACACCGACAGAAAGAGAAAGAGAAAGGATGCCTTCTGGAGCTGTCCGCTGGCAACAGAGAGTAGAGACTTATTCGCCTTTGAATGGGAAAACCTAAAAACCGGGCGAAAGCAACAATTCCGGTGGGCAGTGCTCCCTCAAGGTTTTACAGAATCACCAAATTTATTCGGCCAAATTTTAGAGCAGGTATTGGAGGATTTCCCAGGACACGGTGAAACGCAACTATTACAGTATGTGGATGACCTCCTTTTGTCAGGAGAGAGAGAAGAGGAAGTAAGGGACACCACAATAAGCCTGTTAAACTTCTTGGGAAGGAAGGGGTTAAGAGTGTCTCGTAACAAGCTTCAATTTGTGAAACAAGAGGTAAAATATCTGGGACATCTGATAAGTGGAGGAAAGAGACGAATAAACCCCGAAAGGATAGCTGGGATCACGGGAGTACCACTACCAAAGAATAAGAAAGAGAACCGAAAATTCCTGGGATTGATAGGATACTGTCGACTGTGGCTAGGTGATTACTCCAGACAAGTGAAATTCCTGTATGATAAATTGGGAGAAGAAAAAAACAAAGTTCAGTGGACCCCAGAACAGGAGGTGGAATTTGGGAATTTAAAGAACCGTTTGATTACTGCTCCCGTGTTGGCTCTGCCCTCAGTAGAACGACCTTTCCACCTGTTTGTAAATTCAGACAAGGGGGTGGCACTAGGGGTACTCACCCAGAAAAGAGGGGGGAAATCGACAGCCAGTGGCCTTCCTCTCGAAAATATTAGATCCAGTCTCCAGGGGATGGCCGGGATGCATACAAGCGGTAGCAGCTACCGCAATATTGGTGGAAGAGAGTAGGAAATTAACCTTTGGAGGCACTCTGGTTGTTTCTACACCACACACAGTAAGAACCATACTCACTCAGAAATCCAACAGATGGTTAACAGACTCTAGACTTTTGAAGTATGAGGCCATCCTGATGGAAAAAGACGATTTGATGATAATTACGGATAAGAACCTTAACCCGTCCCAATTCCTGTATCCAGCGGAGAAACAGGGTGACAAGGAAGAGGGCCCACTGCTGTAGTGAAATAATAGATTTACAGACAAAAAGTAGAGAAGACTTAGAAGAGCAACTTCTGGCTGAGGGCAGCCGGTGGTTTATAGATGGATCCCCCAGGTGCATAGGTGGAAAAAGACATAGTGGGTACGGTATAGTGAACGGGGAAATGATGGAGGAAATTGAAAGCGGCAGGCTGCCTGGTAGTTGGTCAGCTCAATCTTGTGAATTATATGCATTAATGAGAGCTTTAGAATTATTGGAGGGGAAGGAAGGAACAGTATATACCGATTCAAAATACGCTTTTGGAGTAGTACACACCTTTGGGAAGATCTGCAAAGAGCGAGGAATGATAACAACTCGAGGTAAAGAATTAGCGCATGAGCAATTGGTAGGACAGACACTGGAAGCCTTGCAAAAACCAGAACGAATAGCCATAGCACATGTGGCAGGGAATCAGAAGGGTAACACCCTGGAGGCCAGAGGAAATAGGGCAGTGGATGAGGTTGCAAAAAGAACAGCCACAGAACAGATGGTAGAAATGAAGTCACTAATACCGTTAAGGGAACCAGAGGAAAAGATACCTATCTTTAGTGAGAAAGAACAGGAAAACATGAAAGAAATGGGGGCTCAGCGTACTTCAAATGGGAAATGGTGAACACCAAATGGAAAGCAGCTATTGAACAAAGAAATAATGAGGGAGTTATTAGGGTGATTACATGGACAAAGCCATTGGGGAACACAAGCCCTCTGTGACACCCTCCTCAGAACCTACGCTTGCTGTGGGATGTTTACCATGGCCAAACAAGTCATAAGGGGCTGTGTAATATGTCAGCGAATTAATAAGAAAACCATGAGAGCAGTCCCAGGAGGAGGACAACCATTAGCAGTTAGGCCCTTCCAAAGAATACAGATAGATTTTACCGAGCTGCCCCGGGTACAAACATGGAAGTACCTGTTAGTGGTAGTGGACCATTTCACCAGATGGGTAGAGGCATTCCCCACGGCAACTGCCACCTCACAGGTGGTAGCCAAGATATTATTAGAACAAATTATACCCAGATATGGGATTGTGGAAACAATAGACTCAGATAGAGGGACCCATTTTGCCTCCAAAACACATGAAATGATATGTGAAGCACTGGGAATAGAATGGAAATTGCATACACCATGGCATCCCCAGAGCTCAGGAAAGGTGGAAAGAATGAATGGCACCTTAAAGACCCAAATCACTAAGTTTACCACTTAGTCCAGAGGAAACGAGACTCCCCTGGACTAAGTGCCTTCCGATAGCCCTGTTGAGAATCCGAACGACACCTCGAAAAGACATAGGGATATCACCATATGAAATGTTATTCGGGCTCCCATACTTAGGGAAGGTAGAAGGAGTCCCAACAATACAAGGGAACGATGTGTTCCTGAGGAACTATTTACTGGCAGTGTCCCAATCTCTTGCAGAACTAAAAATTAAAGGATTGCTGGCCCAGAGCCCACCACTGGACTTTCCGATTCACTCAGTCAAGGCTGAAGACTGGGTATTAATAAAAACGTGGAAAGAAGAAAAGCTGCAACCTAAGTGGACTGGACCCTACCTGGTATTACTAATCACGGAGACAGCAGTACGAACAAAAGAGAAAGGGTGGACACACGCAAGTCGAGTTAAGGGTCCTGTGGAGGCCCCACCAGACGATATCAGCCCGTGGACTGTGCGCAAAGGAGAAGAACCATTGACTTTAACATTTACCAAGAACCCGCAGGAAAAATGAAGATTTCGTGTTGGTGGGTCGTGTGTTGGGTGGTTACCCAACTTGTAAGTAATGTAACATGCATAAAAATCACAATACCACAGAATAGAAGGTCCACCACCATCCCATTTAATGTATGTAAAGGAAAATAGTGGTGCGGCTATAGAATGTATGTATGCACCCATCCCTGTAAAGATTGGCACGCGGTGTTTACTTCATCAAAATATGGGTGGCATCGGACCACCTATCAAACTGATAGGTGGAGAGTATATCAAAACCCGAACGAGAAATTGCCAGGACGCGTATATGTGAGCATACAGAGTGCCCAAATACAGGAAAGTGGTAGGTATTGGATATGTGCAGATACAACAGGGAAGGACGCATGTCTGAAGTTTGAGATAGAAGTAAAGTGAGATGGGAAGATGGGAAGATACGAGGATAGGGGAGAGGTGTTCAAGATAGATGACAGTCAGAATAGGGATCCCGGGGCAACACCAGCACCACCAGTAGTCAGCAATGTCACCAGGGAAAATGAGTCTAAGGATCTGAAGATAATGATAGTAGCAGGAGAAACAGGATTAAGGCAGTTATATAAGAAAGGAATACCAACAGGGGGAAAAGGAGCCAACACCTGTCTTGCCTGGATGATGTACACAGCCAGAAGTATGCAACGAACCAATTGTTACGCCTGCGCCGGAGCTAGGCCTCACAAATGCTCTTGAGACAAATTCAGGCAAAGAAGTGTTTTTATTAAGTCCATATTCTGCAGAATAGGTGCCTCTCCTCTGATGTCCCCTAGAGGCGCACCGAGGATCGGGATGTCTTCTATCTTTATACATTTCTTTTCACTATTTTCACACCCATTGAGCTTCTTCCAATCATAACATAAAACCCAGATTCCCACGAGAACGTCGTGGAACGTCCACCTAAACTTCTACTGAAGTATTTCTGTTGCTACCTTTTATCTAGAATTTCTCTCTGTTCTTTATATCGTTACTTTCTATTCTACCAGCAGTCTGGCTTCTGCTGACATCTTATTTCTTTCTAAGTTATATTTATATCCCTAGTCTAAATCAACCATGTCTGTTAACTCTTTCCTCACAATCCATCCTTTTCTTTTTTGCTACGCACCCTTGATTTACACTATCTCCTCCTTTTCTAAGGCTAGCAGAAGATTCTTCGCCTCCATATCCTCCTCTCACTAGTCATACTGTGTTCTGAAGGCCATTATGGTGGCAGCACTGTTCTTCGTCAGGGCTGTTTCTATCATCGCTGAGCCAATCCCCGTACGCAGGGAATGATACAACATCCGAACAATCACTATAACCCTACCATGACTATTACTGATGTTAGGGCAGATGTAAAGATGTGCTTCCATTTCCCAAACCAGGAGTCTAGAAACCCGGTCCAGGAGGTGTCTACTCCAGAGTTCTCAGCCAAATCGATAGACAGAGAGGTGAGACCTGCTAGGGCTCTTGACACTGACCCATCCGGAGCAGTGTTGTTGGGGATGAATGTGCAACATTGTTCGCCAAACATTACACACACCCCTCCCTTCTCAGCCAGTAGCATGTCCAAGGCCATGCGATTTTGCCAGGCCATTTGGCTGGTAGCTGTCAGTTGTTCCGCTAATCCTTCAACTGCATCTCGAGTGTAATTTATAAAGCATTGTTGATTGTAGTATAAGTAGTTGATCCAGTCCACATTTTTATTAATTGTGGACCACCAGAAGAGTATGGACTCAAAGCCCGTAGCTATCTGATTTCTGGCTTTAAATTCATCGGGTACCCCTCTTGGCACACCTATCACATCTATATAGATGTGTGTGTCGAATGATCCTCTCACCTTTCTCTTTTGTCGTCGGCTTCCTTTATCGAGTTCTACAGCATGTTCTACTGCTATGGTGAAGGGCATCATCAGTTGTATGAGGGTACAGGTTCCCGTCCATGACCCTGGTAACCGGGGCCACAGGGTATTCTCCCCGCACCACCACCAGACATCGGCTCTACTGACTATCTGCTTTTTCAGCCAGGAGCTATTGAACAGTGGCCCCTGTTCCTCAGCCGTTATGTTATACGTCTTATTGAAGTTGAGCACCTCCCCCATGTCCTGTCCCTCTGGGTTATTTCTTGTATAGCACTCAAACCCCTCCTCCCCAAAAGGAATGGTAAATGGAGGAGGTCGAGGGTCTTCCCTTCGGCCCTTCGTATTGTTGTTGCTGGCCGGAAATAGGTAATGATAACTCTGGCATATCACATTCTTTGGTAAGAGGGGATTCGTGAATAGCTGTAGTATACATGTCATAGCCCTAGGTGTTCTATCCCAATTCAGGGGAAATGGTACTGGGACCAGCTGAGGCCTAGCTCCAGCGCAGGCGTAACAATTGGTTTGTTGCATACTTCTGGCTGTGTACATCATCCAGGCAAGCCAGGTGTTGGCTCCTTTTCCCCCTGTTGGTATTCCTTTCTTATATAACTGCCTTAATCCTGTTTCTCCTGCTACTATCATTATCTTCAGATCCTTCGACTCATTTTCCCTGATGACATTGCTGACTACTGGTGGTGCTGGTGTTGCCCCGGGATCCCTATTCTGACTGTCATCTATCTTGAACACCTCTCCCCTATCCTCGTATCTTCCCATCTTCCCATCTCGCTTTACTTCTATCTCAAACTTCAGACATGCGTCCTTCCCTGTTGTATCTGCACATATCCAATACCTACCACTTTCCTGTATTTGGACACTCTGTATGCTCACATATACGCGTCCTGGCAATTTCTCGTTTGGGTTTTGATATACTCTCCACCTATCAGTTTGATAGGTGGTCCGATGCCACCCATATTTTGATGAAGTAAACACCGCGTGCCAATCTTTACAGGGATGGGTGCATACATACATTCTATAGCCGCACCACTATTTTCCTTTACATACATTAAATGGGATGGTGGTGGACCTTCTATTCTGTGGTATTGTGATTTTTATGCATGTTACATTACTTACAAGTTGGGTAACCACCCAACACACGACCCACCAACACGAAATCTTCATTTTTCCTGCGGGTTCTTGGTAAATGTTAAAGTCAATGGTTCTTCTCCTTTGAGCACAGTCCACGGGCTGATATCATCTGGTGGGGCCTCCACAGGACCCTTAACTCGACTTGCGTGAGCCCACCCTTTCTCTTTTGTTCGTACTGCTATCTCCGTGATTAGTAACACCAGGTAGGGTCCAGTCCACTTAGCTTGCAGCTTTTCTTTTTTCCACGTTTTTTATTTTATTTTTTTTTAATTATTTTTATTAGAAGTACGGTAAATTACAATAATACACAACACATATATCTTAATACATTTTTTGTACCGCTTCATTTTTTTTGAGCTTTAAGAAAAAGATAGAAGTAAGGAAAGTAAAGAAAGTGCGCAAGAGTCGTGAAGTGCAAGAGAGTGTTGGGAAAAGAAAGCCCCTTAGAAAAGAAGTTAGAGAAGGAAGTGAAGTAAGAAAGTAGACCCTAGAAAAGAAAGAAAAAGAAAGTAAGGACAATCGCTCTATTATAACATTGAACTCCGCAGAAAGACTACCAACCAAGTCTGCTTTTGTTGTTTTACCTCCCATTGCCAGGTCCTGATACCATTTATTTATTTATTTATTTTTAAAATTACTATTGCACCTCATGCTTGTAATTGGTCCATAAACGTAGACCACGTCTTTTGGAATTGGTTTGCTTTACCTGCTAAGAGGAATCTCATCTCTTCCAGATGTAATGTTTCAAACATATTTGATGTCCACATTTTTATTGTTGGTGTGGGCGCATTTTTCCAGAATTTAAGTATGAGCTTTTTTCCCATAATTAGCCCGTAATTGAGTAAATTCTTCTGATACACGTTTAATTCAGGGATACCTTCCGATATCCCAAAAATGACCCATTCTGGTTTTGGTACCAGTTTTATTTTAATTAATTTTGAAAAAATATCAAATATTCCATGCCAGAATTTTTGGATTTTTGTACAAAAAAAACCCCAAAAGAATGCGCTATGGTAGCTTCTTGACACAGACATTTATCACAGATTGGTGAAACATTAGGAAAGATTTTATTTAATTTAGTTTTTGAATAATATAGTCTATGTAATGTTTTGAATTGGATAAGTGTATGTCGTACATTGATCGAGCATTTATGCACCTGTAGTAAATGATTATCCCAGCTCTCTTTTGAAATTTTTATAGCTAATTCTTGTTCCCAGTCTCTTCTAATTCCATCTGTTGTGGGTGTTTCTATGTTTAAAATGATATTATATAAGTACGATATTAGATTAGCTGATTCCGCCTTTGTCTTCATTGCTTCATCCAGTAAGTCGGAAGGCATATTATGATAGTCTTTTGTGTATTTTTTCAGATAATCACGAATTTGAAGATATTTAAAATATTGGTTATATTTCAAATTATATTTCAGTTGTAGTTGTTGAAATGATAGTAATTTTCCCACTTCATACAGATCTTCGAGCGTTTTGATTCCCATTCTTTCCCATTGTATAAATGATTTGTCTATGATTGATGGTTTAAACGATGGGTTATTGACTATTGGTATTGAGAGAGATAGGTTTCTTAATTTTAGATTCTGTTTTATTTGTTTCCATGTTCTAATTGTGCTATGTATAATTGGGTTTTTATTATAATTTTTATTATTCAAATTTATTGGTGAGAGGATAATCGCTCCTATATTAGTCCCCTTTTTCCATTACAATCCAGTCCGCCTGCTGGGCAGAATTGTCCAGCAGGTGAATCATATTTTTAATATTTACTGCCCAATTATAATACATAAAGTTAGGGAGCGCTAGACCCCCCCACTCTTTTTGTTTATTAAGGTGTGTTCTTTGTATTCTATGGGGTTTATAATCCCATATGAAATTTGTAATGTCTGAGTCCAATTTTTTGAAAAACTTTTTTGGGAGATATATAGGTATTGATTGAAATAGGTATAGAATTTGTGGTAAGAAAATCATTTTTATAGCGTTTATTCTGCCTATTAAGGACATCGGAAGTGTTTTCCAGAATTTAATCAAATTATTTAATTTCTTAAGTAAGGGATTATAATTGGCTTTAAACATATCCTGGTAATTTCTAGTAATTTCAATTCCCAAATATTTGAATTTTTCTGTAGCTATTTTAAAGGGGAATTTCCTGAGGTGTGTTGAGTCTTTTGGTTTTATTGACATAATTTCACTTTTGTTCCAATTTATTCTATATCCTGAAAAGGATCCAAAGTCCGCAATTAAATTTAATATATTCGGTATACTAATTTGTGGTTTTGTGATGTACAGTAGTACATCATCGGCATATAGGGATATTTTGTTATTTGAATATTTTGTATTATAACCGTAAATATCCAGGTGTGTTCTTATTTTTTCAGCAAGGGGTTCAATTACCAAAGCAAATAACAGCGGAGATAATGAACAACCTTGTCTATTGCCCCTTGATAGTTCAAATTTCGAGGATAATATATTATTAGTTAGTATTCTAGCCGTAGGTTTGTTATATAATAGTTTTATCCATGCAATGAAGTTCTCTCCCAATTGGAATTTTTGCAATACTTTAATCATATAATCCCATTCTACTTGATCAAACGCTTTTTCTGCGTCCAGTGAGATGATAGCTAACTCTTGGTCATGAGATTTATGTGAGTGCATTATGTTAAGCAAACGTCTCAAGTTATTGAATGAATGTCTCTTAGGTATAAATCCTGTTTGATCCTCATTTATTAGTCTACTAACATACCTGCTTAGTCTACTGGCTAGTGTTTTCGCTATTATTTTTTGATCCGTATTTAACAAAGCGATAGCTCTATATGAACCTGGTTCTTCTATATTTTTATATTTTTTAAGTATTCATATGATCGTTGATTCTGCTAGTGTTTCAGGTAAGCTTTGATCTTTAAAAGCATATGTATACATTTTCTGTAATCGTGGAGTAACTATGTCATAAAAAGATTTATAAAATTCATTACTGAATCCGTCTGGTCCTGGTGTTTTTCCATTCTTTAGTGTTTTATTTGTGTCTTCTATCTCCTTAGAAGTAATTTGTGCTCCCAGTTCCTCTTGTTCCCTCAGTTCTAATTGTGGTAGGTTACAGTTATCTAGAAATTCTGAAATTTTATTATTGTCTATT
Organism: Amblyraja radiata; assembly: GCF_010909765.2. Taxonomy (NCBI): domain Eukaryota; kingdom Metazoa; phylum Chordata; class Chondrichthyes; order Rajiformes; family Rajidae; genus Amblyraja; species Amblyraja radiata. Next base: position 22,060,188 of record NC_045971.1, read on the forward strand.
AACGTTTTAGATGTGTATAGATTCTGGTAGAATTGAGCAAATCGTTTATTGATATCCTTGGGTAATGTTAATAATTCCCCTCTGTCTGATTTAATCTTTAATATTGCATTCTCTTTTTCCCGTTTTTTCATTTGGCGTGCTAGAAGTTTGTGGGGTTTATCCCCGAATTCGAAGTGTTCTTGTTTTGTGATTTGAAATAATGTTATAACTTTCTCTGACAGTAATTTATTTAGCTTGAATTTCAATAGTAGGATTTTATTATGTTTATCCATAGTTGGATCTTTAGCATTATCTGTATCTAATTGTTTTATTTGTTCTTCTAAATGTCTTTGTTCATTCTTATTCTTTTTATTTTGATAAGCTTGAAATGAAATAATGACTCCTCTAATAAATGCTTTGAAGGATTCCCATAATAGCGTGGGGGGGGGGATATATCTGGTGTATCATTTATCTCAAAAAATAGGTCCATCTGTTTTTTTTAGATATATACTCCCTTGTGGGTCTTTTAAAACGTTTTTTATTAATACCCAGTCTCCAGCCTTGACTGAGTGAATCGGAAAGTCCAGTGGTGGGCTCTGGGCCAGCAATCCTTTAATTTTTAGTTCTGCAAGAGATTGGGACACTGCCAGTAAATAGTTCCTCAGGAACACATCGTTCCCTTGTATTGTTGGGACTCCTTCTACCTTCCCTAAGTATGGGAGCCCGAATAACATTTCATATGGTGATATCCCTATGTCTTTTCGAGGTGCCGTTCGGATTCTCAACAGGGCTATCGGAAGGCACTTAGTCCAGGGGAGTCTCGTTTCCTCTATCAACTTGGTGATTTGGGCCTTTAAGGTGCCATTCATTCTTTCCACCTTTCCTGAGCTCTGGGGATGCCATGGTGTATGCAATTTCCATTCTATTCCCAGTGCTTCACATATCATTTCATGTGTTTTGGAGGCAAAATGGGTCCCTCTATCTGAGTCTATTGTTTCCACAATCCCATATCTGGGTATAATTTGTTCTAATAATATCTTGGCTACCGCCTGTGAGGTGGCAGTTGCCGTGGGGAAAGCCTCTACCCATCTGGTGAAATGGTCCACTACCACTAACAGGTACTTCCATGTTTGTACCCGGGGCAGCTCGGTAAAATCTATCTGTATTCTTTGGAAGGGCCTAACTGCTAATGGTTGTCCTCCTCCTGGGACTGCTCTCATGATTTCCTTATTAATTCGCTGACATATTACACAGCCCCTTATGACTTGTTTGGCCATGGTAAACATCCCACAGCAAGCATAGGTTCTGAGGAGGGTGTCACAGAGGGCTTGTGTTCCCCAATGGCTTTGTCCATGTAATCTCCCTAATAACTCCCTCATTATTTCTTTGTTCAATAGCTGCTTTCCATTTAGTGTCCACCATTTCCCATTTGAAGTACGCTGAGCCCCCATTTCTTTCATGTTTTCCTGTTCTTTCTCACTAAAGATAGGTATCTTTTCCTCTGGTTCCCTTAAAGGTATTAGTGACTTCATTTCTACTGATGAAGCCGAATAAAGTTACAAAAATAAGAAGAAATTAAAATAGGTTTCTGGGCTAGCTTACAGCTTATATTTAGTGTCAAATTAGGCTTGCCTCAGGTTGCAGTGTGTGGGATAATAAGTACCATAACATTGTCTCCCAAGTGAGGAAGTGAAAGAGAAAGAAACAGCTAGTCACATCTTTGAAGTAAGATGCCATAAACTAAATGACCAATGTTTATGGGGGAGGAGGCAATAAAGGAAGAGAGAAACAGCTAGTCACATATTTGAAGTAAGATGCCATAAACCAAATGACCAATGTTTATGGGGAAGGAGGCAATAAAGGAAGAGAGAAACAGCTAGTCACATATTTGAAGTAAGATGCCATAAACCAAATGACCAATGTTTATGGGGGAGGAGGCAATAAAGGAAGAGAGAAACAGCTAGTCACATCTTTGAAGTAAGATGCCGTAAATCAAATGACCAATGTTTAGGAGGGGCGAAGTGATGAGAGAGGATCCAGGGAAGTGGAAAGATAAGATGCCATAAACCAAATGGCCTATGTTTATGAAGGACCAAGTGACAGAAACCGCGAAAGAGCTAGGGTGATCTCTTTGAAGATAAAATGACCTAAAACAAATGGCCAATGTTTTTAGTATATCGTAACCTGTAAACAAAAGGCCTTTGATGTGATGCCTTTTCCTGTACCTCTGACCATGACTAATGTATGTGGAATGTGCTAATGTGACAAAGAAACACTATATAATGCAATGTAATTCTGTTGTTCAGAGAAGGGAACCGAGGACAGTCGAGTGTCTATATTGGTCACTTAGCTGGAATTCTCGCTCCCTTCCATCGGCCGATGTTAAGTAAAGTTGTGAACTGGTCTACCAAACAGTTTGTGTGGTGTCTGTTTATTAAGAAGCGAACCTGGTTTAGTAGTTATAAAAGTAGCTTTTTCACTACCATCTGTTCTGTGGCTGCTCTTTTTGCAACCCCATCCACTGCCCTATTTCATCTGGCCTCCAGGGTGTTACCCTTCTGATGCCCTGCCACATGTGCTATGGCTATTCGTTCTGGTTTTTGCAAGGCTTCTAGTGTCTGTCCTACCAATTGCTCATGCGTTGTTCTTTACCTCGAGTTGTTATCATTCCTCGCTCTTTCCAGATCTTCCCAAAGGTGTGTACTACTCCAAAAGCGTATTTTGAATCGGTATATACTGTTCCTTCCTTTCCCTCCAATAATTCTAAAGCTCTCATTAATGCATATAATTCACAAGATTGAGCTGACCAACTACCAGGCAGCCTGCCGCTTTCAATTTCCTCCATCGTTTCCCCGTTCACTATACCGTACCCACTATGTCTTTTTCCACCTATGCACCTGGAGGATCCATCTATAAACCACCGGCTGCCCTCAGCCAGAGGTTGCTCTTCTAAGTCTTCTCTACTTTTTGTCTGTAAATCTATTATTTCACTACAGCAGTGTACTGGGCCCTCTTCCTTGTCACCCTGTTTCTCCGCTGGATACAGGAATTGGGACGGGTTAAGGTTCTTATCCGTAATTATCATCAAATCGTCTTTTTCCATCAGGATGGCCTCATACTTCAAAAGTCTAGAGTCTGTTAACAATCTGTTGGATTTCTGAGTGAGTATGGTTCTTACTGTGTGTGGTGTAGAAACAACCAGAGTGCCTCCAAAGGTTAATTTCCTACTCTCTTCCACCAATATTGCGGTAGCTGCTACCGCTTGTATGCATCCCGGCCATCCCCTGGAGACTGGATCTAATATTTTCGAGAGGAAGGCCACTGGCTGTCGATTTCCCCCTCTTTTCTGGGTGAGTACCCCTAGTGCCACCCCCTTGTCTGAATTTACAAACAGGTGGAAAGGTTGTTCTACTGAGGGCAGAGCCAACACGGGAGCAGTAATCAAACGGTTCTTTAAATTCCCAAATTCCACCTCCTGTTCTGGGGTCCACTGAACTTTGTCTTTTTCTTCTCACAATTTATCATACAGGAATTTCACTTGTCTGGAGTAATCATCTATCCACAGTCGACGGTATCCTATCAATCCCAGGAATTTTCGGTTCTCTTTCTTATTCTTTGGTAGTGGTACTCCCGTGATCCCAGCTATCCTTTCAGGGTTGATTCGTCTCTTTCCTCCACTTATCAGATGTCCCAGATATTTTACCTCTTGTTTCACAAATTGAAGCTTGTTACGGGACACTCTTAACCCCTTCCTTCCCAAGAAGTTTAACAGGCTTATTGTGGCGTCCCTTACTTCCTCTTCTCTCTCTCCTGACAAAAGGAGGTCATCCACATACTGTAATAGTTGCGTTTCACCGTGTCCTGGGAAATCCTCCAATACCTGCTCTAAAATTTGGCCGAATAAATTTGGTGATTATGTAAAACCTTGAGGGAGCACCGCCCACCGGAATTGTTGCTTTCGCCTGGTTTTTAGGTTTTCCCACTCAAAGGCGAATAAGTCTCTACTCTCTGTTGCCAGCTCCAGAAGGCATTCTTTCTCTCTCTCTCGCTCTCTCTCTCTCAAATGGCGGACCCTTGCACATATTTTCGACTCCCGCCCGTACGAGTGTACGTTTATTGTGGCGGACGTCGCTCAACCGCTTTTGGGAGACGGCTTTCTCCACGCTTTCTCCCTCGTGGTGGATTTACAGGGCGGTTCCATGACTCTGCGATCGGACATCGGTTCATCCGTGCCGTGGACCCCGCCCCCACCCGACCAGCAGCTCAACGCTGTCGCCGAAGTCAAGGGTCCTTACGCCATTCTGCTCGTGGATTTCCCTGAACACCTTACACCCCCTTTCAGCAGGGTCGTGCATCACATCCCCACCGAGGGCCCTCTGGTGCATGCCGAGCGCGCCGCCTTCCGCCGGACAAACTGCGCATCGCCTGGGATGAATTTCGACTGATGGAGGACATGGGGATCGTCCGGCGGTCCGACAGCCCGTGGGCCCCAAAGCACATGGTCCCCAAAGCATTTGGGGGGTGGAGACCATGTGGGGATTACCGGTGCCTGAACGCAATGACCACAGTGGACTGCTATCCTGTGCCTCATATTCAGGACTTCTCCGCGCACCTCAAGGGCGTCGCGTTCTTTTCCAAGGTTGACCTCGTCCGGGTTACAACCAAATCCCCGTACTCCCCGACAATGTCCCAAAAACCGCCACGATCACTCCGTTCGACCTGTTCGAATGACTTTCGGATTACAGAACGCCGCGCAAGCATCCCAACGGCTGATGGACCAGGTCGGACGGGGTCTGCCTTTCATCTTCATTTATTTGGACGACGTTCTGGTCGCCAGCGCCTTGCAAACGGAGCACGTCACCCACCTCTGGTCTTTGTTTCAGCGCCTCCGCGAACACGGCCTGGTTATTAACCCCGCAAAATGCCAGTTTGGCCTCCACACCATTTCCTTCCTAGGACACAGTGTGACCCCGCATGGCGCTTCCCCGCTCTCCGCGAAGGTCGAGGCCATCCGGCAGTTCCCCAGGCCGCTCACCGTGAAGGGACTACAGGAGTTTGTCAGCATGGTGAATTTTTATCACCGTTTCGTGCCGGCAGCTGCTGCCATCATGCGTCCCCTGTTCCAGTGCCTGGCGGGTAAGCCGCAGGACCTCATGTGGTCCGAGGAGGCAGACGCCGATTTTGAGGGTGCCAAGGCAGCCTTGGCCAACGCCACCATGTTAATGCACCCGCTCACTTCCGCCCCCTCCGCGCTCACCGTAGACGCCTCGGATGCTGCTGCAGGTGGTGTTCTGAAGCAGCTCGTTGACGGCCGCTGGCAGCCGTTGGCCTTTTTCAGTCATCAGCTGCGGCCTCCAGAATGTAACTACAGCGCTTTCAACCGCGGGCTTCTGGCGCTGTACCTGGCCGTCAGGCATTTCAGGTATCACCTCGATGGCCGGGCGTTCACTGCGTTCACGGACCACAAGCCCCTTACTTTCGACCTGTGGTCCGCCCTCCAGCAGCGGCACCTGGCCTACATTTCGGAATTTACGACCGATGTTCGCCACATCACGGGGAAGCAAAACGTCGTTGCCGATGCCTTGTCCTGCCCCGCGATCCCATCCGTTTCGGCCCTCGACCATGGTGTTGACTACAGTGAGCTGGCAGCAGCGCAGCGGGCCGACGCAGGTATGGAAGCCTACCGCACCGCGGTTTCAGGCCTTCTGCTGGCCGAAGTGCCTTGCGGGGCGGCAGGCACCATCGTCCTGTGTGACGTCTCCACCGGTCGTCCCCGCCCTATCGCCCCCATCAGTTGGAGACGGCGGGTTTTCAATGCCGTTCATGGCCTGGCTCACCCGTCCATTCGGGCGACGTCTGCTCTGGTGGCGGCCAAGTTCGCCTGGCATGGGCCACATAAGCAGGTGGCTGCCTTGGCTCATGCCTGTGTCCCTTGTCAGACCTCCAAGGTCCAGCGACACGTGCGGCCCCCCGTGCAGGAGTTCGCGCTCCCCGAGGGCAGGGTCCTGCACGTGCATGTTGAACTTGTAGGTCCTTTGCCACAATCCCGCAGTGCCACGTGGACCGTTCCACGAGGTGGCCAGAGGCAATCCCGCTTTCTGATACCTCTGCCGCGACTTGCGCTCGGGCTATGGCGATGCACTGGACAGCCAGGTTTGGCGTGCCCTCCGACATTTCCACCGACCGGGGGGCCCAGTTCAGCTCTTCCTTGTGGTCTGCCCTGGCCCAGCTCTACGGTGCCCGGTTGCACAATATGACCGCCTACCATCCGCAGGCCAATGAGCTTGTCGAAAGGTTCCATCGGCACCTTAAGTCGTCGCTGAAAGCTCGGCTTATGGGCCAGGACTGGGCGGACTGGCTGCCCTGGGTCCTCCTTGGGATTTGCACTGCACCTAAGGAGGATTTGGCTGCTTCGTGTATGGCTCGGCCCTGCGGGTGCCCGGGGATTTTCTGCCCGCCGCCCGCAGTCAGGTCGCATCAGCTCCGGCGCTGCTGGCAGGTCTTCGAGAGCGGGTGAGCACGTTGGCCCCTGTTCCCAAGTCCAGGCACGTTTCGTTCACGGTGCATGTGCCCGTGGTGTTACAACAGTGTGCCTATGTTTTTATCCGCAGGGACGCTCACCACTCGCCCTTACAGTGGGTCTATGAAGGGCTATTCCGGGTGCTGCGCGCCGGAGTCGCCACTTTTACGGTGGACGTGGGAGGCCGGGAGGAGGTCGTCTCCATCGACCGTCTCAAACCCACCCACGTGGATGTGGACAGCCCGGTGGTTGTTGCTGCTCCGCGACGTAGAGGTCGTCAACCGGCCGTCCCGCCCGTACTGTGTACGCCTGTTTCCTCCAATCCCGTTCTTTCTGCTCTTTTGCCTGCCTCCGGTTTTGTTTCGCCGGCCCCCAATGTTATGCCCACCCCGTCTTTGCGGTCCTCGCGTCCTCCCGACCCAGGTTAGCCGGCCCCTTATGTTACGCCCGCCCCGTCTTCGCGGACCACGGGTTCTGGGGGGGGTCTTGTAGCGGTATCTGCTGGTGCCTGTGGGTAGTCGAACCCTGCGGTCGGTTACCTTGTTCATGTGACTGTGGGAGGGGTTTGTTTTTCGCGCGTTTTCTGGGCTAGACCCATTCATTGCTTCGACCACCATTGTGGTAAGATCGTTTTGTGTTAGCTGTTGTTTGATCCTTGTTGTTTTCCTGCTTTGACAATAAAGCTCGTTTGTGGAAACAACTGCTGTCTCGACTCGCTAAAATGGTCTGGTATGGTTTGTGCTGAGCTGCTCTCAGCCTCATGCTTTCATTCATGTTTAAAGTAACGATGTTACAAAACTTACCTTCAGCGATGCTCCAGATATGCCACTGGCAGTGCATGCAACTCTGGAGCCTTTGAGGGGTGGGGGGGGGGGGGGGGGGGTGGGGGGGAGGGATTAAAATGCAGGTTTGTATTGCTTGTCGGAGAAGGATTTCCTTAGGCTGCAAGCTGATGAAGAAAAATCGATTGGACTTCCGTTCCCAGTTTATTATTATTTTTTAATCGTTGAACAATTTAATCGCTGGTTTAAAGTAAAAAGCGACTTCTAACGCCCTCAACGCCTTCAACGCCACGGATTGCAATAACAGGACAAAACAAACGTTAAGTCGTGTATTACACATATAATCTTACTTCTTGGGGTAGCTTTAGTCTAATTTTACGATGCGAAAATGTTATTTAGGCCCCCTATACGAATCAGCAGTGTCTTACCTGCCGATATGGGCTTAAAATTTACGGCAACGGCAATGTTCCAATCGATCACATTCCAGAAACACCCACTCGCAAGATGATTTAAATCCTTGGTTTTTTTGGACAATCATGTCATAAGAGCATCTAAATCATCTATATTTGTGTTTTTCTCTCTCTATGATCAATATTTTTATACTAAATATCCACATTGTTTTAGTCACATGTATTGTGCAAAAAATAATAATTTTGATTATATTTTGAGTGGATGTTTCTGGATTAATTTATGGGAATTAAACATTAAATTCCTTTAAAAATCATGTTATATTGTGAATTCTTGTGTGAATGTTATTTGGATAGGTTATTTAAAAATTTCAGCCTTTTCTTAAGAAATGGATAGATGTTTAGATCTAGTAATTGAATTTAGATGAATTAGATTGATTAAATAAATTTAATTGATTTGAATAAACTGCTGAATATTATTTTTTTTGCTGGGTATTTACTATTTGTTTTCGCGTTTAACTTTATCATTTCTACTTTTTTTCTAAAACTGCAAGTCTATGAGGTTCAAGTGACAAATAAATTGTAGGTTCAAGTGACAAATAAATTGTATTGTGTAGTGTGTGTTTGACTGTATTGTGAACAAAACTTCCACAGCAAACATTCCAATCCTGATAAACCAGTTCTACAAGTGGAGTGAACTTAATCTGGGTCATAGGTACACAAAAATGCTGGAGAAACTCAGCGGGTGCAGCAGCACCTAAGGAGCGAAGGAGTTAGGCAACATTTCGGACCGAAACCCTTCTTCAGACTGATAGGGGGTGGGGGGAGGTGGGGAGAAGAAAGGAAAAAGTAGGAGGTGCCCGAGGGCTGAGGGAGAGGTAGGGAGGGGAGGAGACAGCAAGGGTTAACAGAATTGTGAGAATTCAATGTTCCTGCCACCAGAATCTGGATCATGTTCCTCGACGCAGTGCAGTTGAAGTTATGGCCCGAGAATTAGGAGCTATTGCTGAGTTGCAGACGGCAGAGATGATCCTAGCAACAAAGGGTTTGACTGTGGGCTTTGATGCAACCACCCAAGAAGAGACCCATATCAACAGACCCACTTCACCACCACAAATAATTGTCTTTCTGCAGCAGTCGATGAATTGGCTGGTGGGACTGCTGAGGACTATGCGCAACATATTTGTGAAACAGTTGACAATTTGTGTAAAACTTACATGTATTTCAATGAGCAAGCAGATTTCCAAGACACCAGGCAAAAGATAACAACATTTCAAATACAATGAGTGACAGGTGTGCAGCTAATCATGCTGCTATTAGGATTGTGAGCAGTGAGTGGGGTAAATCTTTGAATGAGCTTTGACTGTCACTTGCACCCTCTTGACTTCATCACACCATCAGTTGGCTCAGCCCTCAAAATGCACAAACAATCCAGAGCAAAATTCTTGTTTGGGAAAGACTGTCTAGCAGTAATGAGTTGGCGGCGCGACTCACCTGTTGCAGCGGCCTCTACAGCCTGTCTGTCTTTTTTTTTTTTTTTGTCTAGTTAAATGTAGTGTTGGTGTTTTTTTAATACTGGTTTTAAATGTGTATATGTGGGGGGCGGGGGAAACTGTTTAAAATCTCTTCCCTGTCCGGGAGACCCGACCTTTTCCCTGTCGGGTCTCCGTTGTCGTTGGGGCCTAGCACCGTGGAGCGGCCTCCAACCTGAACGACCCGGGGGCTAGGGAGACTGCGGAGCTGCGGACTACTCACCATCGTGGGGCTGGCCGGCCTTGGAGCGTGGGGAGCGGTGGTGACTCGCTGCTGCGACTCGACTCCTGGGGCTCGGAGGCTCCAGCAACGCAGCCGCAGGTCCGGTGGACTGGGACATCGGGAGCTCGCGGGTCCGGGGGGAGAGACCGCTTCCCGGAGCTCCCGCAACGCTACATCTCCAGCCCATGTCGCGGGGATTACAGAACGACCCGGAGCGGGGACGTACATCGCCCGGCACGGCTTCATGGCTGTGGGACATTACAGCGCCCGCCGGGGGCTCCAACACTGTGACTTTTAGACCGGGAGCGGGGCCGTAAATCGCCCGGCACGGCCTAAAATGGCCGTGGGACTTAGCATCGCCCGCCTGGGGCTTGGACATCGGGAGGGAAATGGAGAACAGGGGAGAGAAAATACTTTGCCTTCCATCACAGTGGGTTCACTGTGATGGATGTTTGTGTGAATTAAATTGTGTGTATGTCTGTAGGACATTGTCTGTTTGTATGGCTGTGGAAACGGAATTTTGTTTGGGCCTCACTGAGGCTCAAATGACAATAAATGGTATTGTATTGTATTGTATTGTATTGTAAATGTCATACTGCAGATGAGCAAACTTTGGTACAAGAATGTAAAAGGGGACCGAAAAGGATTTGTTGCATTTTTGGATGAAAGGAACATCCCCCGAGGTGTCCTTCCATGGTAGCGTGGCAACAGATTGCATATACTTTTCCATATTAGTGGCAAGCTCATAGAACATTATGATGACTTTGTTGCCCTGCTGAATAGCGGAACATCCTGTGGGGGGTTGAGAAGCGCCATCCTCCATGACTTCACCCAGGCTGAAGCAAAAGTAGAACTTCAGATATTAGGTTTACTTGGCAAATATCTGACTGGGCCTTGGATGAAGCGCTTCTGCACTTCAAGCCAGAATCAGATCAACCATGGTGATGGCATTAAAGTGGTTAAAGGGGTGATTGCTGCTCTAAAGGAAGCCACAGAAAATCCAGAAAACTTGATATCGGCAAGAGAAGATTTCTTCGGTGGGGAGGTGGATCTTGATGCCACGCTGACAAAACTTCGGGAGCTACCAGTACATCCACAGTTCAGTTCAATGATGAGCAGCTGTCTTCAAGCTGTCATCACTGTGTTGGAGAGGCAGTATAGTAAATACTTTGAACTTGATGTAACTGAGAAACTGAAGGAGGAGACTGCATCAGCAAGATCACACATCATTGATGCGGAGGAGATAATGGGGATGTTTAATTAATCGAAACAGAAATCTCCTAACGCCACCATGTGTTATTTGTCATGTAGGGTGCGGGCCTGCAAGAAAAGAACAGTCAATTACCATGATAATCTCGAGGAGCAATGTAGGAAGGAGGTGCTCTGTAAGGCAGTGACATGGGGGAGAGTGCAGAGGAACAGACGGAAGAAAAAACAGAAGGAATTGAGAGCAGAAATAGTAAGATTAAACGAGAACTTACCAGTTTGAAGTTTGATCTTTATTTTAAGAGGAGTAACGTTGAGGGAATACGTGAAGAACCCCGCTAGGACGCATGCGTTTCATTCTTCAAAGCAGCGGTGTGGAATCACAGATAACTATAATGACTAAACATAGTAAGATTAGAGAGAGATACCAGTTGAGTATATATCAAGGGTGGGAGCGGAGGGCACGTATTCCCTCAACGTTACTCCTCATAAAATAAAGATTCAAACTGGTAAGTTCTCGTTTAATCTTACTATTTTACTTCAGAGTCACGTGAGTGACTACGTGAAGATTTCAAAGCTCTGTGATTTCATGCCGTGGACGAGTCCATGACACACATCTGCCTTGGTATAGGGGAGAAATATTTTCAACATCCATACGGTATGTGGATGCAACAAACAAATTTATTAACAAAATAAATCATAAAACCCCGTATATTCATGGGGACAAATTATATTACAGAACTTGATATAGTTTTTGAAAAAGTTCCAGTTTCCTCCACTGGTTTATTATAAAATTTACGGAAAGTTCCTTCTGATGACCATCCTGCCGTTTTGAGGATCTGATCCAATGGAACATCCAACTTGTATGCTGCCGACATAGCTGCAGCCCTGGTGGAGTGAGATTTAAAACAATTAGTATCTATACCTGCTTTAGTAAGTACTTGTTTTATCCATTTGGAAATGGTCTGTTTTGTTATTCGTTTATGAGGCTGTCTGTGGCTAATGAGCAGTGCCTGTTCTGTGCCTCTGATGGTTTTGGTTTGTTTAATGTATTCTTTTAGATGTGTTACCACACAGTCGCTCATCTGCAGGGTAGTTATTGAAAATCACTTTTAGGCCTGCCGATCCCTGTCTGTTCTGTTTTACCAGTTCCTGGATGTAAAAATGTAAATTTTCCTGCGAACTGGTCATGTTATCCAGCCTCAATTTGTGTTGGGAGTGCGCCCTTTGTGCTGTGACCAATGCCATCAGCATGACCGTTTTTAAGGTCAATGTCTGTAATGACAGGCTAGTGGCTGGAGTCCAGTTCCTTAGTAGATTCAGAACGATGCCAACATCCCATATATGGGAATATCTGGCCTTAGGAGGGTTAGCATTGAATATGCCCCTCATGAGCTTGGTTACCAAAGGGTGTGACCCCACAGGCTGTCATTCCGTTTCTCTCCAGAGGTAGGTAGACAGGGCACTTCTGGCACAGTTGATGGCACTGTACGTAAGTCGTTCGTCATGGTGTAAATTTACCAGAAATTCCAATACCGGTTGAATGTTCGTAGGTCTGTGGATAATGTTGTTCTGGTTGCAATACCTGTGCCATTTTCTGATATATACTAGGTATTGATTTTTTGTTGACTCTCGTTGGGCTCTAGCGATCATGTTCATAGCTCTCGTTGTTAAGCCCAGGTGTAAAAAAGGAGCTTTCAGACTCTACAAACCAAAACGTTAATGTGACGATGACAAGGATGACTTGTCCTAGTTGCTGGATTTACCAGTAGATCCGGTCTGTGTTGAATGGTGATGTGAGGTTCTAATATCATCTCCTGTACCAATGGGAACCATGGTTGGGTAGGCCAATCGGGCACTATTAAGATACCAGACGCAGAGTCTTGTCTTATCTTACTTAGTACCCGACTGATGAGGCAGAAGGGAGGGAATGCATAAAAGAACAATTTCCCCCAATGCAGCGAAAAAGCATCTGTAGCTGCTGCCCCAGGGTCTGGTTCCCATGATACATATGTTGACACTTGGTGGTTAAGCCTGGATGCGAATAGATCGACATCTGGTGTTCCGTATCGTGCTGTAATTTCAGCAAATACTTTTTTGTCCAACATCCATTCGATGTTCTCATTGAATTTGCGTGACCTGGTGTCTGCCACTAAGTTTTGTCTACCTGGTAAGTAGGTAGCTGATATCCAAATTCCTCTGCGGATACACCATTGCCAGATCTTGTTTGCCAGATTGTCACATGATGTCGATTTGTTTCCACCCATGTGGTTGATGTATGCTACCACAGTGGTGTTATCAATTTGTAATCTTACATGCTGGTGAGATAACCCTAAGCAATATGACTTAAGGCCGTGAAAAGCTCCCAACATTTCTAAGTAATTTATGCCCAAAGTGTGTAGCAATGATGACTCCTGTTCATTCCATCTCCCACCACAGCTGGTGATGGAATCCGTGGCACCCCATCCGAGAGCACTAGCATCCGTTTGTAGTGTGATAGACGGATTGCTGATAATGATTGGATTGGAACAATGCCTAATGTTTTCTTTCCACCATTGTAGTTCTAGTATGGCTTCTTTTGGTAGTTCCATAGGTCTATCAAAATGACCTCCATTGTATTTTAGAGCTCTTATTTTTGCCCTTTGTAAATTCTGATAATATAAAGGTCCGAATTGTGCAGCTGGAAAAGCTGCTATTATCTTGCCAATCATTCTCGCCACCTGTCTAATAGATGGTTTTCTTGTGTCAATGATTTTGCTGCAATCCTCCTCGATGGCTATTGCTTTGTCTTGTGGCAAAGTCACTGACATAAGAACTGAGTTAATGGTAAATCCCAAGAAATCCATTGTTGTTGAAGGTTTCAATTTAGATTTAATTGGATGGATAATGAATCCTAGGCTTTCAAATAATTGTATAGTGGCTGTTATTGTTAATTCTGCTTGTTTTACCCTTTTGCCCAATATAAGTATATCATTCAAATAAGCCATCACAATGTGTTTATGTTCCCGTAGGAAAGCTAAGGCTGGTTTTAATATTTTGGTAAATAACCTAGATGCAGAAGTAAGGCCATTTGGTAATGCTCTGTATTGCCATGTGTTGATCCATCCAATTAAATTTCAAATAACGTCTGTGGTCACCTGTTATGGGTACTGAATAGTAAGCATCTTTTAAATCAATGCTGCCATATAGTAACCTTTGGAGATTAATAGTTTAGCAGTAGCAAAGGTTTCCATTTTGAAGTGAATATATTTTGCAAAAACATTCAAATTACTCAAATCTATGATGATGCAGCAACCACCATCTTTCTTATGTTTAATAAAAATGTTGGACACGAATTCTAAAGGTTCGTGTTGGGTTTGTTCAATTATCCCCAGTTTATGGAGTCTCTGCAGTTCAGCATGTGCTTTTGCTTTATCTTCGCTCTTAAGCCTGAACACTCTGTTCGGTGCATGCTGGACTGGAGGATTACGTGGTTGTAAGAACTCTATCATATATCCCTGGATACTGCTTAGGATATAAGTATCTGATGTTAACTTATACCATGCATCCAGAAAAAAGTGTAATCTGCCACCAACACCCATGCTTTCGTTAATAAGTAAGGGACCAGACCCACCTACCTCTATGGTTACCAGTGGTCTTATTTCTTCCCTTGTCCCCGAGGACGTTGAGGCCCCGGCGTCTTGATTTGTGTTGTAGATGGGTGCATCTTCCACGAGGGCCGGCCTGGGCCATTTCCTAAAAAAGGCCGCTGTTGGATTGGTCTTGCCCTCGACTGTTCCCCGGATTAGTCCTTGCGACCCATGAGTGCATAGGGGTGGTACTTCTGGGGGTAGTGTTTGGTAGCTTTTATAATTCCCAGGGCTTTGGATTCTTCGTCCAAATCTTTTACCTGTTTTGGTAGGTCCCCTCCAAACAGGTAAGTCTTTTCGGTGGTCGTTTCCGTTCTGCATAATCCTGCAAATTTTGGGTCTAGTACCGGCTGTATGCTCTTCTTTCTGATATTATTTAGTTCATATTGGGTATTGCAGGAGGGCCAGGGCATCTTCCTCATCCAGGGTTCGTGTGAATGCTGTTATCCCTGCGGTGAGGGTTTTAAGTACTTTTTGCAGTAAGACATCCCTTGTCCTGATGCTTGCTCCTACATGCTTCCAAATGCATGCGTTCACGGTTGGGACATTAAGGGATTTACAGTTTCCAGGTTGCAAGTGACGCCCCATGGTGTCAATTAGGGCTTGTCCCTGTAGCTGGTTCAGGGACATGTAATTAACACTTGCCGCTAACCTGGCTGGTAAATTATCCCCTGTGAGTTCTGGTTTTGCGAACTGAGCCACCATTTCAAGTAAGTTCCCACTCACCCCTTGCACTGAGTTGTCCATCAGTTCCTGTTCAGGGTCAGTCCAAATCTGCCCCGCTATGCTGTCCTGGGAGGCAATAGACGCCGAATACAGCCCTGAATAAGGTACTGCAGAGGCGCTGAATGTCTGCCCAGTAGAGCCAGACCCCCTCTGGAGTATTGCCTCCATCAGCCGCTCCATTTTTGTCCAGTGCTCTCGGGCATCTGGCTCTGGCGGCTTGTCCTGGACCAGCTGCCGCTCCAACGCGGTACAGTGCTTTCGAGCGCTGACCGCTCGCGGTCGCTGGTCCCGCAGCTCAAACGCGTTCCAGTGATCTCGGTCACTGGTCGCTTGCTGCTCCTCCAATTCCTTCAGCCCCACAGGCCCCTGAGCGTAGGTGGCGTGGGGCTGTTCGAAATCTGAGTCGTCCGAAAGAACGGCTCGGTCGGTTTTGCGTTTAGCCTTTCCACCCGCCGGTGGTAAGGCTAGCGCCGGCACAGGTGCTCCCGACAATGGAGACAGCCCTGCCGTCTGCCGCCGCTGGCTGCCCGTTCCTGCACGGCTCTCCCCCGCCAGCTTTTTTGCAGCTTTGGTCAGTCTTCTGTCCATCCTAGAGGTAAGAAAAACGTAGATCTCTTACCTGTCTTCGCTGGTTTTATACACCAGCCCTTTAGGAGGAACGTCCTTCCTCCATCGAAATGACTCGTCAATGCGTGTAGCGTAATGACACGTATGCGTCCTAGCGAAGTGAAATCATCAATCGACAGAGAGACAAGGAGCCAGCTAGGGACATGAAAGAGAGGAAAAAACTAGGAAAAAAATTGAAAGAGACTGATTTAAACAGCATTCGCCAAGATTATCCGAATTTGGATAATTTTTTACTCAGAACTGCTGTAGATTTGGGAGCAACAGCAGGAGGAGGTTAGCAAGAGATCAGACTGATTGGCTCTAGCCCGAGTGGGAGGAGAGAAGTGAGTCAGAGGGGTGAAAACAGTTGAAAAGTAGTGCTGGAAAAACAGTTGAAAACTGAGGAATTTGGTTTGTAAATTGGTAAATCAGGCAATTTATCAGTCAATTTAAGCAAGACTGCTCTTGGGGAGTGGCAGTGAGGAGCGGCCTTGTGAGGAGCGGCCTTGTGAGGGAAGTGCCCTGTGAGAAAAGTGTGAGTCTTTGGCTCGAGAGTCTTCGGGGAGAGGAGACCACGCAATACGCTTGAGAGGTAGAGGCGAAAGAAGGAGATGTCAGGCAAGCTGATTCAGTGCGATGCTTGCAATATGTGGGAGGTTAAGGACACCGCTGGTGCCTCTGGCTGCTACAAATGCGAGAAGTGCATCCAGGTAGAGCTCCTAAAGGACCGTGTTGGGGAACTGGAGAAGCAAGTGGATGACCTCCGGTTCGTCCGCGAAACGGAGTCGTTCCTCGACAAGTCCTATAGTAAGACTGTTACACCTAAGGTACTGGAAGAGAGAAGGTGGGAGACAGTGAGAAAGGGAGGGAAGCATGGAATGCCAACGTCCCCGGGTGTTGTACCTCTTGTGAACAGGTTCACCCACTTAGAAGCTGTCGGGACAGAATGAATGAATGAAAACTTTATTGTCATTCAGATATACACCTAGACACAGTGCACCTTGAACGAAATTTCGTTGCATTTGACTCTCCAATCAGGTAAATAGTAAAAGTAAAAGTGCTAGGTGCGTCCATAAAAATGCCTCATGTGCTTTACACTGAGTGTGAAGACGTGTTTACACTGAGCGACGGACTGGCTTGCGATGCGAATAGGGCTGTTGAGCCAAAACCAAAAAGGCCTAAGGCAGGCAACACCATTGTAGTGGGAGACTCCATTGTGAGAGGTACTGACAGGGGTTTCTGCGGCAACAGACGGGATGCGAGGATGGTGTGCTGCCTTCCTGGTGCCAGGATCCAGGATGTCACGGACAGAGTGCAGAAAATCCTCAAGGGCGAAGGTGAACATCCGGAAGTGGTAGTGGCATGTCGGCACAAACGATGTCGGAAAGAAGGGGATGAATATTCTGCAGCGTGACTTTAGAGAGCTCGGAAAAATGCTGAAAAGCAGGACCTCCAGGGTTGTTATCTCCGGTTTGCTTCCAGTTCCTCGTGCTGGCGAGAGCAGGAACAGGGAGATACGGGACCTGAACGTGTGACTGAGGAACTGGTGCACGGGGCAGGGGTTTAGATTCTTAGATCACTGGGATCTGTTTTGGGGTAAGGGGGAACTGTACAAAAGGGACGGATTGCATCTTAACAGGTGTGGGACCAGCATTCTGGCAGGCAGGTTTGCCACTGCTACACGGGTGGTTTTAAACTGAATAAGGGGGGTGGGGTGTCGAATGGGATAGTGGAGGATGGAGTTAAAAGGAAAGGGTTTCTTAAATGTGTGAGCGTAGAGACAGAGGGGTGTAAAATGAGGGTAGAAGCAATAGGTAGCAAGGTGAAAAGTAAAATGGCAGGCCGGCAAATCCAGGGCAAAAATCAAAAAGGCCACTTTTCAGCATAATAGTATAAGGGGTAAGAATGTTGTAAAAGCAAGCCTGAAGGCTTTGTGTCTCAATGCAAGGAGCATTCGTAATAAGGAGGATGAGTTGAATGTGCAGATAGCTATTAATGACTATGATATAGTTGGGATCACGGAGACATGGCTCCAGGGTGACCAAGGCTGGGAGCTGAACATCCAGGGATATTCAATATTCAGGAGGGATAGACAGAAAGGGAAAGGAGGTGGGGTAGCGTTGCTGGTTAGAGAGCAGATTAACGCAATAGAAAGGAAGGACATTATGGGATATATATGGGATGTAGGCAACGTTCTGAATCTACTGAGGATGTGGAATCGATATGGGTAGAGCTGCGAAACACTAAGGGGCAGAAAACGCTAGTGGGAGTTGTGTACAGGCCACCTAACAGTAGTAGTGGAGTTGGGGATGGCATCAAACAGGAAATTAGAAATGCGTGCAACAAAGGTAAAACAGTTATAATGGGTGACTTCAATCTACATATAGATTGGGTGAATCAAATTGGCAAGGGTGCTGAGGAAGAGGATTTCTTGGAAAGTATGCGGGATAGTTTTCTAAACCAACATGTAGAGGAACCAACGAGAGAGCAGGCTATTCTAGACTGGGTATTGAGTAATGAGGAAGGGTTAGTTAGCAGTCTTGTTGTGCGTGGCCCCTTGGGCAAGAGTGACCATAATCAATTCAATTCAATTCAATTCAATTCAATTTATTTTCATTTGGACCCCTTGAGGTCCAAACGAAATGCCGTTTCTGCAGCCATACATTACAAACAAATAGACCCAAGACACAACATATTTTACATAAACATCCATCACATTGCTGTGATGGAAGGCCAAAGAAACTTTTCTCTCCACTGCACTCTCCCCCCCCATGTCAGAGTCAAAGTCAAAGCCCCCGGCGGGCGATGGCGAATTGTCCCGTGGCCATTAAAACCACGCCGGGTGATGCAAGGTCGCACACCGGGTCTTGGTGTTAGAGCCCCCGGCGTGCGCTCGCAAACTCCCGCGGCCATTCCAAGCCGCGCGGGGCGGTGCTGTAAGGCCCCGCTCCAGGAGCTCTTCAACCCCGCAACTCGGGCGGGAGAAGTCGCCGCTGCGGAAGCCCCGAAAAGCGGTCTCCCTCCAGGGACCCGCGGGCTCCCGGTGCCGTCCGCCAAACCCGCAGTTGCAGCCACCGAATCTCCGGGGGTCGGGTCGCAGCAGCGTCCACCACAGCTCCACCCGCTCTGGACTCGGCCAGCTCCGCGACGGTGAGGTGAGTGTCGGCACCACAGCCCCCGGTCTTCCTGTTGGAGGCCGCTCCTCGTTGCAGCCCCAACGACAACGGAGACCCGACAAAGAAAAGGTCGGGTCTCCCGTGCAGGGAGAGATTTAAAAGTTACCCCCAACCCCCCCACACCACCCCCACCCCCCCACACACATACCCCAACAAAAAATAACAAAAACTACATTAAAACATAGACATAAAATGATAAAAACGCAGACGGACTGCAGAGGCCGCTGCAGACGAGAGTCGCGCCGCCTACCGGACATGGTTGAGTTCTTCATTAGGATGGAGAGTGACATCGTTAATTCAGAAACAAGGGTCCTGAACTTAAAGAAAGGTAACTTTGAGGGTATGAGACGTGAATTGGCCAAGATAGACTGGCGATTGATTCTTAATGGGTTGACGGTGGATATGCAATGGAAGGCATTTAAAGACTATATGGATGAACTACAACAATTGTTCATCCCAGTTTGGCAAAAAAATAAATCAGGGAAGGTAGTGCATCCGTGGATAACAAGGGAAATCAGGGATAGTATCAAAACAAAAGATGAAGCGTACAAATTAGCCAGAAAAAGCAGCCTACCAGAGAACTGGGAGAAATTCAGACGAGCAGAGGAGGACAAAGGGCTTAATTAGGAAAGGGAAAATTGATTATGAAAGAAAACTGGCAGGAAACATAAAAACTGACTGCAAAAGCTTTTATAGATATGTGAAGAGAAAAAGATTAGTTAAAACAAATGTAGGTCTCTTGCAGTCAGAAACGGGTGAATTGATCATGGGGAACAAGGACATGGCAGACCAATTGAATAACTACTTTGGTTCTGTCTTCACTAAGGAAGACATAAAAAATCTGCCGGAAATAGCAGGGGACCGGGGGTCAAATGAGATGGAGGAACTGAGCGAAATCCAGGTTAGCCGGGAAGTGGTGTTAGGTAAATTGAATGGATTAAAGGCCGATAAATCCCCAGGGCCAGATAGGCTGCATCCCAGTGTACTTAAGGAAGTAGCCCCAGAAATAGTGGATGCATTAGTGATAATTTTTCAAAACTCTTTAGATTCTGGAGTAGTTCCTGAGGATTGGAGGGTAGCTAATGTAACACCACTTTTTAAAAAGGGAGGGAGAGAAAAAACGGGGAATTACAGACCAGTTAGTCTAACGTCGGTAGTGGGGAAACTGCTAGAATCAGTTATTAAAGATGGGATAGCAGCACATTTGGAAAGTGGTGAAATCATTGGACAAAGTCAGCATGGATTTATGAAGGGTAAATCATGTCTGACGAATCTTATAGAATTTTTCGAGGATGTAACTAGTAGAGTGGATAAGGGAGAACCAGTGGATGTGTTATATCTGGACTTTCAGAAGGCTTTCGACAAGGTCCCACATAAGAGATTAATATACAAACTTAAAGCACACGGTATTGGGGGTTCAGTATTGATGTGGATAGAGAACTGGTTGGCAGACAGGAAGCAAAGAGTAGGAGTAAACGGGTCCTTTTCACAATGGCAGGCAGTGACTAGTGGGGTACTGCAAGGCTCAGTTCTGGGACCCCAGCTATTTACGATATATATTAATGATTTGGACGAGGGAATTGAATGCAACATCTCCAAGTTTGCGGATGACACGAAGCTGGGGGGCAGTGTTAGCTGTGAGGAGGATGCTAGGAGGCTGCAAGGTGACTTGGATAGGCTGGGTGAGTGGGCAAATGCATGGCAGATGCAGTATAATGTGGATAAATGTGAGGTTATCCACTTTGGTGGCAAAAACAGGAAAGTAGATTATTATCTGAATGGTGGCCGATTAGGAAAGGGGAAGATGCAACGAGACCTGGGTGTCATGGTACACCAGTCATTAAAAGTAGGCATGCAGGTGCAGCAGGCAGTGAAGAAGGCGAATGGTATGTTAGCATTCATAGCAAAAGGATTTGAGTATAGGAGCAGGGAGGTTCTACTGCAGTTGTACAGGGTCTTGGTGAGACCACACCTGGAGTATTGCGTACAGTTTTGGTCTCCTAATCTGAGGAAAGACATTCTTGCCATAGAGGGAGTACAGAGAAGGTTCACCAGACTGATTCCTGGGATGTCAGGACTTTCATATGAAGAAAGATTGGATAGACTAGGTTTGTACTCGCTAGAATTTAGAAGATTGAGGGGGGGATCTTATAGAAACTTACAAAATTCTTAAGGGGTTGGACAGAAGATTGTTCCCGATGTTGGGGAAGTCCAGTACAAGGGGTCACAGTTTAAGGATAAGGGGGAAATCTTTTAGGACCGAGATGAGGAAAACTTTTTTCACACAGAGAGTGGTGAATCTCTGGAATTCTCTGCCGCAGAAGGTAGTTGAGGCCAGTTCATTGGCTATATTTAAGAGGGAGGTAGATGTGGCCCTTGTGGCTAAAGGGATCAGGGGGTATGGAGAGAAGGCAGGTACAGGATACTGAGTTGGATAATCAGCCATGATCATATTGAATGGCGGTGCAGGCTCGAAGGGCCGAATGGCCTACTCCTGCACCTATTTTCTATGTTTCTATGTTTCTACTCCAAATGTGATGATCTACAGGACATTCTTAATGGGAAAGTAGTGGGTCGAAAAGGCATGTCATGCATGGTTTGAAGAGCAAAAACTTGTAGTTTACAATGCCAAAATTGAAAAGTTGAGGAAAAACAAGGTGTACAGAGTTGCTTATTGGTTGCAATCTGAGGAGTATGATGATGCTACTGATATGCCAATGTGCCAGCTAGCAGCTGATCTTCTCCATAAAAACTTGGTATTTTGCTAGAAATTGTCATTTCTTTACCTATCTGCTATGGACACAGCATATAATACAATAATATTAAAGTTCTGATCTTGAGAATATCACATTTTTGAATTTTCAAGGCAGTGTGGGTGTTTATTACTATTTACGTCACAACGGTCAATTTTGTAATTAGCTACAATTAGGTAACTAACTGTATGTAACATACAGTATGTAACATATGACCTGATATATGTTTTAATATCAGGTCATCCAAGTAAGATGTTTCATATTTGTTTCAGAATGCTTCAATCTATAATAACTGAAAATTTATTTCAGTTCTCTTAATTTTTAAGAAAGTTATGTGCTTTTGACTGTCCTCGATCACAGCTTTTGTGTTAAGTCAATGGAAAAGCAATAGGGAACAAGATGCAAATTTTCGAATATGAAAATGACCATAACTTTTTTAATACTGAAGATATGAAAGTGAATTGGGTATCAAATTAAACTTTTTTTTAATGCTTTGTCTGATGGGATAAATTGCAGACTTGATTTTTAAAATCTGAAAATTTTGTAACATTGCTATTTAAAGTTCGCGCCTTGGAGCTTGGCGCGCTCACCGGGCCCCCTCCCGCGGCGGAAAGAGCCGAGCGACCCGTGACGTCACCCGGTCGGTGACGTGCCCAGGCCTCGGCACTTTCCGGCGGCGTGAGCGCCCGGCCGGCCGGTGGGGACAGTGCCGCCGCCCGTCCGTCCTCCCGCTCTGATGCTCTCTCCCGCCGCTTCCAGGGGGCAGGCGCCTCGCCGCCCACCGCGACACCAGGTAGATATGACCCAGGGGACAGACATCGGGCACAGACTCCCTTATTAAGCATCCTATTTCGCAGCTGCTCACAAGACGGTCCCATGGTGTAATGGTTAGCACTCTGGACTTTGAATCCAGCGATCCGAGTTCAAATCTCGGTGGGACCTCACCACCTTTTTGTATAAATTGATGACACCTCACAATTTATATTAATTGGTTGTCAATAACAACAACAACAACACAATCTAATGCCACGATATCATTATTTCCTTGCATTTTTAAAAGTTTTTTAAAGTTGGTAGATAGAAGCAAGGAACTGCAGATGCTGGTTCACTAACATAAATACATCAAGTGCTGGAGTAACTGCGGGTCAGGCAACACCTTTTTGTATCTTTGAGGTGCTTGACCTGTTGAGTTGCTCCTACAATTCGTGTCTTCTAAATGTTGCGATTGGATATTTTCATGAAATTCTCAAAATCAAATTTAAAATCCCGCGGGATATTTTTTGGAGGAGATAATGTATTGCAACACAGCTCCAAGTAAGTAGTCTGTGGATTGGCTGCTGAGTATGTGTGTATATATATATATATGCATGCTTGTGCATAAGTGTGTATATTTATATATATATATATATATATATATATATATGTGCGTGTGTGTATGCAGTGGAACTTCAATAGTCTGGCACACTCTGATTTCAGTGTGTTGGACTAGCAGATTTATATATATACACACACACACATAACTTTTCTCCCTCTCGTTTATTATATTGTTTACAGTGTACTGTGTTTACATATTCTGTTGTGTTGCTGCAAATAAGAATTTCGTTGTTCTACCTGGGACATATGATAATAAAACTCGTTCTCCTCTCCTCCTCTCTCTGGGAATGTAACACATCGTTAATGTGGTGAATCGGGAACTCTGCCTCCTGTCTGCCCTGCAGCAAATTACAGGCACACATTCAGTTCAAAACATGAAACATAAATAATGCGTTCTATTAGCAACAGAAAGAGGTGCTGATAATTACGCGGTGTTTACACTTGACTGCATCCCACTGATATCAATATGAAATGTGCAATATGAAATGTGCAATTCATGAGTTTTTATGATCCAACTAAATGTAAGTGAGCAAAATGCATCGAACCTGTCTACCCTTTTAGTGGATGGAGCTGCCTGAACCGCTGAGTTCCCCTGGTACGTGTTTTGCTTAATTTATGTTGTTTAATCCACTTGCACTACCAATACAGGTTGATTTTTGGAAATACCCAATGCCTATATCTTTTAGAAAGGAAAGACCAAGAGAAAATTGCTCAAAAATCATTCCTGCTTCTCTGATCATGAGCCTTTTGGATTTGCAATTTTTCACCATATAAAAGGCGAACACGAGGCTGATTAAAATCAAAGCTTAAAGTAAATCGACTGATTACGGAGAGTAATCCAATTTTTGCATACAACCTGCTGTAATGCCTGAAAACCAACAGGCCAGTGAAAGAAATCATTGCAACTTACAATCAACCTTAATCGAACGTTATTAAAATGTTCCGAGGTCCCACCGAGATTTGAACTCGGATCGCTGGATTCAAAGTCCAGAGTGCTAACCATTACACCATGGGACCGTCTGTGGAATATAAATTATCCCATCCCACTGAAAAAAGGTTTTATGCAAAAAATGGATAGGACTTCATTATGATACTTGTAAAGTACTTTATGCCAACATTAATTTCACTGTACCTCAGTACATGCACCATACCAGAAATAATGTCCAATAATCTTGAAAATCTGCTAGTCCAACACACTGAAATCAGAGTGTGCCAGACTATTGAAGTTCCACTGTTCTCCCTAAGGCATTGCCATTCATTTTGTTTGTCCTAGACTTGTCAGTTCTAAAATGCATAATCTCACACAACTAGGAGCAGGACTGCCAACATTGAGTGAGAGTTGAGAGTGTGAGGGAGTGTAGCAACCGAGGGGAGGGGGAGGGGGGGCTTTTGCATTTTTCAGCTTGAAATTGTGCAATCTGGAGCTTTTGCATTTTTCAGCTTGAAATTGTGCAATCTGGTGCATTCTGTCTTTTAACTTACACTTGAATGCAACATCAGGCCTGCCAACACTGGGTGAGAGTTGGTAGTGAGAAATTGCAAGAAACCAAGCCCGAGGGACCGTAGCGACCCCCCCACCCATTGGTATGGAGCTTTTGCATTTTTAAATTTGATGTATTAAAATCATGTTTTAGTGCATTGTAGAAGTATGATTTCAATGTTTTTTGTTTGAAGTATTTTTAAGAGGTAACTTTTTAAGGGGTAACTTTTTCCACACAAAGGGTGGTGGGTATATGGACCAAGCTGCCTGATGAGGTAGTTTAGGCGGGGACTATCCCAACATTTGAGAAACAGTTAGACTGATACATGGATAGGACAGGTTTGGAGGGATATGGACCAAAAGCAGGTGGTGTAGCTGGGACATGTTGGAGGGTGTGGGCAAGTTGGGTCGAAGGGCCTGTTTTCACACTGTATGACAAGATTATGCCTCCACCATGCATGAATGCTTCAAAATCAAGTGATCGAGTTTTATTGCCATATACTCGCATAGAAACATAGAAAATAGGTGCAGGAATAGGCCATTCGGCCTTCGAGCCAGCACTGTCATTCAATGTGATCATGGCTGTTCATCTAAAATCAGTGCCTCTTTCCTGTTTTCCCCCCATATCCCTTGATTTCGCAAGCCCCAAGAGCTAAATGCAACTCTTTGAAAACATCCAGTGAATTGGCCTCCACTGCCTTCTGTGGTGGAGAATTCCACAGATTCACAACTTTCTGGGTGAAGAAGGTTTGTCCTCATCTCAGTCCTAAATGGCCTACCCCTTATTCTTTAACTGTGTGGCCCCTGGTTCTAAACTTCCCCAACATCGGGAACATTTTTCCTGCAGTTACAGTCAGTGAAAATCTAGCAGGCAAGCAGGATGCTTTCTCCAACCACCCCAATTTGAAGGCCACTATCTTGCAAAGCTTCTACCCAGTGCTTGGTACCTACTTCCAGCAGCCACTGTTGTCCGCCAGGATGCAGCGAGCCACAGCCTGGTCAATGCCGGTCACCAGGGCAAATTTGGCACAGAGACTCTCACGGCAGTGGTGCAACGCTTCCGACGAACGCCCGGGACACTTGCACTGAGGCTGCTCCATGACCAGAGCTGTAGCGAGCGACTTGCCAGCACCGCAAACACTCGCCAGCCCTGGACAGAGCGTGAAAAATTCTGTGATAAGTGTGAGAGCATGAGAATTTGGCGAAATGCGTGATTTTCAAGCATAAGGCGGGTGAGTTGGCAGCTCTGCAACATGCATGCTTTAAATTGGATTAGGTATGAATAAGGTTAGGCTAAATTACATTCTTAATTACATTGCACAGCAGATCCAGGCTTTGATCAACAAGTGCATGAATTATAATTGATTAGAATATATAGAGAAAAAAAATTGAAACAAGGCAAGACGAGTCGGACATCCAACAGTGTTCTGCACAAATAAATTAATCTATTTTACCCTTCGACTATAGAAACAAGAAAAAAATAACGCCACATATTCAACCAAGTATATAGTTCAATTAAATGAAGATATATATGTAAAACAGGTGCTCTGTGTACAGCTGGGGTCCGGGGGAGGTGAGGGACAATGACCCGAGAACGCCATCAACTTGCAGAGCTATAGATGCTTGAGCTGCAACCAAATCTGCTTTAATACTCTTCTTGTTGCACGTGCATGGCGTTCTTGTGCACATTGTCTATCCTGCTCACAGTGGGTGCCCAATCATGATTGTTGACATCATTCCAATCGTGATAAATAAATAAATAAGTAGTTTGGGTGATTGTGCAGGCTTTAAACAAGAAACATTGAGAAATATATTTTGGCAAATAATAAAATGTCCTGCTTTTGTCCAACAGCTGACAATTATCCCATTCCTTAGCTTGCATCTCAGTAAAATGTATTTCAAAACGCATTGATAGTTTACGATTATTTAAATGGTAAATGGAGCTTCAGAAGCGTTTTCATTTTGCATGTTAAAACCCACCTGAGAACCATGGGCGATTTTGCAATTTTAATGACGGATTTTTAACTTTTAATACTTTTCATATAACAAATGAATAAAGATAAAAAGTCAATAATGCCTTACTTTTGATGAAATGCAGCGAGCAAACGCGATAATTCCCGATATTTTCGATCTTTAAATCTCCACGGCAAATGTCCGATAAAAACTTCCGCTGTTTTGACACCTTCAGCTCCCTCTTGAATTTACCTTAGTTTCTATCTTTTTTTTGGACTGTAAATTTAGGTAGCTGTGCCTCACGGTCACCCCGACCGGTACAGTTAATTGCAGCTCAAAAACTGGCCGTTTTCGATGTTTTTAACGGGTGTGAAAGTGCGTGTTTTCCCATTCACTAACATGTACCGGAAGTGACGCATGTACTCCAGTTAAAAATTTCTGTCACGTGGGTGCGGATCTACGCTCCAGTGACCTTTAGTGAAATCACCCTATACCATATACCAGTTCTATCCTACTCGCCCACCCAGGTGCTCTGTGTCCAGCTGGGGTCCGGCGGGGGAGGTGAGGGTCAGTGACCTGCAGGGTCCGGAGGAGGTGAGGGGCAGTGACCCAGGGGTCGGGCATTGGAGCTTCATCCTCGTGGCTCCGGAGGCGACACCACTCACCCGGCCCGCTCCTCTGGACCGGGTTTAAAACTCCATGTGGTGTGGAGAAAGCGTCCGACGGACAAGGTGCTGCCGGCGGTGAGGGTGTGAGCGGTGCCTCTGGAGTCGGTGCTGGGACCACCGCCGTGTCTCACCTATCACACCATCTGCACGTGAATGTGTAGTTTGGTTTAGAGTCTAATCAACCCACGGGCCGAATTGGACCCTTTCACGGGCCAGTAGTTTGACGCCCCTGCTTTAAACCAATGCTCTCTCATTCTTGAATCACATATTTGTGGGACGACAGATGGCGCGTGGGACGACAGATGGCACAATGGGCTAAGTGTTCGGCTGGCAACCGGAAGGTAGCCGGTTCGAATCCCGCTTGGAGTGCAAGTGTCCTTGGGCAAGACACTTCACCCACCTTTGCCTGTGTGTGAATGTGTGTGAGTGATTGGTGGTGGTCGGAGGGGCCGTAGGCGCAGATTGGCAGCCACGCTTCCGTCAGTCTGCCCCAGGGCAGCTGTGGCTACAGAAGTAGCTTACCACCACCGAGTATGACTGAGGAGTGAATGAATAATGCGATGTAAAGCGCCTTGAGTATTAGAAAGGCGCTATATAAATCCCATCCATTATTATTATTATTATATCCCGGGAAAAAAACTATGCATTCATCTTATATATTCCCCTCGTGGTTTTTACTTAACTCTGAACCAATTTTTTCTTTATTTTGAATTTCTAGCACCTGCAGATTTTGGTTCCATGAATGTCAAATGGAATCATTGGTACTGCAGTTACATTGCCATTTTAAATACTGTGCGATCGGTTTAAGCCAATCAAACCTGTCGACACTAAACTATTCTCATTGGTGAGTGTGGAGGAGATCAGGAAGCCTCGGACAAATTAAATTGTTTGTGACTTTCTTTATTTAAAAAAACATTATTTATTTATTTTTTGAGCGTGAGAAATTCTGTGATCAGCGTGAGAGCGTGAGAATTGTGTGAAATGAGTGATTCTCACGCTCAATGCGTGAGAGTTGGCAGCCCTGCTAGGAGTCTCATCTCTTCATTTAGTTGATTATTGGTTTGCCTTCCTCCAGTAAAAAGAAAAATAATACAGAAAATAATCCTCTCCCTTCCATAGATGAGAATCATTCATAACGAGGTAAAAGGGCAAAACGAATAGACGATGCACTGATGGCAACACTCTGATGAGCTGAATAAACATTCTAGAAAATACTAAAATTAAACTTGCACTTAGTTAGTAAACCTTTCCCGATGCACATGCAGAAAGTGGTTAGTTAAGCAAATGGGTGGAAGTTTATTAGTCTAGATGGATTGGGGACTTGACGTTCCAGTCAGCCATAATCCTTTTGAGTGGATGTGTTGCAAGGCAGGCATGAGGGACAAAGGCGCCTATACATGTCCATTATTCATGTCTGGAGGAGGAAAGAACCGTGGGTGTATATGTACATATTTGAAAGTTCAGGGTGATGCTGATGGAATGCTTGGTGACACAAATAGGCCTGGGGTGCATATATGTTGAGGTAGAGAGTGAAAAGGCAGGCAAGTTATTGCTACACCTATTGCGTGATGTTGAATTACTGGTTTAGCCACGACAGGAAGATTGCACCCAATTTTGATAACAATACTTTGGGACGGAGTATATGCAAAAGTTAATTACTGGAATGGTTGGGTGTCAGTCATGAACTGTGATCCACGCACATATTTTCAATGGTTATGAAATATGTTTAGTTTAAAGATACAGCAAGGAAACAGCCCCCTCATCCCAATGAGTCTGCACCGACCAGCGATCCCCGCTCACTAGGGACAATTTACATTTATACCAAGCCAATTAACCTACAAACTTGTATGTCTGGAGTGTGAGAGGAAACCGAAGATCTCGGAGAAAACCCACACAGGTCACAGGGAGAACGTCACAAACTCCATACAGACAAGCACCCGTAGTCAGGATCAAACCCGGGTCTCTGGCACTGTAAGGCAGCAACTCTAGCGCTGTGCCTCCCTGCCGCTCTCTCTGCTTTCCTAGATGTTAGGGACTAAAGAAGTTCCTCCTCATCTCCTTCATAAATCTCCTTTAATTCTGAGGCTATGACCTCTGGCCCTGGATTCTCCCACCAGTGGAAACATCCTTTCCACATCCACTCTATCTATACCTTTCGCTATTCTGTATGTTTCAATGAGGTCCCCCCTCAAACGTCTAAACTCCAGCAAGTAGAGGCCTGGTGCTGTCAAACGCTCCGTAACCTGTACTTGGCCTCCTCCACTGCCAGGGCGAGGCCAAGCACAAACTAGTGGAACAACACCTCATATTCCACCTTTGTAGTCTAGAACACGATGGCATGACCATTGAATTCTATAATCTCAGTTAAACCCTCTTCCCCAGGTCCCTTTATCTAACAAGCTCCACCCACACATACTCTTCTTCCCCACAAAAACCCCACCCACCATCACTCACACACTCCTCCCATTGGGTCCACTCATGCCACTGTTACCGTTGCTTCCTCTGGTTTGTGTTTGGCCTCACCCTGGCAGTAGAGGAGCTCCTCAAGGGGGGGCCTCTTTATATTGACAGCCTCCCCTCTGATCCTTTAGTCCAGAGGAAGGGGTTGGACCCGAAACATGGACTGTGTATTACCTCTCCACAGATGCTGCTTGACCAGTTGAATTCCTCCAGCAATTTGTCTTTTTACTCCAGATTATCTTGTATTTCCTACTCCTAACATTATCTTCTTGTGAATTTTCTAATTAGAAGGTAAAAATAAGTTGCATTCATGCAGTATCTTTCATGCACATATTCAGGACTCCTGAGTGCAGCTTCAGTAAATGAAACGCTTTTCAGTGAGGCTCTATAAGGCGCTGGTCAGGCCACATTTGGAGTATTGTGAGCAATTTTAGGCCCCATATCTTAGGAAGGATGTGCTGGCTCCGGATAGGATCCAGAGGAGGTTTACGAGAATTATCCCAGGAATGAGTGGGTTAACATACGATGAGTATTTGATGGCACTAGGCCTTTATTCGCTGGAGTTTAGAAGGATGTGGGGGAACCTCATTGAAACTTATCGAATAGTGAAAGGCCTGGATAGAGTGCATGTGGAGAAGGTGTTTCCACTAGTGGGAGAGTCTAGGACCACATGTCATAGCCTCAGAATTAAAGGACGTTCCTTTAGGAAGTAGATGAAGAGGAATTTCATGGAATTGTGAATCTGTGGAATTCATTGCCGCTGAAGGGTATGGAGGCCAAGTCAGTGGATATTCTTAAGTCAGATATACTTGATTAGTACGGGTGTCGGGGATTATGTGGTGAAGGCATGTGGTGAATGCGGTTAGGAGGGAGAGATAGTTCAGCCATGATTGAATGGCGGAGTAGACTTGTTGAGCCGAATGGCCTAATTCTGCTCCTATCACTTATGAACTTTTCAATTGTAGCCACTCATTCCAGTTTTAATGTATATTAGTGGGTGGAGGCATTGGGGGCACTCAGAATTTCTCAGCACACTCCAAAAGTTACCAATGTGATGTAAGTAATAATATATTTTTGCAGTAAAGTAACCGTTGTATAGCGAGAAACAGGATGTCATAATTCCATAACATATACCCTCTCGCCTAAATAATGTCATGCTTGAACATCCCCTCTACTCTTATTGAATGTTTGTGGTGACGGTGGTGGTGCGGTGGCAAATGAGAAGGCTGTCCACTGTGCAAGAGCCTGGCCGAACATTTGACACATAGATGATGGACATGAAAGAAGAAGACTGCTCACTGAGTCAATCAGTAAAAACATTATCTGAAACGTGTGTACTTGTGCATGTCACAACATCTGTGGGTGGAATTTTTAGGAGTTGGTTAGGTCAGGAAGCAGCCAATTGGTTTGACAAAATGGAACCTACAGTTTAGTTTATAGTCACGTGTGCCGAGGTAGAATGAAAAGCTTTAGTTGCTTGCTTTCCAGTCGACAGAAAGACAATACATGATTACAATCGAGTAATCATGTATTGTGATTACAGTGTATAGATACATGATAAGGGAATAATGTTTAGTGCAAGGTAAAGCCAGCAAAGTCAGATCAGGGATAATCCATGGGTCACCAAAGAGGTAGCTAGTAGTTCTGCACTGCTCTCTGGTTGTGGTAGGATGATTCAGTTGCCTGATAGCAGCTGAGAAGAAACTGTTCCTGAATCTGGAGGTGTGCGTTTTCACACATCTATACCTTTTACCTGATAAGATAAATGAGAAGAGGGAGTGGCCAGCGTGTGACTAGTCCTTGATTATGTTGTTGGCCTTTCCAAGGCAGTATGAGGTGTAAATGAAGTAAATAGTAGGGAGGTACACAAAATTGCTGGAGAAACTCAGCGGGTGCAGCAGCATCTATGGAGCGAAGGAAATAGGCGACGTTTCGGGCCGAAACCCTTCTTCAGACTGATGGGGGGTGGGGGGGAGAAGGAAGGAAAAGGGGAGGAGGAGGAGCCCGAGGGCGGGCGGGTGGGAGGGTGGGAGGAGACAGCTAGAGGGTTGAGGAAGGGGAGGAGACAGCAAGGACTAGCAAAATTGGGAAAATTCAATGTTAATGCCATCCGGACGCAAGGTCCCCAGACGGAATATGAGGTGCTGTTCCTCCAATTTCCGCTGTTGCTCACTCTGGCAATGGAGGAGACCCAGGACAGAGAGGTCGGATTGGGAATGGGAGGGGGAGTTGAAGTGCTGAGCCACCGGGAGGTCAGGTTGGTTATTGCGGACTGAGCGGAGGTGTTCGGCGAAACGATCGCCCAACCTCCGCTTAGTCTCCCCGATGTAAATCAGCTGACATCTAGAGCAGCGGATGCAGTAGATGAGGTTGGAGGAGATACAGGTGAACCTTTGTCGCACCTGGAACGACTGCTTAGGTCCTTGAATGGAGTCGAGGGGGGAGGTGAAGGGACAGGTGTTGCATTTCCTGTTGCAATGCAACACCTGTCCCTTCACCTCCCCCCTCGACTCCATTCAAGGACCTAAGCAGTCGTTCCAGGTGCGACAAAGGTTCACCTGTATCTCCTCCAACCTCATCTACTGCATCCGCTGCTCTAGATGTCAGCTGATTTACATCGGGGAGACTAAGCGGAGGTTGGGCGATCGTTTCGCCGAACACCTCCGCTCAGTCCGCAATAACCAACCTGACCCCCCGGTGGCTCAGCACTTCAACTCCCCCTCCCATTCCCAATCCGACCTCTCTGTCCTGGGTCTCCTCCATTGCCAGAGTGAGCAACAGCGGAAATTGGAGGAACAGCACCTCATATTCCGTCTGGGGACCTTGCGTCCGGATGGCATTAACATTGAATTCTCCCAATTTTGCTAGTCCTTGCTGTCTCCTCCCCTTCCTCAACCCTCTAGCGGTCTCCTCCCACCCTCCCATCCGCCCGCCCTCGGGCTCCTCCTCCTCCCCTTTTCCTTCCTTCTCCCCCCCACCCCCCATCAGTCTGAAGAAGGGTTTCGGCCCGAAACGTCGCCTATTTCCTTCGCTCCATAGATGCTGCTGCACCCGCTGAGTTTCTCCAGCAATTTTGTGTACCTTCGATCTTCCAGCATCTGCAGTTCCTTCTTGAACACTCAATAGTAGGGAGGTTGCTTTGTGTGATGGTCTGGGCTGCGTCCACAATTCTCTGTGATTTCTGGCGGTCTTGGATGGAGCTGTTCACAAACCAAGCTGTGATGCATCCCGATAAAATGCTTTCTATGGTGCATCTGTATAAGTTGGTGAGAGTTGTAGGGGACATGCTGAACTTCCGAAGCCTTCTAAGGAAGCAGAGGGTCTGGTGTGCATTTTTGGTCATTGCTTCAATATGGGTGGTCCAGGAGAAGTTGTTGGTGGTATTGACTCCTGGGAATTTGAAGTATTCAATCATCTCTACTTTGGCGCCGTCAATGCAAACTGGGGTATGTGTACCCCTTAACTTCCTGAAGTCAATCACTATCTACCTTTGTCTTGCTGACATTGAAAGATAAGTTGACAAAAATGTTGGAGAAACTCAGCGGGTGGGGCAGCATCTATGGAGCGACGGAAATAGGCAGCTTTTCGGGTCGAATCCATTCTTCAGACAAAGATAGGTTGTTATCTCGACACCAGGCCATCGATCTCCTTCCTGTACTCCATCTCATCATTATTTGATATCCGGCCCACAATGGTGGTGTCTTCTGCAAAATTTAAAATTGAATTAGATTTGTACATGGCTACACAGTTGTGGGTGTTCAAGGTATCCTTGAGGCAGTGGCATATTCATTCACATTAGCTGCGGAATACCTTGAATATGGACCAGTCCAGTGACTCAAGGCAGTCGTGTAAGAGGTCATCCGTGTCCTTTGACCACCATTTCACAACTCTCTGTACTGGTTCCTCCTGTTTCAATTTTTGTTTGTAGGCAGGGAGCAGAAGGGCAATCTGTTTTTTTTCACATAATAATCAAAACATTATAATTACAGCAATTTTCTAATTATTTGGAAATGTGATGCACAAAGAATGCTTTATTTAACTATGTGTAATGTTGCATTGTC
Organism: Amblyraja radiata; assembly: GCF_010909765.2. Lineage (NCBI taxonomy): Eukaryota > Metazoa > Chordata > Chondrichthyes > Rajiformes > Rajidae > Amblyraja > Amblyraja radiata. Next base: position 22,093,723 of record NC_045971.1, read on the forward strand.
AATGCTTCTGAAACAAACCCTGTCAACCCTTCCTCCACCCTACCCATTCTCCTTCCCTCCCACCCACCCACCTTGTCTGAAGGAAGACAGGCTGAAAGAATGGAACGTTTAATCCGAGGGAGAAGCAGCTGCTGAAAAGAATGTAAGAATGTGCAGGAAGATGTTTTCACTAGTGGGAGAGGCTAGAACCAGAGGGCACAGCCTCAGATTAAAAGGACGTGCCTTTAGAAAGGAGATGAGGGAGAATTTCTTTAGTCAGAGTGTGGTGAAAGGGAAAGTTAGATCAGCCATGATTGAATGGCGGAGTAGACTTGATGTGGTGAATCTGTGGATTTGTTTTGCCACAGGACTGTGGAGGCCTTGTCAATGGATATTTTTAAGGTAGAGAATGACAGATTCTTGGTGAGTAAGGATGTCAGGGGTTATGGGGAGAAGGCGGGAGTATCAGGTTGAAAGGGAAAGTTAGATCAGCCATGATTGAATGGCAGAGTAGACTTGATGGTCACATGGCGTAACTCTGCTCCTGTAACTTATGAACTTAAGAAGAGGTGAATGAATTCTATTGGATTTTATTGAAATGTCCATGAGTATATTTACCTTATCGAAGATTGGAATTTTACATACATACATACATACGTACAACAACTGCAGAACTCACTCGGTGAATTAACTCTAGGCAGAACTAACTCTTTGAACCCTTGTTGTCTTTTTAAACTACATACATTTTCTATGACATAAAAAAGTTGTGTTTATGTTTATTTCCCCTTTGCAATGTACTAATTAAATTAAATATGTCCCCCCCCCCCCCCTTCCCATTGGGCCATTGGAGTGTCTTTGCGACTTTATCCTTGACCAAAATTCAATTGCGAGATATTAGATTGCAAGCTCAGCAATTTCTAAACTGTGAAAGAAGAGTTAAAATCTAACCATCAGCCAACCTCTGAATGTGGCCGGTGCGGTGCAAAGTTTTCCTTGGCTGACGTTTGGAGATTGAGTAGCCTCCTGGGAAAGATACTTCAGTATATACAGGAAATGAAATCCCACATCAGTTGACCCATTGTTATAATCCTATATGCACAGAACCTGCCTGGTGTGGGGTAGCAGCAAATCTCAGACCACCAGTCGCTCTTTAATGATATATATTCCCTCGTAAGGATTTAAATAACGAACGAGGCATCAGAAATATCAAAGCATCGAACAACTATGGTATATCTGATGATAAAAGAGCACACTTAAACTTGTCTTCCTTTGCATTTATTTTCTTTATTCTTTCACAGTCAAACTAGTCTTGCTGTGGCATTAATAAAGGTTTGTTGTGATACCATGTCGATCCTTTCATTTGGTCAGGGTCTCCTGGAAAACAGCCAGTTACTTAAAAAAGATGGACACAAAATGCTGGAGTAACTCAGCGGGAACAGAGCATCCCTGAAGAGAAGGAATGGGTGACGTTGTGGGTCGAGACTCTTCTTCAGTCTTAACCCGAAACGTCACCCGTTCCTTCTCTCCAGAGACGTTGACTATCCCGCTGAATTACTCCAGCATTTTATGTCTATCTTTGGTTTAAACAAGCATCTGCAGTTCCATCCTACACAGTTACTTAAGAAGAAGGGGTGAGCACCTAAGGTTGGAACAGCCCACGTGGCATGTGCAAGTTGGGAAGGGTTTATTTAAATAAAATATTGACCTAGGAACTTGCTTGCCTCCCGAAAATAATTAATTGCGACGGGCAGTAGGAGCAGGTTAGAAAAGGAAGACGAGGAATGCCACAGATTTTCAAGGTGGATTGGATATGAACCTGCAGCTTTTTTAAGGGGCTGGATTAATATTATAAACTATAATACCACCATTATATTGAATAATACATTGTGATTATGACTCTCCATTCGATTGCCCTCTGGGTAACCTGTGACTCAATCTTCTTCTTGTTGCGTAAGGCATGCATGCACAGCCTAAAGTTGTAGGTCAACTTTGATCTTGCTTGCACACATCGGGTTGCACACATACGCCACTGTCACACCTAGGCGATTTTTTAGGCGACTAGGCTTTCACCACATGGTCGCCGGGGTGTCGCCTGTATGGTCGTGAGTAGTCTCCTCAGTCGCCCAAAGAATCGCAGCGTTTTTCTGGTCGCCGCTGGATTTTGAAATGGTTCAAAACTTTTCGGCGACAGTTGGCTTGTCGTAGGTTGTCGCCAGGATGACGGAGGTTGTCGCGGTGCCGACTTCGGTGAATTCCATTGGCGACTACCTACGTCAACTGGCGACAGGTAGCGGCGACTGAATTGTCTTAAGTTGTCTTCAGTTGTCGCCGACAGGGTCGTAGCTTGTCGCGGGTGGACGTAGGTTGTCGTAGGTGTGGTCGTAGGTGGACGTCCTGATGGTTGTCGGTAGCCTGCCGTAGCTTGACGTCGACTAGGTGGTAGGTTGTGTAGACTTTGTTGTAGACATTGTCTTAGGGGGGGGTCCAGTCGCCATTTTTTCGGCGACCTGCTGCGACTATGAGAGTCGCCGGCAGTGGCCGAGAAAATCGCCTAAGTGGGACAGGCCCATTAGCCGAAACAGGACCACGTGAAGGTTGCAATCTCCCACCCCTGTGACTCAATTAAAAATGTTTAAATAAATCTCAGAGCCAGTCTCTGACGATCAAAGTTACGGAAAAGCTCTATACTAACCCAGTCAGATGAATTGACTGAAATTGCGCAGGTCGGTTGATGTCAGGGCTTCAGTTTGCGAAAAAGCTGTGCAGTTCATAATTTTTTGTCGACAGGCAACAGCTTCTATCTTCCATTGCCTGTTCCTTTGCAATCTGCTAGAATTTTTAAGCAATAAAGATTGTTGGCAGCCGGTAGGATTATTGCACAGATTTCAGATGCCAATTGCTTGAAGACTCGTTTCTGGAGATGTGAAGGGCTGGCTGAGAGCATGGTAGGCATCAGAAGATGCAACTGAAAATCCTGGCATGTTAGGCAGCAGCCAGCAAGCTGAAAGATCTGATAGATCGGCCTGATATGGATACCATCTGGTGAGCAGTCCAGGTCGAAGTTCACAATTACCTCCACGATTAGCTCCCAACCTCAGGTATGCTGCTGAACCAAAGTCAGAGACAGAAAAACAAATGTTATCACGCATCATTTAAAAAAAAAATCATTAGAGATATAAAGTAATCAAATATCCATGACTTTCCTTCATCATCAATGTAAAACAATCATGGTAAATGATCAAATATGAAGGGCTTCAGTTTAGCTTAGTTTAGAGATACAGCGCGGAAACAAGCCCTTTGACCCACTGAGTCTGCGCCGATCAGCGATCCTCGAACACAAGTGCTATCCTACCCATCAGAGACAATTTACAATTTTTACCAAAGCCCATTAACCTACACACCTGTATGTCTTTGGAGTTTGGATGGAAACCTTTGTCCCCAGAGAAAACCCATGCAGGTCAAGGGGAGCACGTACACACTCCGTACAAACAGCACCCCTGGCCAGGATTGAACCATTACCCTGGACTCTGGCACAGTAAGGGAGCAATTCTACAGCTGCGCCAACGTGCCGCCCTTTTAATGAAAAGTTAATTAAACTTATGACACATAAATGCAAGGCAATTACAATGATGCATTTTACTTTATAAATTCTTATGTTTTGGTATGCACGTGTTCATTATAATTTGAATTTCACAAGTAAGAATGCAGATTTCCTAATTAACCTCTTATTAAAGTGTGGCGTCTCTCATCTTTTATAAAATTATTTCTCTCTCCACTGGCTCCCTGTGCGGTTCCGAATAAATTTCAAGACCCTCCTTTTTGTTTACAAAGCCCTCAATGGGCTTGCACCCACCTACATTAAAAGTCTTCTCATGCACTACACCACCTCCAGGTTCCTCAGATCGGCTGACTTGGGGTTGCTGAATGTCCCGTGGTCTAGGCATAAGCTCAGGGGCGACCGCGCCTTTGCGGTTGCAGCTCCTAGACTGTGGAACAGCATCCCCCTCCCCATCTGAACTGCCCCCTCCATCGATTCCTTTAAGTCTAGACTAAAAACTTATCTGTTCTCCCAAGCCTTTCCTGACGTCCTCTGAGCGAGGGCTATTTGTATATATGTATGTAGCTTGCTTGTGTATATTATTCTTATAACAAATGTAAAGCACTTTGGCAACGAGAGTTGTTTTTTAAATGTGCTATATAAATAAATGTGACTTGACTTGACTTGAGTGTGGGGTAACTTTTAAGTTGAAAATGGTACAAAGCAGGAATCAACACACTTGGCCCTAACATGCAAAATGGGTAGCACCGAGTCATGCACTGTGGAAACAGCCCCATGGGCCCATCTTGCCCATGCCGACCAACTTGTCCCATCTACACTAGTCCAACCTGCCTGTGTTTAGCCCGTATCATCCTCACCCTATCCTATCCATGTATCTGTCCAAATGTATTTTAAACATTGTGATAGTACCTGCCTGAACTACATCATCTGGCAGCTCGTTCCATATTAACCTATCACCCTTTGTGTTTATAAAAATAGGTGACCATTGGGTTCCTATAAATCTATCCCCCTTTTCCTTAAACCTAATCGATGGAAGGATGTAACACGATACTTGCTCACTGCTGTTCAACCATCGCTCAAGGATATTAGAAACACAGAAACATAGAAAATAGCTGCAGGAGTTGGCCATTCGAGCCAGCACCGCCATTCAATATGATCATGGCTGATCATCCAAAATCAGTGCCCCATTCCTGCTTTTTCCCCATATCCCTTGATTCCATTAGCCCTAAGAGCTATATCTAACTGTCTCTTGAAAACATCCGGTGAATTGGCCTCCACTGCCTTCTGTGTAAGAGAATTCCACAGATTCACAACTCTCTGGGTGAAAAAGTTTCCCCTCATCTCAGTCCTAAATGGCCTGAACTGTAACCCCTGGTTTTGGACTCCCCCAACATCGGGAACATTTTTCCTGCATCTAGCCTGTCCAATCCCTTAAGAATTTTATATGTTTCTATAAGAACCCCTCTCATCCTTCTAAATTCGATTGAATATTACCCCGTCGATCCAATCATTCATCATATGTCAGTGCCGCCATCACGGGAATTAACCGGGTGAACCTGCGCTACGCTCCCTCCCTCACTTATCGTTACTATGTGTCCTATCCTGGGGGTAAGAGATATCGTAGCTCATATCTTTCAATGGCTGAAAATTGCTGAATGTAATGACAGAGGTACTGTAGTCTTTCAAATATGAAGAGAATGAAAGAATATGAGATCGGGGCAAAAGAGCAGTTATGAAGCCAGGGATTGCGCAAAGGGGAAAGATTTAATAGAAACCTGAGGGGCAATTTTTTCACACAGTGGGTGGTGGGTATGTGGAGTGAGCTACAGAGGGGGCAAGTACTATAACATCATTTAAAATACATTTGGACCAGTACATGAATAGAAAAGGTGTAGATGGATATGGACACAAAGTGCTGGAGTAACTTTACTGGGTCAGGCAGCATCTCTGGGTAACATGGAGAGGTGGAGTTTTGGGTCAGGACCCTTCTTTGGATTCAATTTGTCTCTCTAATAGGTTGGGTTTTTTTTTAGTGGTCTTGGAGTTCAATTGAGGAGATTCCCAAGATTTTGTTTGGGTGTTGCATCTCTTCAAGAAGGCTATATGTACATCCATAATTCATTTCTCTGTCCTTGAGGCAATCTCTTCCCTTGACGAGGCTGGGAGAGAGCAAACAGACAGGTGGAAGATGCAAGATACAAAATGCTGGAGTAACTCAGCTGCAGCATATCTGGAGAGAAGGGATGGGTGACGTTTCAGGTCGAGACCCTTCTTCAGACTGATTCAGGTGGAAAATGCAGCCTGCAGATAATTGTTGGTAACAGGGGCTTCAGTGATGTCTGGGAAAGAACGCTGACATCAGTTTGTCTATCCTGTTCATGAAGTTGGAATTGGCTGAATTTTTCTTTCAAGCCCCACTGTTCATCCACCCAAAACCACTAGATGGCAATATTGATCAGAAAACAGACCTGGGTTGTTGCATCAAGTACTATAACATCATTTAAAATACATTTGGACCAGTACATGAATAGAAAAGGTGTAGATGGATATGGACACAAAGTGCTGGAGTAACTTTACTGGGTCAGGCAGCATCTCTGGGTAACATGGAGAGGTGGAGTTTTGGGTCAGGACCCTTCTTTGGATTCAATTTGTCTCTCTAATAGGTTGGGTTTTTTTTAGTGGTCTTGGAGTTCAATTGAGGAGATTCCCAAGATTTTGTTTGGGTGTTGCATCTCTTCAAGAAGGCTATATGTACATCAAGACCCTTCTTCAGATTAAGAAGGGTTTCGGCCCGAAACGTCGCCTATTTCCTTCGCTCCATAGATGCTGCTGCACCCGCTGAGTTTCTCCAGCAATTTTGTGTACCCTGGGTTGTATTAGTGCGTAAGAAGGAACTGCAAATGCTGGTTTAAAGCAATGATAGACACAAAAAGCTGGTGTAATTCAGTGGGACAGGCAGCATCACCGGAGAGAAGGAATGGGTGATTTTTCGGGTCGAGACCCTTCTTAATCTGAAGAAGGGTCTTGACCCGAAACGTCACCCATTCCTTCTCTCCAGAGATGCTGCCTGTCCCGCTGAGTTACTCCAGCTTTTTGCGTCTATCTGGGTTGTATTAGTACTGGAGTTGAGCAAAAAAACAGACTCTATCTTGATTTTGTTTATTGTTCTTTTCGTTTGCAAAAAGTTGTATAATTTTGGAATGCCAGTCTTTCTTTAAAATCGCTTACATTTTCAAATGAATTGTACCTTGTGCCTTGCTTTTGACAGGAGAAACGTTTTTTTTTAGGGAGGTTCAGATATTTTGTGCCAAACTTGCCTTTTCCTCCTGTTATTGATGTGGCAGCCACTGGGGACATTGCCAATCAAATGCCTCACAGATGTTTAACATTGCAACTAGGTAAATAAAGGCTTTGAAACCTATCAAACTGATCTGGTCTAGTATCTTCTATAATGATAATCGAGGTTATCTGAGAAAATGCCAAAGATTTGATTAATGAAGACATTCCTTAACTGAATTTCTCTTTTAAAAAAAAGATTAAAACTGTTCGTCTGCCAAGAAGAAGAATTATAGGAAGTCTGAGCCACATAAGGGAATTGCTTATCAAGATTTTTACATTGTGATTTACATGCGAATTTATTTAACATTTTAAATGCTTACTGTATGCTTAATTGAAAAAAAAAATAGCTCCTTCTTCTGTAGAGGAAAGGGCAGGGTTTCAACTATTACTTCAGTCGAGATGGAAGTTTTTCAAATGACCAGTAGGGTGCTCTCAAGCAACATAAGAACATGAAAAATACTAACGTACGAGTTGGTCATTTGCCACAGCTCCCTCCCCTCCCCTCGCCCAACTCCCCCTAACTCTCCTCCCTCCCACCCCCCTCGCAACTCTCCTCCCCCCACCCCTTCAAACTCTCCCCCTCCCACCCTCAACTCACCTCCCTCCACTCATTGTACCCTCCCTCCCATTTGAAAAGGTCATTGCCAATTTATTTAACTTCAGCAACACATTCTTACACTAACTCCGTATGCCTTAGTTCCCTCAGTATCTGGACTCCACAGCTCTCTTGGGGACAGACTTCCCGCTGTGTGGAACGTTTCTCCTCTCAATCCCGACAGGCCACCCTCTTAGTTTGTGACCGTGACCTCTATTTTCACACACCCCACATAATCGCTGCCTTTTCCCTGTCTATCTCTGCAAGGTTTGGTATTTTTCATTGAGATGACTTCATGTTCTTCTAAACATTTGAGAGTGTACGCCTAATCTGTTTGGTCTCTTTTCATAAAACAATCCCCTCCCCCACCATGGTTCAATCTGGAGGTATTCCCTGCAGTAGGAGAATACCCAGCATTCCAGGTGTACTCTCGCCACGATCCCATGCATAATTGTGGCAATTACTCTTGTACTCAAATCCTCTTGCAATAAAAGCCATGCATTTGTTGTTTTTATTTTAAACTAACCCTGTTGGCTTTAAAAAATCAGCTGTCAATAGATGTTTTTGATTGATTGGAAGATTCTGCAGGAAAACAGGCCCTTCATCAACCCACCAAGTCAACACTGACCATCGATCATCCATTCACACTAGATCTATGTTAATACACTTTCTTGTCCACTACCTACATGCTAGGGGTAATATTCAGAGGCCAGTTATTCCTACAAACCTGCACATGTTTGGGATGTGGGAGAAAACCAGAGTGCCCAGAGGAAACTCACACAATTACAGGGAAAATGGGCAAACTCCACCCAGACAGCACCCGAGGTCAGGATCGAACATGGGCCTCAGGTGATGTGAGGCAGCAGCTCTACCAACTGTGCCACTGTGCTGCCTGCCATTGTACTGGGAATATACAAAGGGATCTCCCACTTCTCATTGGGTTTTACCTTTACCGACAGAACTATTGATATTTGTTGACTATGTCGTTCCAATTTTCCTCCGATACTGAAGGACCAGAGCTCTTTGATCACAACTGCTACCATGTAGAACAGATAAACATTTTAACCATTCTTATTTTTTCTAATGGTGAAGAGATTTGCAGTTGTGGAGGACCTGAGTTGTGATACCACACGCTATCAGATGCACATTGAAAGTATTCAAAAATTCCAGCTGCATCCTCACACATTTTATTTTATCCCCAGAGGATAAAAAAGAGCAACTGAGTTCAATGCCCCTGTCCCACTTAGGAAACCTGAACGGAAACCTCTGGAGACTTTGCGCCCCACCCAAGGTTTCCGTGCGGTTCCCGGAGGTTGCAGGTGGTTGCCGGAGGTTGCAGGTAGTGGAAGCAGGTAGGGTGACTGACAAAAACCTCCGGGAACCTCCGGGAACCGCACGGAAACCTTGGGTGGGGCACAAAGTCTCCAGAGGTTTCTGTCCAGGTTTCCTAAGTGAGACAGGGGCATTATTAGTACAGTTCACACACAGTATATCCAACATTTATATTATTGTGAGAGGGGAAAGGCTTAATAGAAAACTGAAAAATATGGAATGAGCTGCCGGAGGAGGTGGTTGAGGCGGCTACAAAAACAACATTTAAAAGACACTTGGAAAGGTTCATGGATAGGAAAAGCCAAGAGGGATGTGGGCCAAATGGGGCAGGTGGAACAAGTGTCAATGGGGCATCTTGATTGGCATGGGCAAGTTGCGCCGAAGGGCCTGGTTCCTGGCTCTCTGACTCCAGACACCATTAGTGGTGGCACGGTAGCCTAGTGGTAGAGTTGCCGCTTTACAATGCCAGGGTCATCAGTGCTGCCTGTATGGAGCTTGCACGTCCTCTCTGTGGCAACATTGGTTTTCTCCGGGTGATCCGGTATCCTCCCATACGCCAAAGGCGTACAGGTTTGTAGGTTAAATAGCTTGGTATAATTGTAAATTGTCCTTAGTCTGTAGGCTAGTGCTAGTGTACGTGGATCGGCACGCGGTCTCTCACTGAATCCCTAAACTAGTGCTGGAACTGATCTTGAGAGTGCCCAGTACTTTGGTTCTTTATTTAAGTTTATGGATTCAACAGACTGCAGAACCAGGCTCCAAAACTGGATGACAGATATTTCTGAGCCCCTATCCAAAACACCTAATGTGATGACCTATTTCCTATTTTACTTTGGAGTCACGCGAGTGACTACGTGAAGAACCCCGCCACGACGCATGCGTGTCATATCGCTTTCACGCTTGCGAAACGACAGGCGGGGTGGAGCGTCCCCCGCAGCCGTAAGTTTGAAACCGCGACCTGCAGGTAAGTGATTTACTCTGCGGTAGTTTTTGTCCCCGCGCTGTTTTTACACGGGGGGAAGCTGGACAAAATAATGTCCACAAGTAAGCTGGCTGGGGAGGACCGCGAAGTTGCGGGAGCCAGCAGCAGCTGAAGGCACAAGCCCCGTAAGGGATCAGCTGTGCCGACTATTCAAATGGGGCCGTCGACTTTTAGGACAAGTCGAAAACGGCAGGAGACGGGGTGGAACGACGTTCCCCCGTAGCGACAATTTTAACCTGGACCTGCAGGTAAGAGCTGCGGTCTTTTTTGTGTTTTTACCATGCTAATTACAGGTGGAGAAACCAACGGGCTGCGACAAAGCTGGTGGGCTAGATGGGATCAGCTGTGCCCGATGTCGCCTCCGCACCGGCCAGATCCACTCCACGGCAGGGCAGTAAGGACAAAGCTGGTGAGGGAGGACCGCGGAGCAGCGGGCAGCCAGCAGCAGCCAGCGGCACTCAGATCACCGATAGTGGGATCAACTGTGCCCGATATCGCCTCCGCACCGGTCAGATACACGCAGCCGGGCGGAAAGGCTAGACACAAAAAACAAACAAGGTCGTGGACTCAGAGGAGTCCGACTTTGAACAACCGCGGGCGGCCAGCGACCGAGAGCGCTGGAGCCGGATGGAGCGGTGTGTGGAGCATTTGCTCCAATGTGACAGACTCCGGGAGATGGAGTCGGGTCACTGTGGGGCCCTATGATAAACCCACAGCAGTACCTCTTGAAGGGCTGCACAGTGCTTCTACCTCATCAGAGGGGAGCACTGCGGGTCAGTTCTGGGCTGACCTGGAAGAGGGGTCTGCAGAAGGAAAGACAAGTGTGCAAGGGGTGCAGGAACAAGAGAACCTACTGGACTAATAAAATGGACTCCAACAAACACTACAGCCAAAGACAGCACCCCTACGCACCCACCAGCAGAACTGGTGAAAGCTCAAAGGCCCGGTATTCAAAACATGAGTCTTTTTAGGCCATGGCCCAGGCCGGAAGATGCGGGGACCTCCAATGCCAACCAAACCGAAAATCCAGACACCAGCACAACAACAGCAGCGAAGAACCTACAAAAAGAAGTAAACCTGCCACTGGTAACTATGGAAGGTACACAAAATTGCTGGGGAAACTCAGCGGGTGCAGCAGCATCTATGGAGCGAAGGAAATAGGCAACTTTTCGGGCCGAAACCCTTCTTCAGACTGAGTCTGAGTCTGAAGAAGGGCCTCGACCCGAAACGTCGCCTATTTCCTTCGCTCCATAGATGCTGCTGCACCCGCTGAGTTTCCCCAGCAATTTTGTGTACCTTCGATATTCCAGCATCTGCAGTTCCCTTTTGAACACTGGTAACTATGGAGGTAGGTGGGTCTGGTTCCCTACAAAATACAGGGAGCATGGAGGTTGGGGGGAGACTACGCTCTTTTCTGAATGCATGGAGCATGTTAACAACCGATACTTACATCTTAAGCAGTATCCAGGGATATACAATAGAGTTTATACACAAGTACAGCCCTCCAGTTCAACATATACCGAACCGAATGTTCGTGCCTTCTGATAAAGAAAAATCAAAAACGCAAGCTGAACTGGAGCGGCTTTACATAAAAGGTGTAATTGAGAAAACTCAACACGAACCATTAGAATTCGTGTCAAATATATTTATCAAAAACAAAAAAGATGGTGGTTGTCGCATCATCATAGATCTGACAAAATGGATACCTTTGTTACTGCTAAACAATTAATTTCCAAAGGTTACTTCATGGCCAGCATCGATTTAAAAGATGCTTACTATTCAGTGCCTATACGAGGTGACCACAGATGTTACTTAAAATTCAACTGGATGGGCAACTCTGGCAGTATAAAGTACTGCCAAATGGGTCATCAGCCCCAGGCTGTTCACAAAAATTTTGAAACCAGCCCTAGCGTTTCTACGGAAACGTAAACACATGGTCATGGCATATTTAGATGACATACTCATTGTGGGCAAAACTTTGGAATTGGCCAAACAAACTGTAACAGCCACAAAACAGTTATTTGAAAAACTGGGATTTATTATCCATCCAGTTAAATCTAAATTAACGCCTTTCACTACTATGGACTATTTGGGGGTTTCACCATTGACTCAGTTCACATGTCGGTGACTCTGCCTAAGGGAAAGGTTAGAGATTTAATAGAGGCTTGTATAACCTCATTGAAATCAGCAAACCATCCATCAGATTGGTAGCAAAAGTAATTGGCAAATGGTGGCTGCCTTTCCAGCCACACAATTTAGACCTCTACATTACCAAAACTTACAGAGAGCAAAAATACAAGCACTCTAAATTAATGCAGGTCACTTTGACAAACCTATGAAACTACCAATCAAGCTAAAATGGAATAAAATGGTGGATAGATAACATCTGGCTTTGTTCCAATCCAATCATTGTCAGTAACCCTTCCATGGTACTACAAACTGATGCCAGTGCACTTGGGTGGGGAGCCACCAATACCATCACCAGCTGTGGAGGTAGATGGACTGCTCAGGAGGCATCAATATTACTCACACTGGGCATAAACTACCTGGAAATGTTGGGTGCATTCCATGGCCTAAAGTCATATTGTACTGGATCATATCACCAGCATGTTAGACTACAGATAGACAATACCACCGTGGTAGCATACATTAACCACATGGGTGGAAACAAATCGACATCATGTGACAATCTGGCTAATACAATTTGGCAATGGTGTATCCAGAGAGATATTTGGATATCAGCCATTACCTACCAGGATGACTAAATTTAGTGGCAGACACCAGGTCACGCAAATTTAATGAAAACACCGAATGGATGTTGAATAAAAAAGTATTTGCTGATATTACAGCAAAATATGGAACACCAGATATCGATCTATTCGCATCCAGACTTAACCACCAGTTATCAAATTATGTTTCATGGGAGCCAGACCCTGGGGCAGCGGCGACAGATGCATTTTCGCTGCATTGGGGGGGGAAATTGTTTATTTATGCATTCTCTCCTTCCTGCCTTATCAGTCGGGTATTAAGGAAAATACAACAAGACTCTGCGTCTCGTATTGGTAGTACCCGATTGGCCTACTCAACCATGGTTCCCAGTGGTATTAAACATGGTATTAGAACCATGTATCACCATCCCACCTAGACCAGATTTATTGCTACATCCCGTAACAAGGGATAGCCACCCATGCCATAAACATTTGAACTTATTAATTTGTAGAGTTTTAAAAACACCTCTACTACAACTGGGACTGATGGACCGAACAGTGAACATGATCTCGGCGGCCCAAAGACAGTCAACCAAAAAACAGTATCTGGTCTATATCAGGAAGTGGGCAATGCACTGCCATAAAAACAACATCACCTACAGAGACATGAACATCCCGTCTGTTCTGGAATATCTGGCAGGCCTCCACTATGATGAGGGGCTCAGTTACAGTGCCATCAACTGCGCCAGAAGTGCCCTATCGACTTATCTATGGCAGGGGACAGAGCGTTACTCTGTTGGGACTCACCCACTGGTAACAAAACTTATGAGGGGAATTTTTAATACTAATCCCCCAAGAACCAGGTACTCCCAAATATGGGATGTAAGTATTATCCTGAAGATGCTCAGGACTTGGTCTCCAGCAACAGCTCTGTCCCTACACAGACTGACATTAAAAACAGTCATGCTAATGGCATTGGTCACGGCACAGAGGGTACAGTCACTGCATAAACTAAGACTGGACAACATGACTTCCTCAACAGAAAATATTACGTTTCATATCTATGAGTTAGTAAGCAGAGCAGACAGGGATCAGCAGGCCTCAATATACAATTTAGGTCATACCCAACAGATGACCGTCTGTGTATAGTAAGACATCTGTCGTTATACATGGAGAAAACGAAAATCCTAAGAGGCAATGAGAAGGCACTTTTTGGTCAGCCACTAGCAACCACACAAAAGAGTGACGGTCCAGACCATCTCAAGATGGCTGAAACAGGTGCTAACACAGGCTGGGGTGGATACTAATATTTTTAAATCTCATTCCACCAGGACTGCAGCTACATCGGCAGCAATACAGTTGGATGTACCAATGGACCAAATCCTCAAGGCAGTAGGATGGTCTGGGTGAAAAAACATTCCAATTATTTTACAATAAACCAGTAATGAAAGCCTGGAATGTTTGCAGAAACAAATTTAAGTTCTGTAAATTAATTTAAACCCATAAAATGGGGTTATAAATTTGTGTTAATACATTTTATGATTTCAATGTCGAATTCATGTCCAAATTATGTTAACACAATTCCTCCTACAGTCATCAAGGCAGACGTGATGCATGGACTCGTTTCCACGGCATGAAATCACAGAGCTTTAAAATCTTCACGTAGTCACTCACGTGACTCCGAAGTAAAATAGTAAGATTAAACGAGAACTTACCAGTTTGAAGTTTGATCTGTATTTTATGAGGAGTTACGATGAGGGATTACGTGCCCTCCGCTCCCACCCTTGATCATATACTCAACTGGTATCTCTTCTCTAATCTTACTATGTTTAGTCATTACAGTTATCTGTGATTTCACACCGCTGCTTTGAAGAATGACACGCATGCGTCGTGGCGGGATTCTTCATGTAATCCCTCATCGTAACTCCTCATAAAATACAGATCAAACTTCAAACTGGTAAGTTCTCGTTTAAGCTTACTGTTAAAGTACAATACGATTCAATTTTAAGGCTTGCTTTACGTTTAATAAATATCAGAGATGTCACCCCAATTTCCAAAGCTCTCTCTCTCTCTCTCTCTCTCCCCCCCTCTCCCTCTCTCCCCCTCTTCCTCTCTCCCCCTCTCCCCCTATACCCCTCTCCCTCTCTCCCTCTCTCTCACTCTCTCTCTCTCTCTCTCTCTCTCTCTCTCTCTCTCTCTGTCTGTGTCTGTGTCTGTGTCTGTGTCTGTGTCTGTGTCTGTGTCTGTGTCTGTGTCTGTGTCTGTGTCTGTGTCTGTGTCTGTGTCTCTGTCTCTCTGTCTCTCTGTCTCTCTGTCTCTCTGTCTCTCTGTCTCTCTGTCTCTCTGTCTCTCTGTCTCTCTGTCTCTCTGTCTCTCTGTCTCTCTGTCTCTCTCTGTCTCTCTCTGTCTCTCTCTGTCTCTGTCTCTGTCTCTGTCTCTGTCTCTGTCTCTCTCTCTCTGTCTCTCTCTCTCCCCTCCTGCCCCCAACCACCACTGTTTTAATAATAGCGTGACACTGTAAAACTTCCTATTTAAAACAAAGAGTCACAGACTCGTTCAAGGCTTTTTAACAGCAGCTAAGAAGAGTAGGCAAAGAGGCCCAATACTGTCAGACATACTCAAACTAGTGAGCGAATCCAGCTGATGGATATTATAGTAATTCCATATATGGAAAAATCAGGAGAGCTACTTGCAGAACAGCCTATAAACCAAGATTTCTGTTTCAGGTCTGTTTTCAATTACAGTGACCTAGAAACAAAATTTCAGCAGGATTAGTTGTCCAACATCACTCCTTTAAAGAGAGTAACTACATTGCAGTGATTTCTCTCTGCCGTGTACTCTGAGTAACAAATAGGATGATATTCTGTTTATCGCATTCAAGTCTTTGAGTTTAGTTTAGAGATACAGCGCGAAAACAGGCCCTTTGACTCGTCGAGTCTGCGCCGACCAACGATCGCCGCACATTAACACTATCCTGCACACACTAGGGACAATTTTTTTGAATAATTTTTACCAAGCCAAGTAATCTACAAACCTGTACATCGTTAGAATGTGGGAGGAAACTGGAGCTCCCGAAGAAAACCCACGCAGGTCACGCACGGGGAGACGTACAAACTCCGTATAGATAGCACTCTATAGTCAGGATCGAACCTGGGTCTCGGGCGCTGTAAGGCAGCAACTCTACCGCTACACCACTGTGCCACCCAAAACAAATTGCAAAACAAATTAACGCAGCTACATTTTTAGGATTCAAAAATCAACTTAACTTCTGAAGTTCACTTTCCACAGTGATGAAGTTGTGTTATTACTGTAATTATCATCATGTGTAAGGTCCGGAAAGCTTTTGCCTCTCACTATTCTCAATGATAAGCAGCTCTGCTGTAAACATATTACTAATTTGAAAAGATCACATGGAATAAATAAACAAAAAAAAATGTCTCTCGAGACACTTTAAATAGAAGAGACAGCAACTGATTCATTTGCAGACATTTATTCTGAAGACTCTGGAAATGGTTGAAGTTTATAATGTTCTGAGAGGCATAGATAGGGCAGACAATCAGAACCTTTTCAGAAGGGATGGAAATGGGAAAGAATGGGAAGCATAGAATCATAGAGTGATACAGTGTGGAAACAGGCCCTTCATCCCAACTTGCCCACACCGACCAACATGTCCCATCTACTAGGAGGTACACAAAATTGCTGGGGAAACTCAGCGGGTGCAGCAGCATCTATGGAGCGAAGGAAATAAAACATGTCCCATCTACTGTTGGTCAGCATGGGCAAGTTGGGCCGAAACGGCCTGTTTCCACACCGACCATGCTGAGCACAGCCAAGTTTCTGCATCCACATTCACATTCAAAATAACCAGTGGAAACAAAATAACTTGCCACTTGGATATATGGTGTACCATCGAGAGAGCAGAAGCTGAGATTTTTGGCAATCTTTTCATCTTTGGTGAGGCAATGCTCCATCAGGAGATACTTGGAGAACAAGTCAGATCTACCATTGTATCAAAACAAGTAGTGTTGGCAATTGTCCTCAATAAACAAATGGCTATATCTTGGTTTGGGCCAGATCAATGTGAGAATGGCTGTGGGTGGAAATCCCATATGCTTGACGGTCTCTATTGCCAGCAGGATATCAAGACTTAAATATAAACCTCTTTTTGTTCTTTTCAGACCTACTGCACACTTTTAACATCTCTATTTTTGCTCTTATTTAGCATTTCCTTGAGTATGTGGCCCACTTCTGAAGTTTGTTCAAGAAGGAACTGCAGATGCTGGAAAATGCTGGATTACTGCAGATGTCTGAAGAAGGGTTTCGGCCCGAAACGTTGCCTATTTCCTTCGCTCCATAGATGCTGCCACACCCACTGAGATTCTCCAGCATTTTTGTCCCACTTCTGAAGTTTTATCTACACTGACCAAGATGTGGTCCGATTCACCTTTGGACCTGCATTGTGGTAGATTTGGTCCCTAAATGATACTATTTCTCTTCATGCATGTCATTTTACAAATTAATCTTCGGCAAATTTTAATGTAATCTCTTGATCGAAAAGCAAAGGTGTGGAGACAATCTCTATTGGTGTTCATCTAAATATTTCTGAAGTTGTCTGATTTCTGTAATAATGTCTACGTTTGATAATGTCTACATTTGATAAGGTCCCACATAGGAGATTAGTGGGCAAAATTAGGGCACATGGTATTGGGGGTAGAGTGCTGACATGGATAGAGAAGTGGTTGGGAGACAGGAAACAAAGAGTAGGGATTAACGGGTCCCTTTCAGAATGGCAGGCAGTGACTAGTGGGGTACCGCAAGGCTCGATGCTGGGACCGCAGCTATTTACAATATACATCAATGATTTGGATGAAGGGATTCAAAGTAACATAAGCAAATTTTCAGATGACACAAAGTTGGGTGGCAGTGTGAACTGTGAGGAGGATGCTATGAGAATGCAGGGTGACTTGGACTGGTTGGGGGAGTGGGCAGATGCATGGCAGATTAAGTTTAATGCAGATAAATGTGAGGTTATCCACTTTGGTAGCAAAAACAGGAAGGCAGATTACTATTAAGTTGGGAAAAGGGGAAGTACAACGGGATCTGGGGATCCTTGTACATCAGTCTATGAAAGTAAGCATGCAGGTACAGCAGGCAGTGAAGAAAGCGAATGGCATGATGGCCTCGAAAGAATCGAATATAGGAGCAAAGAGGTCCTTCTGCAGTTGAACAGAGCCCTAGTGAGACCAAACCTGGAGTATTGTGTGCAGTTTTGGTCCCCTAATTTGAGGAAGGACATTCTTGCTATTGAGGGAGTGCAGCGTAGGTTTACAAGGTTAATTCCCGGGATGGCGGGACTGTCATATGCTGAGTAATGGAGCGGCTGGGCTTGTACACTCTGGAGTTTAGAAGGATGAGAGGGAATCTCATTGAAACATAGAAGATTGTTAAGGGTTTGGACATGCTGAAGGCAGGAAACATGTTCCCGATGTTGGGGGAGCCCGGAACCAGGGGCCACAATTTAAGAATAAGGAGTAAGCCATTTAGAACAGAGACGAGGAAACACTTTTTCTCACAGAGAGTGGTGAGTCTGTGGAATTCTCTGCCTCAGAGGACGGTGGAGGCACGTTCTCTGGATGCTTTCAAGAGAGAGCTAGATAGGGCTCTTAAAAATAGCGGAGTCAGGGGATATGGGGAGAAGGCAGGAACGGGGTACTGATTGGGGATGATCAGCCATGATCAGATTGAATGGCGGTGCTGGCTCGAAGGACCAAATGGCCTCCTCCTGCACCTATTGTCTATTGTCTATTGAAACAATTAAAAGTATCCAGTATTAAATCACACTTGGAACGTGGGGCGTATCAAATGTAAATTATCAGGCATTGATTGATTCTTTGGCCAATGCAAACTTATACATTAGACTATATGTGTAGGCTCTTGGTTCTAAGTTTTAATTCGGAGATATTTCAGTTTGGGTGTTTTATGATGTCAAACACTAAAATAAAGGCGCGCAGGAGAGGTTTAGCAGAACGCTGCCTGGATTAGAGGATATTAGCTATAAGAATAAACGTTTTTTTTTCACTGTAGCGTCGTGGAGGCTGAGACAAGACCTGATAAAAGCATATAAAGTTATGTGAAACATCGGCAAGGTAGACCGTAAGAATCTTTTTTTCCCATCGTTGAAATGTCAAAGAGCAGGAGGCATAGGTTTAAGGAGCATTGCAAGCCAAGTTTATTTACGCAGAGTGGTGGGTGCCTGGAACGAGCTGCCTGGGGTGGTGGTGGAGGCAGATACCATGGTGGTATTTAAGCAGCTTTTAGATGTGCAGAGAATGGAGGAAATGGATCACGTGCAGGCAGACACGGAAATCGCTATCAAAACATGGGGGGATACAATTTATTGGCAGCCGCGCACGCATGCGTACACTCACACACACACACACACACACACACACGCGAGGCTTCGGAGGCTTCAGCCGTGGGCCCTGTGGACACCCACTGTCAAAATAAACCATAGAGAGAGAGGTGGTGGAGTGAGCACTCGGTGCTGGTGCTCGGTCTGTTCAGCATCAAGGGTGAGATCAACATCAGACAAGGCGCTAGTGGGGGAGAAAAAGACTCCATACAGACAGCGCCCGGACTCAGGATCTAAACCCGTGTCCCTGGCGCTGTGAGGCAGCAGCAATGCGCGGGCCGAGTGGCCTCTCTCTCTCTCTCTCTCTCTCTGTGTACCTGCCAGCAGCCGCAGCAAACCTTCCACCTTCCAGATAGAGAAGCGCATCCATGGCAGTGACCCGGTCCCAGTTCCCTCTGCTCATCAGGCGACGACTCCACGCTGTCCCGAATCACCCCCGAGTCAAGCGGCGCGCTGGGCTGGAGGAGAGAGCGAGATGCATCAGTGCGAGGCTTTGGCCGTGGGCTTGAATCGGCCCGTTCACGGGGTCTTTCATCAGCCGGCGGAGGCTTCAACATCGGGAGCCTTGATCGTCTCGATGCAGCAGTTTGATTTTAAGCCGTGACGGGCGCTGAAAGTCTCCGCAAACGGGCCGATTCAGCCCTTACAAAACGGCTGATAAAGTCCGGATGACAAAACATGGGGGGGGAGGGGAGATTGTCCCCCTTCTTTCAAAGCATGGGGGGGGATGTGTCCCCCCTGTACCCCCCAGGATTTCTGCCCCTGCGTGCAGGCAGAGAAGATTAGTTTAACTTGGCGTAATGTTCGGCATAGTTGTTTTGTACTGAAGGGCCTGTTACTGTGCTGTGCTATGCTGTGCCTGTTGTCCAGTGTGATGAAAGGTCCGGACCCAAAATGTCACTTAAACATGTCATTTCTTGGTAAACTGGCATATGCAGTTTCTGATTTCTCCTGTGCTGTTCTATGTTTTATAAGGGCAAATGTCAGAGAGGTGAATCTTTTCAGCCTTTGGCCTTTACTGAGTCACAGTACATCAGTTATCAGCTGGGGCTGTTTACAATAGGTTGCCTGGCAGGAAACCATTAGAGCCCAAGCCGGGGAAATCTGAAAGTCGTCATGGCCAAGGTTGGGATCAGAATGCTTCAAAGGGAGGCGGTGCTAATCATGGCATCTGCAATGTCTTTGGAATATGATTGCATTTGTAGAAGGAGTACCCTAAAGAGGCCAGTGAAAAGGAATTTAGAGATGTGAAATGGTGACTGAACTTGAAATCATAACAAATAAAAAAACACACAGTGCTCTAGCTACGGAAAGACAAAGTGGATCGTTGACTTTAAATAAGGGCAAAATGTGGGCAGTGAACGCCTGTGATACTTTCCACAGATCACAGATAAAGCTCTCAATTACTCTACATAAGCATCCCATGTTAATTTGAAATTGTTCTGTCGGATATCAGGCTATCAATTTGCAAAAGCAACAATATTAATATGTTTAAATTCAAATAAATTCAAGCAACACATCCATCATTCATATACAGAAACAACTAATTCCCAATTATAATAATTTCGATTAAACTTTTAAAATCTGAAACCAAGTTTTAAGATTCTGTCATTTCTATCAACTTAAAGCAACTATCCTGAAGGGGTGGGAGATTGCAACCTTCATGTGGTCCGCCCTGTTTCGATGGATGCAATCAACCCGGCGTGCACAATCAAATAAGATCAAATAGAACAAGTTGTCCTACAACTCTAGGCTGTGCATGCCATATGCAAGAAGAAGAAGAACTATCCTGAACATCTGGTAATTGAAGCAGACAAATAAATTCCAGGACTAGTGTTCCTGCCAGCCTATTAGCTGCAACTCACTTGATACCTTGGCATTCTGATAATTCCCGACTGATACACATGTTAAAAGTTTGTTTGGTGGTATAATCTTTTTATGTGGGGGGGGGGGGGGAAGGGGGAAACTATTTTTCTCAGTCCCTACCTGGTCGCAGATGTGGCTTTTCTCTGGGCCGTATCTTTGTCCCTTCCTCGCGGCCTACCATCAGGACTGGAGTGGCGTTTCCTGCCGGGACCGGCCAGACCTTCAGCATCGGTGGCGGCGCAGCGTTGGGGCGTCATCACGGAGCGGGCGATGCCTTACCCGGGTCCCTGTGCGGTGGGCTCCGGGGTGCTGAGACCGCCGACTCCCAACATCGCGGAGCTGTCGTTGCGGAGCTTCCAGCCATGGCGTCGCTGACTTGAAACACCGCGGAGCCTGGGATCTCTCGTCGAGATCTCCGGTATCGGAGCTCCGACCTGCGCGGCCTGTGGACTTCGGGAGCCGCGGTCTCTGGCAGCAAGCTGCCGTTCCAGACGCTTCAAGCCGCTGAAGAGTGTTCCCCCGATGCCGAAGCCCCATCATCCGGCGAGAGGGCCTGAACATCGGACCGTTGCGGCGACTGCGGAGGCCTCAATAGGCCCGACCTTGGGTGAACAAGGGGAAGAGGACTGGATTTTGTGCTTTCCCTCACAGTGGGAACCATTGTGGGGGGATGTTTTTATGTTTTATGTTCAATTCTTTTTTAATGTGGTGTCTTACTTTTATTGGTGTGCTGCAAATGGCAACTCAAATTTCACTGCACCAGAAATGGTGTATGCGACAATAAATGTCCTTTGTCCTTGTCACGTGTCCAATCATTGGTAGAAAACATAGCTGCCTGACACAAATGCCATGAAAGAACATTCCATCGCATCAACTATTTTTCCTGGAGGTACAAAAATAGGTGAAAAGGTAAGTTCGTCAGAGGGTGTAAAGGATATAAATAAATCAAGTGAATGGGCAAATGGAGAATAATGTGGGAATACCCATTCAAACAGGAAGGTCATCTTGGAAGGTATGGACAAGGTGGGCTAAATGGGCTTGTTTCCGGCTGTATGACAATGACAAAGCAACCTGCTTGACTTGCACCCTTTCACCACTCTAACCTTCACTCCTTAAACCATGCCTGTAATATCACCTGTTATTTACCCATTGTCTGCTTCATTTTATCTGATAGCATCTCTTAAATCCTGATTACAACCTAGAGGGTCAAGGGAGGTGACAAAAGGGCATGAGTGGAATATAGGCGCCTCTTGCCCAGAGTAGGGGAATCGAGAACCAGAGGGCATAGGTTTAAGGTGAGAGGGGAAACATTTAATAGGAACCTGAGGGGTAATGTTTTCACGCAAGAGGTGGTAGGCGCTTGGAACGAGTTGCCGGAGGAGGTAGTTGAGTGAGGTACTATTGCAACGTTTGAGAAACATTTTGATAGGTGCATGGATAGGAGAGGTTTAGAGGTATATGGGCCAAATGCAAGCAGGTGGGACTAGTGTAGATGGGACATGTTGGCCAGGGTGGGCAAGTTGGGCCAAAGGGCCTGTTTCCACGCTGTATGACTCTGTGGCACATCCACATCTTTAGATTCCTTTTAAATCAGACGCCATCCTGAGTTGGAAATGTATTGATATTCTTTCTTTGTTTCAGGGAAACAGAGAGGATGTGATGGATTTCTTCTCCCAGGCCATCAGGACTGTAAACTCTGATCTCACCGGGGCGTAATTACAGTTGCGTCTTTAAAAAAAAATGTAAATACTGGTTCTGTTCTGTTCTGTTCTGTGCTGTTGTTCTGTTGTTTTGCACAATCCCGCAGGCGTTGCCACTTTCATTTCACTGTACATCTTGTTTGTGTATGTGACAAATGAAGTTGACTTGACTTGTGGTAAATCCTGGAACTCCCCACCTTGTGCTGTTGTGGTCGCCCAGCTACAGGAAGAATGTCCTTAAATTGTAATGGGTACATAAGCGATTCACCAGGATATTGCCTGGGCTTGCAGGCCTGAAGTATAGGGAGAGGTTGGTTAGGCTGGGCCTTTTTACTCTGGAACATAGGAGGCTGATCGGTGACCTTATTGAGGTTCGGTGTGAGCAATACTGGTGGTCACCAGTGTATGGCATTCTGAGGCTGGAAAGGCCAGCATTGGTTTCCACTGCACTGATGCCAATTCACACTGGCTTGCTCCTCCCAACGTCTGATAGTGATTTTTGTTTTGGCAGGCTTTGCATTAATTGATATCCTATTTTGACTCAAGTGGAGTCTTACTTTAAAAAATGCAGCAGCTGAGGTCTAATTTCAAAATCTATTCACTTTTTTGATTAAATTGAATGAAATCTTCATTATAACTATTATTTTACACTTAAAAGAAGACTTGAAACTGCAATGATACCTTAAAATCACACTCTAATACTGAAATCTGTAAATAAGTGATAGGTGAGAAATATTGAGTTTAGTTTATTGTCTCATGTACCGAGTAAAAAGCTTTTGTGGTGTGCTCACCAGTCAGCGGAAAGACAATACATGATTCAACCGAGTCATCCACAGTGTATAGATACACAATAAAGGGAATAATATGAATACGTTTAGTGCAAGATAAAGTTCAGTAAAGCCTGATCAAAGATAGTCGAGGGTTTCCAATGAGGCAGATAGTAGCTCAGGGCTGCTCTCTAGTTGTCGGTAGGATGGTTCAGATGCCTGACAACAGCTGGGAAGAAACTGTCCCTGAATCTAGAGCTGTGCATTTTCACATTTCGATACCTTTTGCCCAAGGGCAATATATGTCCCTTTTTGCACACAGACTGTTTCACTGTAACCGTGTGCATTGAATGATACTAAATGCCATTAATACCTGAAATATTTATAATACGACTCCTGATTACAGTCTGTGTTTAGTTTATATCCACCAATCTAGTGGCAAAACAAATTTCTCGCAGGCCACCCAGGATTTTCAAAACCAAGGGTCAGATGTGGTGCCATGACTGGAGACAAGAATTTCCTGTTAGCAAAGCATGAACAAGGGGGTATCCAGTGAATCTGTGTGGAAAATGAAAGTGACAGAAATACGCTTAAACAGAGGAAACCACACTTGGATTTTATTTATGTTATTAATGCACAGACACCTTTAATGTGGCCTCTTTGGTAAGAGGCTGTTCTCTTAAGTAAAATTCTCACTTTCTCATGAACGGCACTAATTTGCACTTATTTGAACCATTAAAGAAACAAAGCTCAATTTAATCAGCCACTAAATCTATTACCTCGCCTTCTATTGCGCCCATAGGAACGTTGTGACGGGCGGTACGGTGGCGCAGCGGTGGAGTTGCTGCCTTACACACCAGAGACACGTGTTCAACTCTGACTACGGGTGCTGTCTGTACGGAGTTTGAATGTTCTCCCTGTGACCGTGTGGGTTTTCTCCTGGTACTCTGGTTTCCTTCTACACTCCAAAGACGTCCAGGTTTGTAGGTTAATTAGCTTCTGAAAATTGTTAATTGTCCCTAGTGTGCGTAGGATGGTGTTAGTGTGTGGGGATCGCTGGTCGGAGCGGATTTGGTGGGCTAAAGGGCCATGTTTCCATGCTGTATCTCTAAAGTAAACTAAACCATGTATAATGAAGAATTTTTCACATTTTTTTGTTAATTTGGCTAAACAAGAAATTTTAAAATTTTCCTCTTTAAAAAAAAATGGAACCCTCTTGCTTTCCCCTTGGAAGGAGTCTTGAACATGGAAGACACATTGCTGACAAATTTTAAACGAATACCTAGAAATCCAATGATAGAGATTTGAATCATATCCACCTAATGGAGACTAATAATGTTGAGATTAAAGCCGCTGTCTCACTTACGTGTCCTTGGCACGCTAATTACGAAGATAGGAAGGGGAGGAGACAGCAAGGACTAACAAAATTGGGAGAATTCAATGTTCATGCCCCCAGGATGCAGACTCCCCAAGCGGAATATGAGGTGCTGTTCCTCCAATTTCCGGTGGTGCTCGCTCTGGCCATGGAGGAGACCCAGGACAGAGAGGTCGGATACGGAATGGGAGAGGGAGTTGAAGTGCTGAGCCACCGGGAGGTCAGGTTGGTTAATGCGGACCCTTCCTATCTCTCCCTCAGCCTACTGGCTCCTCCTGCTCCTTTTTCCTTTCTTCTCCCCCCCCCCCCCCACCCCACATCAGTCTGGAGAAGGGTTTCAGCCCGAAACGTTGCCTATTTCCTTCGCTCCATAGATGCTGCTGCACCCGATGAATTTCTCCAGCATTTCTGTGTATCTTTGAGTTGAACAGGTACTTTGGATCTGTCTTCACTAAGGAGGACACAAACAAACTTCCTGATATAGTAGTGGTCAGAGGATATGGAGTGACGGAGGAACTTAAGGAAATCCACATTAGGCAGGAAATGGTGTTGGATAGACTGATGGGACTGAAGGCTGATAAATCCCCAGGGCCTGATGGTCTACATCCCAGGGTAACTAAGGAAGTTGCTCTAGAAATCGGTGATGCATTGATGATAATTTTCCAATGTTCTATAGACTCAGGATCGGTTCCTGTGGATTGGAGGGTAGCTAATGTTATCCCACTTTTTAAGAAAGGCGGGAGAGAGAAAACAGGGAATTATAGACCAGTTAGCCTGACATCGGTGGTGGGGAAGATGCTGGAGTCAATTATAAAAGATGAGATAGCTGAACATTTGGATAGCATGGATTTACGAAGGGGAAATCATGCTTGACCAATCTTCTGGAATTTTTTGAAGATGTAACTAGGAAAATGGACAAGGGAGAGCCAGTGGATGTAGTGTACCTGGACTTTCAGAAAGCATTTGATAAGGTCCCACATAGGAGATTAGTGGGTGACATTAGAGCACATGGTATTGGGGGTAGAGTGCTGACATGGATAGAGAAGTTGTTGGCAGACAGGAAACAAAGAGTAGGGATTAACGGGTCCCTTTCAGAATGGCAGGCAGTGACTAGTGGGGTACCGCAAGGCTCGGTGCTGGGACTGCAGCTATTTACAATATACATAAATGATTTGGATGAAGGGATTCAAAGTAACATTAGCAAATTTGCAGATGACACAAAACTGGGTGGCAGTGTGAACTGTGAGGAGGATGCTATGAGAATGCAGGGTGACTTGGACAGGTTGGGGGACAGGTTGGGGGAGCATGGCAGATGAAATTTAATGCGGATAAATTTGAGGTTATCCACTTTGGTAGCAAAAACAGGAAGGCAGATTACTATCTAAATGGCATCAAGTTGGGAAAAGGGGAAGTACAACGGGATCTGGGGGTCCTTGTACATCAGTCTATGAAAGTAAGCATGCAGGTACAGCAGGCAGTGAAGAAAGCGAATGGCATGTTGGCCTTTATAACAAGAGGAATCGAATATAGGAGCAAAGAGGTCCTTGTGCTGTTGTACAGAGCCCTAGTGAGACCACACCTGGAGTATTGTGTGCAGTTTTGGTCCCCTATTTGAGGAAGGACATTCTTGCTATTGAGGGAGTGCAGCGTAGGTTTACAAAGTTAATTCCCGGGATGACGGAACTGTCATATGCTGAGAGAATGGAGCAGCTGGGGTTGTACACTCTGAAGTTTAGAAGGATAAGAGGGGATCTCATTGAAACATAAGATTGTTAAGGGTTTGGACACGCTAGAGGCAGGAAACATGTTCCCGATGTTGGGGGAGTCCGGAACCAGGGGCCACAGTTTAAGAATAAGGAGTAAACCATTTAGAACGGAGACGAGGATACACTTTTTCTCACAGAGAGTGGTGAGTCTGTGGAATTCTCTGCCTCAGAGGGTGGTGGAGGCAGGTTCTCTGGATGCTTTCAAGAGAGAGCTAGATAGGGCTCTTAAAAATAGCAGAGTCAGAGGATATGGGGAGAAGGCACAAATGGGGTACTGATTGGGGATGATCGGCCATGATCACATTGAATGGTGGTGCTGGCTCGAAGGGCCAAATGGCCTACTCCTGCACCTATTGTCTATAGTCTATAAAATGGCAATGTTTTTATCGAGTCATGGAGTGAAAATGGGCCCTTCGGCCCGACTTGTCCACATTGGCCAACATGTCTCAGCTATATAGTCCCACCTACCTGCGTCTGGCCCATATACCTCCAAACCTGTCCAATCCATATACATGTCAAACTGTTTCTTAAACGTTTCGATAGTCCCTGCCTCAACTACCTGCACTTGCAGCTCATTCCATACACCCACCATCCTTTGTGTGAAAAAGTTATCCCTCAGGTTCCTATTAAATCTTTTCCCCTTCACCTTAAACTTATGTCCTCTGGTCCTCAATTTCCCAAGAAGTTGAATCGATTGAGTTTCTCAACCAAGAACAATAAAGACAGGAGAAACAAGGAACTGCAGATGCTGGTTTACAAAGAAAGACAAGGTGCTGGAGTAACTCAGCGGGTCACGCAACATCTCTAGAGAACACGGATAGGTGACGTTTCAGGTTGGGAATCCGAAGAAGGGTCCCGAGAAGGGTCCATGTTCTGCAGGGAAACTGCCCGACACAATAAAGGCAGTATGTGCATGGTAACACCACTAGATGCAGTCCACATTTGGAAATCTATCATCCTAGATCTAAATGCTGCAACTCCTTTCCAAACAACACTGGGGTGTACGTTTACCTGGAGACCTGCTGTGTTTCAGGAAGGTTCTCACACCCACCTTCTCAAGGGCAATAAATGCTGCCATTGCTCAGAACATGAATGTCATAAAGTAAAGACAAAATTGATCCCCATTACTATGCACATAATTTATCATAATTCAATGTACATCTAATTACAATCCATCACTTAGATAGACTCAAAAATAAATTAGTTCATGCACCTATTTATAACAGCTCATGGACATGATGATAAGACTCAAAGAACGTTTGATGCCTGCTCATTTAACAATGATAGGATTTTTACGCAGCTCTGATAAGGTTTTGTTCCTAGAAACAATGGTAGTTCAATTGATTGACTTTAATGATATCACTAACGATTTGATGATCATAGGTCTGTTGGCAAAAGACTCAGAACTCTGAATATTTTACAGATAACCTGATTTTGTTTTTTTGGATTAGATGAAATAATTCCAAGAATCATTTTTCAAAGTCTTATCCTGCTTTGCTGCAATGCTTTCCTGTCCACAATTGTTTCTCAGAGTTTATGAGTGTTCTAATTTGCACCCTTTTTTGCCTTTTTCCCCCAGCGTAGAGGATTCTAAAACTCTGGAGCACAGTCTTAAGCCCCTGTCCCACTGTACGAGGTTATTCAAGAGTTCTCCCGAGATTTCCCCTGATTCGAACTCGGAGAATGTCCGTAGCGGGTCCGTAGGAGTTTGTGGATGTCTCGTAGCGGCTCGTAATGCTAACGGTAGGTATTCGGGGCATCCGGTAACTCGTGACGTTTTTTCATCCCTGCAAAAGAATGTCCACGAGTAAAAAAATACTCGTGATGAAAAAAATGGTTACTTTTTATACCTACCGTTAGCATTACGGGCCGCTACGAGACATCCACAAACTCCTACGGACCCGCTACAGACATTCACCGAGTTCGAATCGGGGGAAAACTCGGGAGAACTCTTGAATTACCTCATACAGTGGGACAGGGGCTTTATGCCGAGAGATAAGAGATTTAAGAATGAATGAACAAATGCTTTACTGTCACATGTAACAAGTCACAGTGAAGTTCTTTGCTTGCTTACCCACGGTATGCAAATTACCCACTGTATGCAAATTACCCACGGTATGCAAATGGTCATCACATAAGGGCACTGACAAAGTTACATCATACACAGTATCTGCGCCAGGTCCCCCTTTGTTCTCTCCACCCCCCCCCCCCCCCTCCTCATGGCTGTCACCCCTTGCCGGGTCCCCATTGTTCATTGTTCTTCCCCCTCCCTCTTGGCAGTCCCCCCATGCCGGGCCCTTCTTTGTTCCTTCTCTCAGCAGCAGCGTCCACACTCCACGTGGTCCGTCCTCATCCGTCGGTCAGCGCCATCACCCACCACCGCACCGACGTCCCTGCTAATGCTGCCGGGTCCTCTCCGGTCTCCTCCTCTCCAACCTCGGCTGCGGGCTCTGCCAACCCAGGCTCCGTCAGCCGCAGGCTTCGACCCGTGGCGGCTCCGGCCTCACTGACTCCGACTCCAACTGAAGAGGGACCTTAGGCAACATTTTCAATGAGATTGTAATCTGTATTTGGAGCTAGTTGCCAGAAGAAGCTATAAAAGCAGATATAATTTACTTTTAAAAGACATTGGACAGATATACGGACAGGGAAAGTTTGGAGAGCTACGGGCTAAATGCAGGCAAATGGGACTTGTTCAATATGCCAACAACACGGCATGAACAAGGTGGGCCGAAGGGCCTGTTTCTGAGCTGCACTGCTCTATGATAAACATTGTTTCCTGGCCTATTGGCATATGTTTGCAATACTCCAAATGGATTCCTCTCTCCCTTTCTATAGTGCACTTTAAATATGTCACTGCATACAGTTCACTGGATTTTGCCAGTCAGTCTTCCTCCTGAGGCCATCTTAGGTTTGAAGCAGATTTAGTGGTTTTTGTTACAAGCTGAAACATAATGGTTGCAGAATTATTCCCAGGGCCTTACACAGTAATGTGTGACCACACCCTTTTTAGAACTTGGTTACCATAAACCATAAATATCTAACGGATCCTTAAGGTGATTTATGAGCGGCAATGCTACTCAGTGGAACACAAAGCCACCCTTGTAAGAAACTGAAAGTGTTACATGGCATGAATTGAAGTTGAGTTTATTTTCTTCAAAGTTTTGTGACCACATTTGGCAAGAGAAAGGGAAATGGAAAATATTTCCAATTAAACCCTTTGTGTCTCTGAACGACTTGGCTCAGAATGCTGTTCTGCTTCTCATGTTGGAGAGATCAGTTTGGATTCCACAATATATCAGAGCTAAGAGGGTAGTAATTCCTTTACACATCTCGGGCAGCTGGTAGAGCTGCTGCCCCACAGCGCCAGAGACCTGGGTTCGATCCTCCCGTGCTATCTGTGTGGAGTTTGCAAGTTCTCTGTGTGATCACATGGGATTCCGCAGTGTGCTTCGGTTTCCTCCCACATTCGAAAGATATGCGGGGTTGTAGGTTAATTGGCCTCTGTGAATCGCCTCACGTGTGCAAGGGTGGCATAACACAGGACTAGTGCGAACGGGTGACAGGTAGTCGGCTTGGACTCGTGCCAAAAAGTGGAGTGGATGACGAAGTGGGATAAACTTAAAACTAGTGTGAACACACGATCGATGGTCGGCAGGGACTAAACTAAACTACTGTACATACTTGGGTTGCAGAATGATGCAGTTAGGTGGAGGAGTCTAATGGGGAATGGTTTTCTTACACAGCAAGCAGTTAGGGTCATTGACATTGGGAGGTTGTGGAGGCTGATTTAATAAAGGATCAGAATAAGTACCTGAAATGCAGAAATTGATCACATTTATCTTGTGTACAATTGGCACAGACTTGATGGGCTGAATGGCCTCTTCCCACGCAATGATTCTGATTTCCTGTTTTTCTTTCCTGGTCTCAACTAGAATTTGTGAATCTGGAAAAGGCTTACTTGTTTACATACTCATCCATGGATAGATCATTCCATCTGAAGTCCTTCTACAACTCTCTTCTTGCAATTAAATCAGTGGCAATCTAAATCCTCGTACACCTTCCCCTTAAAACCATTCACTGTATATTTTTCTGCTGTATTCTCTTTCTAAACGGTCGAAGGGTTAGACACATGTGTACCGTCACATAGGTTTGAGAATCTATGATAATGAGTGTTATTACTGCCAATCAATCAATCAATCAATCAATCAATCAGATTTATTCATCACATACACAATAAAGTGCAGTGAAATTAATTTTACCAGCAACGGTACAATCAAAAAAGAACACACAACACACAATAAAAATTTAACACAAACATCCACCACAGCATTCTTCACTGTGGTGGAAGGCACAAAGTACCCCAGCCCTCCTCCGTGGTCGGGGCCATGAACCTCCGCAGTCGCCACTGCGGGCGGCCAGATTTACAGGCCCTCTCGTCGAGACGGTAAGTCCCGAATCGGCGCTTCCCTACCGGAGACCGCGGCTTCAGGATGTTGTAGGCTGCAGGCCGGTGGTAATGGTCTGAATGGTAAGTCCACTCCGCACCCGCGGCTAGAAGCTTCGCAGACCGCGGCTTCAGGCTGTAACAGTCCACGGGCCAGCGATCGGAGCACTCCCTTCTGGCGTCCCCCGGCAAGGGCTCGCCAGCTCCGCGATGAAAAGTCCACGCTGCGCCCGCTGCTGAAACTCCTGGCCCGACTCTGGGAAACGCCGCACCAATCCATGGTGTTAGTCCGCGAGGGAGGCGACATGGAAAAAGTCGCCTCTCCGTGGAGGAGGCGACCGAAAGCGGTTCCCCCCTTCACCACCCCTTACCCCCCCCCCCCCACCCTCACCACCCCCCACACAAGACATGCCAAGAGACATTAAAACACACGTTTAGACACACTAAAAAGGATGACATTAGACTGCATCAACTGAATTTGTGAATTTATTTTGAGAATAGTGTCAACCAACTAATCCGCTATACGAATTGTCAAATTACTCAGCCAGGTCAGAAACTCAGCCACCAACGAGTTTCAGAAGTGATTATCAATAAACCATTGGGGAAGCATGATGCATCTCCACACAGCGGTAGAGTTGCTGCCTTACAGCCGGAGACCCGGGTGCTGTCTATACAGAGTTAGTACGTTCTCTCCGTGACATGCGTGGGTTTTCTTTGAGATCTTCAGTCTCCTCCCACACTCCAAAGACGTACAGGTGTGTGGGTTGATTGGCTTGATAAATAAAAAAAATTGTTCCTTGTGTATGAAGGATAGTATTAATATGCAGGGATCGCTGGCCGTCACAGACCCGGTGGGTCGAAGGGCCTGTTTCCACCCTGTATCTCTGAAATTAAAACTAAACATATTTGAATTTCCGATCCATTGACCATTGAACTTCACAGCAGACAGCATACTGACTGGTTACATCACAACCTGGTTTGGTAACTCAAACATCTAAGAATGAGGGATATTACAGAGAGTGATAGATGCTGCCCGGTCCTCAGAGGTACTGACCTCCCCATCATCGAAGGGATTCATAAGAGACAGTGCACTGCCTCAAAAATGTTCAAGAACGGCCTCTTCCCAATAGCCATCAGGCTCTTGAACATTACACCACACAAACCTCAACAACTATGAATGTCTATAGTCTATCTTTGGTTGTACTAAGGATTTAAGGTTTTTTGTACTAGTATCACAGTTATTAGTTTATTGAATTTTAAAAATGTGTGGTATATTTTCTGTGTGCATTGCATCTGTTAAGTTGCTGCAAGTAAGAATTTCATTGTTCAATCATCAATGGTGCTTTATTGTCACATGTAGAAATGCACAGTGGAATTCTCTTCTTGCATACAGTTCAGTAGAGTATTGCCATACCTAAGCATAATCCCCAATCAGCGAAGTGTACAAAATAAAGTCCATTGCAACCACATGCAAGAATT
This sequence comes from Amblyraja radiata, assembly GCF_010909765.2. Lineage (NCBI taxonomy): Eukaryota > Metazoa > Chordata > Chondrichthyes > Rajiformes > Rajidae > Amblyraja > Amblyraja radiata. Next base: position 22,126,029 of record NC_045971.1, read on the forward strand.
GTCAAGTTTTGGCCCCATTTCCAAAGTCCAGTCCGGTCCATGCACTCGGTCTTCTGGAGCAGCGTCTGACCTAGGCGAGCCCCAGGCTGCTGTAGGGCCTCCAGCTGTCACCTTCATGTTGGCACATATAACAATTAAACACTCTTGACTCTCTTGTCTTTCGGTAGTGAATAGTCTCTGACAATGGCTCACAATGCATCTGTGCTGGCAAGGAAAGGAAAGTTCTCTGTCTTCCCTCCCCCTTCCCCCCCCTTTGGCCAACACCTCCCACCGCCACCATGATCTGCAGTATTTCTAAACGGTCAAAGGGTTAGACACATGTGCACCTTTACTCACTGCACTCTGTTAGGGATTGGATGCCTGTGCTATTTGGACCACCAGTACTGTGCAGAGGGAAAACAAACTGCTTGAGTAAAAACACAGTTGTACAAACTGTCTCTGAATCCTCCAGCCAGATTGGTTTAGAAAACCTATACATTTTTGCCACTGACCTCAATCCACAATCTAGCTTTGATGTAAAAAGACAAAACCTTGGGCATTTACAAAGTGAGTTTTAAAAGTCCCAAAATAGGTTTAATCTGCTCAATGTTAAAGCAATATTTAATATATTAGAGCAATATTGTAAATAGAGCAATATTTATACTTTCCAAATTGTATTTATATAGGACCAGAAAGGATTATTATATAGTTTCTAAAACAGGGGTCAGCATGGTAATATCCATTTAAGGCCACAGTGGTTCATAGAAAATGACTTCTGTTGTCATCCTGATTGATTGATTGAAGGAACCAGGCCTTTTAGCCCACTGAGTCCACGCCGACCATCGATCACTCATTCAGACTTGCCCTATGTTACCCCACTTTTGTATCCACTCCCTACACGCTAGAGGCAATTAACAGAGGCCTTTAACCACACTTCTTTGGGACGTGGGAGGAAACCAGATCATCCGGAGGAAACCCACGTGGTCACTGGAAGAACGTGCAAACTCCACACAGACAGCACATCAGGTCAGGATTGAACCCGGGTTTCTGGTGCTGTGAAGCATCAGCTCTACCAGCTGCACCACTGTGCCATCCCTTCAAACTCCAAGTTGGTAGTAGAATCTGATAGAAACAACGCACAGCATTTTGTTCTTTAATAGTTGGAAAAATGTTATTATTTTTTTCAGAATATGGAGGGAATGGTGTGATGTGCCCAATGAACCAAAGATCATTGATTCTCAATGCCTCAGTATACCTGTAGCCATTGACCAGCCTCATTGTAACAGGCTAGTGGAGGTTCTGTTTACATAAGACAAAGTTAAATGATCCGAACCTACGACCATTCCTTACCCCCCTCCCCCCACTGATGCTGCTTGACTCAACAATGTTTGATAGTCAACATAGTTTTGTACATTGGAGATCATGTCTTACAAATTTTATTGAGTGCTTTGAAGATGCAACCAAGCAGCAGGTTGATGAGGGCAAGGCCGTGGCCATTATCTATATGGACTTTGTATGGAAGGTTAGCTCGCATGGGATTCAGGGAGACCTAGCCGACTGAATGGAGGATTGGTTTCATGGAAGGAAGTGGAGGATGATGGTGGAGGGGTATTTTTCGGACTGGAAGTCTGCGACGAGTGGTGTGCCTCAGGGATCGATGCTGGGACCATTGCTGTTTGTGGTTTATATCAATGATACCAAGGCAGGATTAGTAAGTTTGTGGAGGTCACTAAAATAGGTGGTAACGTAGGCATGTGAAGATGGTTAGAGCAGGATCTTGATCAGTTGGGCAAGTGAGCTAAGGAATTGCTAATGGACTTAAGTGTGAGGTGTTGCAGTTTGGGAAGTCAAATTAGGGCAGGACATTCACAGTGAATGGTGGGTCTCTGAGGAGTGTTGTAGAGATGACAGATGGCACAATGGGCTAAGTGTTCGGCTGGCGACCGGAAGGTAGCCGGTTCGAATCCCGCTTGGAGTGCATACTGTCGTTGTGTCCTTGGGCAAGACACTTCACCCACCTTTGCCTGTGTGTGATGTGTGTGAGTGATTGGTGGTGGTCGGAGGGGCCGTAGGCGCAGATTAGCAGCCACGCTTCCGTCAGTCTGCCCCAGGGCAGCTGTGGCTACAGAAGTAGCTCACCACCACCGAGTGTGACTGAGGAATGTATGAATAATGCGATGTAAAGCGCCTTGAGTATTCTAGAAAGGCGCTATATAAATCCCATCCATTATTATTATTAGAGTGAACCAGGAGTACAGGTGCATAGTTCATTGAGGGTGGCATCATAGGTAGATAAGGTGGTCAAGAACGTTTTTGATATATTGACCATCATCAGTCTGATATTGAATATACTGTAGAAGTTGTGACGTAATGTTACAGATGTACAAAAGGCTGATGGGGCCACATTTAGACTGTTGTGTTCAGCTTTGGACACACTGCCAGACGAAGAATGTTATTATGTACAGAGAAAGAGTACGAAGAAAATGTACAGGGATGTTGTCAGGACTCAAGGGCCTGAACTACAGGGAAAGGTTGGACGGGCTAGGATTTTATTCTTTGCAATGCTGGAGACTGAGGGGTAAAGGTGTATAAAATCATAAAGGGGAAAGGTTAAGAGGAATGCACAAATATGTGCAAAATCGTGAGAGGAATAGATTGTGGAGACGCAAAGAGTCTCTTGCCCAGAGTCGGGAAATCAGGAACCAGAAGACATTGGTTTAAGGTGAGAGGGGAAAGATTTAACAGGAATCCGATAGGTAACATTTTCACTCAGAGGGTAGTGGGTATCTGCAAAGAGCTGCCAGAGGAGGTAGTTCAGGCAGGTACTATAACAGCATTTAAAAGATACTTGTGTAGGAAAAGTTTGGAGAGACATGGGCCAAACACAGGCAAAATATGACTAGCTTAGATGGGGCATCTTGGTTGATTTGGATGAGTTGGGCCAAAGGGCCTGTTGTATGACTCTGATTACTCTATGGCGCTGAAGAGCAGAGATATATCTGCAATTTATTTTTTCTTATCATTAGTTTCTTTCTGTTTTGAGAAGCATTACTCTCAGTTTATAAATTCTGTAAATTACATGTGTGGCTACAGGACTATCTCAGAAAATGCATCCTGCCGCATGCTGGAGAGGACATGCAACGAACAGCAAAATCCCACTGTAAAACCAGGTAGTCTCCAGCAGGGTACACAAAATTGCTGGAGGAACTCAGCGGGTGCAGCAGCATCTATGGAGCGAAGGAAATAGGCGACGTTTCGGGCCGAAACCCTCCAGCAGGGGTCAGGCTTTTCCAAAAAATACCCGTGTGTAGAAATTCTCTTCAAATTGCACAGGGACCATTGTTGGCTCTAGCGGCAAGGCAGTGGAGGTGACGTTTTCTAAAGGACGTGGCATGCAATGCATTGTTATTATGAGAAATCTCTGGTCTTCTCTGGATACTTGCGCACAGACTGCCTGTTGGAAGCAAAGTTATGAAAGAAACAAAGTCATTTGTGAGGAAAAAAAAGACTCAAAGTGCAGGAGTAACTCAGCGGGGTCAGGCAGCACCTCTGGAGAACGTGGTTAGGTGATGTTTTGGTTCGGGACCCTTCTCCAGACTGACAAACCTGTGAAATCTTGTCATAATGGGAGCTCCTAAAGCGGGAATTGTCACCCGCATCCCTGTGACAGTCACGGGACATAGTGCCCTTGGAGATGGGCACTTGGGCCAGAAATACTGGTGGGCTGCATCCCCAGCAATAAAGAGCTCAATGACTTAACCAACACAGACCACTAACCTAGGGCAGCACAGTGGCTCTGCAGTAGAGTTGCTGTCTTACAGCGCCAGAGGCTCTGATTCCATCCTAACTATGGGTGCTGTCTGTACAGAGTTTGCACATTCTCCCTGTGACCGCGTGGGTTTTCTCCGGGTGCTCCGTTTTCCCACCACATTCTGATGACATGCAGGTTTGTAGGTTAATTGGTGTCTGTAAATTATCCCTAGTGTGTGGGATAGAACTAGTGCTAGTGATGGTTGGTTGATGCAAAGCTAGGTGGGCCAAAGGGCCTGTTTCCACTCTGTATCCCTCATCTAAACTAAACAAACCTGCTGGTAAAGTCAAGGCTGGTGCCGCTGGTAAAGCTACGCTTTCACATACTGATGGCAATCATGAGTTGCACTCTCATTAGCAACCCAACAGTGAGCTTCCACATATATGTGGGATATGTTCGTGACCCCCTGTGATAGAAGCTGCCAAAGGATGCTCTGCAGTTCGAGAATGAGACTGAAGATTGGCATTCAGATTAGATTCTGTCACAGAGGATGTGAAATCATCAATGCTAAAATAATATAATTTCCAGTCCTAAATGGTTGGAAGCTTCTGGGCTCTTTTAAACCCTCTCTCTCTCTCTGTGTGTCTTGTTCGGTTTGTTTTGTTAACCTCAATGGTTGAGATGTAACACAGCTTAGCAAGGTGATGGCAAACTAACTTCTTAACTTTATTTGTTTCCCTGCAAGCCGTCATTTACCAAGTGCTGTGTCCACTATGCTCGGTCAGAAGTGGAGCTCTATGCACTGAGGAAACACCTCAGGGTTTTGATGTCAGACCCCGTGTTTACGATGCAATTAAGTGGGATTGTAGAACGGTGAATATTCTCAGGATGTGGCCGTGCATGTAGTTGAAAGCACGAGCATGCAAATCCTAATTAGGGAATAATGAGGGGTGATGATGTTGTACAACTTGTTAGCAGCCTTTATGCTGGGTTGTTTTCTGAAACCTGATCTCAGGCTCCCCTTCTGCTGGGGGATATTGTGTGCGGTGTGCCATCAGATACACTTTATTAAAAAAAAAAGAAGAAAATTGGAATAAGGAGGATCTGGCAGATTCCATTTTCCACCAGAAATGTGAACTTGAATTGACACAGATGCTGGGCTGGATCCTTGTTCTCAGAGACTTTGTTTGACGTGGCAATTTCAAAGCTGTTTCACTGAAATCTATCAGTCTGTGCGTCTGTGAGCAAAACCATACCGAGGAAGGGATGTGTGCAGGAATTCAGATCTGCTGGTCTTCGGAGCTAACACATGTGCATACCTTAATGTTAAGGAGAATCATGTGCACACATGCCCATACTCACACTTTGCCCCTGCTTTCCACTCTTCTGTGTACACTCTTTACAGTAGCCATATACTGTACTGAAGCCTCCTGAGGTGGGAAGGGGTGAAGGGGTTGAGCAGAGATACAGGCTCCCAATAATCACCTAAAATGGACATTAGAAGCATACGCACATTTTGCCCACGTAATATAGAGTTCCTCAAATTAAAATCCTGGAGACACAAGGAACTCCAGATGCTGAAATATTGATCAAAATAGCGCTGTAAGAACTCAGCAGGTCAGGCAGCAACTGTGGAGGGAAATGGACAGATGACATTTCAGGTCGGGGCCCTTCTTCAAACTAGAATGTCATCTATCCACTTCCCTCCTCAGATTCTAAAATCTTCATTGCTTCATGTACAGAGTGTCAGTGAATCTGGGAAATGGTCCAGTGGTCCAAAGTACAAACAAATATAAGGTCCATAATTTGCGTGGTACTTTCAATTCAGTTTAGTATATTGTCGTGTGTACCGACCGAGGTACAGTGAAAAGCTTTTGTTGCGTGCTCTCCAGTCAGCAGAAAGAAAATACATGATTACCATCGAGCTATTTACAGTGTATAGATACATGATAAGGGAATAATGATTAGTGCAGGGTAAAGCCAGCAAAGTCCGATCAAGGATAGTCCGAGGGTCACAAAAGAGGTAGATAGTAGTTCAGTACCGTTCTGTGGTTGAGGTACTGAACTACTATCTCCCACTTTGGTGACCCTTGGATTATCCTTGATCAGACTTTGTGTTTCAGAAGGAACTGCAGATGCTGGGAAATCGAAGGTGGATAAAAATGCTGGAGAAACTCAGCAGATGAGGCAGCATCTATGGAGCGAATGAAATAGGCAACGTTTCGGGCCGAAACCCTTCTTCAGACTGGAATGTTGCCTGTTCCCTTCGCTCCATAGATGCTACCTCACCCGCTGAGTTTCTCCAGCATTTTTGCCTACCTTGATCAGACTTTGCTGGCTTTACCTTGCACTAAATGTTACTCCATTGTTATGTACTTTCCACAAAGTGTTAAAGGCCGTTCCTATGATTGAATCCTGAGGTAACTTGAATCTGACAGCATAAATGAGGATAAACACTAAGATAGGCAGAGGTTTCTACTTTCAACTGTTTCTTCAGAATTCTTCTACAAAATACTGTCACACTCAATTACTGCACTGTCATTAACACTTCCAATTCATCCCATTTTAAAACAATACCTTTTACCCAGCCCTCGCTGTCAGAAAATATGGTCATATTAAATAGGAATGGGCCCATTTGCAAATTCAAAACCATTTAGTTTAAAGTTACCAAAATTTTCCGCTCACAATCTGGAATAGCCTTCAAAGAAGTTCCACGTACAATAAAATTCTTAAAGGCACAGAGCATATTTAATTATTTTATTTTATTTTACAGTTCTTGGGAAACAATTTTAGTATAGCTTTGTCGTAACCTTTTATGAGTGTGTTCATCTGATCATAAAATTTGCTTCAGTTAGACTAGATTTACCCATGCCATTAGGACCTTGATTATCTTCTAATTCATTAAATGATTATTTGTAAGTTAAGCATTTAATGGGTTTTGGGAAGGTCTAAAAGAAAGTTGAGATATAAAGGAGAGATTCACCCAATACAAACATAGGAGCAAGTTGTAGATCTGTAGAATTTGAAAAGCTGGAATTAATTACAAAATTGTATTTAATCCTATGGTTCCGGCCACGTCCCACCCATTGCCATTTGGTGCTTTCTGTCTACACATTGCAAGTTAATTGCTTCTGTCTCGCGCAGTACATCGTCTAAGATTTATGCCTTTACCTTGAAGGTGGGAACCACTATTGAGAAGGTTTCATTGAATTTCACTGTGATATTGCCTTGTTTTAGATTACGGATGATACCTGCACATTATCAGCATCTGCTTGAGGCATTGCTGCAAGTAAACGACATCTACCATCATGGAACCCCACCATCACAGCCATGCCCTCTTCTCACTGTCACCATCAGAGAGGAGGCACAGAAGCCTGAAGTCCTACACCAGCAGGAACAGTTATGTTCCTACAGCTAACAGGTTCTTGAATCAATCTACATAACTCTAGGATAGACATAAAATGCTAGAGTCGGCGGGCTAGGCAGCATCTCTGGAGAAAAGGAACTGGGGGCGATTCAGGTCAAAACCCTTCTTCAGACTCGTTGCATACGGTTACATAACCCTACTCCTATCACCAAAATACCACAGACCACCTCTTGCACTTCTATGGACTTTTTCTTTTCTAATTATGTTTTGGCACAAATGTCTTATTTATTTTATACAGTCCTTCCTTTTTCAATGTTTAAGTTAATTCACGTACAATTTATATAGAACCTGTTTTCTTGGGTGCCTGTGAAGCTGCTGTAAGCAAGATCTGCCTTTGTACTCATCACTATAGTCATGTACGTGACAATAAACTTGAAGGGACGAGCTTCAGAAATCTGGTCTCAGTATGCCTTTTGAATAAAGCTTGCATTATTTTTATGATAATAATTCTCCAGATATAGGAATGGTTTTATGTATGGTGCTATAACAACATTTAAATGAGATTTGGACAGGTATATGGATAGGAAAGGTTTAGAGATATATAGGTAAAATGCAGGCTGGTGGGAAGAGTGTTGAAGGAACATCTTGGTTGACATGGGCAAGTTGGGCGGAAGGAGCTGTTTCCATACAGCCTGGCTGTAAGACTCTATGACTCTATGAATGTTATATGCTACATCAAAAGGAAATCAAATTTAGAGTTTGTGGGTAGCTGCCCTTTCATCTATCTTTACTCGGCAGAAATAGACACACAATGCGGGAGTAACTCAACAGGTCAGGAAGCATCCCTGGGGAAAATGGATAGCAACATTTTTCAACCCAAAACATTCTGGTCACGATCCTTCTTCAGATTTAGAGGAATATGGGCCAAACACAGGCAGGTGGGACTAGTGTAGATGTGAAATATTGGTCAGTGTGGGCAAGTTGGGCTGAAGGGCCTGTTTCCACACTGTATGACTATGACTCTTGGTTTAACTATATGGGTAGTTAAACCACTTCAGTAAAAGATCGGTAACTAATTTCCATTGTATGTATCTGGTAAATGGCACTGATCAGTTCTAACATTGATTACTAGTTCCAAGCTTACTAACTATGTGTAGGAAGGAACTGCAGATGCTGGTTTCCACCAAAGATAGACACGAAATGCCAGAGTAACTCAGCGGGACAGGCAACATCTCTGGGGAGAAGGAATGGGTGACATTTTGGCTTGAGAACCTTCTTCAGACTGAGAGTCAGGGGAGAGGGAGACTAAAGATATAGAAGGGTAGGTGTGTAAACAACAGATCCAAGCAGATGATGATCAAGAAATAAACCATTCTACATTTCCTTGAGCATCGTCTGCTTTGATTGATCTGACGTATTCTCACCTTACCCTTGCATACCTCTAGTCTCCGTCTCCAGACTGAAAAAGGGTCTCGACCCAAAACTTCACCCATTCCTTCTCTCCAGAGATGCTGTCTGTCCCGCTCGTTACCAAGTAGCTGGATATAGATTCAATCGTATCCTTCAAAGAGAAATGGAAAACTAATTCCAAAACCAAGGGAGGGATATGGGATTTGGGGAATGAACAGGATACTGAAAGTGACTGAGTGTTCTTCAATAGATCCAGAGGTAACATGCTGGGCTGAATGGCCTGTGCTGTACTATTGTGAGTCTGCTTGTGTATGAAACAAGTATATACCTAACATCTAATATGATAGGTTATGGTTGGTTATGACCAAGATCGCTGAAGGTTCAGCAGCTTTTTAAAGCAGAGGCTGGTTAGTGTAGTTTTACAATTACGTTTCTTTGTTGTTCATAATAGTTTCTTTAAATGCCAGAGCCTGGAATTTCTGCAGGGAGTCATCCAATGGGATCAGAGGCACCATTAGGGAAACCTTAGTAAAAGTTGAAAAAAGAATCCCCTATAGGATCCCTTTTGAACTTTCATGAAGTTTGTAATATGAGATCAGGAGACTTGGCAAAGCTCTCCTTGCAGGCTCTGTAACAATCTACATCGAACCTAGGGAGGCTATTTGGGGAGACTTTATTCCCCTTTGCTTTTGACGAATAAAACACTTAAACTGAGAGTGAGATAAAATATATCTGCAGAACTGAAAAGCTTAGGAATGGAATTTTTTTTGGGTTTCAGCTGTAGCAGAAGTTTGACGGGAACTGTGATTTACAGCTCAGAAAATGTGATCACAGATGTGTCACGGAATTCCACAGCAAGTATTTGCATTCGTGGCGTTGAGATTAACCCCCTCAATCCCCTGCTCTATGAACAGCAGCATTGCCGTAATTTCCACCATTGTCTCACAATTTAGTTTAGTTTAGTTTAGAGATACAGCGCATGACCAGGCCCTTCTGCCCACCGAGTCCGTGCCGACCAGCGATCCCCGCACACTGACGCTATCCTACACACACTAGGAACAATTTACCATTTTACCGAAGTCAATTAACCCACAAACCTGTACGTCTTTGGAGTGTGGGAGGAAACCGGAGCACCCAGAGAAAACCCACGCAGGTCACAGGGAGAACGTGCAAACTCCATACAGACAGCACCCGTTGTCAGGATCGATCCCGGGTCTCTGGCGCTGTAAGACAGCAAGTCTACCGCTGTGCCACCGTGCTGCCCCTCTTCTTGTTGACTTCTTTCACAGGTTTCTATAAAAAGATCATAGCTTTAAGTTTAGTTTAGTTTAGAGAAGCTGCCTGGAAACCAGCCATTCGGCCCTCTGAGTCTATGCCGACCAGCAATCACCCCTACACTAGTTCTAACCCACGCGCTAGGGATAATTTACAGAAGCCAATTAACCTACAAACCAGCACATCTTTGGAATGTGGGAGGAAACCGGAGCACCCGGAGGAGTCCTATGCGGTCACCGGGAGAATGTGAAAACTCCATACAGGCTCCACCCAGGGTCAGGATCGAACCTGGGACTCTGGCGCTGTAAGGCAGCAGCTCTACCACTGTGCCACCCTTTTAAGGGGCAAAATTTAAAGGAGATGTGCGGGGCAGTTTTTTCTATACAGGGAGTGGTGGGTGCCTGGAACATGCTGCCAGGGATGGTGGGGGAGGCAGATGCAATAATGGGAATTGGATAGGCACGTGGATATGCAGGGAATGGAGGTATGTGGATCACATGCAGGCAGAGGAGATTAGTTTAGCCCAGCATCAAGTTCAGCATGGACATTGTGGACTGAAGGGCCTGTTGCCATGCTGTACAGTTCTATGTTATTCTAGGTGGGCTGGGGTACAAACAATGCACAAATTGCAATACCCATCCGTTTTATTTCTTCTCTCATGGGATGTGGTGTTGCTGACACGGACTTGTCCATGAGGAGGCAGCGGTGAGGCAGCAGTTTGAACAGCTGTACTTCCTGAGATGGAGATGTTTTTACAGTGCCTGTTGATAAGGAATCAATGCAGTTTTGCACAATTTGCAAACCCATTGTGTGAGGCTGGGGTGAGAGGAGGTGGTTAAACTTTACTGACACCCCTCTGGATTTGCCGCCACATTCTGGCCATAATGTCTGCAGTGTCTATAGTCTGCATTGATTGATCGAAGGATCCAGCGCTGAAACAGGCCCTTTGGCCCCCTGAGTCCATGCTGACCATCAATCACCCATTCACACTAGTTCTATGTTATCCCACTTCTGCATCCACTCCCTTCACACGAGGGGTAATTTACAGAGGCCAATTAAGCTACAAACCTGCATGTTCTTGGGGCTCGGAAGGAAACCAGAGCACCCGGAGAAAACCCACACGATCACAGGGAGAACGTACAAACTCCACATAAGATGGAAGCCGGGCCCCTAGCGCTGTAAGACAGCAACTCAACCACTGCGCCACTATGCCACCCCGGGACGGCACCCGCGGTCAGGATCCAACTAGTGTCTCAGTATTATTAACCCTGTCCCTCTCACTCCAGATGATACATGTCCTGCTGGAATTTTCCTACTAGAATTTTCAGGCAATATTTTTTCACTGAAGAACATTTTGAAAATCTGCAAGAGTCAAAATCACGTTGGTGAGACTAGCTTCTTATTTCCAGATAAGTGGATCAGCAGAATTTAAGTTTTCTGACAGTTGCGATGTGACCTGAACATGTATCACTAGATCTATAGTCTGCTGAATTATTAGGGCAGTAATGCCCACTAACGAAAATCAAAAGCATGTTTGAATCTGAAATGCTGAGATGCACGCTGACCAAGTGGTAATAAAGGCAGAAATTTAGTTGAAGCAAAAAAAAAACTGCGGCTGCAAGAAATCTGAAATCTGATAAATCCCCAGGGCCTGATGGTCTGCATCACAGGGTACTTAAGGAAGTGGCTCTAGAAATCGTGTTTGCATTGGTGATAATTTTCCAATGTTCTATTGACTCAGGATCAGTTCCTGTGGATTGGAGGGTAGCTAATATTATCCCACTTGTTAGCCTGACATCGGTGGTGGGGAAGATGCTGGAGTCAATTATAAAAGATGAGATAGCCGAACATTTGGTTAGCAGTAACAGGATCGGTCCGAGTCAGCATGGATTTACGAAGGGGAAATCATGCTTGACTAATCTTCTGGAATTTTTTGAAGATGTAACTAGGAAATTGGACAAGGGAGAGCCAGTGGATGTAATGTACCTGGACTTTCAGAAAGCATTTGATAAGGTTCTACATAGGAGTTTAGTGGGCAAAGTTAGGGCACATGGTATTGGGGGTAGAGTGCTGACATGGATAGAGAAGTGGTTGGCAGACAGGAAACAAAGAGTAGGGATTAACGGGTCCCTTTCAGAATGGCAGGCAGTGACTAGTGGGGTCCCGCAAGGCTCGGAGCTGGGACCGCAGCTATTTACAATATACATCAATGATTTGGATGAAGGGATTCAAAGTAACATTAGCAAATTTGCAGATGACACAATGCTGGGTGGCAGTGTGAACTGTGAGGAGGATGCTATGAGAGTGCAGGGTGACTTGGACAGTTTGGGGGAGTGGGCAGATGCATGGCAGATGAAGTTTAATGCGGATAAATGTGAGGTTATCCACTTTGGTAGCAAAAACAGGAAGGCAGATTACTATCTAAATGGCGTCAAGTTGGGAAAAGAGGAAGTACAACGGGATCTGGGGGTCCTTGTACATCAGTCTATGAAAGTAAGCATGCAGGTACAGCAGGCAGTGAAGAAAGCGAATGGCATGTTGGCCTTTATAACAAGAGGATATAGGAGCAAAGAGGTCCTTGTGCAGTTGTACAGGGCCCTAGTGAGACCACACCTGGAGGATTGTGTGCAGTTTTGGTCCCCTAATTTGAGGAAGGACATTCTTGCTATTGAGGGAGTGCAGCATAGGTTTACAAGGTTAATACCCGGGATGGCGGGACTGTCATATGCTGAGAGAATGGAGCAGCTGGGCTTGTGCACTCTGGAGTTTAGAAGGATGAGAGAAGATCTCATTGAAACATATAAGATTGTTAAGGGTTTGGACACACTAGAGGCAGGAAACATGTTCCCGTTGTTGGGGGAGTCCAGAACCAGGGGCCACAGTTTAAGAGGTCAGAATCGGGGTGGGATGGAGAATTAAAGTGGGCAGCAACAGGAGGCTCAGGAACACGGCTGAGAAGGTTTGATGGGATTAATAGGGTTAATTCGTCATGCTGAGGGACTTCTATCATCCTTTAACCAGTCAGGCAAGAATGTGAACAGTAGCATAACCATTCCGCCACTGTTGCCATAAGATCTCATGTTACCTTTAGACTTTCATTGCCTTGCATAACTGTAAGAAATTAATGGTAATTTTTTTCATGCCTCATCATTAACTTTACAAAGCTGGACCTGTATGAAAACAATTATGCAACGGGTTCACTGATCCGTAGGCTGAAAAGTTAATTTACTTCTCAACTCACTTAGTGTGTATTGGTGACATTCCTGTTCGATTTTAAAATACATCTTCGGCATATGAACACTTCATTGATGAAATCCATTTCAAATGGTGAAGCGGGTCTGTGAAGAGGTAGTGCACCTCTGGACTGCACACCTCAACGAGCCCAATTAAAGCTTATATTCCAATACATTTCTCTGCAATATTTGGCCAGTGGTTCTAGATTTTATATTTGTCTTGATTGCGATAACATATTTTTACAATGTAAATAGATTTTCAAAATTGACCGTTCAGGTAAAGAGGAGGCGTGACGAGGAATTGGAGTGACAAGATTGGGAACTAATGAGGTAGAATTGTGAGCCACAACCAAGGCAGAGATATAATGGAAGAGTGGAGGGATACGGCAATAATGGGCGGTTTTGGGGTTGCGATGTTAATGGAGGGAATATGTGCGATGTCGATGAAAAGTGCTTAACATGATTTTGTAACTAATTCCTTCTGGGTTTAGTGGTTGTTCCAGGGTGGGGTTCACGGATTATTCAGGGGCCTCCAACCCCCGCATTAATTTAGTTTAGTTTGAGATACAGCATGAAATCAGGCTGTTCGGCCCACCTGGTACATGCCAACCAAGATCACCCGAACACTCGATCTATGCTACACACTAGGGACAATTTGCAGAGGCCAATTAACCTACAAACCTGCATGTCTTTAGAATGTGGGATGAAACCAGGACATCTGGAGAAAACCCACATGGACACAGGGAAAATGTAGAAACTTCGCACAGAGAGCACCCGTAGTCAGGATCGAACCAGGACCTCTGGCACTGTAAGGCAACGACTCTACCAGCTGTGCCACCATGCCGCCCAAACTTGTGTCTCTCAAACTTGTGTCTCTTAAACTTGTGTCTCTTCTGGTTTTGAGATGAACTTGCTCCCTCACCCAAACAGATGCAATCAAACTGCCATTGAAATGGGGTTTGGATAGAAGGAGGAGAGAAGTCATGGGACCCAGTAGAGATGGTTTACCTTGGCTTCATGTGCTTCCTTTCTGGGACGTTGCAGTTCTACCTCGGGGAATAAACAGAAGCGAAGAGCAAGAAAACCTGATCAGTGCCCATCAGGGTCCTGCATCAGGCATTTATTTCACAATGTAAATTGCAAAAGTGTTGCTCTCATGCTTAGGTTTCTAACAATGTAAAAATGCTCCTGGGTCTTCGAGACATTACAGAGAGGACATGTGTTTTATCAAACTAAACTGGCAATATCTTTTTTTCAGAAAATTGGAATTATTTCAAGAATTATGAAGAGAGATTATTGGTAGTTTAGAAGAGAAAATGAACAGAGTGCAGAATGTAGTGTTACAGGTACAGAGACAGTGCCGATAAAACCAAACACCACAAGGGCTGCAATGCGATAGATTTAGAATATATCTTTAACAAATGAGATGTCCTTTCTAGGATCTGATAACAGTGGGGGGAAAGCTGTTCTTGAAATTGGTCGTACATGCTTTCAAACTTTTCTTCTGCCTGACAGGAGAGGGGAGAAGAGAGAATGAACAAGGTGTGAATGGTCTTTGAATATGTTGGCCGCTTTCCTGAGGCAGGTGTGATTGTGTGATGGACTGGCTTACGTCCATGGCTCTCTGCAATTTCTCGCAGCCTTGGGCAGAGCAGTTGTTTACCAAATTGTGATGCATCCGGATAGGATGCTTTCTCTGGTGCATCTATAGAAGTTGGTAAGAGTGAATAGAGACATGCCAAATGTCCTTGGTCTTCTGTGGAAGGTAGAGTGTTGGTGTGCTTTCCTGGTCATAGCATCATTGTTGTGGAACCACAACAAATTGTGCCTAAAATTGACACCTTGGAACGAGCTTTAGGTAGCAGGTTTACGGAAGTTCAGAAAGGAAAATCAAGGGTTCGGGATCATCCACTCAAAAATATCACTTCTTTCTGAGGCAGCCTCTATGGTTACGGAAGATGTATTTCCACTCTGATACTGAACTTGGGCAGCCCACTGATCAGCAGGAGATCTGAAGCAAGGTTATTTTCTGAAGGAACTGGAGCTACATTTGCAAAAGTATTAACATGTCTTTTAATATTATTAACAGAAAATTATCATAGAAACATAGAAACATAGAAAATAGGTGCTGGAGTAGGCCATTCGGCCCTTCGAGCCTGCATCGCCATTCAATATGATCATGGCTGATCTCACAGCATTTAAAAAGCTGCAAGGACTAGATTTTATTTATTTTGGCAAATTTGGAGAGAACACTGATGACCATAGAGATACGGGTGAATTGCAAATTAAATAGTCAACTCTGGCAGACGAATGTTTATCATGGACATGCAGAATAAATTCACAGTGACTCTGTTTCAGCTGGAGATTTGCATTTACATATTTTGTTGGACTATACTTAAATCAGCCATTCAATTAGTCATTAAAGTAATTTGTATTTAAGAGTGGAGTTACCCCCAGTTAGTGTTATGGATAAACTTGGAGATTACCAGTTGAGAGTTCACACAAGAATGAAATCAATCTGCAGGGAGAGAAACTGAGCCAACTACTTGGAAATTGGATCACTTGTCGCTGTTTTTGTGCACTAGGTGAAAACCTGGGGACTTGCTGCGAGTCGCAGGGATTATGTGATATTCCTTACATTTGGTGCATCTGAAGTACTAGAGCAGGGAGGAGTCTTGATGTGCAGGGAGGTGTCCAACTGTGTGCAATGAATGGGTGGCCTCCATTTACGAAGTAGAGTCATAGAGAGTCACACAAATTCCCATTATCAATTTCAGATTTAACTAAAACCTTTATTTATTATTTTTTTTAATCAAATTCCTTCTCAAGGCCTTTAATGTATTTTAGAGTGTAATGCCTAGAAATGGGCACAGTGAGCCATTTGTCCTTGACCAGGCCCATGTCTCATGTTCTCCAGAGATGCTGTCTGAACCACAGTGTTACTGTAGCACTTTGTGTCCTTCTCATGTTGGCCTCCTATTTGAGGGGGACAGGTGACTCCCCAAATCATCAGCCTTGCTACCATGATCCCTCCATAGAGCATAGTCCATGAACTGTGAAGTGTCTCAGACAAGCAAACACAACACATTGATGGTCTATGCACAGTGCACCTTCAGGAGGTCTTTTCCATTGTCTTTAAATGTCTCCAATAATCCATGACATTTAGAAATTGTTGAAATGCATCTACATAATAAACGAAAACATCAATTATTGTAAAAGTATGCAAATAGCGTATTTTAAATCAATTTAAATATTAATGTAAGTTAATAATTAATTGGAATGAGAGATACAGCATGGAAAAAAACCTTCAGCTCGCCAAGTCCATACCAACATTGATCACCCATTCACACGAGTTGTTATCAAGTTCAAGTTCAAGTGAGCTTATTGTCATATGTCCCTGATAAGACAATTAAATTCTTGCTTTGTTTCAGTACGCAGAACATAGTAGGCATTTACTACAAAACAGATCAATGTGTCCATATACTATAACATAAATATATACACATATGAATAAATAAAATGATAAAGTGCAAATAACAGATAAATGGTTATTAATAATCAAAGTTTGGGCCGAGCCAGGTTTAATAGCCTGATGGCTGTGGGGAAGTAGCTATTCCTGAACCTGGTTGTTGCAGTCTTCAGGCTCCTGTACCTTCTACCTGAAGGTAGCAGGGAGATGAGTGTGTGGCCAGGATGTTGTGGGTCTTTGATGATACTGCCAGCCTTTTTGAGGCAGCGACTGCGATAAATCCCCTCGATGGAAGGAAGATCAGAGCCGATGATGGACTGGGCAGTGTTTACTACTTTCGCATGCATTCCCTACACACTAGTGGCAATTTACAAAGGCCAATTAGCCAACACACATCTTTTGTATGAGCGAGGAACCCGGAATTCCCGAAGGAAACCAATGTGCTCACCGGGAGAATGTGCAAACTCCACATAGACAGCGCTGGGTCTCTGGTGCAGTGAGGCAGCTGGTCTACCAGCTGCAGTACTGTGCTACCCCATCAATATTAATAAAAAATGTGGCAAAGAATTCAAACCGTGTGCCTTTGGAATGAAGTGCTGCGACCCTACTTAAACGACTGTCTGCCCAATACTCCAATAGGGCCCAGAGTTTCATAAAGGTTTAGGGTCTCACTTTGAGATTCCACCCCTCTATTCATAAATACATGGGTTAAATAAATATACCTTTCAGCTGTGTACTTTAATTGTCGTGAAAGATGGGGAGGGTGTTGGAGGTATGGGGAGAGGGAGGGCTGATAGGTGTGTTTGCAGTCGTGTTGGTGGTGATGGTTATGTACCTACAGTCTCGCTCTTCCTGCAATCCCTTGGAAATGACTGCTGGACAGATTCTAATCCAGTCATTGTTGCTGGAAGGTGTCCGTGGCCATCTGCTACCCAGAGAGGACACGGATCATAATGGTCGTCCACTCATAGTGCATGTTTACGTGAAGGGCGACTGTTTGAACCAGAGGTCAAATAACACATGGTGATGAAGGAAGCCGAGAGGCCATAACTTTAAGATGATAGGGGCAAAGTTTAAAGGAGATGTGCTGAGCAACATTTGTACACAGAGAGTGGTGAGTGCCTGGAAAGCACTGTCGGGGGTGGTGGTGGAGGGAGATGCAATGGTCATGTTTAAGAAGCTTTTAGATGGGTAGATAATAGAAAATAGACAATGGACAATAGGTACAGGAGTAGGCCATTCGGCCCTTCGAGTCAGCACCGCCATTTAATGTGATCATGGCTGATCATCCCCAATCAGTACCCCGTTCCTGCCTTCTCCCCATATCCCCTGACCCCGCTATCTTTAAGAGCCCTATCAAGCTCTCTCTTGAAGAGGGTACATGAATATGCTGGGAATGGAGGGACAATGAATCACCTGCAGACAGATGAGATTACTTGATCTTAGCATCATGTTCGACTCTGGCATTGTGAGCCGAAGGGCCTGTTCCTGCCCTGTACTGTTCTGGTCTATGTTCACACTGCAATGTGGAAGTTCATTCAGAGCTTGGGATATTAACCACCAACCACACTTTGATGTGTTTTTTGTGATTTATCTATTCATGGCACACTTGAGTTTATTGGCCATTCCTAATTACCCGTAACTCTCCAGTACACAGATGGGTCTGGTCCAGGCTCCATTAGGATAGTATATTAGGCAGACATACCCCCATCCACATAAACGGGACTGAGGTGGAGCGCGTCTCCAGCTACAAATTCCTCGGGGTGCACATCTCGGAGGATTTGTCCTGGTCCCTCAACACCTCCAAGCTGGTCAAAAAGGCACAGCAACGCCTTTACTTCCTGAGGAGGCTCAAGAAAGCCCACCTGTCCACCCAGATCCTGACCAACTTCTACAGGTGTACCATCGAGAGCATCCTGACCGCCTGCTTCACGGTATGGTACAGCAGCTGCACTGTTGCGGACAGGAAGGCACTACAACGGGTGGTGAAAACCGCGCAGCACATCATCGGCGCCCCGCTCCCTGCCATGGATGCCCTCCACCGAAAACGGTGTCTGAAACGAGCTGGGAAGATCATTAAAGACCCCTCCCACCCCAATCATGGACTGTTTGCCCTCCTCCCATCAGGGAGGCGGTACAGGAGCCTCAGGTCTCGTACCAGTAGGATGAGGAACAGCTTCTACAATCATACCATCGCATTGCTGAACTCGGAGTCCCGCCGATAGATTCCTCCGGTCCCTCCGTCCCCATTGTTTAATTGTTTAATTATTTTGCATTTTCTATTGTTCTGTATCCTCTTTTAAAAAAATTTCTATATTGCACTACTACGGACTGACGCAAAACTGCATTTCGTTGTACCCATACTCAGTATTTGTGCAATGACATTAAAGTTGAATTGAATTGAATAAAGAAAATCTTGTTATGGGTTTTTAAACAATTCAATTCAACTCAACGGGACTTAAGCTCTTGTGACAAGATTTTCTTTATAATATTATTAATTGAAAGTTATCCATTTTCACAAACGATTCTACCGCAAGCTGAAACAGAAGCTGTACATTTCGTTGCATCTTCATCAACTGAAAGACTGTTGTAACGTGATTTTATCTATTTTGGCATTTGCAGAGAGCTACGAAAGAATTGCAAATTACAAACACACATCCAGCAGACAATCAGATCATAGAAATGTGGAATAAATTCATCTGAAGCTTTGCTTTTGTATCTTTCCAGCCTTAATTTGAACTCACATGAATTTAAAATTCCCAGCAGCCACTGACAAAATTTGAACACACAGGAAACTGCTGGAGCTGGAATTTTGACTGAAAAGCTAAAAGTTGGTGGTATTCAGTCAGGCAGCAGCTTACATTTTTTATTCCTCCTCTTCTTTCCTTTGGCGACACCTTTTGTCTCTTTTTCATCTCTAACCTTTGTCACTTATTCCACCCATCTATTACACCTGTATCCACCTGCATTCTGCCAGGCCTCGCCCCAAGCCCACCTCTTTTTCCCAGTTTTCTCCCCCCTTTTCCATCAGTTTGAATGATAGTCCTGACCCAAAATGTCATCCATCCATTCCCTCCACACGTGCAGCCTGACCCGCTGAGTTTCTCCAGCACTTTGTGTTTTGTCAAATTAGAACACTTCACCGTGAATCAATGGTCAAAGTCTCTGGCTATTGGAACAGTCATTTATCCACTATGCTACCAATCTGATTTCAGGCTAGGTTCTTAACTCCTCTTTCCATCCCTACACTGACTTTGCTGTCCTGGGCCTTCTCCATTGTCAGAGTGAGGTCACACACAAACTGGAGGAAGAACACCTCATATTCTGCTTGTGTAGTTTACAAACCAACATCTGTATGAACATTGTATTCTCCAATTTTGGGTAACTACAAACCCCCTCCCTTCTCCCCTCTCCCTCCATACACTACCTCCCACCTCCTTCTCCCATCTGCCCCATCCTGGCTTGCAACTATTTCTTCCACTCCCCCCCCCCCCCCCCCCTCCCCTTCCACCTACATTCCTTCCTCTACCTTCACAATTTGCAACTCCTCGATCCTTTTGTCTCACACCTTCTGTCGTTTCATCTCTGGCCTTTGCCAACCTTCTGCTTATCAAATTATCCTCTCAACCTGTGTTGCCCTATTCCTTGCCAGGCTTTGTCTTGTCCCGCCTCTCTCCCCCCACCACCTCCTACCATCAGTCTGACGAAAAGTCCTGACCTGAAAAGGTTGCCTATCCATGTTTTCCTGAGATGCTGCCTGACCTGCTAAACTATTCCAGCACTCTGTGTAACCTTTTGTAAACTTGCATCAGCAGTTCCTTGTTTCTATGTTCTTGACCTTGTGTCTGAACATTAAAAGTAGCCTTATTTACTGACAGAGTGGACTCGAGGCAAACAGCAATAGGCAAAGACCAGCTACAAAAAGAAAAGGTAGACAAAAATGCGGAAGAAACTCAGCGGTGAGACAGCATCTATGGAGCGAAGGAAATAGGCAATGTTTCGCGCCAAGACCCTTCTTCTGCCTCACCCGCTGAGTTTCTCCAGCATTTTTGTGTATCTTCGATTTTCCAGCATCTGCAGTTTCTTCTTAAACTACAAAAAGAAAATGCATTCTCTTTATCAAACACACAAATCCTCAGTTTATATTGGTGGTTCATGCAGAAAGCCTGATCCACATGAAAATAAGGAGACATCTTGTTAAAGAAATAAAAAAAACATTAAGTATTCTCATTATGGATAAATGATGACGAAAGCCTCAGAGATATAAGAACTGAGCCTTTTGAGCATTTTCCCTGTGACTACATGGGTTTCCTCCAGATGCTCTAGTTTCTTCTCACATCACGAAGATGTGCAGGTGAATTGGCCTCTGTACAATCATACACAAGTATAAGAGTAAGACTTTATGGTTAAGTAAGACTTTTCGATCTGCTCACTCATCCGGCTGCTGTAGGGCCTCCACAATCTGAAGAAAGGTCTCGACCCGAAACGTCACCCATTCCTTCTCTCCACAGATGCTGCCTGTCCCGCTGAGTTACTCCGGCTTTTGGTGTCTATCTTCGGTTTAAACCAGCATCTGCAGTTCCTTCCTACACCAGCCTCCTATTGCCTCCTGCAGCCACTTCCATGTGCAGATGCTGCCAACTTTCTGTAATAGCATTTATTATACCATCCCTTAAAAACTGCTGGGACAATTCACAATTTTACTAAAGCCAATTAACCTACAAACCTGTACGTCTTTAGAGTGTAGGAGGAAACCCGAGCAATCGCACATGCATAATCCGTACAGAAAGCACCCGTAGTCAGGATCGAACCCATGGCTCTGGCGCTGTAAGGCAGCAACTCTACTGTGTGCCACAATGTCACGCTCAAAGGACCAATTGTCAAAGGTTCAACACTGTGTTTACCAATCTGTTTCAGAGCAACTGTGTCCAAGCACTTAAAACAGCACTGTTTTGAATACATTTAAACATATTTAAGTACAGTGTGAGCAATATTTGTGAAGTTGAGTAGAAGGTTAGGATCAGGGTCAAGCAGCCATTTAAATAAATAAATCTGATAAACGCAGGCCTGCTGTGCAACTCAACTCCACTGGTGAATTCCTTCAGTAAAGTGTGCAAGTCTTGGCTTCCTTCTCATAACTAGGGCCAGGACTCAGTGGGAATTCAAGGCACACTATACCTTTACATTCTCCCTCAGCAATTCTAATCTCCACTGGCCTTTAATAAACTGTTCCATCCTCAACAAAATATCCCCTTTTCCCTTTTCAAGTCATTGACTTTCAGCTTTTGTATGATGAAAGCAGGACAAAGTCAGGATGAGCATGTCATTGCCACTTGTCAGGGGTTATGGGGAGAAGGCAGGAGAATGGAGTTGAGAGGGAAAGATAGATCAGCCATGATTGAATGCCGGAGCAGATGGGCTCATTATTTCCATTTACTCAGCTGTTTCCTTACATCACTACGTATGATTCCTATTGGTATTCATTTAATATTGTCCTGTGTATCGAGATACAGTCAAAGACTTTGGCTGCTATCCAGTCAAATCATAAATTCAATCAAGCTATGCACAAATATAACAGATATTGCAAAAAGAAAAAATACCAGAGTACACACACTTCCTGACTTACATAAACTCGCACTGATGTGAACAATTCTGTACTCAGTCCCCAGGACAATCAAGGCAGCTTGTAATTTCCAAAGATAGACACAAAAAGCTGGTGTAACTCAGCATCTCTGGAGAGAAGGAATGGGTGACATTTCTTTCCAAATCTCCGATCACTCAAGTTTACATCATAAACAAGCTGGCAATGGCGGTGGTGCTTACCCAGAAGGCGCTGCAGAAAGTGCCCTAGATGCAGCCGGATGCCACTGAGACAGTTAATCCTCTCAGCGAATTATTTTCGGTCGAGGATGGGGATAGTGATTCCGACTTACGTTAGATCGGACTTAAGTAAGTGTTCACAGTGCGTAACCCTTACATAAGTCGCGAGTAAAGGAGAAGAGATTTAAAACAGTGGGGCGATTGCATCGAATTGACGGAGTTTAGTTGAGTTTATTGTCACCTGTACCGAGGTACAATGAAAAGCTTTTGTTGTGTGCTAACCAGTCAGCTGATAGGCAATACATGATTACAATCGAGCCATCCCCAGTGTATAGATACATGATCAAGGGAATAATGTTTAGTGCAAGATAAAGTCCAGCACATACTCCAGTCCAGTGTATGGGTACAAAGTCCAAAATCGGCATACTCCAGCGCCATCTTGCAACAAACCAGAAAAAAAACATAGAAACAAGGAACTGCAGATGCTGGATTACAAAAGAAAAATGACACAAAAGTGCTGGAGTAACTCAGCGAGTCACGTGGTAACTTTGGAGAACATGGATAGGTGACTTTTCACAGAGTGCTGGAGTAACTCCGCGAGTCAGGCAGTAACTCTGCAGAACATGGATAGGGGACGTTTTACTCGGTAAACATCCAATCTGTTACATTGCTCAGATTGAGAAATAAGGATATTGTCTGAAACCTGATCATGACTATTGTCATTTGGTGAAGATATTAATCACAGTATTGATGGTTTGAAAATGTAAACTATTGAAGTTAACAATTACTTCGTCAATTTGACCCACCTGAGTATAGAAGTTGGGATGTAATGTTAAAATTGTACAAGGCATTGGTGAGGCCAATTCTGGAGTATGGTGTACAATTTTGGTCGCCTAATTATAGGAAGGATGTCAACAAAATAGAGAGAGTACAGAGGAGATTTACTAGAATGTTGCCTGGGTTTCAGCAACTAAGTTACAGAGAAAGGTTGAACAAGTTAGGGCTTTATTCTTTGGAGCGCAGAAGGTTAAGGGGGGACTTGATAGAGGTCTTTAAAATGATGAGAGGGATAGACAGAGTTGACGTGGATAAGCTTTTCCCACTGAGAGTAGGGAAGATTCAAACAAGGGGACATGACTTGAGAATTAAGGGACAGAAGTTTAGGGGTAACATGAGGGGGAACTTCTTTACTCAGAGAGTGGTGGCTGTGTGGAATGAGCTTCCAGTGAAGGTGGTGGAGGCAGGTTCGTTTTTATCATTTAAAAATAAATTGGATAGTTATATGGACAGGAAAGGAATGGAGGGTTATGGTCTGAGCGCAGGTATATGGGACTGGGGAGAATACGTGTTCGGCACGGACTAGAAGGGTCGAGATGGCCTGTTTCCGTGCTGTAATTGTTATATGGTTATATGGTTATATGAAACAACAGACAATATTTTAGTTCACTTGCAAATCACTCATTGCTGTTTTAACTGTATCTGTAGTCTAGAGTAAAATTCACAAAACTGAGTGGAATCAAACATTTTGCTCATGAATATGATTAGGATATGAAGCAAAAGTAAGACACTTGATCCTTTGTACCTAATCCACAGTTTATTAGATTATTGCCAATATTTTACCTCAGCACTGCCTTCCTGTCCAATCTATCCATCGCTTGATTCTACCAATGTATTTCCTGAATATATACAGTGGCTAAAAACAATATTTTCTGTATAGGCCTCTTGAGTAGAGAATGACCAAGATTCACAGAACTTTGCCTGCAGGAATTTATTTTAATCTCTGTCATGAATGACATATACTGTATCTTACTCGGAAACTGTAAACCCAAAGCAGGACAAATATCATATCTCAATAACCCTGTCAAGCGCATTAATGTTTTGCATGTTATTTTTAGATCATCCCTCATTCTTCAAAATGCACAAGAGAGTATTATCTTAGTATGTTTAACTCCTTATGTGAGAAAGCTTCCATTAATCTGCACCCTCTCAAATGGAAGTATATAATTTCTTATGTAGGGAAACCTGACCTGCACACATTATTCCAGATGTGATTTCACTGGACTCTCGATAATTGGAATGAAATGCCTCTACCCTCATACTTTAATTACCTTGTAATAAAGGCCAACACGCCATCTCCCTTTCTGACTGCTTGTCCTATTCACAAAAAAGACAGATATATCAAAGATAGACACAAAATGCTGGAGTAACTCAGTGGGTCAGGCAGCACCTCTGGAGAAAAATAGTTGGCGTTTCGGGTCGAGACCCTTCTTCAGACAGAGTCAGAGGAGAGGGAAACTAGAGGTATGAAAAATTTCAGCTCAATCTAGCTATTTAAACTGTCGGTACAGTCAACAACATAGTGATGGATGGTGTCATCAACAGTGCTCTCAATTGGCATTTACTCACTAATAACCTCCTCATCAATAATTTTCACCAGCAAATTTCAGTTTACTCAAGATTCCAGCATCTGCAGTTACTTATGTCTAATGATTTCACCAGGACTACTTCACTCCAGATCTCATCAAAGCCTTAGTCCAATCATGGTTTCCAGGGATCGGATGAGAATGATTGTCCATGGTGTTAAGGTAGCATTGGACCATGTGTGGCATCAAGGAACTCTAGTAGTACTGAAGCCAATGGGCATTGAGGGGAAAAGGCTCCAGTGAAAGAGTCATAACTTGCACCAAAGAAGATGGTTGATGGAGGTCAATCATTCCAACCCCGGGATATCGCAACAGGAGTTCCTCAACTCAATGTTTGGACCTAACTAACTTCAGGTATTTCATCTATGACCTCTCTTCCATCAAATGATCAGAAGTGAGCATTCTGGCTGATGGCCGTATAATTTTCACTTCCATTCACAGCTGCAAAAGTGAAGCAATCCTTGGCTGCATGTAGCAAAGCCAAGACAACATCCAACCATGGGTAAGAAAGTGACAAGTAACATTAATGCCACTTAGGTAAGAATCCATCTGCCTATCAAAAACTCCCCATGCCTGTGTCCACCTATCACCTGCCATGCTTTGTCCTGCCTCTCCTCTCTTCCTGCTTTCAACCACCCCCCCCCCCCCCCTCACTCACCCAGAATCAGTGGTTCTGCACAGTGTTCTGCCAACGTGACAGATGCTAAACCACTGGGTTTCTAAACAATTGGATAAGGGATTATTGGAGTTTTTTGTTTCCACAACTTAGCTGATGCAGAACATTGACAATTACAAATACAGCGCCCACAATGTAGGTCCACAATGTCCACAATTCCACAACGAACATAATGCCAAGATAAACTAACCCCATCTGCCTGCAGATGATCCATTCCACTCCTAATATAGATTTATTTCTGCTAATTTGGTTTGATTAAAGTTTGCATGATGTTTGTATTCTTGTTGTTATAGTACCTGCACGTTGTTATAGTATCTGCATCAACTACTTCTTCTGGCAGCTTGTTCTATTTACCCACCACCCTCTGTGTGTAAACGTTTTCCCTCGGGTTCCGATTAAACCTTTCCCCTCTCACCTTAAACTTCTGTCCTCTGGTTCTTGATTCCCCTACTCTGAGTGAAAGATTCTAATCCCCTCACGATTTTACACACTTCTATAAGGTCACTCCTCAACCTCCCTTGCCCCAAGGAGGTTGAGGGGTGATCTTGCATCACTGATCTCCCAAAATCTATTTTTCTCACATCAGTCTTTAAGCCATGCATTCAGCTTTCTGACCTTATTTACCCTGTTCCAATTAGGATGAGGGTTAAGAGTAATTAGGGATCCTCTTTTGTCCTATCTATGTCAGTGGTTGCCAGGTGAACCTATAACCAGATCCAGCACTTTGTGTTTTGTTCATGATTCCAGCATCTGCAGTTCCTTGTGTCACCACTTGGAGACGTGTCTCGACCCGAAACGTCGCCTATTTCCTTCGCTCCATAGATGCTGCCTCACCCGCTGAGTTTCTCCAGCATTTAAATGTGTCTACCATAAACTTGGAGTAGTGTGTCCAGTTTTGATCATCATGCTGAAGGAAAGATGCTATTAAATTGGAAAGAGAAGAAATATGAAGATATTGCCAGGATTCGAGGGGGGCTGAGCTGTATGGAGAGAATGGGCAGGCAAGGACTTTGGCAGGCAAGATCATCCCTCAACCACCTTGGGGCAAGGGAGGTTGAGGAGTGATCTTATAGAAGTGTGTAAAATCGTGAGGGGAATAGAATCTTTCACTCAGAGTAGGGGAATCAAGAACTAGAGGACAGAAGTTTAAGGTGAGAGGAGAAAGATTTAATCGGAACCTGAGGGAAAACGTTTACACACAGAGGGTGGTGGGTAAATAGAACAAGCTGCCAGAAGAGGTAGTTGATGCAGGTACTATAACAACGTGGAAAGATAAGGTTTAGAGGGACATGAACCAAAGGTGGGCAGGTCAGACTAGCGTAGATGGGGCATCTTGGACAGCAGGGGGCTGAGGGATTATCTTATAGGGGTGCTAAAAATCACAAGAGGAATAGATAGGGGGAATGCAGTCTTTTATCCTTGGGTAGGGGAAGCAAGAACTGGGTAGGGGAACAAGGGCATAGCTTTAAGGTGACAGGGGAAATATTTAATTCACAACATTTCACACAGAGGGTAGTGAGTATATGGAATGAGATGCCAGAGCCGGTAGTTGAGGCAGTAGGAGAACAACATTTAAAATATATTTGGACTGATATATGGATAGGAATGGTTTACATGGATACGAGTCAAATGTGGGGAAATATGACAAACTTAGATGGGGCATCTCGGCTGGCATGGTTGAGTTGAGTTGCTGTATGACTCTGTGACATGTCCTTAATTCTAGCATCAGGCGGGCACTACAAACTTTGGCATCACACTCATGGCTACAGTTAACAGTACTTATTCCTTCAACTAAATTATTCCCCATTGCTGGTTGACAAAAATGCTGTAGAAACTCAGCGGGTGAGGCATCATCTATGGAGCGACGTTTTGGGTCGAGACCCTTCTTCAGACTGATGTGGGCGTTCGGGGGGTGGCGGGGGGGGCTGGAAGAAGGAAGAGGTAGAGACAGTGGGCTGTGGGAGAGCTGGGAAGGGGAGGGGAAGGTGGGAGAAAGCAAGGACCACCTGAAATAGGAGAAGTCAATGTTCATACCGCTTGGGTGTAAACTACCCAAGCAAACTATGAGGTGCTGCTCCTCCAATTTGCGGTGGGACTCACTCTGGCGATGGAGGAGGCCCAGGACAGAAAGGTCGGATAGGGAATGGGAGGGGGAGTTGAAGTGCTGAGCCACCGGGAGATCGGGTTGGTTAATGCGAACTGTGTGGAGGTGTTGGGCGATGCGATCGCCAAGCCTGAGCTTGGTCTCACCGATGTAGAGCAGTTGACACCTAGAGCAGCGGATGCAATAGATGAGGTTGGAGGAGGTGCAGGTGAACCTCTGCCTCACCTGAAAAGACAGCTTGGGTCTTTGGATGGAGTCGAGGGGGGAGGTAAAGCGACAAGTGTAGCATTTCCTGTGGTTGCAAGGGAAAGTACCAGGGGAGGGTTTGGTTTTGGATGGGAAGGGACAAATTGACCAGGGAGTTACGGAGGGAGTGGTCTCTATGGAATGGTTAATTACTTTTCACCTCCTTTGTAACATGGTGCAGTGGTTAAGTTGATCGTCTCACCTTTCATCAAAATACAGCAACAACCTGATAAATAGAGTCATAGAGAGTCATACAGCATGGAACCAGGCCCTTCAGCCCAACCCGCCCATGCTGGCCAAGATGTCCCATCTAAGATAATCCCATTTGCCCATGTTTAGCCCATATCCCTCTAAACTTAAAATCTATCCATGTAACTGTATCTTTTAAATGGTGTTATTGTACCTGCCACAACGACCTCCTCTGGCAATATACATTCTGAACACGTGTGAGGGTCCTGCAAACATCCTTTCTAATCCCCACATATACAACATCTGAAGTATTCCATCAGTCATTTTCCATGTGATAAAACAGTTTCAGGTTAGTGTTTAGTTTTATTATTTATCATGTGTGCTGAGGTACGGTGAAAAGCTTTGTTTTGCATGCTATCCATTCAGAACAGAAAATACTTGACGTAAAAGCAATCGTCTAACTCAAGAACAATAGGAAGAGCAAAGGGGAAGATGCAGAGTG
This sequence comes from Amblyraja radiata, assembly GCF_010909765.2. Classification (NCBI taxonomy): domain Eukaryota; kingdom Metazoa; phylum Chordata; class Chondrichthyes; order Rajiformes; family Rajidae; genus Amblyraja; species Amblyraja radiata. The sequence goes on from NC_045971.1 coordinate 22,154,473, forward strand.
CAGAATATAGTTCTCAGCACTGTGGCGCACCAGTTCCACAGATAAAGTCCAATGTTCACAGTGAAGTAGCGGTGAATCAGATAGTACCCTAGCTTATGATAGGATCGTTCCGAAGGCTGATAACATAGGGGAAGAATCTGTTCCTGTGTCAGCGGGAACTATGCATAAATACAATCAAGTCAAGCCCAAACTTTTGTATCTTCTGCCTGACAGGTGCAAGGTAATGGAGAAATTATTAGGGTGGGACAAGGCTTTGAATACGTTGACTGCTTTTCCAAGGCATCGTGCAGTGTATATGGAATCACTGGAGGGGGCTCGAGTCTGAAGTGACGGACTGGGCTAACACCACTACTCTGCAATTTCTCCAATGCAAATATCATCTTTACAATCGGTGGCTCTGAGATGGGGTTGCTGCCTTACAGCACCAGAGACCCGGGTTCGATCCTGACTCCGGGTGCCGTCTGTACGCAGTTTGTACCTTCTCCCCATGACCTGCATGGGTTTTCCCTGGGATCACCGACTACAAAAAGTAGTAAACACTGCCCAGTCCATCATCGGCTCTGACCTTCCTTCCATCGAGGGGATTTATCGCAGTCGCTGCCTCAAAAAGGCTGGCAGTATCATCAAAGACCCACACCATCCTGGCCACACACTCATCTCCCTGCTACCTTCAGGTAGAAGGTACAGGAGCCTGAAGACTGCAACAACCAGGTTCAGGAATAGCTACTTCCCCTCAGCCATCAGGCTATTAAACCTGGCTCGGACAAAACTCTGATTATTAGCAACCACTTTCTGTTATTTGCACTACCAGTTTATTTATTCATGTGTGTATATATTTATATCATGGTATATGGACACATTTATCTGTTTTGTAGTAAATGCCTACTATTTTCTGTGTGCTTAAGCAAAGCAAGAATTTCATTGTCCTATACAGGGACACATGACAATAAACTCACTTGAACTTGAACTCCAAAGGTACTGATTTGTAGGCTAATTGGCTTGATATAATTGTAAATTGTCCTTAGTGTGTGTAAGATAGTGTTAGTGCGCAGGGATTGCTGGTCGGCGCGGACTCGGTGGGCCGAAGGGCCTGTTTCCGCGCTGTATCTCTAAAACTAAACCTCAAACTCTGCTTTAGCTCCTCTCCTCCTGACACCTAGCGAGACACATGGAAATGATATTGCAGAAACGGCCCAGTAACTGCATCCTGCAATTTCCCTCAAGAGTTCACCCATGACTTTCATCCACATCCTGTTGCTGCAGCTTTCTATTTTGCTTTGGAATGATCGCAGATCTTGAGGCTATAACTTAAATATCCCTTTCTCTCCAAGAAGAATGTTCATGAGGGTATAGAAACCGCACTCTTTAAAAAAAAATCAATGACCACGTGGCAGGCGGCAATTTCCTTCCGTCACTCTACTTGCACCTTTCACCTGAACTGTCTTCCAATCATTCCGTTCAATGATACTTTATGGTAACATGTACCTACCTAGGTACAGTGAAATGCTTTGTTTTGCATACAACCTGGTAAAATGGTCACCTCGGCAGTACGCAAGAGTCGCCACGTTTCTGGTGCCGACAAAGTTACAAAAAGCTAATCGAACAGTCTTATCTTTTTATCAGCCATTCACCACACTGCATTGCAGCCTATATAATGAATTTTTCAGGGATAAACAGAGATGACCATGAATCACTTAACCTCTGACGGTAAGTGGGGTGCAGATTACATGCAGATCAATCTGACATACCACAGCGAGAGACATTGAAGGCAGTGACTACTCTGCAGCAATCAGCATTACAAACACATATTTGCTCATACACCTCCTCCGTGGCACTAACTACATAATTCTCCAAGGAGGTAAGGTTCATTTACTGGGCTCCACATGGAGGTGTGGTTTAAAAAAAATAAACTTGTTGGAGTGTTGCAGAGCTGACCGCAGCCCCACTCACAGCCTCTTTGCAACTAGCTTTAAAAATACGCAGTGCCAAGCACGGATATGTATGCTGCTGCCCTGCCTCAAAGTAAGTTATTCTACCTGAGCCAGCTATGCCAAGACAATTCTCCCAGGCAATCTGTATAACTTGACAAAAGCATACCTGATATGTGGCACACACTCAAAGAGTACGCTAATAGTACGTAAACAAAGGGGGGTGAGAAACCCTAAGTTCTGTTTGTTTATTTCCGTGTTGAAAGTGATGTTAATGCCGTTGGAAGACTGCAGAAAGCAGCTCTTTTTATGGATTTTCATTATCAGCGCTGTGGACAAGTTTTATTCTGTTTTATCTTCTTGCCTGGGTAATCATCAATCCCACAGAATGGAAGGCTGAGAGGAGGAGGAGGAATTCTGACTGAGGGAAGGGTTCGACCATGATTTAAATGAAACAATTCCATTCCAGCCAGCTCGCCCAAGTAGGGGGCCTTCAGGGGAAATGAATCCAAGCTTTAGACTTTTGACTCACATTATTTTGACTGAATCAAATGCTGTTGTTTGGTTGTCATAGTTTAAATTTGAAAAGCAATTTGCTTTGGAAACAGGTGTGAGAAACTTAGTGAAGGCAAATGAGATTAAGAGGAAATGGAAGAAATCAAATTATATAATGGAATCAGAAAGGCGATTTAAAAATTAACATTGTTTCTTAATTGTGCGCGGAATTAAAACATATTTCACTCATCTTCACACTGTCATTGCAGCTAAAATATATCCAAACATTTCCAAAAGTGCAAAATGCTTCTTTCAAAGATGGTTGAATTGCCAACAAGATCACAGATAAAATCTGTTGAGCTAGAAAACCCATCACAATGCACCTTTCCTTACAGTTTTAAGCAACGTCTACAATGCTTGATTTGGACAATTAGAAGCTTTTCCCCCATAAAAGAAGAGATTTTCTTATCTGCAGCAGCTGGGGATGTGGAACGAGGCTGCACACAAAGGGAAATAAAAGAGAGAGAGAGAGAGAAAGAAAACAACATCTGGATTTCATTCACAGTATCTGAATTTCCTTCTCTCTTGTATGAAGCTCCCAAGAGTCGCTCAGTAGGCCCTGCTCCAATTTGAAACTCACATCTGTGCTGCAGCCAAGGCACACATTTGGTTTCAATTCTCAGTTTGGCTTGGGTTCAGGAGGAGGATCAAGGAACTTCAAGGTTGGGCTGCACTATTGCCACAGACTACGTAGTAAAACTTTGCTGCTTATAAAAGAAGGAGCAAAGCAGCAGAAAAAAAAGGATTGCTATTCTTCCATGATATTGTTTTCAAAGCATTTTTTAATTTTTTTGGTACTGTAATTTAAGAGAGGGCCACTGACAATTGCTTGAAACCTTTTGCACAGAAGAAGGTCTTTGAAACCATTATACTTGCACACTTTAGACATTGGTTGGGGATATCATTTCCTGTTGAACCGGGCCAAACCATAACTGCGCTTAAATATACATTATTTTCTCTGATCGGCTGTCAGTTAGTCAGTTCATCCCCTTCATTTAAATATCTACATTCACTGGCAACAGGAGTCAGTCATTTGAGCCTTAAACCAACCCGCCCACCATTTGTGAGTTTAAATGGCCAACAAATTTGGACTTTTTTTTTTGTCTAACTCAAATGAAAATACAAATTTATTTCTGTGCTACCTAGCATTAAAACAAGATACAGCTAGCTACTTCTGAAGAAGGCTTCCGACTCGAAATGTCCCCCAACCATGTTCTCCAGGGATGTTACTCTACCCACTCAATTACTCCAGCACTTTGTCTTTTTTTAAATAAACCAGCATTTGCGGTTCCTTGCTTCTCCGGCTAGATTTGAATATTTCCAATGGGAAAAAATATTCTAAGCCTATTTCACATTGACCTTAACAAAATCACTGAGTAATGTTTAGGTATTTGAACATCTCATGAAATAGGGTTCGCTGTTCACTAAAATGAACTGAGCATCCTGTTTAAAGAATCATAGAAAGCTCTTATGCGAGTAACTGTAAAGTGATACATGGTATTAACAACTGAGCATTGTAAACATTAATTAGATATCTGGTGAATGAATGGGATTCAGAAGGATGAGTTCCTCTATGATCCATGTCTCCAGAATTATTCTTTAACGGTGCAGTACAGTTTTGTTGCTGCTGATGCATCAAAGAGTTCAATGCAGTATTTTGGATGGAGAAGAGTACTAAATATTTGGAGCAAATACATATAGTGGAGTTTGAAACTCAGTGTCTTCATGCGTAAAATCTGTATCCATATTTGACTGTAAATGCACAGATTGGTAATTGTGTAAAATTAGTGTCACTTATGCCATCCTTCCACCATGGACAGCATATGAACAGTTAGATGAGTCTGGACACATGTTTAAGTTATATTACTAATTCCACTTAAAAAATTCTTCCAAAAGCACTTTTCAACATTGTTACAACGGCGAAGAAGCTGAAATCTAAAGTTGCACTTGCATGATCCCACCATTGAGGGGTATGCAATGCCTAAAGTACTTGCTACGGAGAAACTCCAGTATTTCTGAAAGACGTTTTCTTGGATTCAGCTCTGGACCTCACTTGTTTTCTTCAAACCTCACTTTAGATGAAAAAAGAACAGCCAATCAAGAAACTTTATAATTTACGATATGCATGGACTTAGATGTTCTCCAAAATGGAATGAGCAAATCAAAATGGACTTAGCTATCCAGCATTATCTTTGGCTGTTACTGTTTTCACTTATTACTTGTAACGTATGCATGCTTTGTATCTAGACTGTGCTGGGAAACCAACTGTCTGCATAAATATCTTTACAATGTACATGTAGTTTTTTCCCCTATTTACAATGACCCTCCTGCCTTCGGCAATGAATGTACTGTGTGGACGTGGCGTCTCAGATAAATGTACTGCATCATCAGTGAATAGAAATACTTTCACCATTTTTTTGGATCTCCACTGATCTCAACAAACAAGTTAATATCTAACACTTACAAAGTGTAATTTTTAATTAGTGTGGTGGTGCTGTTCACCAGTTTATACCTGGAATGGATCTTACAAGTGAACTTGAATGAAACAAATTGTAGAATCGTTCAGTCAGAGTCAAGCAGCAAGGACACATGTCCATTGGTCCACCCATGATCAAACACCCATTTACACCTAATTCCTAATTTTTAAAATTCTTCCCACATTCCCATCAACTCCTCCCAGATTCTACAGCACACCCTTCCACCCCTTCATAGCAATGACCTCGTGGTTCATTAATCCAGAACATCACTGGTGCTTGATGCGAAGATGAAGGCTTTGTGTCGTTTAGTTTGAAGATACAGTGTGGAGACAGGTCCATTGGTCCACCGAGTCCATGCCGACCAGTGATCCCCACACACTAACACTATCCTACACACACTAGGGACAATTTACAATTATACCGAGCCAATTAGCCTACAATCCTGTACGCATTTCGAGTGTGGGAAGAAACCGGAGCACCCAGAGAAAACCCACGCAGGTCACGGGGAGAACGTACAAATTCTGTACAAACAGCACCCGTAATCAGGATCGAACCCGGGTATCTGGCGCTGTAGGGTAGCAACTCTACCGCTGCGCCACCGTGCTGCCTTTGATTGGGCTATTCCAATTTATTTCCTGCAACTGGCAAAGGCAAAGAGCAACTGGGAACAACAGCCTCTGCTTTGATATGGTGTTGATGGATTTTGTCACCCTGAGGTGTTGAAGGCCCATTGGATTCGTTATCTGTTCAAGAAAGGTATTTTATAAGCATGTACATTTTTCAGGCAGTCAGTAATTAGTTTTTAGTAAAGTTGGTCATTATTCATTCAGATTAATTTGCATTCCTCCTGGTAAAATTATACAATGCAAATTTATAAATCATAAATTACAGATCTAGCAGAGTTAAGTACAAAGAAGACCAGCATTAGAGAATTTTAGTAATTTATAGCACCAAAAGAGGGTGTTCAGCCCATGCCTCAATACTGGCACAAAATGGTCTATCTTGGTTAATTCCATTTTCCATTCCTTGATATATTTTCTTTCAGATGATGACGGCTCTTCAAATCCTTATCCAAGTACATCTTAACAATAGTGAAGGTAGTTGTCTCTTCCGATCTTTCATGCAGTGATTTCCAAGCCATTCCACTCATTGAATGTCATTTTTTTAAACTTTGCTTTTATTTATTCTCCCACTGGTCAACTTTATACTTCAAGTTATTCTCCTCACTGCTGAAGGAAAGAGCTCCCTTCCAATCATACTATCGAAACCTTTCATGATTTTATATACATTGCTTAAATTTATGCACACCTCCTTTGAAAAACATACCCAGGCTAGATGGGTTTCCCTCATACCTATAATAGTAAGATTAAATGAGAACTTACCAGTTTGAAGTTTGATCTGTATTTTATGAGGAGTTACGATGAGGGATTACGTGAAGAACCCGTCCAGCACGCATGCGCGACATACTTCAAAGCAGCGGTGTGGAATCACAGAAACAACACAATAATTGAAATAAACATAGTAAAGACAAGGAGAACTAAGTTACCATTGATCTCTATAATTGAGGGTGGGAGCGGAGGGCACGTAATCCCTCATCGTAACTCCTCATAAAATACGGATCAAACTTCAAACTGGTAAGTTCTCGTTTAATCTTACTATTTTACTTTGGAGTCACGTGTGACTACGTGAAGACTATAAAGCTCTGTGATTTCAAACCGTGTAACAGTTCATACTTCACACGCTGCCGAAGTCATCCAAGGGAGGAAGTATGTTATCGTAATCAACCATGAATCTGTTTGTAAAACAATAATGGTATTTATTTAACAATAACAAAAAGAAAATAATGCTCCCCAGGGCTTAAATTATATATTTGCAGATTCTAAAACTCTTTCTGCAAATAAAACAGGTTCTGCTAACGGCTTATCGTAGAACGTTTGGAATGTTTTCTCCATGGACCACCCCGCTGTAGCCAGGATGTGGTCCAATGGCACGTCCATCCTTTTAGCCGCCGATATGGATGCTGCCCTGGTGGAGTGAGATGTATAAACGTCAGTATCTACTCCAGCAGCTCCCAGTACCTGCTTGAGCCATCTGGAGATGGTTTGGCTCGACACCCGACCATGAGGTTTTTTGTGGCTGACCCAAAGGGCTTTCTCTCTCCCTCGGGAATCTCTTGTTGTGTTGATGTAAACGAGTAAATGAGTCATGACACATAACCGAGGGTCAGGTGGGTACACCCGGAAATCCATAACTAGGCCTGAAGTTCCTGGCCTGCTCTGCTTAACCAGCTCCTGAATAGTGAATGTGATATGGTCTGATGTTATAACCATGTTGTCCAGTCGAAGTAAGTGGAGGGACTAGACCCTTTGTGCTGAGACTAGCGCCATCAGCATGACCGTTTTCAGGGTTAGCTGTTCCAGCCTGTTGTCCTGGTGCCTGTTTTAAGTAGGCTGACAGAGCACTTCTGGCACTATTGATGGCACTGTAGCTCAGTCCTTCATTATGGTGAAGGCCGGCCAGGAACTCCAGTACATTAGTTACGGTTGTTGATAAATATGTTGTCCCTGTTTTTGAGCAGTATGTTTTCCACTTCCTTATGCTCGATAGGTATTGTTTCCTGGTGGACATACGGTGGGACGCTGTCATCGTGTTGATGGTCCTGTCAGATAATCCCAGGCCCAGCAGTGGTCTTTTCAGAATCTGCAACCCAGTAGGTTAATTCTGTCATGGCATGGGTGACTTATGCCTGGCACCGGGTGAGTCAATAGATCTGGACTACTGGGAATGGTCATTGGAGTTTCAATGACCATGTCGAGGACCACTGGGAACCATGGCTGTGTAGGCCAGTCGGGTACTATCAAAATACCCGAAGCAGAGTCCATCTGTATTTTGCGTAGTACCCGACTGATGAGGCAGAAGGGGGGGAAAGCATAAAATAAATAGTTCCCCCAGTCCAGCGCGAATGCATCTATCGCTGCTGCCTCAGGGTCTGGTTCCCAAGCGACATGCATTGGTACCTGGTGATTTAGTCGGGATGCAAAGAGATCGATATCTGGTGTGCCATATTGCTTTGTAATTTCAGCAAATACTTTAGGATTTAACATCCATTCGGTGTTATCATTGAACTTGTGTGACCTGGTGTCTGCCACTGTATTTAGCTTACCTGGTAGGTAAGTTGCTGATAGCCAAATATGTCTATCAACACACCATTGCCAGATTATGTTGACCAGATTGTCACATGATATCGATTTTATCCCGCCTATATGGTTAATATAGGCCACCACCGTGGTATTATCAATCTCTAAACGAACATGCAAGTGGTGCATATTTGTAGAATATGCTTTTAAACCATAAAACGCACCCAACATTTCCAAATAATTTATACCCAATGTCTGTAGTAAAGATGATTCTAGGTTAGTCCATCTACCACCTGTGCTGGATATGGTATTAGTTGCTCCCCAGCCTTGAGCACTGCCATCTGTTTGTATAGTTAACGTTGGGTTATTGATGATGATAGGACTGGAACTATGCCAAATGTTCTCTATCCACCATTGTAACTCTGATATTGCTTCAATGGGTAATTTCATGGTTCGATCAAAGTGACCTGCATGTCGTTTTAACGCCTGCACCTTTGCTCTTTGTAAGTTTTGATAGTGCAAAGGTCCAAATTGTGTAGCTGGAAATGCTGCTACTATTTTGCCAATTACTCTTGCCACTTGTCGGATGGTTGGTCGATTGCTAACCATTAAATTGTTACACGTCTGTGCCAATTCTGCTGATTTATCTTTTGGCAACGTTACAGACATGTGGACTGAGTTAATTGTAAATCTCAGATAGTCCATAGTTGTGGATGGCGTCAACTTAGATTTATCTGGATGTAAGACAAATCCCAAGGTTTCAAACATTTGTTTGGTAGCTAACACAGCTGATTTAGCCAATTCCATGGTTTTGCCTACTATTAAGATATCATCAAGATATGCCATGACAATATTTTTTGTTTTCTTAATATTGCCAAGCCTGGTTTTAATATCTTGGTAAATAGTCTTGGGGCTGATGTTAACTCATTAGGCAACGCTTTAAACTGCCATAGTTGCCCCATCCAGGTAAATTTCAGGTATCTACGATGATCCTTTTGAATGGGTACTGAATAGTAGGCATCTTTTAAATCGACGCTTGCCATAAAGTATCCTTTGGAAATCAGTTGTTTGGCAGTTACAAATGTTTCCGTTTTGAAATGTATATACTTAACAAACGTATTTAGTGTAGTTAAGTCAATGATGATGTGACATCCACCATCTTTTTTTGTTTTTGGTAAATATATTTGAGACAAATTCCAAAGGTTCATGTTTAGATTTCTCAATGATACCCTTTGTAAGTAACCTCACCAGTTCTGCTTGACCCTCTAGTTTTTCTTTAACTGAGAGGGTAAAGACCCTATGGGGTGCATGCTGAACTGGTGGCATATTTTCTTGAGTGAATTCTATTTTATATCCACAAATACTGTTAAGTATATAATTATCATTTGTGATAGTCCTCCATGCTTCCATGCTTTTTATATGCTGGTAGGAACCAGACCCACCTACCTCCATAGTTATGGGTGTGTTCCTTTCTTCGTTTCTTCATCTGTCGGAGTGGTGCTGGTTGGGGGTGGCGCATTTTCCATGGGGTCCGCTCTGGGCCCTGGCCCAAAAAAGGCTTTCGGGGATGGTATGCGGACCCCCAAGCTTTCACCAGTCCCATGAGGTTGACGTCGACTGGTGGACGCTGTGAGGTACTGCTGTCTGGGTTTTGTGGGTCTGCTCATTCCGGGGCCTGCCCTCATGATGCCGAATGCTTTTGACTCTTCCTCAAGATCTTTGACTTGTTTGGACAAGTCCTTTCCAAATAACAGGATCTGTGGCTCTGAGGCCGGTGTTTTATACAGTCCTGCAAATTTGGGGTTGAGGGCAAGTCTTATTGCCTCTTTGCGGAGGTTATTGATCTCATATTGGGTATTACACAGCAAAGCCAGGGTGTCTTGCTGGTTGGTGGTCATGTCTACCCCGTCCACGGAACGAGCATAAGATGTGATAGCTGACGTCAGGAGCTTTAGTATGCGCTGTAATTTCAGTTCCTGGGTTCGGATATCCTGCCCAACGTACCCCCAGATTTGGCTGTTGATGGCAGGTACGTTGAGTGAAATGCAGTTCTCTGGAGGCGAGTAGAGTTCCAATGCCTCATTGACTACCTGTTCTTGTAGGGGTTTGAAGGACAGGTAATCAATGCTGGCCGCTAGTTTTGGCTGCAACGGCTGCCCCGCTCGTGGTGTAGCCACGTAGTGGTTTACCACACCCAGCAGCTCTTCCTGATCCTGTACCTCTTGCATACTCCCAACATCTTCGGCCAGTGACCCCTGTTCCTGACCAGCCCAGCCTGGTCGCCAACGCTGCTCTTGGCTGAGGGAGAAGCGATGGCCAGTGCATTGTAATGCACTGGTGCGGGAGTGCCTGAACTCCCTTGGCGAGACTGCTCCAGCTCCCGAAGCAAGTCTCGCTGGAGCATTTGCATGCGGCTCAGGCGGCTGCCTCTGCCGCTCTTGGGCGGCGAGTCTACCTCGCCAGAGTCATTGGAGATTACCGGCCGGTCCGATTTCCTTTTCGCCTTGCCTCCAGTCCGCTGCTGTTGGTCAGGCTGTGCTAGCGGTACTGGGCTCGGCTCGGAATCGGTAATTGTGGACCGCAGCGTGTGCGGTCCAGGTGCCGCCGATCTCCCCCCACTGATGGAACGCTCCTGTTCTGTTGGAGTCGAACGGGGAACGACCTTCTTTCCCTGTTTTGCCTTGTTCATTTTTTCTGGAGTGCACAAAACAGAACAAGGTTTGGGAATTTACGACCTCAGAGTAAGTTACTTACCTGACGGTCCGTCTTTTTAAACTTCTAGCGGGAGCGCCTGTACTCCCGTTCGTCGCTGTTGCACTGCGTGAACGCTCATGTCGCGCATGCATGCTGGACGGGTTCTTCACGTAGTCACTCACGTGACTCCGAAGTAAAATTCTCCATCTCTGGTAACGTCCTAGGTAAGTCTCTTCCACAAAATATGCAGGAAGGTAGTGAAAGCGTTGTAGAGCAGTGACCGCAACTATTGACTATGTTTAACACAGTTCTAGCATGTCCAATTTGCTCTTAGTGTTCTGTACCTCAGTCAATAAAGGCAAGTATTCTGAGGAAACAAAAAACTGCAGATGCAGGTTTACAAAAAAAGGACACAAAATGCTGGAGTAACTCAGCCGGTCAGGCAGCATCCCCGGAAAATATGTATAGGTGATGTTTTGGGTCAGGGCTCTTCTTCAGCCTGATGATGCTGCGTCACCCGCTGAATTGCCTAAGAACTTTGTATTTTTTTTAAAGCAAGTTTCTTATCTGCACGATAGGGCAGCAATAGAGTTGCTGCCTTACAGCACTTGCAGCGTTGGAGACCCGGGTTTCGATCCCGACTCTGGGTGCTGTCTGTACGGAGTTTGTACATTCAGCCCGTGACCGTGTGGGTTTACTCCGACACTCCAAAGACTTACAGGTATGCAGGTTAATTGGCTTAGTGTATGTGCAAATTGTCCCTAGTGTGTGTCGGATAGTGTCATTGGTCAGTGCGGACTCGGTGGACTGAAGGGCCTGTTTCCGCGCAGTGTCTCTAACTAAACTAATCCAAACTATGTGTCCTGCTATCTTGTGGGATTTGTGGACATGCACTCCAAGATCTCCCTGTTTACTATCCCGATGTTTATCAATATTTTCCACACAGTGGTGCAGCTGGTAGAGCTGCTGCCTCACAGCGCCCGAGACCCAGGTTCGACCATGAGCTCGGGTGCAGTCTGTGTGGAGTTTACACATTCTCGCTGCGACCTTGTGGCTTTCCTCCCATTTCCTCCCATATTTCAAAGACACGCGGGGGTTTAGGTTAATTGGCTTCTGTAACTTGCCCCTAGTGTGTATGGAGTTCATGCGGAATGGGATAACATGGATCTATTGTGAATTGGTGATATATGGTCAGCACGGACTCGGTGGGCTGAAGGCCCTGTTTCCATGTTGTATCTTTCAATCAATCTGCCATCAATTCCCTTGCTTATTTTCCCTATCCAAATGCATTACTCCACACTTCTGAATGCCATTTGTTACTTTGGTGATCACATATTTAGTTAATTGATATTTACCTGAAGTTTAAAACTTTATTTCGCAATGTCATCAACACCATAAATTTTTGTACTGTCAGTAAATTTCCTAATGGTGGCCTCTCCCTTTACATTTAAATCGTCTAGAGTCATAGAGTCATACAGCATGGAAACAGGCCCCTCGACCTAACTTGCTCACACCGACCAACATGTCCCAGCTGCACTAGTCCCACCTGCTGCGTTTGGCCCATATCCCTCTAAACCTGTCCCGTCCATGTACCTGTCTAATTGTTTCTCAATTGTTGCAATAGTCCCTGCCTCAACTACCTCTTCTGGAAGCTTATTCCTTACCCCCACCACCCTTTGTGTGAAAAAGCTACCCCTCCGATTTCTATTAAATCTTTCCTCCCACACCTATGTCCTCTGGTTCTCGATTCCTCTACACTGGCCAAGAGACTCTATGTGTGTCTGCCCAATCAATTCATCCCACAATTTTATACACCTCTATAGGATCACCCCTCATCCTCCTACACTCCAAGGAATAAAGTCCCAGCCTGCTCAACCTCTCCCTATAGCTCAAACCCTCAAGTCCTGGCATCACCCACGTACATCTTCTCTGTACCCTTTCCGACTTGATAACATCTTTCCTATAACATGGTGCATTTAAAACCAGTTATATTCCACACAAAGTACAAGAGTACAAAGTACACCTCTGTGGAACCCTGTGAACCTCAATACATACAGTTCTCCATTAGTGATTAACTTTCACAGAGCGCATCTTAATAGAGGGCATCGGTCCGGAAAGAAAATCCTATGATTTATTAAATCTGAATTATCTTGGTTGCTTGACTGGGAGAGTTGCCGAAGGTTATTTCATATGTTTGGCAAAATTTCAACACAAACTTTGACTATTTGTGAAGACTGCACTTCTTAAAAGCGCACCATTGCATGGGACAAATGTTGTTATGATAATGCAATGGGTTGTGTACCTTGATTAATGGTGGCACTTGACCAATCCAGTCGGATGCAAAAATTTACTTTAATCATCAGCGCAATCAATTCTTAATGTGTTTGCCTGCAGATAGAACGGGAAATTATCAATCCATTGAATCCCTCCTTCAAAAGGGAGTCTCTTGTCACGACTCCACAGAACAGTGTCTGTGCTGTAGACTGCAGCTTGCTTATATTGTCTGCTTCTCCCATCTGGAACAGTTATTACAGAACCCACCAGTCACCTTACTGAACTTACCAGACCAAATGGTTTGAAACTGGTGTAAATAATCAAACTATAAAAGGCAATCCCGTTTGCCACGTTGAAGAGCCGCTCAGTGTCTTTACATGCTAAGTGGTGTGGCTATTCCTTAAAAATGATTACATTTTCTCTTGCATGATCGTGAGGAGGTTTATGAGAGCGCTGTGCCTGCAATGAGTCAGGACTTAGGAATGTTCCTGGTGATGTGTCTGTTGTTCCATTCTAAATTTAATAGCAGTGCTCAGATTCAACAAGTTTTGTTGCTATGTTTATAAGACATGAATTACTGTATGAAAAAAGAAGTGGGCCTCATTTTGTCTGGAGTTGGGGGGGTGATTTTTAGCAGCTTACATTTTAAGACGTTTGTGGCTTGCCTTTATGTCACTATGACATATTTTGCTACAGCTAGTAATATTCATGTTTTGGGATCCCCTATCACGGCAATATTTTCTGCCCCCAGCAAGTTCAACGGAAGTCTTTACCTCTCTATTTAACAACAACTATAGGACTTGACGAAGACTTTTACCTTCATGCCGAGAGGTTGAGAATAATCCACATCTGTGAACTGTGACCTGAAAGGGAGAACTGGTGTTATTTATTGCCAAAGAAAGCGAGATTGAGCAGCTAAAACATTGTTCAAAGGACAGGAAATCACCATTCTGTAAATAATTGCTCTTTTCATGACTTGTGATTGGAACTGGGGTTTGTGTACTACGTAAACAGATATACACATCTACCTGGCTCCAGATTATATGTAACCCCACAGCTTTACTTAAAATGTGACTTTACAGAAAAAAAAGGCAATTGTATCATCTCGAAGTTCCTTGTAATTTTATGTGAAATTTTATTTTGCCTGGAAGTCTTCAAGCCCGTCCCCACATCTGCCATGTCTTGGGAGACCTGGTAATGTGCTCTGTTATCCGACTCTTTTTTTCTGGTATAAACTATGGCTCTGCAGGCCTGACCTGCTCAATGTAAGGATGAGGCCAGTACAACTGGCTCTCTCTTCACTACCCCCCATCTTCGTGGCTGAGATGAATCAGTCTGGCTTAAGGCTGGGAAGATAAACACATACTTTGCTAATTAATTTGGTCTGTGGCTGATAAAAACTGCTGGGACTTGAACTTGGCACCATATTCTCAGCTAAAAAGGAGGCATTTCATGCTTTAAGTAATAGATTTAGCTGGAGGTCTGTTCCTTGTCTAACTGCTTGATATAGCTCCCTGCTTCTAAATTCTGCACACATTTCAACTAAAATAAGTTGTTGCCTTATGTGTAAAAAAAAACAACAGGCTAGATCACGGTAAATCTTATTCAGTTCCCTGATTTGCTGTCTAAGTTAGATTTAGCTCTTAGTGCTGAAGGAATCAAGGGATATGGGGAAAAAGCAGGAACGGGGTACTGATTTTAGATGATCAGCCATGATCATATCGAATGGCGGTGCTGGCTCGAAGGGCCAAATGGCCTACTCCTGCACCTGTTTTTCTATGTTTCTATGTTTCTATGTCTAACATCTGGAATTACTTTACCTGATATGAAGAGCTGAACACTCCTCTCCATTTGGGAGACGGATACATAAGGTTACACGGGTTCCAGTCAGTGAATGGGGTGCTTGCTGTTGTCACTGGCTTTAGAGCTATTTTAAAGCATTTCTCATAGTTGGAGACAATTAAAGAGTTCAAATGAAATTAAATAAAATTAAAAATGATTAATTATTCAAACAAAGCAATGCAGTATGTTATTTTAGGATGGCAATGTAGTGCAGCTAATAGGTCTGCTGTCTCACAGCACCGAAGATATGGGTTTGACTGGCCTCGGGTGCTGTCTGCTTGGAGTTTGCCTATTCTCACAGTGACCGAGTGGCTTTCCTCCAGATGCTCTGGTTTCCTCCCACATCCCATAGGTGTGTGGGTTGGTAGGTTAGCATCAGTAAATTGTCCCTGGTGTGTAGGGAGTGCTGGACAAAGTTGATGAGAAATGTAGAAGCAAGGAACTGCATTTGCTGGTTTACAAAAAAGGACATAAAGTGCTGGAGTAACTCAACGGGTCAGGTAGCATCTCTGGAGAACATAGATAGGCGATGTTTTGGGTGGAGACCTTCAGACTGATTTAGGGGGGTGGGGAGAAAGCTGGAAATGAGATGGGGCAGGACAAGGCCAGAGATTAAAACAGAAGGTGTGAGACAAAAGGATTGAAGAGTTGCGAATCGTGAAGCCAGAGGAAGGAAAGTATGTGAAAAGGATGGGGAGAAAGAGGTGTGAGTCCAGGTGGGGCACACAGGAGAGGTGTGAAAGAAACAGGATGTTGGGGAAAAAGGAGAGAGGGGAAGTTGTCAGAAATGACTAAAACCTGAGAATATAACCTGGGATCATAAATTGGTGTAAATGGAGGTTGGAGGATGGCATGGATTACGTGAGCTGCCGGTCTTGTTTCTGTGCTGTGTCTCTCCATGACCTTTTCTTAAAGCATAATGAAATACATCGAAATAATCTGAATAAAACAATTAGATCAAATCCCAGCATTTGCCTATTCTGCAGAGCTGGTGATCCCTTTCTAGTTAATGTCTGATCACCAGCCAGCCCTGGGGTAAGTCTGAGGGTCCGCATGCGAGTGGGCAACTGGACTCTTCTCTCAGTGAGTCGGTGTTCCAGTACTGGATTTAATGGTGACCTGGCCTCCAGCTTTTCCCTGACTTCTGCAATTGGCCAAGCATGTGCTGGGGTCTGAGATGCATGAGTTGTGCACAACAGGTGACTGATGGTTCCCAATAAAATCTGTACCTCTCAGTCAGCTTGCCTCTAGATCTGTGGGTATGGCTGTGGTCCTGTGCAACCCAGTGAGTGAGCACATTGAACCTCAACCTGTGCCTGGATCACAAAGGAACACAGATATGGTGTCAGGTGTTTTGACCATAATATCTGCCACATTATCTTCTTCTGAACATAAATCCATTTTATCTCCAATGCTCACATTTTTTTTTGCCAAGACATTCAGCTTCACAACTCACCACGTCACACCCTCATCTCATCTTTTTTTGAAAACACGGGTCAAGGAGCTGAATCCCAGAGGTGAGGTGAGCATACCTGTCATTTTACATCAAGGCAACACTGGGCTGAATGCACCATCAAGGTGACTTGGCAAAACTGAAGCCAATGGGCATCAGTGGCACCGTGGGGCAGCGGTAGAGTTGCTGCCTTACAGCGCTAGAGGCCTGGGTTTGATCCTGACTATGGCTGCTGTCTGTACGGAGTTTGTACGTTCTCCCCGTGACCTGCGTGGGTTTACTCCGGAATCTGCGGTTTCCTCCCACACTCCAAAGGCGTGCAGGTTTGTAGGTTAATTAGCTTGGTCTATTCACTAGTGTTCAGCAAGAGGGAATGAAGCAAAGTTACCTTTGTTGTTAAATGGAACCTCAGTGGTTTTACTTATACATCAATGTGTTGCGAACTGTGAGACATTGCCCATGTTTCCAGAAATCATCTGGAAAAAGCATAAACGAAAACGCTGAGATTTCATTGACCAAGGAAGATGGCTTCACTTTGTGGTTTCAGATGTGGCTAATTTTAGTTGTAACTTCTACTCTGAAGCAAAATGTTCCAAGTATTGCTTATGGCTGATGTTCAGATAGCATAATTGACTCTTAAAAGACCCCCTTGTTGAGATTAACCTCTTACCATCTCACCCCCATAACTTCCTCTTCTTGAGGCTGGTTTTGCTCTATCTCCAGTGTCTGTTCATTCATCCAGGCATCTCCCAGTGCACCTCGATGGATCAAAGCAAATTAATGCAACAGCAGTCTTTCTCAGCCTGAACCTTTATGTCAACCAGGAGGCAAATTATGCCTACTGACAAATATCGCCATGATATGGTTCAGTTTAACGACTGATATGACACACTCATTGTCTAAAAGCAGAATCACTTCTGTGGTTGTAGGAAGTAACTGCAGATGCTGGTTTAAACCAAAGATAGACACAAAAAGCTGGAGGAACTCAGCGGGACAGGCAGCGTTTCTGGAGAGAAGGAATGGGTGGTGTTTCGGGCAGAGACCCTTCTTCGGTCTTGACATGTAACGTCACTCATTCCTTCTCCCCAGTGATGCTGCCTGTCCCGCTGAGTTACTCCAGCGTTTTGTGTCTATCTTCACTTCAGTGGTTGGCATTGACCAGAATGAAAGGATAGGTTCACCATGGTCTTGCCATTCTGTTTTGGCTCTCTTGATGTTCAAAAAGGGGTAAAGAAAAAGTATTATATATAAGTGTTTGAATGTACAAAAACACCATGTACATGGAGCACAAAGTGTAGATACATTTCTAGATCAACAGGTGGAATAATGAAGTCTATCTCAAATTGTAAGTAGATACAATTAACTCCCATTAAATTGATAAATTATACAAATATTATTTAGTTTAGTTCTACTACAATTATTTGATGACATTTTGCTTTTAGAGTCAAATAGTCATACAGCGTGGAAACAGGCCCTTTGGGCCAACTTGCCCACACCAACCAACAAACCCCATCTATACTATTTCCACCTGCCTGAGTTTGGCCCATATCCCTCTAAACCTATCCTATCAATGTATCTGTCTAAATGTTTCTTAAACGATGCGATAGTTACATCCTCAATTACATCCTCCGGCAGCTTATTCCACACACCCACCACCCTTTGTGTAAAACAAAAAGCTACCCCCCAGGGTCCTATTAAATCTTTCCCACCTCTCCTTAAAGCTATGTCCTCTGGTTCTCGATTCCCCTTCTCTGGGCAAGAGACTGTGTGTATTTCCCTGATCTATTCTTCTCATGATTTTCTACACCTCTACAAGATCACCCCTCATCCTCCTGCGCTCCACAGAATAGAGTCCCAGCCTGCTCAACCTCTCCCGATAGCTCAGGCCCTCAAGTCCTGGCAACATCCTCATAAAACTTCTCTGCACCCTTTCCAGCTTGACAACATCTTTTCTATAACATGATGCCCAAAACTGAACACAATACTATAAATGTGTCCTCACCAAGTCTTATATAACTGCAACATGACCTCCCAACTTCTATACTAAATAATCTGACTAATGAAGGCAAATGTACCAAAAACCTTTTTTGACCACCCTATCAACCTGTGATGCCACTTTCAAGTGTCTATTTACCTGCACTCCTAGACCCCTCTGCCCTACAACACTCCCCAGAGCCCTACCATTCACCCATGTTAGACTTCCCAAAATGTAACACCTCACATTTTTCTGTGGTAAATTCCATCAACCATTTCTCAGCCCACATGGTCAATCGATCAAGAGCCTGCTGCAGTTTTTGACAAACTCCTTCACTGTGTGTTCAGTTTAGTTGATTGTCAAGTGTACCGAAGTTCAGTGAAAAGCTTTATTTACAATATGACCCACTTTTGTGTCATCAGCAAACTTGCTAATCATGTCATGTACGTTCTTATTCAAATCATTAATATAGATGGCAAACAGCAATGGGCCCAACACCGAACCCTGAGGCACATCACTTGTCACAGGCCTCTAGACTTCAAAGCAACCTTCCACCATCACCCCTGGTTCCTTCCATGAAACCAATATTCTATCCATTCAGCTATCTCTCCTTGGATCCCATGGGATCTAACCTTCCAGAGTAGCATACCATGTGGAACCTTGTTGAATGCCTTTCAGAAATCCATATATATAGCATCTACAACTCTGCCCTCATCAACCTTTTTTGTCACATCTTCAACAAACTCAATCAGATTTGTGAGACACGACCGCTCATGTCCAAAACCATGCTGACTATCCTTAATCAGCCCTTGTCCATCTAAATACATTTATAACCTTAATGTTCATTAATAATCTTATAGATCATTATAACAGACCATGGGGGTGGGGGGAGAAGGGGGGGTATGTTGTCCATTATTACCAATTGTCCACTATAACTGAGTAAGGGATTCGCACCATCCACCTAGTGGTCATTTTGTGAGGCAATAAGTTGTTTTCAAATACAAAGTTATTTTTAACAGCTAACTGCTTTTTTTACTGCGAGCTAAAAATACTAAAAGCTGTTTGAAACATTGTTTAATAGAGTATCATTGTACATGTATTGGTGGAAGCAATTGCGTGTCAAATTCAGTGACCTCCTACAGTGTACCTAGCAGCAGGAAATGGCAGAGAAATTAATGGAAGAGATGGTGCTGTCTGGTGCTTTCTTTTATAAAGAGGTCCGCAATAACAAGGGTGGACTGTAAATCTCTTGTTTCGGTTGCATGAGCTATGTAAAATCATGCAGACACACCTGAAGGCTAATTGTGGAATAGATCCTATGGGTAACCATATTTAATATTGACTTTATGTACATTCGTAACGGTACATATGATTTACCGGCATTCCCTCTTAAGTATGTTTATGTAAAGAAAATAATTACCCCTTTTTTCACAGTTCATGAACTTTTCAAAGATCTGTGTGAAATTAATTATTTACAGTATTAGAAATGTTTTTCATATATAGCATAGGATATACTTTGTGTAGGAAGGAACGGCAGATGCTGGTTTACACCAATGATAGACACACAATGCTGGAGTAACTCAGCGGGTCATGCAGCATCTCTAGAGAAAAGGAATATGTGATGTTTCGGGTCGAGATCCTTCTTCTATAGGATATACTTTGTTGAGCTGCTTGCTTTGCAGAGACATATTGTGAAGGAATTTTAAATAATATTCTTATTTCAAAAATATACAACTCAGCAATTTTTCAGGATTAAGAATGGCTGTTGTTTGAAGAATGGTCTTCAACAGATCTAAAAAATACACAACTTCCAACAGGAAGTTAAAGATATCATTAGATGAAGGGGGGACCCCCAATGTTGCCAAAAAGAGCAATAAGACTTCAGCAATGACATTGATAAGAAAAAGGAAAGTAGAGTATGAGAGTAATCTAGTGGCACACATCAATGTAGTTATGACCAGTTCTATGGAGATGTTAAAAGGAAAAGTTAAGCAAATGTTACTATGAGTTATTAACAGACTGAAACAGGAAATTATACTGAGGAAATGGCAAAGAAATTAACATTTTTTTCCTGTCTTCACAGAAGACTTAATATCTTTCCATAAATAGTATTGGTGAAAAGGTTTTGAATTAATGAAGAATTAAAATAAATTGGCATTAGGAAAAAAAAGCATTGCAGCATTTAATGGTGTGGAAAGGGCATATGCCTCACAGTGCCAAAGACCCGGATTTGATCCTGATCTCGGGTGCTCTCTGTGTGGAGTTTGCACCTTCTCTCTGTGACCACGTCAGTTTTCCCTGGGAGCTCTGGTTTCTTCCGACATTCCAAACATGTGTGGATTTGTAGGTAGATTGACTCCCGTAAATTGCCCTTAATGAACAGAGCAGATGAGAAAGTCAGATAACAGAACTAGTGTGAATGGATGATCGCTGGTGGGCCGAAGGGACTATTTCCATGCCATATCTCTATACTAAACTATCTCCAACACCTGATATCTTACATCCCAGTGTTTTGAAGGAGGTGATGATGTGATAGTGGAAGGATTGAGTAACATTTTACAAAATGTCATCGTATCTGGAATAGTTTCCACAGAATGGTACACAGTGAATATAACATCCCTACTTAAGAAAGAAGGGACAGGGAAAGCAATGAATCCGAGCCTAAATTGCCCGATGACAGTGATAGGGAATGTTCTAGAAACTTTCAGTGAGGAAATGATAAGTGATCTCTTACAATCTAATAAAAGGATTATCAATAGGCAAAATAGATCATTGAAAGAGAAATCATGTTAAATAATCTGATAGAATTTTGTAAGGTTGAACCTAATGTAGGAGATGGGGAACTGGTGGTCTGTTTCGACTGTCGAGGGCCTCAGAGAAGGTGGCATGCAAGGTCACTAACCTAAATCTGAGCTATGGGTACTGGGCATTACATATCAACATGGGCTTGGGGTTGGTAAATTGACACAAAACAGTAATTAGGAACAAACTGGTCATTCCCCGCTGTGAAGATGTAGCACAGGTCAATGTCACGATTCCAGCTATTGATATCAATAAGTTGGAAGAGGAATCAAGTGTACTATGTCAAAGTGTGCTGGTGCTACAAAGCTGGGTGTCAGTGTGAGATGTGAGGATGATACATTAGGGGTACAGGAGGTGTAGATCAGCTCAGAAATGGAATGTACACATGAATATGGAATAGAATGTGGAAAAAATGCGGTCTTCCACTTTGGTATAGAATACAGAAGCAAGTAGTAGTATTTTAAATGGTGGGAGATTACAAGTTATTGATGTGTAGCAGGATCTTGGTGTCCTTGTACATTAATCTATCCATCAGACAGCCCCATGAAGAGTAGAATTACCTCAGCCATCCTGGTCTCACTTTAACACTTGTATTTCTAATTATTCTATATTATCTATGTGTTATTTCATTTACAGGCACATTAAGCTGCTGCAAGTAAAATTTTATTGATCCATTGTTGGTACTTATGACAAGTAAATACTCTTGACCAGCTCTGAAACATAACTGTTACAGACTGTTACCCTACTTTTCCAACTTCAACGTTATCTTTGTTTCCCTATCTACAGGTGCCTCACTCACTGAGTGCTTCCAAAACTTTCTGGTGAAGCATAATATTTGAGAATAAACACAGGATAACAATCTTGTCTCAGATTGTCAAGCATTGCATCATTGTACTTGGACAATGCTTCTGGCATTGACCTCTCTTGCTACCTCTGCCAATTTCTCTTGAACTGAGAGCAGATCCTACAGTTTACTTAGGGACACATCTCTGCTACTTCCATCACATTTGCCAAGGCCTCCAATTCTGTGCAAAAAAAAACCCCTTGGTGTGGCCTCTCTCGCATGTTTGAACATTTCTCAATGTATTATAGCATAGATTCCTTTTATAACAAGCCCCACTTCTTGTATACACAACATACCTCCCATTCAAGAAGTACGTCTAAGAAACGCTACCCATGCACAATATTGGGAACCCTCTTGATGGGCGTAGCTAATGAACAATGTGGATAGATTAACTACTTGAATAATTATTTAAAATGACAACAGCAACAATTAAGATGCTGCCTTGCAATGGAACAAACAGCAGGGGTTAATCTCAAACTACCATTGGCTGTGTCCATTTTTAGGAGTTGCACAGTTTAACCACTGGTTGCTTTAATGAACGTGTGTGTTCAATGTTAAGGACTTCATGAGGAAGTGAATCGGAATATCTCACAGGAACCTGAACAAGATCCTAAAATCAGCTTCAGATTTGAGAGATACAGCATGGAAACATGCTGTTCAGCCCATGGAGTCTGCGCCGACCAGTGATGACCCTGCACCATCCTACACACTAAGGACAATTTACAATTTTTACAAAAGTCAATTAACCTACAAATCTGTACGTCTTTGAAGTGTGGGAGGAAACCGGAGCACCCAGAGGAAACCAACGCGGTCACGGAGAGAACATACAAACCCCGTACAGACAGAACCCATAGTCAGGATCAAACCCGGGTCTCTGGCGCTGTAAGGCAGCAACTCTACCACTGTGCCACTATGTTGTGAAGTGTGACTCCAAATTCATCATGGGAAACAATATTTTTCAACTAATAATATTTGAATGGAAAGATAGAGTTGTGCAGAAAACAAAACTGATTGGAGTGGCCTGTTGTTAATTAAACTAAACATATGAAAATGATAAATGAGATCTAAATGGCAATACATTAAAAACCTCATGTCTGCTTATTGTTAACATTCCCCAGCTAGGCCCTAATGCTTTTACTGATTACGTGCTTGAGACAGCAAGAATTCAGACTTCAGATATGAAATCTAAAGCACGTTCCTTTTGCTGCTAATTTTTCCGTTGCAATCCATCCATGGGCTATTAGAGTTTCTTCACTGTTAACACCTTCATAGTTTTCTGATGGGGTGACAAGTGTCAGGCAACTAATCGAACTTTCAAATTATTTTTCTGTTAGGATTCATGATGTCTTGTGTCCATTCAGGTTTTGATGGTTCTGAGGCCACTGATGAGACCAATGTGGGAATCACAGATAATTTCACGGACGGGAAGAAGGAGCCTGATTGGGGTGGGAGGCAGTGTGTGAGTGGTGCACCTCTTTAACCATTTATGATGAGTTTCTTGTAATCCCAATGCAAGGCCTCAATGTTCGTTAATACTGTCCTTAAAACTCCTTCACCATCTTGAGTGGTGATGCACCAGCGATTCTAATGTTTGCTTTCGTAGCCTATGTGAATAGCCCAGTGATGCTGTCAGAGTGTAACCAGGGTCTCATTACTGGAGATGTTGACCTGGGAGAGGGCGCTGATGTTGGTTTAGTTTTTTCTCTGGTGAAAGTTGGAGGATTTTGTAGCGACATTGTTGGTGATAATTATCCAGTGACTTCAGATGCCTGTTGAAGGTCATAGGTCATAGGAATAGAAGCATGCTATTCGGCCCAACGAGTCAGCTCTGCCATTCAATTATGGCTGGTCTATCTTACCCTCTCAACCCATTCTCCTGCCCTCCCAATAACTCTTAACTCCCTTACTCAACAAGTATCTGTCAATCTCTGCTTAAAAAAATACTCACTGACATGGCCACCTCAGCCATCTGTGGCAATGAGTTCCATCCTTTTATTCTGAGGCTGTGCCCTTTAGTTCTGGACCCTCCCACTAGTGGAAACATCATCTCCACATCCACTCTATCTAGGCCTGGTCATCGAGGCTTATACTATGTCTTTAATTATGTTGGCTGTTGTTCCATGGCAGCGTGGTGTAGATGGAGTCAGTGGTAGGAAGTCTGGTCTGTGTGATGGACTTGGCTACATCTACAACTATCTGTGATTTATTGTGGTCTTGGGTAGAGTTATTCCCAAGCCAAGCTCTGATACATGGTGCATCTGTAGAAGTTTGTGAGCATTACTGGAGACATGTCAAATTTCCACAGCCTCTTCTGGAAGTAGATGTATTGATGCACCTTCATGGCTGTCATGTCAATGTGTTGCTCTATGACAGATCATTGGTAAAATTAGCACCAAGGAACTCGAAGCTCTCAACCATTTCCTCTTCAGCATCTACCACCGGGTGGCGCCAGCAATGGCTACCTCGCCAACAGTCTGTCTGTCCCTTCCTTCCTTGTGTTTTAATAGTATGTGTTAAATGTATGTTTTTAGTGTTCTTCAGCTTGTTTTATGTGGTGAGTGGAGGGGGAGGGATTGGGGGAGCCCGTGATGCCTTTGTTAGGGACCGACCTCGGAGCTTCAACCATGGGTGCCTGTGGACTTAACATCATGGAGCTCGTGGACTCTGTTCAGAGACCGACTTCGGGAACTCCAAGCTGCAGGAGCTTTGACCTCCCCAACGCGGGAATTTCGATCGCCCCGTCGCGGGAGCTTCGACCTCCCTGACTGTCGGAGAATTTAGAGGAAGAAGATTGGACTTTTTTGCCTTCGGTCACAGTGAGGAATGTGGGGAATCCGCTGTGGTGGATGTTTATGTTAACTTTTATGTTGTTGTGTGTCTTGTTGCTTTTTCTTTTTTCGTATGACTGTATGGTAATTTGCATATCACTGTACCTTAATTGGTGCACGTGACACTAAAAGACCTTTGAAACCCTTGATGCTGATATGGGCATATACTCCTCCATGCTTCCTGAAGTCATTAACAAGCTCCTGTGTCTTGTTGACGCTGAGGGCGATGTTATTGTCTTGACCCCATATCACTAAGTTCTCTCTCTCAATCCTGATCCGAATTTGGCTGTACAGTCGTGAGTCTAGAGGGTGTAGAGTAGGACTGAGAACGTATCCTTGTGGGGCACCGGTATTGAGGTCTGCGGATCAGATAGTCGAGGATCCAGTGGCAGAGATGGTAGCTGATTCCTGGGTCTAGGAGTTTGGAGATGAGTTTGGAAGGGATTATGGTGTTGAAAGGAGAGTTATACATAGGAGTCTTTGTTGTTCAGGTGTTCCATCAATGAATTTAGGGGCAGGGAGATGGCATCTGCTGTGGACCTGTTGCGAAGGTAATCAAACTGCAGTAGATCAAGGCTGGCTGGGAAGCTGGAGTTAATGTGCACCATCACCAGATTCTTAGAATAAATTGGTAGAATTCTAAAATAATATTCTTGCAGTTAGGCCATCCTTAATACAAATTGGCACCATTTTTTGTCCCTAAATTACCATTAATTTTAAACGAAAAGAAATTTGCTTCTCTATTTGATCTCCTCCAGGACTTAAAAACCATAGAATCCTTAGTTGAACTTGAATTTTCCTTCATTTTACCAATCTGAGTTTTTAAAATTCTCATCATTACCCAATGGTGCACTTTAAATCCAATTTTATGATAATTCTTTCTGATCGTGTTGATATTCTACATTTCTGACCTGCCCACAGAGGCTCCTCCCATTCGGAAGTACTTTTATTAATAAATATGTTTTTTATGAACATGGAAGAGGTAACACAGATGAAAAATCACACAAATCAGCCAATATTTATCATGTTAACTGTTGTGTGGAGTTAAAGTCAAAGTTAAAATCTTTGAATAAATGGAGGTAACATATAATCCGGTGTTTCTGATTAAACAAAACAAAGAACCCATTCTTGGGGACAGACAGCCGCAGATGAAGTCGCTGATGAAGGAATTATTAAAGGACAAGTGGTTAAAAAAATAGAAATTCATAAACATACATTCCAGCCCAGAGTCCGAGACTTAGGTGCGCACTAACTACTGGACCACAAGATGAAATTCATTGTTTAAAACCACAGCAAATTCTTGATGTAATCATCAGACTATTTTAACTTCACAGGCAGTTTACTAGCTATGCACAGAATGAAGTTAACTATCGTAAATTTATTTCATTGATTTAATCATTATCAATAAAATGACACCAGTCTGAAATAATATTTAAGGGAAATTTCCTCTTACTAAAATATAGTGTGATGCTTGAATAAATGAAAGTCAGTGTATGAATGATTTTGGCTTTGTTTTTCCTCAATTGCGTCTCAAAAAAGTTGCCCCATACACCTCCTAAAACTTTTCCCCTTTGACTTTATAGCTATGCTCTCTAGTCTTTGACATTTCCACATTGGGGAAAACGATTCTGACTGTCTACCCTATCAATGCTTCTAATAATCTGGTATACTTCTATAAGGTCGCCCCCCTCAGACTCAATCCAAGTTTGTCTAACCTATCCTTATAGCTAATACCCTTGTATGCAGGCAGCTTCCTGGTGAATCTGTTCTGTGCCCTCTCCAAAACCTCATCGTCGTGTAATGGGTTGACCAGAACTGCACACAGATCTGAAGGATAGCTGCCTGCTTGAGACACCAGAGATCATTAGATGCCTGTGGATTCTCAGTCCTTCATAAACACACGCTTCAGTGGTGAAGTGAAGAGCAAAGCAGGAAGAGAATATTGAGGCACTGAAACATGGATGTTTTTGGTTCTTCTTAAAGCTTACATGCCTGTTAATGCAAATTGAAAACTGCTGTCTAAATTAGCTTAATGGCTTTACCCAGGAAGCACATTTAATATATTTTCAAAGCCCTCTTTGATGTTCAGCTGGGCACAGTTACTATTAGGATGATAAAAAAGTGGCAAACTTTAATGTTTATTCTGTTATGCTCACCCCCACCACTCCCCATATTGGCCATGGGCCAGAGAGCCTCAGTGAAGTCCTGAACAATATGCATCAGCAATTCACAGTTTAGTGGCAACCTGTGTCATTTATGTGCTTCATTTGATGCAACTGATAAATTGGCTACATCTCTTGCGACAAATAAATATATTTCACGTAGGTCGACAACCAATGTCGGAGTTGGGAGAGTTCTATTTGTCGTACCTTATGAATTTTTAATAAAACTACCATTGTAAGGACATTTATCAATGGCAATTAAACCACTCAGAAATGACAGAGGATATTGATAAATTGGGAGTAACTTCCCACAAACAGCTAGGAATCATCCGATAATATTTAAATTAAACTCATATCACTATTAGTCAATGCTGTTTGTTTCGGCCCGAAACATTGCCTATTTCCTTCACTCCATAGATGCTGCTGCACCCGCTGAGTTTCTCCAGCTTTTTTGTGTACCTTCGATTTTCCCGCATCTGCAGTTCCTTCTTAAACACAACTGTTTGTGAGCAATTAGTTTCCCTTTGATTATTTCGAAGGATGGAAACACTGAGGTAAGATGTCATCTGCTTGGTTTGGGAACATTTAATAAGAAATAATGAAGGAGCCATTTATTAGGGCAAAGCTGCAGGGTGTCTAGATGTGAAAAGTTCAACATAAAGCTAAACACTTTTTTATGAGCAGGTTGACAAGCTGAGCAAAGATGTAGCACGCGGAATTAGTGAGATGCAGAAAAACAGACTGAAAATTAGAGCAAAATTAGAACATGGAATTGGCATCAGATCATTAACCTAAAGGTATTGTACTGATCCGTTTCCATTGGATTTTACAATGTTAGTTTGCAATGTGAGATGACCCTTCACTATAACAATCTATCCTTCGGAAAAACTAACACTGATTTATAACTTTCTCCAAACTTTAACAGAAAACAGGCAGGTACAACATGGCTGGTAATTATTTCCCCCTTCCCACAACATGCTAACATTTAATTGTGAAGAGTTTTCCATTCGGTGTCATTCTCCCTTGATATTGTTACGTACCAGTGCACCTCACTATTGTGCCAAAGAGCAAAAGCCAGGAGAAAAGAACGTAATGGAAAATAGAAAATACTTTAAAAGGATATGTAAATAAGTAGACCTTCCAACAACTGAGGCTAACTAGGGGGGGAAAAGGGAGACTTGAGGATAGTACAAATGGCTGCACATGGCAGAAATCATTTAACAATGAGTTTTGTTACAGAGACGAAAATAATATTATGTGATTGCCTGTAATTTTCAATCTGTAGTTACTTTATTTGGTTTAAATGCCAACGTTTGTTTCACATTCCAGCAAAAATAGTGATAATTGAGCAATGAAAAGAGAAGCATTTCACTGATCATTTAAGATAAAGAGTAAAAAGAAAGAGCAAACTCGTAAAACAAAACGTTCAGCGCTCTCTTTACAAGAAGAACCAGATAATAAACTCTGACTGAAGAGAGAGCATATCTGATTTTTTCTCTGGGATATATTTCCCCACCAATTTTTATGAGTCCACGGCCTTGGTCACTGGCAGCATCTTATTAAAATTGAGAGTACACCACATGTGATCCTCCGACCATTAATTAAATGCTCAGGACAATGTGTGTACATATTGGGCATATCCGCAGTCATGGAGCATGGTAATATGAAGGCATAAATTTTATCTCTCGCTTGATCAAGATTTAGTTGCCCAGAGTAGGAGAATCGAGGACCAGAAGACATAGGTTTAAGGTGAGGGGGGAAAGATTTAATAGGAATCTGAGAGGTTTCACACAAGGATGGTGGGTGTTGGGTGGTGGATCAGTTGCCTGCCTTGGTAGACTGGCAACTACCTAGCTGCCAGAGGAGGTAGTTGAGGCTGGGACTGTTTCAACATTTAAGGAACAGTTAGACAGGTACATGGATGGGACAGGTATGGAAGGATATGGGCTAAATGCATGCTGATGGGTCTAATGTAGCCAGGTCGTGTTCGCCGGTGTGGGCAAGTTGGGCCAAAGTTTCCACGCTGAATCACTCTATGACTTCCCAAAACTCAGCACTGAGACTGCAGGGAATTCCTTATTCACGTCTTTGGGTGTCCAAAGCCAATGACCTCCTTAAGTTCACCATCTCACTGTCTCTCCTTATATTCTTCTGTAGCGTGGCATTATACATCTGCAATAATATCTTCTTGTGTGAATTCCTGACTCCTACCAAAATCACCACCCAAAGCACATTAGCTCACACTTATATGGATTAAATTCTTTCTGTCACCGCTCTGCTCAACTTTCCAGTTGACTGATACCTTGTTGTATCCGTAAACAATCTTCCCTGCACGTAACTATTCCATCCAAAAACTCTAAGCACTGAATTTTCAATGTATTGATGTAAAATTGCTTTTCTTAATGCAATCATTTGCTATCTGATTATTCGTAAATCCAAATGGTTCAGCATCTGGCTGCGGTGAAAGGAAGCACTGAGTCTGTCACAGACTGGGCTGCTGTTCCCATCCCTACCCCTCCAGTCACCAGGTCTGGATGCCACACGTATTAAACCAGTCACTGGGGTCTTTGTTCCCATGCTCTCTGCCACATGGCACACCACCAGATTCAGGGACAGTTTCTTCCCAGCTGTTATCAAGCAACTGAATCATCCTACCACAACTAGAGAGCAGTGCTGAACTACTATCTTCGGTGACCTTCGGACTATCCTTGATTTAACTTTGCCTTGCACTAAACGTTATTCCCTTATCATGTATCTATATATTGTAAATGGATTGATTGTAATAATGTATTAGAATCATAGAGTGATACAGTGTGGAAACAGGCTCTTCAGCCCAACTCGCACACACCGGCCAACAATGTCCCAGCTACACTAGTCCCACTTGCCTGCACTTGGTCCATATCCCTCCAAACCTGTCCTACCCATGTGTAAGAAAGAACTGCAGATGTTCGTTTAAATCAAAGGTAGACACAAAATGCTGGAGTAACTCAGCGGGTGAGGCAGCATCTCTGGAGAGAAGGAACGGTCGACGTTTCGGGTCGAGACCCTTCTTCAGACTATCCTATCCATGTACCTTCTTAAACAATGTGATAGTCCCAGCCTCAACTACCTACTCTGGCAGCTTGTTCCATACACCCACAACCCTTTAAGTGAAAAAGTTGCCCCTCTGATTCCGATTAAATCTTTTCCCCTTCGCCTTGAACCTATGTCCTCTGGTCCTCGATTCCCCTTCTCTGGGCAAAAGACTCTGTGCATCTACCCAATGTATTCCTCTCATGATTTTGTATACCTCTATAAGATCACCCCTCATCATCCTGCGCTCCATGGAATAGAGACCTAGCCTACTCAATCTCTCCGTATAGCTCACACCCTCTAGTCCTGCCAACATCCTTGTAAATCTTTTCTGAACCCTTTCAAGCTTGACAATATCTTTCCTATAACATGGTGCCTAGAACTGAACACAATATTCTAAATGCCGTCTCACCAACGTCTTATACAACTGCAACATGACCTCCCAACTTCTATACTCAATACTCTGACTGATGAAGGCCAAAGTGCCAAAAGCTTTTATGACCATCTTATCTACCATCAACTTGATCTTCACGGAACCATGCACCTGTACTCCTAGATCCCTCTGCTCTACAGCTGTTGTCTTTCAGCTGACTGGTTAGCATGCAACAAAATATTTTCATTGTACCTCGGTACATGTGTCAATAAACTAAACTGAACTGAACTCTGTGCACTCAGTGAAGCCCCCATCCTTGTCGTCCCGCCCACAGTCTCACTTTAAATCACCTAGTTATATTGGTTGCACTCCCTTGAAATGAACCTGGTTTTATTTCACATGCCTCAAGCTCACTAAGGTCTAGTTACCCATTGTCCCTTTAAACCTACGGAGGGTCAAGAGCTTCAAATTCCTGAGCATGCATATTTCTGAAGATCTCTCCTGGTCCGAGAACACTGATGCAATTATTAAGAAAGCACATCAGCCTCTCTACTTCCTGAGAAGATTATGGAGAGTCGGTATGTCAAGGAGGACTCTCTCTAACTTCTACGGGTGCACAGTAGAGAGCATGCTGACCGGTTGCATCGTGGCTTGGTTCGGCAACTTGGGTGCCCAGGAGTGGAAAAGACTACAAAAAGTAGTAAACACTGCCCAGTCCATCATCGACTGACTTCCCTGCCATCGAGGGGATCTATCACAGTCGCTGCCTCAAAAAGGCAGCATCATCAAGGACCCACGTCATCCTGGCCACACACTCATCTCCCTGCTACCTTCAGGGAGAAGGAACAGGAGCCTGAAGACTGCAAGGACAAGGTTCAGAAATAGTTACTTCCCCACAGCCATCAGGCTATTAGACTCAACTGAAACAAATCTCCGAACATTAATAGACCATTATCTGTTTATTTGCACTTTATCTGCTTATTTATTAATGTGTGTGCATATTTATATAATGGTATATGGACACACTGATCTGTTCTGTATTCATGCCTACTATATTCTGTTGTGCTGAAGCAAAGCAAGAATTTCATTGTCCTATCTGGGACACATGACAATAAACTCTCTTGACTCTTGACTTGACTTGACTCTTGAGCTTGTGTTATTCCACTGTGCTATATTTAAAGGGAATGTGAAGGAGCATTCAGGGTTTAACATCTAATGCCAGCATTAAAGTCCTGAATTAAAGGAGGCTTACCATAGTCACTGTACCATTAAATGCCATTGTGGAAGCAGGAACTTAGCACTTGGAGATACAGCATGGAAAAAGGTTCTTCGGCCCACCGAGTCCACACCAACCATCAAACACCCATTCACACTAGTTCTATGTTGTCCCACTTCTGTTTCCTCTACACACTAGGAGCAATTTTACAGAAGCAAATTAACCTCCAAACATATGACATTTTTGGGTTGTGGGAGAAAACCAGAGCACTCGGAGGAAACTCACACGGTCACTGGGAGAACATGCAAATGCCACATGGACAGCACCTGAGCTCAGGATCGAACCCGAGTCTCTGGCACTGTGAGGCAGCAGCTCCACCTGCTGCTGCCCTATGCCGTGCTATTGTGCTAATTATCCACACTCATGGTGGAAAAAGCTGTTCCAGGTCCTCAGAGGTGTTGATTTTAAGTTTAGGAAATGGTTCTGAGTGCCTCAGGTAAAAGGCTTTGAGAATAGTTTAATGATACTCTTTTAAATCTTTCCAAGAATGTTTTTTTTAATCTTTAATGGCTTGTTAATTTTAATTTTTTAACATTTAACTATGTTGTTAAAGGTACCTTGGAAACATTTGGAAACATTCAGAAAGTGTAGGAAGGATCTGCAGATAAACACAAAATGCTGGTGTGACTCAGTGGGCCAGTCAGAAGAAGGGCCTCAACCCAAAATGTCACCTATTCCTTTTCTCCGGAGATGCTGTCTGACCTGCTGAGCTACTCCAGCATTTTGTGTCTATCTTCAGAAATATTAACGCTTTATTTCAGACGTTGATCAACAAGATTAATTACGTGGGCATGACCAGATCATCTGTCAAATTCTTCCCTCAATCTCTGGCTGGGGCTACAATTGACCACCACACTTTTAGACCATTGAACCGTTATGTCAACTCCGCTTGCCTCCAGTAAAACACAAAGTGCTGGAGTGTCACTGAATGTGTCAGGCAGCATCCGTGGAAGGATTGGATAGGCGGCATTTCAGGTCGGGACACTTCTTCAGACAGACGCTGCCCGACTACTGAGTTACTCCAGCACTTTGTGTTTTGCTCCAAATTCCAGCATCTGCAGGTCTTTGTGCTCACACTGCCTCTATTTGCACCAAACGCTCACCTATGTTATTACAAATGTTTTGTACATCCAGATACAGTGATTTTAACATTAGTTTATTATCATTTTCTCTTGAAGTAACTTTGTTGAATGATGCACTAGTAACATTAATCATTTATCTGCCCCTTCTTTTCTCTCTTCTTGTTACCTCGTACAGTCGTACAGCATGTAAAAAGGCCCTTTGGCCTAACATGTCCATGCTGAGCAAGATGCTCTATTTAAGCTAGTTCCATTAGCCCACGTTTGGCCTCATACCTTTTCCTCTTGTAACCTAATCAGCTACCTTAAGGCTTTACTTTAAAATGTCCATAATTCCATTGTGATCTTCAGAAGGATCTTGACCTGAAACGTCACCTATCAGTCTGAAGAAGGGTCCTGATCTGAAATGTCACCTATCTGACAGTAGAAGAGTCCTAACTCAAAGATGAAGCATACAAATTAGCCAGAAAAAGCAGCCTTACAGAGGACTGGGAGAAATTCAGAGTCCAGCAGAGGAGGACAAAGGGCTTAATTAGGAAAGGGAAAATAGATTATGAAAGAAAACTGGCAGGGAACATAAAAACTGACTGCAAACGTTTTTATAGATATGTGAAGAGAAAAAGATTAGATAAAACAAACGTAGGTCCCTTGCAGTCAGAAACAGGTGAATTGATCATGGGGAACAAGGACATGGCAGACCAATTGAATAACTACTTTGGTTCTGTCTTCACTAAGGAAGACATAAATAATCTGCCGGAAATAGCAGGGGACCGGGGGTCAAATGAGATGGAGGAACTGAGTGAAATCCAGGTTAGCCGGGAAGTGGTGTTAGGTAAATTGAATGGATTAAAGGCTGATAAATCCCCAGGGCCAGATAGGCTGCATCCCAGAGTACTTAAGGAAGTAGCCCCAGAAATAGTGGATGCATTAGTGATCATTTTTAAAAACTCTTTAGATTCTGGTGTAGTTCCTGAGGATTGGAGGATAGCATGCAACCTCACTTTTTAAAAAGGGAGGGAGAGAGAAAACGGGGAATTACAGACCAGTTAGTCTAACATCGGTAGTGGGGAAACTGCTTGAATCAGTTATTAAAAATGGGATAGCAGCACATTTGGAAAGTGGTGAAATCATTGGACAAAGTCAGCATGGATTTATGAAATTATGAAATTAATGGATTATGTCTGACGAATCTTATAGAATTTTTCGAGGATGTAACTAGTAGAGTGGATAAGGGAGGACCAGTGGATGTGTTATATCTGGACTTTCAGAAGGCTTTCGACAAGGTCCCACATAAGAGATTAGTATACAAACTTAAAGCATACGGTATTGGGGGTTCAGTATTGATGTGGATAGAGAACTGGCTGGCAGACAGGAAGCAAAGAGTAGGAGTAAACGGGTCCTTTTCACAATGGCAGGCAGTGACTGGTGGGGTACCGCAAGGCTCAGTGCTGGAACCCCAGCTATTACAATATATATTAATGATTTGGACGAGGGAATTGAATGCAACATCTCCAAGTTTGCGGATGACATGAAGCTGGGGGGCAGTGTTAGCTGTGAGGAGGATGCTAGAAGGCTGCAAGGTGACTTGAATAGACTGGGTGATTGGGCAAATGCATGGCAGATGCAGTATAATGTGGATAAATGTGAGGTTATCCACTTTGGTCGCTAAAACAGGAAAGTAGACTATTATCTGAATGGTGGCCGATTAGGAAAAGGGGAGATGCAACGAGACCTGGGTGTCATGGTACACCAGTCATTAAAAGTAGGCATGCAGGTGCAGCAGGCAGTGAAGAAAGCAAATGGTATGTTAACATTCATAGCAAAAGGATTTGAGTATAGGAGCATGGAGGTTCTATTGCAGTTGTATAGTGTCTTGGTGAGACCACACCTGGAGTATTGCGTACAGTTTTGGTCTTCTAATCTGAGGAAAGACATTCTTGCCGTAGAGGGAGTACAGAGAAGGTTCACCAGACTGATTCCTGGGATGTCAGGACTTTTATATGAAGAAAGACTGGATAGACTCGGCTTGTACTCGCTAGAATTTAGAAGATTGAGGGGGGATCTTATAGAAACTTACAAAATTCTTAAGGGGTTGGACAGGCTAGATGCAGGAAGATTGTTCCCGATGTTGGGGAAGTCCAGAACAAGGGGTCACAGTTTAAGGATAAGGGGGACATCTTTTAGGACAGTTCATTGGCTATATTTAAGAGGGAGTTAGATGTGGCCCTTGTGGCTAAAGGGATCAGGGGGTATGGAGAGAAGGCAGGTACAGGATACTGAGTTGGATGATCAGCCATGATCATATTGAATGGCGGTGCAGGATCGAAGGGCCGAATGGCCAACTCCTGCACCTATTTTCTATGTTTCTATGATTTACCCCGTACTTTGTATCCTTTTATTTATCAGTTTAAAACCTTGCCTTTAATTTATCCATTTCAGCAGGTAAATGGTTACTGTACAGTATATATGACAATTAAACACTCTTGATTCTTGACTTTCAATTGAGATGATTCATCGTTCCAGAATGAGGGGCTGTGGTAAATTCTGGTAAATGTGATAATAACCAGCCTGATGACTCATTTTGTCCTTGCAATTAAATATCCACAAGATGCCCCAAGGGAAGAGTATCCGGAGAAGGTTTAATTTTGAAGTTAGTTGCCACAAAGACCCATTAGATAGTTTGATCCAACCAAGCAGGACTTCATTCATGAGACAAATTATGAGCCTCAGCATGTTAATTACCCATGTTGAATTTTTAGTGTGGTAATTAATTTCCAATCAAAGATAACATGTGCTCTCTCAACAATCCTTGAGACTGCGGAATGTACAACAGCATGCGTCAGTGGGGTATGTTATTGAGTGGATTACACTGTTTTGGTGGTCTGTGAAAGAGCAGCACAGTGGCGCAGCAGGAGAGTTGCTACCTTGCAGTGCCAGAGACCTGGCTTCAATCCTGACTAAGGGTCCTGTCTGCAGGGAGTTTGTATGTTTTCCCTCTGACCACAGGGTGCTCTGGTTTCCTCCCACACTCCAAAGACGTATTGGTTTGTAGTTTAATTGGCTTGGGTGAAATTGTAAATTGTCTCTAGTGTGTAATATAGTGCTAATGTACGGGATGATTGCTGGTCGGCATGGACTCGGTGAAGTGAAGGGCCTGTTTCCATGCTGTAACTCTAAAGATATCTCTGTATCTGCAAAATGATAATTTTTCAAATCAGTGGCTTTTGAACAAATTTGGGGAAAATGTTTAAAGAGGAAACGGTGTTAAGTTGAAGGAGGAAATGTGTAAATGGTAGACCCACACACCGGAATAAAGTTGAAAAATAATATAGAGGGAGAAAACAAGTCAAGGGCACACAGGCCAAGAAATATCAAAACTGAAATTAAGAATGTTTACTAAATATACAAAAATGGAGACGGTCAAAGTGTATTATGTCCCCCACAAACGAGGTTGGGGAAATAATTAAGTGCAACAAGGGAATATAAGAGGTTTGAAACTTATATTTTTCATTAATCTTAACTTTTAGAGATACAGCTTGAAAGCAGGCCCTGCAGTCCACAGAGTCTACACTCGTTCACACTAGTTCCATGGTATCTCACTTTCTCATTCCCTCCCTACATGCTAGGGGCATTTTACAGAAGCCAATTCATCTACAAACCGGCAAATCTTTGGGATATGGGAGGAAAGCGGAGCACGAGGATGAAGCACACGCAGTCACAGGGTGAACGTGCAAACTCCACACAGACAGCACTTACGGACCGAATTGAACCCTGATCTCTGGCACTGTGAGGCAGTCGCTCTACCGGTTGTGCCACCCATGGTAGAAGCTGCTACGAGCATCCTGAGTATTAAAAGATACCAAGTGGATGAAGTGCCATCAATACTAGACAATTAGTATTAACGAGATGATTAATTGCATTCTACATTCCTAAAAGAAGTCGCTACTCTAATAGTAGATGCATTGTCAACTTCCCAATACCTTGTGAATCTGGAGAGGTACTGAACGGATGGAAAACTGCCAATGTTATTCAGAAAGGATGGGAGACAAAAATCAGGTGACTGCAGACATGTAGTCCATCTAATGTCTATTTTCAGTTTAAAAAAAATTAGAATTATGGAGACACAAACAGAAGTGGACAAACTCAGTGGGTCAGGCAGCATCAGATAAAGGATAGGTGATGTTTCAGATCGGGACCCATCGTCAGACAGAAGAAGGGTGCCGACCTGAAACATCACCCATTTTCTTTTTCTCCTGAGATGCTGCCTGACCCGTTGAGTTACTCCAGGACTTTGTGTCTATCTTTGGTATAAACCAGCATCTGCAGTTTATTGTTTCTACAAAAACGGAAGTGCGTATATTCTTGAAGAAGCAGGGAATTGATGGCTATGGAGAACAGCTGTGGTCATATTGAATAGAGGGCAGGATTTAAGGGGTTGAATGGCCTAGTTCTGCTCCAGTTTTCTGGTGTTTGTACTGGTACATTCTCATCACCAGTACAAAATAATTGTGTCCAATGCAGTAAATTTTTCACATGATTAATTCCAAGCATATAGTTGTGGAGACCCAGTCAGTAACAATCACATAGTTCACAAGAACAGAGGGAGAACACATGGTGCTCAGTAATCTGATGTTTCCCTCCCTTCACCCACTGGAAGAGACCACTTTAAAGTCACGTTGGCAAAGTTCTGGGAATAAGTCTCAAGGTTGAAGTCTCAATTGAGGAAGGTATGTGTCAAGAGGAGACTTCAGGAGGGAAGAAGTATAATAAAAATTCAATGCAAAGGAAAATAAACTCAAAGGTAAAACCAACATTAACCAGTAATAGCATGTGCTCTCATAGTTTATTTTAACAAGCAGTAGCTCAAAAGGAAAATGGGTCTTAAAAGGAAAGTAAAATTCCTCTGAAAGGAAAAGAAAACAGAATACAGTGGATGTGGAAATCTAAAATATAAATGACAAATGTTGAAAATGCTCAGCAGTATTGAAGAAAGACAGATACTATTTCTGGTTGATGAACTTCATTAGATCTAAGTGAATGGGATCCAATGATCTTTTGTTTTTGTTTCAGAGATACAGCACCAAAACAGGCCCTTCAGCCACTGAGCCTGTGCCGACCATCAATCACCTGTTCACACTAGTTCGACGTTATCCCACTTTATCATCCACTCCTACACATGAGGTGCAATTTACAGAGGCAAATTAACCTACAAACCTGCACATCTCTGGGATGTGGGAGGAAACCAGAACACCCGGAGGAAACCCACACGGTCACATGGAGAATGTGCAAACTCCACACAGACAGCACTTGAGATCAGAATCAAACCCGATTCTCTGGCGCTACCAGGCTACCCTTTATTTATCATTTGGGATCAGTCACGGGAATGTAACTGATCTTTACAAGGATAACTTGGGATTCAGCTTTGTCAGCTTTGAACATTAAAAAAAAACATATTCTTACTCGAAAGACAAAGTGCTGGAGAAACTCAGCCAGTCGGGCAGCATCTGTGGAGGGAATGGACTGATTGCGCTTTGGGTCAGGACCCTTCTTCAGACTGATGGCATAAGGAGGAGAAAGTATGGTTCCTCCACAGATGCTGCCTGACCTGATGAGTTTCTCCACTCCTTCGTATTTTACTCGAGAGTCCAGCATCTGCAGTTTCTTGTGTCTACATAATCTTGCTGGTTTAAAATTCTGTTAAAGTGTTTGGATTTTACAGGTGAATAAGATGCTGTTTTCCATATCATGGACTTGTTTTCAATGTTGGTGAAACCACACTTGGTGTACTCGGTGCAGTCCTGGTCACCCTGCTCTAGGAAGATATCATTAAATTGGAAGGTTCACAGAAGAGATTCACCAGGATGTTACCAGAGCTTGGGTTCTGAACTGGTATCTTTCCCGAGCACTAGAAATTGTTCTTCTTCAAGCATACCTTACTATGAACTGCAACAAGCAATCTCCAGGAGGAACTCAGTGGATCGAGTAGCATCGATGGGGGGGGGGGGGGGGGGGGGGGGGGAGTATTGTCAACAATTCAAGTCAAAACCTAATGCCTTTCTGGAGTTCAATACAATAAAAAATGATTGTAATCAGGAATTATTAAGCACAAACTGCAGATGTTGCAAATCCTTATGAAATAGAAAATGCTGGTAATAGTCAACGTCAGATAACAAATATGGAGAAAAACATAAGAGATGATTTTTAGCTTGAAGATTTTTCATCAGAACTCTTTTCTCTCAATTTCTCCGAAGATTATATCATGGCTTTATATTATATTGTGGCATTTGTTGAAAATATTCAGCAGCTATGAAGAGAGTCAGATGTTATTTCTGGTTGTTAACCTTCGCTAGATCCCAGTGAAAGAGTCTTAAACTATTTTGTTATGTTCATGATCAATTGGGATGAATTCAGCCATTGGGAAAGTCACTAATTTGTGAGGAGAACTCAGTCATAATCCTTGACAGTTTCTGATGTTAAAAATTGATATAATCTTGTTTGCAACACAAAGTCTGAAGAAGAGTCCCGACCCCAAATGTCATCTGTCCATTCGGTCTGCAGGAGCTGCCTGGCCCATTATGTTCCTCTACCATGCAGTGCTTTTCTCAAGATTTCAACATCTGCAGTTCCATGTGTACACATTGTATCAATCTTTGTTTGTACCCTTTTGAACATAGATGGTCCTGAAGGTCATGATGACGTATCTCTCCCCATCTCAATGAGTATGTATGCACCGTGGAGCAGATAATTTTTCT
This sequence comes from Amblyraja radiata, assembly GCF_010909765.2. Classification (NCBI taxonomy): domain Eukaryota; kingdom Metazoa; phylum Chordata; class Chondrichthyes; order Rajiformes; family Rajidae; genus Amblyraja; species Amblyraja radiata. The sequence continues at coordinate 22,193,996 of NC_045971.1, forward strand.
GGTTGGGCTGGTGACTATTGCGGAATATTTTAACAGTCGAATAGACATAAATTGCTGGAGTAACTCAGCGGTTCAGACAGCATCTCTGGAGAAATGTAGGTAGAAAGTTAAGCTTATAACCTAGTGGTATGAATATGTATTTCTCTAATATCAAGCAACCCATGCATTCGCTCTCTCTCTCCGCCCCTCCCCACCTTACTTGTCCTGTTAGTTCCACTGTTCGCATCCATATATCCCTCGTCATCACCTCTTCCATAGTCAACAATGGACCATTGTGGCCTCCACCATTCCTTGGTCATTGCTACCAGCTCTGATTTGTTCTGAACCGTTTCATACCTCTAGTATCCCTCACCCCTGACTCTCAATCTGAAGGAGGGTCTCGACCAGAAACGTCATCTATTCATTTTCTCCAAAGATGCTGTCTGACCCGCTGAGATAACCCAGCATTTTGTGTCTATCTTTGGGGTAAACCAGCATCTACAGTTCCTTCCTACACACTTCAATAGTTGGTCTGTACAGTCGCCGTTATGCTTTCTGCTGGTCTTGACAAACTGCATTGGCTGGACAAGCTGAGTAAGTGGGGCACAAGGCTTGGATATAAGAGAACATTGGCAATGACAGTGACTCACCCTGGCTACCTTCCCATTCAGTTCTGAAAATCCACCTTGGCGGGTGTCCACAGAGAGAAGGATAAATACAGTTCTGAGTGGCTGGATTCCATTATTCTGGCCAGGATTAGCAATTGGAATACCAGCATTTCTGACTGTGGGCAAACAGCTCCTGTAACATACTCAATAGCTTGGAGTGGAAGCACTTTCCACAGCAGGCATGTTCAAATGGTCTGTCTGAAATTTACAGCCTGTCCAAAATCTCACTTTAGTGGCTTTTGTGGATCAGCTCAAGGCAAAGCAACTTCCTGGCTGGTCTTGGCAAAGCACATCGACAGGATGGGTGTGCTTTGAGGCACCATGTAATGGAATACTTGTGGAGAAATATGATGATCATTGGAGGGCAACAGGAATTTTTATACGTTCAGTACCTTCTGGATCATCTTCCTCCATTACAACGTGCCCAGTGTCCACCATCTCATCCCCTCTGTTGAAAAATGTTCTGTTGTATTTTCTCCTCTTCTTGCCTTGTGCCAGGCGTGATCTCCTCGCTAGTTCCCGCAGTTGCTCGAGTTCTTCATGAACAAGACCGTAAAAAGATAGATTCATTGAATCTTTTTTGTCAAGTTTAGCAGCAAGCATAAAATTGAAGACCAACAACTAAAAGCCCACAGGTCATTGACCTTACACACATCCTATGATAGTTGACTCACATAATAATTCCCAATGTTTCAAAAAATATTCTTGGCTCAAACGCCAAAATAGCTTAGTGGTTATTTGCTGAATGTTGTGAATGTGTTTTTATTTTTTTTTAATATTTTAATTTTGGTTATAGATTCAGTGTGAAAACAGGCTTTTAGGCCCATTAAGTCCATGCCAACCATCAATCACCCGTTCACACTAGTTCTATGTTATCCTGCTTTCCCATCCATTCCTTACACATTAAGGACAATTTCCTGAGGCCAATTAACCTTCCAACTTGCATGGCTATGGGATGTTCAAGGAAACCTGAACCACTGAAGGAAACCCACAAAGTCAGAGGGGGAACATGGAAACTCCACATAGATGGTGGTACCCCCAGATCAGGTGGAGCGAGTATTTCTTGTACAGTTACCAGAACCAGTGGAGTGGATGTTCATCATCACTGCCCGACCAGAGTGCTGAGGGGAAAACCTGGCATGGAGGACTGCAAGTTGGAAGCAGATTAGGCTGACATTCCACTTACGAAAATAAACAGAAATAAATCCTTGTGCTTTTATGGATCCTTATGGATCCTGCTGCCAGGCTTTCCTTGCTCTTAGTGATTCTTATCACTTGTTGCAAACACAAAGCCCACCCAAGGAGTACAAAGTGACATAATTTTCATCAAATCCGACTATTCTATAATTATCAACTAAGTAGCAAGTGTTGAGTGAAAGACTGTGTGCTCAATAAAATGCTAGCTAATTTTGTTTAGTGGAACAGAATGTGATGTTTGGACAAGCCAATAGAAAAAAAAATTTGAAGCATTTGGAGCAGGAAAGAATGTCACTAATAATAGCTTTAAATGACTAAAAGCAAAGTATACACAAAACAATGGGCTGGATGTGCATAACCTTGAGCTCATTTGCTCGTTGTGATGTGAAAATGTTAATCAATTTGTATTAGGTCAGAAAGATCACCATCAAATATATGATCACAGCTAAGTTTCAAACAATTGGAATACCCTGGACTTTACTTATTGTGACGAATTAACATTCTAGCAGTCCAATAAGTCCACTAATTGTGTATGAGATTCATGAATGAATGCAGGTCTACCTAAAATGTTCAGGATTTGCAGAAAAGCAAATGCATTTAGAATAGAGACCGCGTGGAAGCAAGGCACTTCGGCCCAGCGAGTCCGCACTGATCAGCAATCACTCATACACTAGTTCTATCCTACACACTAGGGACAATTTACAGAAACCAATTAACCCATAATCCTGCCCGTTTTGGGAAATGGAAATCAGCGCACCTCGAGAAAACACATGTGATCACAGGGAGGAGGTACAAACTCCGTACAGACAGCACCCATACTCAGGATTGAATCCAGGTCTCTGGCGAATTACGCTGTAAGGCAGCAACTCTAACCGCTGCACCACTGTGCCTAGTAACTGTCAGCATCTGGACACAGCTGCCTACTATGGAAGTCAAGTCTCTCCTAGGGTTTGAGTTAAAAATTATAAACGGGGGCTGATTGACAATCACCAGGTGACTTATATTTTGATTGGTATCTGGAGCAGGTTTTTTTTTAAAACAAGATGCTGCATTTTGTTTACAAAGTCCATTGAACAGAGAACAGCCCACCATGTCTGTGCCAAACATAATAACAGGTTAAACCAATCGCACCTGCCTGCATGTGATCCATTTCCATCCATTCCCGGCATAGCCATGTGCCGAAGTTGAACTCACTTCAACAATGAGCAAAGGTAGAGAAACTAAAAAAACAGTGCTGTCAACATGGGAAATAAGTTGAAATGAGCAGAATTTCAGAGCACAAAATTCAAAAAAATAATTTAAAAAATGTGATTTAGCAAGGTTAGACATCTTACTAATTTTTGCCAATCCACTATTATTGATGTTAAGCAGCTTTAGTCATTTGATGTGATTGTTTAAATAACATTATGTCTACTTATAACACAAGAAAACCAAGGGCCTAATGAGGAAGGTGGAACAGTAGTAATTATTATATAAAACAATAGTATGAGAGAAGATGGTGGTGAAGATGATTAGAGAGATGCATTAATTGTCACCATTCCAAATTTTTTACATCCTAATCTTCTTCCGAAACAGCTATGCTTTTCTGTATAAGGAGTTCAAAGCTATCCACAACTTTCCAATGAGCTCGATGGATTATATGCCTGCTTTGAACACAAGGTCTTTGTAATGACGATTTCTGCCCCTTTAGCCTGTATCCATTGTCAATGGTGGAGCCATCGGGAGAGGGACAGCTTCAGGCGGGGGCTCTCGTGGGCTGATGAGGGAGGGGGTGTCCTGCAGCGGGAGATGGGGCGGCTTCAGAATGGGGAGCATCCTATAGCCAGGCGGACGGCAGCGTCTTGAGGTGGAGGATGTCAGTGGGGGGGGGGGGGGGGGGGGGCGGTGAGCGACCTACTCATGGCCTCTGGCCTCACTCACTGCCTTGGGACTAACTCATGGTCTCTGGACTGACTGACTCACTCACTCATGGCCTCTGGACTGACAGACTGAATCATGGCTTGTGGACTGACTGACTTGTGCCCGACTCCTGGAGTCACGTCCGACTTTTGTAAACTGAAAACTGGAACATCCACATTGAGGAACAACTTCTTCCTGACAGCCATCAGGCTATTAAACATAACAAATAAGCTCTGAACTACGAAAGACTATATTATTTGTACTATTATTTGTACTATTTGTTATTTGTTGATCGCACACGCACCCTCCACCACACACAGACACACACAGACTCTCACACACACAGACGTACACTCACACACACACAGACTCACACACACACACACAGACTCACACACACAGACACACTCACACACACACAGACACACACACAGACTCACTCACACACAGACACACAGACTCACACACACACACACACACACACACACACGCCCACACACACGCAGACTCACTCAGATACACACACAGACTCACTCACACAGACTCACTCACACACAGCCACGCACAGCCACAGACTCACACACACACACAGATTCATTCACACACACACACAGAGACTCACACACAGAGACTCACACACACACTGACTCACACACAGACTCACACACACACACACACACAGACTCACACATATATGCACACTCACACACACTCTGACTCACACACAGACACACAGAGACTCACACACACAGAGACTCACACACACATATTCACACACACCGACTCACACACACTGACTCACACATACTGACTCACACACACTCACACACACTCACACACAACCAATACTAAAATGCCAAGTAACTTCAGAATGTGGTAAACATACAGTGTGTAAACCGAATGATTCAAACATTTAAAGCCTCCTGTAGCGGCTGCTGCTGAAGCAAAAACGTGCTCTAAATAATGTCCAACAAACACACGCACACTAGACAGAACAGTCAGCTCTCTTGAATTATTCAATGGCGTCTCCTGCACTCGGCGCCATCTTGACGTCACTCTCTCGCTTCTTGCCACGAACCGGAAATGACGCACTCGGCACACGCTGGTCACGGAATGAGCACCAATTTTGCAATTAAACACAGTCCTGATCTAATAAAATGTTTATTTACGCTTCATCCATCCGAAACCTGTTGCAAGCATTTTAAAAACCAAGCCAGACAATTTGGCAAACACTTTACAACCAATACATTTTCTGAAAACGTTTTAAAATCCAAGACAATTTGGCAAACACTTTACAACCAATGTTTTCTGAAAACTTTTTAAAAGCCAAGACAATTTGGCAAACACTTTACAACTAATACATTTCTGAAAATGTTTTAAACGCCAAGACAATTTGCCAAACACTTTACAATCAATACATTTTCTACAAACACACACACACACACACACACACACACACACACACACACACACACACACACACACACACACACACACACACACACACACACACACACACACACACATTAAATCACACACACTCACAACCAATACTAAAATGCCAAGTAACTTCAGAACGTGGTAAACATACAGTGTGTAATCCGAATGATTCAAACAAATTGTGCTTTAAATAACGTCCAACAAACACACTCACCATAGACAGAGCAGTAGGCTCTCTTGAATTATTCACGGACGTCTTCACTGTGCCCTCTGCAGTCAGCGCCATCTTGCCACAAACTGGAAATGACACACTCAGCGCCATCTTGCCGTTAACCGGAAATGACTTAATCGGCGCCATCTTGCCACTAAGCGGAAGTTACGGAATGAGCGCCAATTTTGCAATTAAACACAGTCCTGATCTAATAAAATATTTATTCACTCTTTATCCATCCGAAAACTGTTGCAACCATTTTAAAAGCCAAGACAATTTGGCAAACACTTTGCAACCAATACATTTCCGAAAACATTTTAAAAGCCAAGACAATTTGGCAAACACTTTGCAACCAATACATTTTCTGAAAACTTTTTAAAAGCCAAGACAATTTGGCAAACACTTTGCAACCAATACGTCAATGGCGTCTCCTGCACTCGGCGCCATCTTGACGTCACCCTCTCGCTTCTTGCCACAAACCGGAAATGACGCACTCGGCACAAGCTTGCCGCTGACAGGAAATGACGTCATCGGTGCCATCTTGCACTACGCTGGTCACGGAATGAGCGCCAATTTTGCAATTAAACACAGTCCTGATCTAATAAAATGTTTATTTACGCTTCATCCATCCGAAACCTGTTGCAAGCATTTTAAAAACCAAGCCAGACAATTTGGCAAACACTTTACAACCAATACATTATCTGAAAACGTTTCAAAATCCAAGACAATTTGGCAAACACTTTACAACCAATATGTTTTCTGAAAACTTTTTAAAAGCCAAGACAATTTGGCAAACACTTTACAACCAATACATTTTCTGAAAATGTTTTAAACACCAAGACAATTTGGCAAACACTTTACAATCAATACATTTTCTACAAACACACTCACACACACACACACACACACACACACACACACACACACACACACACACACACACACACACACACACACACACACACACACACACACACACACACACACACACACACACACACACACACATTAAATCACACACACTCACAACCAATACTAAAATGCCAAGTAACTTCAGAACGTGGTAAACATACAGTGTGTAATCCGAATGATTCAAACAAAATGTGCTTTAAATAACGTCCAACAAACACGCTCACCATAGACAGAGCAGTAAGCTCTCTTGAATTATTCAAGGACGTCTTCACTGTGCCCTCTGCAGTCAGCGCCATCTTGCCACGAACTGGAAATTACACACTCAGCGCCATCTTGCCGCTAACCGGAAATGACTTCATCGGCGCCATCTTGCCACTAAGCGGAAGTTACGGAATGAGCGCCAATTTTGCAACTAAACACAGTCCTGATCTAATAAAATATTTATTCACTCTTTATCCATCCGAAAACTGTTGCAACCATTTTAAAAGCCAAGACAATTTGGCAAACACTTTGCAACCAATACATTTTCTGAAAACTTTTTAAAAGCCAAGACAATTTGGCAAACACTTTACAACCAATACATTTTCTGAAAACTTTTTAAAAGCTAAACACTTTACAACCAATACATTTTCTGAAAACTTTTTTTTCAAAGCCAAGACAAACAATTTGGCAAACACTTTACAACCACTTCGAGGGGACTCACCGTCGAGTAGACGTGCGTCAGTGTTATTCGCAGCTCAGGGAGCCGTGATCCTCTCGCTTCCTCCATCTCGCAGAGACTGAGTGAGGCACGATATTTCTGGGTTTTATAGTCCCTCCCCCCTGCCGCCAGCGGGGGCAGCAGAGAGAATGGTGACATTTTAAAAAACATTAATAACTCTCTGATTTTTCATCGATGGGAAAAACCCTCCACTCCAATCTGGCGGAGGGGACTATGAGTGAGGTGGCCAAAAATGACGGCCGTAAGTGGTGGCGTTCTTTCGGAAATCACAAAACAGAAAGTCAGAAAGTGGTCAAGATCTTAGTTTTAGTAATATAGATATCATTGAAAACCTGGCATGATGCAATGTTTATGATAAATACTGAGAAATGTTATTCCCTTTTGTATTAGAAAAGATTGCTATGTTTCTTTCCTCTATTCATTGCTATAGTTTTGCTGCATGCAGAATTTGAAATGCATAATTTTCAGTGGGTGGGAGAAGCAGTTTAAGTGACAGCTTTCATTAAGTGGTTGGGAAAATATGAATGGAAATCGAATGCTGGAGTATCTGGGGTAAGTAAATGGGGGAAAATCACGGAACAATCTGGATTACTCTTCAGAAGAGTTAGCATGTACTCAATGGGTCAAATAGCCCATGCTGTCCGATTGTGTGCATCTACGGCTCTGTCTCTAAGCAAACATTAAATTAAGTGGAACTTTTTTTGTGAAAACAGGGGTTTATTTCTTTCTGTTGTAAATTCTGGAGAGACCAGGGTGACACAGTGGTGCAGTAGTGGAGCTGCTGCCTTCCGGCACCAGAGACCCGGCCTCAGTCCTGAATATGGATGCTGTCTGTATGGAGTTTTTACGTTCTCCCAGTGACCCACATGGGTTTTCTCAGAGATCCTCATTCCTCCCACATTCCAATGACGTAGAGGTTTGTAGGTTAATTGGCTTCAGTAAGATGTAATACTGTCCCTAGTGTGTAGGATAGTGTTAGTGTATGCAGTTATCGCTGTCTGGTCTGTATCTCTAAAGTCGAAACTCTAAATGAAATTGTGCGTAGCATCAGATTTCAATCTTTATAATTCTGCCCACCTAAGAAATTATGAAAAGAGTGGAAATTTGAACTTTTGAAGGTGAATGAATCCTTTCCAACCAACAGCAACTTTCAACTCCTTAAGTAGAAACAAGGAACTGCGGATGCTGGTTAATACGCAAAAAAGTGCCGGAGTAACTAAGTGGGTCAACAGTATCTCTGGAGAAGGTGGATTGGTGAAGTTTTGGGTCGAGACCCTTCTGCAGACTGATCGTAGGAGGGGAGAAGAAAGCTGGAAGAGTCAGCTCAACTCTTTAAACTGTGCGTCCAGAAACTTACCTTTATTTATATCTACTTAAACATTATTGGCTGGACTATATATTTATAAGGGGAGTTTGTCTACATTTGTGAGTTGATGATGTCATTTTTGGGCTATCGTCTTTCATAGCTGTTACACCCTCGTGTTAACATACAGCAATACACGCTGACACAGCTGTGTTATATGTTCCACCATCAAGGTGTTCTGTTGGCACTGGTCATGGAATAGGAAACGTGAGTGTGGGAATGAGCAGTGTTTGACTTCTGCTTAAGCCTGGACAGATTCCAACATTCCTTGCAAAGAGCATTGCAGCAGCCTACTTGCAGACTGAGCTGACACTATTGCCCAAAATACTCCTTCCCCATTATCAGATCAATGCCACTGGATGCTGATAATTAAGACTGTAATGCAAGGGCCACTCGTGCAAAGCAGCAAATGTAATTCTAAACTCACAAACTAAATCCTGCTCAGGTATTCTAGATAAAATGCTGTGTGGAGGGTCAGCATTCAGCATTTTTGGATCATTAATGTTAAACATACTAATTGGGCGTGGGACAGCACCATGGTGCCGCGGTAGAGTTGCTGCCTTACAGCGCAAGGCCCAGATTCAATCCTGACTATGGGTGCTGTCTGTACGGAATTTGTACATTCTCCCCGTGACCACATGGGCATACTCCAGAAGCTCCGGTTTCCTCCTGCATTCTAAAGATGTGCAGGCTGGTAGGTTAATTGGTTTTGGTAAAAATTGTCCCTAGTGTGTAGGAAAGTGCCAGTGCATGCGGATCACTGGTCGGCGCGGACTCGGTGGGTGAAAGGGCCTGTTTCTGCACTGTATCTCTGATCTAAACTAAAAATAAAACATAGATGGACTGGGTAGTATACACCACTTTTGCTAATCTCCTTCATTCATGGGCACTCAGGAGGAAACAATCCAAGTTTGTCCTACCTCTCTTTATAGGTGATACCCTCTAAGCTAGGCAGCAATGAATATTGTTAGGCTGATTTTAACCCAACCAAAATGGCAATTAATATCGACGTGAAGGTCTCAATAATGGATATTTGATGAGCTGATCCAACAACATCGATCGTTCAGTTGCTGTAAAGATTGATCTCTGGCCCATTCACTTCAACCAGAATATTTCCAGAAATGCACATTTAGATCTCATAACAATCACCTAGAGATGGACACACTGGGAAGAGTTGGTGATTCTGGGAGGGAGGATGAGGTAGAATAGGTTGCAATGGTTGAGTCAAGGAGTGGTATTATCTAGCCAGCAGGAATAGATGGATATTGCCAGTCTACTTTTGTGGTGGTGTTGACTCATTAAAACAGTGCGGAACTGTCATTGTGCCAATGTCACAGCAAATGCCAAACATATCCTGGAGACACAAGGAATTACAGATGCTGGAATCCTGAACAAAACACGATGTGCTGGAGGAACTCAGCAGATTTGTGGAGGGAATGGACAGATGATGTTTGGGGTTGGGACCCTTCTTCCCCACCCGAAAAGTTGTCTTTCCATTTCCCTCCACACTTGCTGCCTGACCTGCCAAATTCCTCCAGCTCTTGGTATTTTGTCAAACATATCTTGCTACTCTCTGTCTTGGGTTTCTTCCTCCTATTGCTGTGGCCTTTCGTAGACCACAGATGAACAGCCATGAAGGGTTCATTGAAATAATGTGGAGCCTTTGCATGTTGCATTATGAATACTCGCACTTCTCCTGAACTGGGTGGTGCCAGCAATGGCTGCCTCGCCAACAGTCTGTCTGTCCCTTCCTTCTTGGTTGTTTAATAGTATGTGTTAAATGTATGTTTTACAGTTGTTTTGCTTGTTTTAAGTGTAGAGTAGGGGGGGGGGGGAGAAGACGATAGCTAAAATAAAACAATTCCTCCAGTTTGATGACGTCGAAAAGATCATCCACACATTTATCTCCTCCCACCTAGATTACTGCAACACTGTCTATACACTGGCATCAGCCAATCTTCCCTGTCCTGCCTGCAACTGGTCCAAAACACCGCAGCGAGACTCCTGACGGGCACCCGAAAAAGGGACCACATCACCCCGATTCTGCCCTCTCTCCACTGGCTCTGTGTGTGGTTCCGAATAAATTTAAAGATCCTCCTTTATGTCTACAAAGCCCTTAACGGGCTTGCATCAAAAGTGCCAATGCGGTCACGGGTAGAAAGTACAAACCCACCTACATCAAAAGTATGCTTACCCACCCCACCACCTCCAGGTCCCTCAGATCGGCCGACTTGGGGTTACTGAACATCCCGCGGTCTAGGCATAAGCTCAGGGGCGACTGCGCCTTTGTGGTTGCAGCTCCTAGACTGTGGAACAGCATCCCTCTTCCCATCAGAACTGTCCCCTCCATTGACTCCTTTAAGTCGAGACTTTTTAAAATTCATCTTTACTCTCAAGCCTTTCTTGACGTCCTCTGAGTGAGGGCTATATGTATGTATTTATGTATATACGTAATCTATAACCAATGTTGTATAGTGTTAGTACCTCCACCAATGTAAAGCACTTTGGCCAATGAGAGTTGTTTTTTAAATGTGCTATAGAAATAAAAGTGACTTGACTTGACTTGACTTGACCCATGGCGGTAAGGTCGAGGGGGAGGTCTCTGACAAAGAGCAATCCAACAGTGGAACAGGCGGAGGACGATGGCTGACCTTAGTGGAGCGTCACAAGGGCTGGGAAGGCGGATGAAGGCTGCAGCAGAAAAGGGTCTCCGGTCATCTTAGACTCCATGCCACTGGATCCTGACCCAGATCTGTCAAGGACCGTGGTGGCTGTCTGTGCACCAGTCTCCACATGTTAAACAAAGTCACGCACAGGCGTCCTCCATATAGGGAATAGCACCCTGGAGACACCCCTGGTCAGCCATGATCGAAGGGGGCCTAAGAAGAACATAATACCAGAAGAAAACTCCTCACCTGGCCTGTTTGTTGAAGGATGAAGCAGACCTTAAATTAAAACATGGAAATGTCTTGCAGAGTACTAAAATAGTTCCCACTTGGTGGAAAATGGCAGTCCAGTATGCATCAGGACAGTTGCCAAAGGCCACAAACAGATATTTTCTTCTGAGGTTAGAAATGAAACTTAGGCCAAATCTTTCCACAGTAATTTGTTGAAAAGCCTCTTAAGTGAGTGTGTGCCAGTAGACAAAGTATTAATATTAAGCTTCTGCTTGGTTTTAGCAATGTCCTCTTATTGTCAATGCCATAATCAGCAATTACATCGTTTACTTGCACGCCCCCTTGTTTTAAGAATCTAAAGGAAATCATAAAACTAAAAGCAAAATAAATAACTTAATCAAAAAGGGAATCAGACTTTATAGCTTGACAAAGGTTAGATCAAATGAGCTCATGTGGATATAGTTCAACCATATCAAGCGGCATGGTGGGGCAGCAGTAGAGTTGCTGCCTTACAGTGCTTGCAGCTCCGTAGACCCGGGTTCGATCCCGATACGGGTGCTATCTAAATGGAGTTTGTACTTTCTACCCGTGACCACGTGGGTTTCCTCCGAGATCTTCGGTTTCCTCCCACCACTCCAAAGATGTACAGGTTTGTAGGTTAATTAGCTTGGTGTCTGTGTAAATTGTCCCTAGCGTGTGTAGGATAGTGTTAATGTGCGGGGATCAGTGGTCGGCGCGGGCTCGGAGGGCCGAACGGCCTGTTTCCGCGCTGTATCTCTAAAATAAACTGAACTAAACTATATTTCAATTACAATTGATGCAACTGGATTAAATGTGGCATGAAATTTGGCCCAACTTTCAGGCACTAAATATCTTCGATGAAACGTGGCAGGAAGCTATGCAGGCTTCCAGTTTGAACTACTGCCTTTGTCATATTGCAAAAGGCAGATGCATTCAGTAATGTTTTAGCTACAGAATAATGTATTAAAATTAAGGGCGCTTGCCTCTCACCAAGCATCAGATTTTTTAAGTCTTCACGCTGCTGGTGCTGAATTTGCATGATAACTAATAGAATTTCTTCATGACTTACCTGGAAAGAACCTGCCTTAAATATATCCACTGACTTTGCCTCCACAGCTTTCTGTGGCAAAGAATCCACAAGGGAAAGTACCAGGGGAGGGGGTGGTTTGGGTGGGAAGGGACAAATTGACCAAGAAGGTCCTTGGTCAATTTGTCCTTGGTCAATTCGTCCCTTCCCACCCAAATCAACCCCTCCCCTGGCACTTTCCCTTGCAACCGCAGGAAATGCTACACTTGTCGCTTTACCTCCCCCCTCGACTCCTTCCAAGGACCCAAGCAGTCTTTCCAGGTGAGGCAGAGGTTCACCTGCACCTCCTCCAACCTCATCCATTGCATCCGCTACTCTAAGTGTCAACTTCTCTACATCGGTGAGACCAAGCGCAGACTTGGCGATCGCATCGCCCAACACCTCCGTACAGTTCGCATTAACCAACCCGATCTCCCAGTGGCTCAGCACTTCAACTCCCCCACCCGTTCCAAATCTGACCTTTCTGTCCTGGGCCTCCTCCATGGCCAGAGTGAGTTCCACTGAAAATTGGAGGAGCAGCACCTCATATTTCACTTGGGTAGTTTACACCCCAGCGGTATGAACATTGACTTCTCCCATTTCAGGCCGGCCTTGCATTCTCCCTCCTTCCCCTCCCCTTCGCAGATCTCCCACAGCCTACTATCTCCGCCTCTTCCTTTCTTCTTCCCGCCCCCCCACCCCCTCACCCCCACATCAGTCTGAAGAAGGGTCGACCCGAAACGTCACCTATTCCTTCGCTCCATAGATGCTGCCTCACCTGCTGAGTTTCTCCAGCATTTTTGTCTACACAGCATTCAATATGATCATGGTTGATCATCCAGAGTCCAAACCCTGTCCTTTTTCCCCATATCTCTTGATTCCGTTAGCCCTAAGAGCTATATACAACTTTCTCTTGAATACATCCAGTGAATTCGCCTTCACTGCCTTCTGTGGTAGAAAATTCCACAGATTCACAATTCTCTGGGTGAAAACTCTTTTCTCATGCTGGTCCTAAATGGCCTACCCTTATTCTTAAAATGTGACCCTTGGTTCTGCACCGGCCCAACATGGGGAACATTTTTCCTGCAGCTAGCAAGTCCAATCCCTTAACAATTGGATATGTTTCTATAAGATCCCCTCGCATCCTTCTAAATTTCAGTAAATGCTAGACTAAGTGGGACCGGTTGGGTCCCAGCTTCACACGGGAGGGCTGGTCGCCCAACGCAATATTCCACCTCACCACCAATTCTAATATTGCTGGCCAGTGGGGTGGGGCTTTCTGGAGCGCTAGCATGGTGTTGCGGGCTGAAGGGACTGGTTTCCAGAGGGCTAATATTGATACACAGACAGACAGACACACACACACACACACACACAAACATAGACAGACACAGACAGACACACACACACACACACAGACACTCACACACACACACACACACACACGCACACACACACACACATAGACACTCACACACACTCACACACACATACACTCACAAACACATACTCACAAACACATACACACACTCACTGACTCACATACCATATATATGACAGTAAACTTTCTTGAATGCTCACACAGCTGAGCGCGGCTTCCCCACTTTGGGGCGTCCGCAGTCAGCAGCACTTCTGCAATCAGCGTGACCTCTGCACTTACCGGAAATTACGCAATCAGCGCGACCTCTGCACTCACCGGAAATTGTGCAATCAGCGCGACCTGTCCACTAAGCGGAAGTCACAAAATGAGTGGGACTTTTGAACCAAACACAGTCGGACCTAATAAAGCATTTATTGCTTCCAAACACAGTCGGACCTAATAAAGCATTGCAGTTTCAAGCACAGGCAGTGCAGCAGGCCACACAACACATGGCATTGTCATTAAGGAGTAACAAATCATTTATTGCAAATACATTGTAGACTTACTGTTCAGTTGATTCACAGCTTAGAATGAGAGTCGTGGCCTCTCCCTTGCGATTTTGCAGAGTGACTGAGTCACGTCTAGGCATCAGGGGTTTTATACTCCTGCCACCCCCCCTCCCGTTACATTAATTGCGGTGATTGACAGGTGAGAGGATCTCAAGTTTTTTTAAACACTCATAACATTTTCATTTATCATCGATGGGAAAATCCTCGGGGCCTGCTAGGCGGAGGAGGACTGTGAGTAAGATGGCCAAAAAGCATAGCGATATATTGTGGCATTTTTTCTAAAATCAATATACAGCGCAGACAGGAAGTGGTCAAGATGACACTTTTAATTATATGGATGTCTAGTTGATCCATTCTTTCGTCATATGTCAGTCCTGCCATTCTGGGAATTAACCCGGTGAACCTACACTGCACTCCCTCAATACCAAGAATGTCCTTCTTCAAATTAGAAGACCAAAACTGCACACAATACCCCAGGTGCGGTCTCACCAGGGTTCTGTACAACTGTAGTAGGACCTCCTTGCCCCTATACTCAAATCCTCTCACTATGAGGGCCAACATTAGCTTTCTTCAATGCCTGCTGCACAGGCATTCTTACTTTCAGTGACTGATGTACAAGGACACCTAGTACACTTTCAGTGACTGATGTACAAGGACACCTCCCCTTTTCCTGATCTGACACAATTCACATAATTATCTGCCTTCTTGTTTTTACCACCAAAGTGGATAACCTCACATTTATCCACATTATACTGCATCTGCTCACCCAACCTATCCAAGTCACCCTGCAGCCTCATAGCATCCTCCTCGCAGCTCTCACTGCCACCCAGCTTTGTGTCATCAGCAAATCTGGAGATGTTACATTTAATTCCTTCGTCTAAATCGTTAATATATATTGTAAATAACTGGGGTCCCAGCACTGATCTTTGCGGCACCCCACTTATCACTGCCTAGTTAATAGACATAAATTGTTTGAGGTTTACTTTAGTTCTCAACCAAAAGCAGATTTTAAAAGATCAAGTTCAACAAATAATAGGAAGTCTAAATAACTGACTGTAGGGCTCAAACCAAGTGTAGGGATTCACTGAAATAATTTTCGTCATGATACATTCCTGGTGAGAGGGTTAGGTCTTTCATGACCTCATGTGTAACTTGCTCCGGTTTCCTTTCACCTCCCAAAGTCGTGCAGGTTTGTAGGTTAATTTGCTTGTGAAACAATTGTGGCTAGTGTGTGGGATAGAACTAGTGTATGGGGATCGCTGGGCAGCATGGACTCGGTGGGCTGAAGGGCCTGTTTCCACACCGTATCTCTGTAACTAAACAACTATAACTAGAGTTTTAGTAATAAAGTTTTAGTTTTAACTATAGGTTGGGAGCAATTTTACCTAATATGAAAGTCATTTGAATCTGTGTCTTTAAAGCCCATTGAGAAACTGGGCAGATAAAGCGGTAGACAAGTCGACAACATGCCCAGGCTAGCAAGGCCTTCAATCAAAGGTGTTGTGTGTCTTGTTTCACAGAAGCATTTACTTTCTCCTTTAGACTTTTGCCTGCAACAGCAAGTTGCTTTGCATTCTTTTTCAAGTTAATGGGGATTGGACTTTATATGTGAGGTGAGCAATGTAGAATAAAAAGAGATAAGAAGCAGACATAACATAGACAGACAGAACGCAAAAAGTATTTTTAAGGAGCACTCCTAATATCCCACATAGGCCATTTAATTTAAAAGATTCTCAACAGATATTTCTTCCAATGAGGAATTGTGTTATTGCAAATAGAACTGAACATTTACTTAAGGGGCTGTCCCACTTGGGCGACCTAATCCGCGAGTTCTGACGAGTTTACCCTCGACTCATACTCGCAGCATGGTCGACACGAGGTCATAGGAGGTCTTTGTAATTCTCCTTCATGCTCGAGAGTGGTCCCCGTGTACTCGAGGCCTCAGCTAGGTCGCGGCGTATTTTTCAACATGTTGAAAAATGCCCGCGAGTAAAAAAAGGTCGCCATGGAAAAAAATCGATACTTTTTTTACTCGTAGGTTTAGTCGTAGTAAGTCGTAGTTGGTCATAGTAGGTCATAGTAGGTCGGCATGTTAGTCGTAGGTAATCGAGGGTAGGCGAAGGTAGTCAAAGGTAGTCGTAGATAGTCTTCAACAGTCGAAGGGAGGTCGAAGGGAGGTCGAAGGAGATCAAAGGAGGTCGTCTTCACTCCACTACTCGGTGTCCAATTTTCCCGAAGTTAGTCGTAGCTAGTCGTAGCTAGTCGAATCTGGTCTTCAACATAGTCGAAGGAGGTCTTCAAACTCTCCTAAACTCGCCAATTAGGTCGCCAAAGTTTGACAGCCCCTTTACAGTAGTAATGTGTTGGAAGGAACTGCAGATGCTGGTTTAAACCTAAGATAGACACAAAAAGGTGGATCACTGTATCATGTATTATGAAAGGCACATGCCTGGTTGCCTGAGTAGCAGGAGGTCCTGCTGAACACATTCGGTGAAAAGCAATTGTTTTTCAAAGGTTATTCCCAGTAAAGGCACACATCAAAATCTAATTGTCACTGAAGTCCCTCGAAGAGATTTGCAAGATTCAAGAGCCGTAAAGATGCTTTTGAATAATCTTTTCAGCATCCTTTAAAATAAAAATTCATGGATGAGTTGGGCCAAAGGGTCTGTTTCTATGCTGTATGACACTATGCAGTTATTAAAATTATTGCAGTTGCAATAGTCCCTACATGTTGGAGCCAGAACCCTTTGATTTGGCCTCTCCTGAGGTTTTGTCTGGTTAACAATTTTTTAAGACGATAATTCTTACTTTTGTGTAGCAGTTTGTTCTGGAGCACACATCTATTGGATTTAAATGACAAAACCAAATTTTATATTGAACATCATATAACGAGACTATCAAACCCATGACAGATTAAATGTTCCTCTCTTAATGTTAGTGCTTTCAGTGCTTTCGTTTGATACGCAACGGTACAGCATAAAATGTGTCAATAGAAGAGGTTACCTTCAGCCAGACAAAGAGATTCCTTTTCAGTTTCCAAAGTATATTATCTTAAGTGGGTTTACATTGAAACTGGTTCATGTTTGTATTAATGGCTTCCATTCACATTAACTCCTGAAGGATGTCCATGTTCAACAATCCTCAATGCTTTCAAGCATGGTTTCAAGCAGGACTAATGGCTCTTTGGCTCCATTTTAGCCTCATATATCTTTAAACACCTTCAGACATTACATAACAAGTGTTAAAATGGAAATTGTAATTTCTTGCATTTCCTTATATGTCATCAGATTTTCTTCATTATTTGGGAAATTCTGTTTGTATGCTGTATTGGAGCCTAAAAAAATTAAATGCAGTTATTGTGTTTTCTGGCTATGTGCCATACATGTTTATTAAACGTGTGTACTGGTAACTTTCAATTAACACAGAAATAAACACCTCTATGTGATTCTATAATAGTTGTGTGAAGAAATGCACATTAATTTGCTAAAAGCTTGCACAAAAAAAGAGTCAAGAGTGTTGTATTATCATATGCCCCCAAACAGAACAGCAGCACAACGGGGTTGTAAACACAGCACTCAATAAATAACATAACAAAACAAACACAAACAAAGTTCAATAAATAAAAAAAACAAAATAGTGCAAAAAAACCTGAAGTCCAAGTGCAATCCAGGCAGTTCGTAGTTTAGAGTATAGTTGGAGTTTGTTGTGTTCTATAGCCTGATGGTTGTTGGGAAGAAGCTGTTCGTGAACCTGGACGTTACCGTTTTCAGACTCCTATACCTTCTTCCCAAGGGCAGGAGTGCAATGACACCATGGTCAAGGTGGTATGGGTCCTTGATGATGTTGGTTGCCTTTTTGAGGTAGTGCCTCTTATCCATGCCTTCGATGGTGGGGAGCTCAGTACCCATGATAGACTGGGCAGTGTTCACTGCTTTTGTAAGCCCCTTCATTCCTGGGTATTTGAGTTGCCAAACCAGGCCATGATACAACCAGTCAACAAGCTCTGTACTGTAGACCTGTAGAGGTTCACTAGAGTATTCATTGACATACCAAATTTCCTCAATCTTCGAAGAAAGAAGAGGCGTTAAAGCGCTTTCTTTAATCCAAAGGTTGTTTTAATCTCAGGAATGGTTATGTGTTGCAGATTATTTCTTTGTTGCTTCTCCTTCCTTCACTTGGCAGGGCAATGGACATAATGTAGAACCAAGGAATTGCAGATACTGGTTAATACCACAAAAAGTCAGCAAAGTGCTGAAGTAACTCAGCAGGTCAGCCAGTATCTCTGGAGAACATGGATAGGTGACATTTTGGGTTGAGACATTTTTTCTTACTCAGGTGAGTTTAATTCTGCTACCACCATTATCTATTGCGACAAGTGATGGCTTCCACTGATTGTCGCCGGAAGCTTGCGTCCTTTTCAGGACGGACAATGGCAGCGAGGTCAACATTTGTAACAAGATGAACACGAAATGAAGAAGAAGTATGGCTTTTCAGGATAATGGCTATGTTGTTTTTCTAGTTTTTGTTCCAAGGTGGAACGGAGGTGTGGGAATGGGAACTGTACCGGAAGGTTAATAATCACTTGAACAAAGTATAGGGAATATCTTCTGGTCTTTTTCTATACTCTTAGTTATGACGTTGCCAACATTCCTTCAACCAGATACCTGCTGTGATCCAATTCCAAAAGAATATGTTAAATTATAGCACTTACAGGGGAACATTGCACTAATAAACAATTGACTTAGTCAACCGGCAACCGCAAAGCACAGCAATAAAAATGGCCAAACCAGTCAAATGGATACAAAAGTAAAGTTAATCTCCATGCGCAATTTTTATAGAACGGTATTGAAATCTGGAATGCAAGAAACATATTTTTATTGCTACTCATGTATCAGGGTTGGAAAGTCATTTTTTCTTTGGTGCTTGCTCTTTTAATCTCCCTGCTTTATTTCAATAACCTCCCAAATTCCTGATCTTCCAATCTACCTCATTGTAGCCCTTGCATTTCTTTTTAAAAACACTTTCTCCGTAGCTGTATTAATATATTCTGCACTCTTTTTGGCTTTTCCACTACCTTGTGTACTCTGCCGAGTATGATTTTTCAGTATAGTACGCAAAATAATGTTTTAACTGTACGCGCCTATACCTATAAGTAAAGTAATAAGTAATAACTTTACAATACCAATTAATTGTGCATGCCATCCATTCTTCTCCCTTCTTTTGCTTAACCCTGTTCTATATCCATCTTTTCCAAGATGGACTACTTGTGAAAAGTCCTGTGGAAATGTACATCATTGGTGCAGTGGTATTTGTTCATGACACTTTCTCACCTGCCAAACCCATCTGAACACGAAAACATATTTTCCTTGTTCCTCCGTGAGAGTTCGGGAGGGAGGAGATTCTGAAAGGGAGTTTTAAAATGTACTTATAGCACTCACATATGAAAGGTGGCCTTTAGTGATCGAATTGATTGAAAGATACACCAGGGAAATAGGACTTTCGGCCAACCGAGTCCACCATTGATTACCCATTCTCACTGTTTATCTGTTATCCCACTTTCTCATCCACTCCCTACACACCGTAGGCAATTTACAGATGACAATTGACTTACAAACCCGCATATCTTAGGGATGTGGGAAGAAACCGGAGCACCCGGGGGAAAACCAGAAAATGGATAGGAAGGGTTTGGAGGGCTATGGGCCAAATGCAGTCACAGGGAGCACGTGACTGCATAGACAACACCCGAGGTTGGGATAGAGCTCAGGTCTCTAGCGCTATGTGGCAGCAGCTCCACCAGCAGCGCCAATGTGCCACACCGTGTCCTTTTACCACCACCATTTTACTTCTTGCAATGTTGCCCGATGGTGAACTGGATGTATTCTTGTTTTGGCACAATTTTGGACCAATCATGTGGCCCTGTATCACAGAAAAAACAGACATCCGCTGTTTGGTACCATGTGGCTGCAGCTGGTACCACAGTTCCAGGGATCCAGGTTTGATACTGATCTTCCCTGTAGATTGCGTTCTCTCTCTGTGATTGTATGGTTTCCCCAAGTGCTCTGCTTTCCTCTCATGTCCTAAAAATATATAGGTTTGTACATTAATTGGTTGCTGTAAACTATCCCTGGGGAAAATACATAGTAGGTGATTCAGGTTGGTTTTAATGGGCTTATGTATAAGAATAGGTTACAAGGAAATAAACAGGAGAATGTGCTTGGTTCAGTGAGCTGAATGGTCGTCATCCGTATCAGAGAATGAGCTTGCAGCGGAAGCTATTGAACCTGCATACAATTACGACTTTTAAAAGATATTTGGACAATTATATGGATAGGAAGGGTTTAGAGGGCTATTATGCCAAATGCAGGCAAATGAGGTAGTCCAGTGTGCCAATTTGGGTGACATGGACGCATTTGGCCAAAGGGCCTGTTTCCGTGCTATGTAGTTCTGGCCTTTTCTTACCTCTGGTTCCCTCCCCTCTACTTCCAGTCTGAAAAAGGGTCCCGAATCGAAACGTCACCTATCCTTTTTCTCCAGAGATGCTGCCTGATCCTCTGAGCACTAACTCCAGTACATTGTGCCAATCTTCAGTTCTATGACTCCATTCTAAGACATAGGTTTAAGGTGAGGAGGGACGATTTAATAGGGATCTGAGGGGTAACCTGTTCACACAAAAGGTGGTGTATGGATGGAGTTGTTGAAGGAGGTAGTTGAGGCAGGTACTATTGTAACGTTTAAGAAACATTTGGACTGGTACATGAATAGGACAGGTTTAGAGGGGTATGGGCCAAATGCAGGTAGGTGGGACTAGTGTAGATGGAACATGTTGGTTGTGGTGGGCTATTGGGGCAGAAAGGCCTTCTTCCACACTCTATGCCACTATGACTATTCCTACTATTAAGTAGAGCATTTTTGTTCACAAAGTGACACCCGTATGAAGAAGGGAGGTTGGAGGGGAAGAAGGTAAGTTTCCAACAGTATTTTGAATAAAGAACTTTAAAAAAAAAACTTTTTTCAGAGAGGAGAGGAAGAAAGAAAGAAAGACCGGTCTCTTAAAAACCATGCATGTCTGTTTTCCAACTATCCCCGCTGTCTCCTGTAACTTTTGTTTGCGAACAGACATTTTTAGTAGTCTTCAGTTTCCTGATTACATCTGTGTTTTAAGCTTTCCTGTCTGGATATATTTGACATGTGCTTCTTAACAACTGTTCCAAACAAGAGCCTATATCCATTTGTCGGATTCAGATGCAAAGAGCGGTACTTCATCAGTAGGTTTTACTGACCACGTTGTGTTATCCCAGCCCTGGCACACCAAAATAATATCTCTGATCATAATTTCAAAGGGTATTCTTTGCTTCAGAGAGATTAATTGCTGCAGTTGCCTCTACTTTGTTATTAAGTAAAGTTTGAAGCTATTATATTGTGGTATCAGCTGTCCAGACAATTTAAGCAGCAAACATATTTCACAGCCTGTGAAACTTATGAGTTGGTTTGTGCAGGAAGGAACTGCAGATGCTGGTTTACACCGAAGATAGACACAAAATGTTGGAGTAACTTAGTGGGCCAGGCAGCATCTCTGGAGAGAAGGAATAGATGACATTTCCGGTCGAGACCCTTCTTTTGAAGAAGAGTCTCGACCCGAAACATCATCTATTCCTTTTCTCCTGTGCTGCCTGACCCGCTGAGTTACATAGAAACATAGAAACATAGAAATTAGGTGCAGGAGTAGGCCATTCGGCCCTTCGAGCCTGCACCGCCATTCAATATGATCATGGCTGATCATCCAACTCAGTATCCCGTACCTGCCTTCTCTCCATACCCTCTGATCCCCTTAGCCACAAGGGCCACATCTAACTCCCTCTTAAATATAGCCAATGAACTGGCCTCGACTACCCTCTGTGGCAGAGAGTTCCAGAGATTCACCACTCTCTGTGTGAAAAAAGTTCTTCTCATCTCGGTTTTAAAGGATTTCCCCCTTATCCTTAAGCTGTGACCCCTTGTCCTGGACTTCCCCAACATCGGGAACAATCTTCCTGCATCTAGCCTGTCCAACCCCTTAAGAATTTTGTAAGTTTCTATAAGATCCCCTCTCAATCTCCTAAATTCTAGAGAGTATAAACCAAGTCTATCCAGTCTTTCTTCATAAGACAGTCCTGACATCCCAGGAATCAGTCTGGTGAACCTTCTCTGCACTCCCTCTATGGCAATAATGTCCTTCCTCAGATTTGGAGACCAAAACTGTACGCAATACTCCAGGTGTGGTCTCACCAAGACCCTGTACAACTGCAGTAGAACCTCCCTGCTCCTATACTCAAATCCTTTTGCTATGAAAGCTAACATACCATTCGCTTTCTTCACTGCCTGCTGCACCTGCATGCCCACTTTCAATGACTGGTGTACCATGACACCCAGGTCTCGCTGCATCTCCCCTTTTCCTAGTCGGCCACCATTTAGATAATAGTCTGCTTTCCTGTTTTTGCCACCAAAATGGATAACCTCACATTTATCCACATTATACTGCATCTGCCAAACATTTGCCCACTCACCCAGCCTATCCAAGTCACCTTGCAGTCTCCTAGCATCCTCCTCACAGCTAACACTGCCCCCCAGCTCAGTGTCATCCGCAAACTTGGAGATATTGCCTTCAATTCCCTCATCCAGATCATTAATATGGATCCATTAATATGGATTACGCCAGCATTTTGTGTGTATCTTATATCACCTGGTTTATTGCCTGGTGCATTGTGATCTGAACTTCTTTTCTTGAAAGGTTAATCAATGAATTTGAATTTCTCATTCTCTGGAAATTTTAAAGCTTTTTTGGGATTTTGATCAACCCCTGAATTATCACTGATAGATTGATTGATATAATTTAATTGCCACACAACCAAGGTCGGTGGTATTTGGGTTGCCAGCAGCGGTACAGTAATAAAGAACACAACCACAATAAAAATTTTACACAAACATCCACCACAGCATTCATCACTGTGGTGGAAGGCACAGAGCTTGGCCAGTCCTCCTCCATTTTCCCCCGTGGTCGGGACCTCCACCCTCCACAGCCGTTGCTGCGGGCGTCCAGATGGTAAGGGACAAAGTCAAAGTCAAGGTGAGTCCAGGATCGGCTCTTCCCAACCAGAGACCGCGGCTTCAGGCTGGTGTAGGCCGCAGGCCGGCGGTCAAAGTTTTAAAGTACCTGCCATGCCGCAGCCGGAAGCACCGCAGTCTGCAGGGCCGGCGGTCGAAGCTCCCCTCCATGGGAGATGTTAAGTCCATGCCGCGCCCGCGGTAGAAAACGGCCGCGGGCCGGCGGTGGAAGCTTCTTCTTCCACCCGGGTCCCCAACGTGAGATCCCGGGCTGTAGACGCCGCACCAGCTGGAGTTCTGCAGACTGCGGCTTCAGGCTGCCGGCTGCCGCGGGCCAGCGTAACGGAGCGCTCCCCTCCAGCGAGGTCTCACCCGCTCCGCGCCGAGAGTCCACGCTGTGCCCGCCGCTGAAGCTCCGGGCGCGTCTCCGGGAAAGTCCGCGCCGATCCTTGCTGTTAGGCCACGGGGGAGGCGACCTGAAAAAGTCGCCTCTCCATGGAAGAGGCGGCCGAAACGGTTTCCCCCTTACCCCCCCCCACACCACCCCCCACACATAACACACAAAGAAACATTAAAAACAGACTTTTAAACATACTAAAAAAATAAAAAAAGTTGAAAAAAGACGGACACGCTGCCGACAGGCTGCTGCCAGTACAGCGCCCCCTACCAATCTCTCAAACTTTTCAAAAGATCTGTGCAAATAATTCTTGCCTTTTCTCAAAAACAAATCGAATTGGTAAAAAAAAAGTAAATGAATGATCATTCAATCATTTACTTTTCTGAGCATCTGTACAGTTTGTGTCAATTATCCCATGTGAAATGGGAAGGGAAAAAACATGTGGTTCCGTTAAGGCCTTATTAAAAGTCCTTCTGAAGATGCACATTTTAAATTATATCGCTTTAGAGATCTTTCTTGCACCTTAGCTGTACAAGATGTTGGTGAGGCTACACTTATTCAACGGCTTATAATTATCTTATACAAATTTAGCACCTATATGTACACCATTTGTACACCAGCAGCTATATGTACACCAAATTATTTACATTTATACACTAATCAAATATTTACAAAGCCATACAAAAAAGAGAGAAAAAAAAAAAGAAAAGAAAAAACCCTCATATACTATACAGTATCTTAGTCATATATACAACCCATCACCCTATAATCACCCTTCCCAATACAATCAGCATAACAAATATCCCACTCACAATCACCTATCCTCATCCCAATATCCTTTAAAAAAAGTGTTTTTGTACATCTTTTTAAACTGAATTATGTTTGTGCTAAGTTTTACCTCCTGTTCCAGACCATTCCACAAATTCACACCACAGATTGCTATGCACATACTTTTAAGAGTTGTTCTGACATTGAGTTTTTTTAAATTATGTTCCCTTCTCAAATTATACCCACCCTGTCTTTCCATAAACAGTTTTTGTATATTTTTTGGAAGTAAATTATTTCTTGCTTTGTACATGATTTGCGCAGTCTTAAATTTAACCAGATGTGGTTAAAGAGATGTGTAAAATCATTAGGGGAATGGATAGGGTTAATATCTTTTTGCAGGGTCCTTTCGACAGGATAGGGGAATCAGGAACTAGGCTTAAGCTGAATGCGGAGACGTTTAATAGCAAGGTGAGAGGCAACTTTTTCACACGGAAAGTATTGGGTAAATGGAACAAGCCACCAGAGGAGGTGGTTGAGGCATATACAATAACAACATTTGAAAGACATTTGCACAGTTACATGAATAGGACAGATTTAGAGGAATATGTGCCAAACACGGGCAAATGGGACTTGCTTAGAGGGGGTATCTTGCTCGGTGAGGGCGAGTTGGGCCTGTTTCCATGGTGTATGACTCCACAACTCCAAGATAAATTAGCAGAGGCACACACATTCAGTGAGTCACAGGATTGGGACACTTGGGCCCTCATTACATGGGGAATGGGCACAATAGACTTGAGTGGGCGGGAAGCTAGTTGTTGTGGCATAATGGCATCACATAAACCTCCACACAATTTATACTCCCGCTCATGTTTGAGACATTATGAAATAACTAAAGCCCTCCACGTTGCTGGAAATTCAAACGATGCACTAATAGGCCATAAACCAGCAATGCATGTCTGTCCTTTTGCTGCCATTTTGCAATGTGATTATTGATGTACCAGACATTTAATAGACCGTTTCTATTGGAGCCATTCCACTCCAATGCGAGCTCTAGCTGTAAAGTTTTGGATAGAAGGATATAATTTCCATTAACTTTTAAAATGTATAAAAGGTCTTTCGCTATAAAAAAAGTGAAATTGGATTCAGCATATTGGATTAATGCATATAAACAGAAAACAGTATATTTGACAGTTTATTTTAAGTAAAAGTGCAAGAAACTGAAATACTATGATCATAAGAAAAGATGGTATTTAGATGGTGAATCATATAAAATTTACTGTCCACAAATTATATACCTCCGGAATAGAATAAGCTAACTTGTATTTAGTTAGTATTTGTTCATCTATAAATTAAAACTTTTCCAAGTGGGGATGTATTTCGGTGTTGGATGCACGGCAACCAAAGATTCTGTAGTTTAAAACATTGCTTGCCAAATAAAAATGTAAAAACTTAAGAAACTAGCTTAGAAATTGAACTTCATGTATTTTGATGCAATGGGTGTTGCATTTAGATATGTGGATCGTGCAAAATCCACATATAACAATGCAAAATCCTCATTGTTATAGGTCACAGTAGTGGCCTCTTCCATGGAGAAATGCTGAAGTAACTTACGGGAGGCACAGTGGCGCAGCAGGTAGAGCTGCTGTCTCACAGTGTCAGAGACTCAGGTTCGATCCTAACCTTGGGCGCTGTCTTTGCGAAGTTTGCACGACCTCCCTGTGCGTTTCTTCCGGGTGATTCGGTTTCCTCCTACATCCCAAAGACATGGGGATTTGTTGGTTAATTGGCCTCTCTAAATTGCCCCTGGTGTGTAGGAAGAGGGAAAGTGGGATAACATAGAACTAGTGTGAGCGGATTATCAATTGTTGGTGTGGACTTGGTGGGCCGAAGGGTCCATTTCCATGTTGTATCTCTAATCTAAATTGAAGGCATAGATGGATGTTCGAGAGCTGAGGCAGGACTTGCATGTTATCACTTCCTGCAAGGTGCAGCTGGGTAGCAGAAGTGACAACGACGCATCATTTTCGATGAACTCAATGCGCTTTATGCAAACTTGACTTGGCTTCGCTTGGCTAGGCTTGGCTTGACTTGACTTGGAATGGAATGAGTGCACTGCACACAGCAGCTCCTCAGGGTGATAGCAGCATGAATGGAGATGATTCAAACAGAAAAGGAAAGGGGGGAAATTCAGCAGAGGCAGGGGGTGAAATAGCACAGTGTTGGGTAATGTAGATGATGTTGTAGAGGGTAGCTTGGTCATGACCCATGCTGCAATCGAGGCACTGCTACTGTGAGCCATGAGTGGGAGATTAGTTCGATTGATTGCAGCATCTTGTACCAATCCACACGACTTAAGAGGTGAGTGGAAACTGGTGCCGCCAGAAGAAACCCCATTTTCTCCACCAGGGAGAAAATGCAAACACAGCACAGGCAACACTGGAATTCCGGATTGAACCTGGGTTGCTGGATTTAAGATACAGCTGCTCGAACAGCTGTATCAGCCTTTCCTATTGCTCATGGCTGGAGGTTGGGAGACACCAATAATACCACATTACCTCATTAAATCTTCTTGTATTCAGGAGGACAGTGAAACTAGTCGGAGAACCAGGATAGGGGAGGGATGTAAACTGGTGCGTGGTTTCCTGATGTCCCCTTTCTGAAGTCAACTATTCCTTCCTTGTTGACATTGAGGGACAGTTTTTTTGTTGCAGAACCTCTCAACCAAGTGTTCGATCTCTCTCCTGTACAGTGACTCATCACCATCCATGATTCGGCCAACAACAGATAGAGAAACTGAGAGAAGGGGATAGCGGCCTTACACGGGAGTGGGTGGGAAAGGTTCTAACCTGCACACTAGGGACAATTTACAGAAGCCAATTAACCTACAAACCTGCATGTCTTTGAATGTGGGAGGAAAAACTGGAGCATCCAGAGAAAACCCACGTGGTCACAAGGAAAATGTACAAACTCCGTACAGACAGCACCCGTAGTCAGGATCGAACCTGGGTTTCTGGCGCTGTAAGGCAGCAACTCTATTGCTGCGTCACTGTGCCACCCTGTGCCGTCATTGTAGTGGGCTTAAAAAAAGTGCAATCAAATTTCAGGGTGGTTGTTCCTAACATACTGTACCCCACTCAATGCAAGGCACCTTAACTCAAACTGGGGCATGGAATGACTGCTTGATTTATAACTTGGTTTCCAGCAACACATATGGTTAATGAAATAGGTTCATCAGCACATGAGTGATGTATGTTTTACACACTTTGCCAAACTACATTGGGAAGCGATGAGACACATGAAGAATTCTAGATCTTATATAGGAAGGAACTGCAGATGCTAGCTTACACTGGATAGCATTACAGGTCTTTACATCTGAGACACTCTTAGAGAAGGTATATTTAAAAGATATAGTTCAATCTCAACTAGCAAATGTAAATTTGCTTTTTGAAATATGTAGGAATCCACGTCTCTGGAAATAGGGGAATGTGTGGTGGAATAGAATATAAGTTAGAGCAAAAAAATTGTCTAAAAGAACAATGTATGCAACAATAGTTTATCTACAACCAAGATCAGAGCCATATGGTTTTAATCTGGTCTAAAGCTCCATCCGCCACGTTTAAGGATACACCCGCACTCTCTCTTGACTGCAGACAAAAGAAGGGAAAGAGGTCCCTCTGTCTTCATGTTTTAAACAAAAGCCATTCTGGAAAACAAGATTGAATGAAACCACCAGGGGGACCAATCAACTGGAACATTTATATATGTTGTACCCAACGAGAACTTTTCAGAGGAATAAATCAAATACCGCATTTGCATATTATAGAAAATAATAATGTACATTTTTTCAAAGAATTTATTGAAAATGGTTAACGGCACTGAATCGGTCACATTATATCTGTGTTCTTGGCCCGAGTTCAATGCAGATAGTTCTGTTTGAATCACTCAAGATTATCTGGACTGAGTTTA
Organism: Amblyraja radiata; assembly: GCF_010909765.2. NCBI lineage: Eukaryota > Metazoa > Chordata > Chondrichthyes > Rajiformes > Rajidae > Amblyraja > Amblyraja radiata. Next base: position 22,222,511 of record NC_045971.1, read on the forward strand.
AACTCCCCCCCCCCCCCCCTCCTACTCTGCTGATGTGGCAAATGCACAATTGTGGCCAACATTACATTTTAATCAACGACTCTGAAAGGCAAACCAAGACCACTTTCTTAACGTGGCCGATTCAAAAGCAAGATTTTGCGACCGTTTAATTAACTTATTTGAAGTCACTATACATCAAACAATACTTAATTTGTGCCTGCCTTTGTTATCATGTTTAATGCTCAACTTTGTAAAGCGATGTTGAAGGTTAGTTAGTTGAGTGCAACCAGAGAGGTTGTTGATAGTTACGATGCATCCAGGAGTTTATTCGCACACTAACAGGTTTTTTATTTTAGATCTTGAATTATAAGTTACTTCCAGCAGAGAGAAATTATTTATAAAACCATTTCATTTTGTTCCACTCAGTGTAAGAAACTCGAAATAACTCTAGCAATTTGGTGGATGGTCAGAAGTTGGCTGCGTTCATCGACGTTGTTCTATATTTGAGATGGCTGTTCGAAATGTGCAAACGTGGTGTAGCCACGACTACATGTATAAGTCCCAAAGCAACAATGAATGCCAGACACATCTGCAATTTATTCATAACCATCTGTTATTTTGTACAGTACATGTAAGGCAAGCCTCTCAAATGCCATGTTTTAAAGGGACCACGCAGAACATCAAGATGGGTGTGTGACGGTAAGAAATCACACATGGGACCTGACTATATTCCCTTGAATTTCTTATTAAATTTTGATTAACATAGAAAGGACCATCAATTAAAGGAGTGGCACAGGAGGACAGCTGGTAGAGCACCAGAGACAACGGTTCAATCCTGGCCTCGAATGCTGTCTGTGCAGAGTTTGCATGTTCTCCCTGTGACCATGTGGGTTTCCTCCGAGTTCTCCGGTTTTCTCCCACATCCCACAACATGTGGGTTTGTAGGTTTATTGGCCTTTATGAATTGTCCCTAGTGTGTGGGGTGCGGATACAAAAGTGGGATAACATAGAACTACTGTGAATCGGTTGGTAAGCATGTTGAAAAATAAGCCACGACCTAGCTGAGGCTTCGAGGACGCGGGAACTAGTCTCGAGCATGAAGGAGAGTCACAAAGACCTCCTAGGACCTTGTGTCGCCCATGCTGTGAGTATGAGTCGAGGGCAAACTCTTCCAAACTTGTCAATTAGGTCGCCGCAGTGGGACAGCCCCTTAAGATGCTTGGTCTTGCATTGTGGCAATGCCCTGAATATGTAAAGGCTCTCATGTGCAAGCTTAGAACAAGCCCTACCCCTAAACGTGCAGAAAACCACTGTGACCTTTGGCTAAGAGCCCAGCTTTACCAAATGTCAATTCTATCAAACACCCTTGTATGTGTCCGAATCTGTGAAGAATTGTCAAAACTTATAACAAAATTATGCTCAAAGGTTAAAAAAACTCCTGATAAACTCATACAAACATGTAAAATAATCTGTAGGAAGGAACTGCAGAGGCTGGTTTAAACCGAAGATAGACACAAAAAGCTGGAGTAACTCAGCGGGACAGGCAGCATCTCTGGAGAGAAGGAATGGGTGACTTTTCGGATCAACACCCTTCTTCGTCACCCATTTCTTCTCTCCAGAGATGCTGCCTGTCCTGCTGAGTTATTCCAGCTTTTTGTGTCTAACCATGCAAAATAATCAGTAACATTTAACCAATCTTAGTTAAATTGAAAAATGTAAAGTAACTAACACTGAACATTATTACATATATACAGATATTCATAATAGATATCCATTGACGATATCCCCCTGTTGAACGTGCACAGATCTAACCAGATATAGGAAATGAAAGCAGATTGCTGGCATATTCTCCAGGTACAATGGCTTGCAAATGTTTTCATACCTCTTGAACTTTTCCACATTTTGTCATGTTACAACCACAAACATAAATGTATTTTATTGGGATTTTATGTGATAGACCAACACAAAGTGGTGCATAATTGTGAAGTGGAAGGAAAATGATATATGGTTTTCAAATTTTTTTTACAAATAAAAAACTGAAAAGTGTGGCGTGCAAAAGTATTCAGCCCCCCTGAGTCAATACTTTGTAGAACCACCTTTCGCTGCAATTACAGCTGCAAGTCTTTTGGGGTATGTCTCTACCAGCTTTGCACATCTAGAGACTGAAATTTTTGCCCATTCTTCTTTGCAAAATAGCTCAAGCTCAGTCAGATTGGATGGAGAGCGTCTGTGAACAGCAATTTTCAAGTCTTGCCAGAGATTCTCAATTGGATTTATGTCTGGACTTTGACTGGGCCATTCTAACACATGAATATGCTTTGATCTAAACCATTCCATTGTAGCTCTGGCTGTTTTTTAGGGTCGTTGTCCTGCTGGAAGGTGAACCTCCGCCCCAGTCTCAAGTCTTTTGCAGACTCTAACAGGTTTCTTCCAAGATTGCCCTGTATTTGGCTCCATCCATCTTCCCATCAACTCTGACCAGCTTCCCTGTCCCTGCTGAAGAAAAGCATCCCCACAGCATGATGCTGCCACCACCATGTTTCACAGTGGGGATGGTGTGTTCAGGGTGATGTGCAGTGTTAGTTTACCGCCACACATAGCGTTTTGTATTTAGGCCAAAAACTTCAATTTTGGTCTCATCTGACCAGAGCACCTTCCTCCACATGTTTGCTGTATCCCCCACATGGCTTGTGGCAAACTGCAAACGGGACTTCTTATGGCTTTTTTTCAACAATGGCTTTCTTCTTGCCACTCTTCCATAAAGGCCCGATTTGTGGAGTGCACGACTAATAGTTGTCCTGTGGACAGATTCTCCCACCTGAGCTGTGGATCTCTGCAGCTCCTCCAGAGTTACGATGGGCCTCTTGGCTGCTTCTCTGATCAATGCTCTCCTTGCCCGGCCTGTCAGTTTAGGTGGACGGCCATGTCATGGTAGGTTTGCAATTGTGCCATACTCTTTCCATTTTCGGATGATAGATTGAACAGTGCTCCGTGAGATGTTCAAAGCTTGAGATATTTTTTTATAACCTAACCCTGCTTTAAACTTCTCCACAACTTTATCCCTGACCTGTCTGGTGTGTTCCTTGGGCTTCATGATGCTGTTTGTTCACTAATGTTCTCTAACAAACCTCTGAGGCCTTCACAGAACAGCTGTATTTATACTGAGATTAGATTACACACAAGTGGACTCTATTTACTAATTAGGTGACTTCTGAAGGCAATTGGTTGCACTGGATTTTATTTAGGGGTATCAGAGTAAAGGGGGCTGAATACTTTTGCATGCCACACTTTTCAGTTTTTTATTTGTAAAAAAATTTGAAAACCATGTATCATTTTCCTTCCACTTCACAATTATGCGCCATTTTGTGTTGGTCTATCACATAAAATCCCAATAAAATACATTTACGTTTGTGGTTGTAACGTGACAAAATGTGGAAAAGTTCAAGGGGTATGAATACTTTTGCAAGCCACTGTAAATCGCTACAGCATGATTGATTCCATGTAACCCAGTAGTTGAACACAGTGAAGAAAATGGATTGGTGAAAATTGGTCAGTGACTTCAGGTCTTTCAAACTCAGTGGCATTTACACAAAGAAATGCTACGGTTCTGCATGGACGAACTGACACTTTCCAGCAAAATCTGGCTGATTTAAATCATGGCTTCGATATCAGCCCCATTGTTATTTGAGGTAGGAACGAGGGTGAGTTAGTGCAGTGCAGAATCACAGGCCAGAGTTAAATGATGAACAATATTATTGGACCCCAGTGAACGTGAGGTGCAACACTGGGATCGCAAACCGTTTTTGGATCAATTCCCAACCACTACAATCACAGCTCCACACTCCTCATAATTTACTTGTTCTGGGTCTCTTTGGCTCATATGACAGGCATCACCTGGCTATCTATTCCAGGATACCAGATATGTGTTGTGCAATTTTCCTGCGTTTAGTTTAGTTTAGTTTAGAGATACAGTGTGGAAACAGGCCCTTCAGCCCACCGAGTCTGCAACAAGCAGCGATCCCCGCATGCTAACACCATCCCACACACATTAGGGATTATTTATTTGTAACTGTCGTAACTCATTCGTAACTGTCACTGTATGTCATGTTGTTACTTGTGGGCGGAGCACCAAGGCAAATTCCTTGTATGTGAATACTTGGCCAATAAACTTACTTACTTACTTACTTACATTTATGCCAATTAGCCTACAAACCTGTACGTCTTTGGAGTGTGGGCGGAGATCCCGGGATAGAGCCTGATAAAAGAAAGGTGCATACAGGTGAGGTAAAATGTTATTCTTTTCACAATTTCTGTTATTGCAATGAAGAGCCATGAAGACTGATTCATCCCAAATGTTAACCCTGAGTTTTTGAAATGTTTTCCCCAATGCCCTACATTTCTGAAGCATCACCTTTAGGTAACATTTATTCCTTATTTCTCTCTGATAATTCTGGCTAAAGGAGTCAAGACAATAGTGCTCCTGGCATCTCCACAGAAATGATTCCCAAAGCAACTAATCAGATTTGTTTGACCACTTGAAGTGAGAAAACTGTTTCAGCTTTCTGGTCACCTTGCCATGCCAGGCTACATTAAAATTCCCCAATATCAGCTGCTCAATCCTTACTTTCAAATCTCCATGTACCATGAATTAATCTTATTTTATCATGCATAAATGGCACAACTCAATAACATCCAAAATTCCAGCAACTCTGCCCGTAAGGATTTGTAAAGAACCTTGTTTATATTTAATTGATTTCTCCATGGGGTAGGTTTGTATTCCCATCAATGCACATACTCGATAGGGTAAACAGTCAGAATCTTTTTTTCCATGGAAATATCAAAGACGAGAGAGCACAGCTTTAAGATGAAAGGAGCAAAACTTAAAGGAGATGTGCAGGATACGTTTTATTACACAGAAGATGGCAGGTGCTTGGAACATGCTGCCACAGGTAGAGGTGGAGGCAGATACGGTGGTGGCATTTCAAAGGCTTTTAAATAGGCATATGGATATGCAAGGAATGGAGAGATATGGATCACATGCCGGCAGGAAGATTACTTTAACTTTATTTCAGACTTTCAACTTTAGAAAGAGAGAGTGTGGGAACAGACATGTTAGCCCACCGAATCTGCACTGACCAGCGATCACCCCGCACACTAACACTATCCCACATACTAGGGGCAATTTGCAATTTACAGAAGCCAATTAACCTACAAACCTGCACGTCTCTGGAGTACATGAGGAAACCCGAGCGCCCGGAGAAAACCCACGCGGTCACAGGGAGAACGTACAAACTCCCTATAGACAGCACCCTTAGTCAGGACAGAACCCGGGTCTCTGGGTTTGTAAGGCAGCAACTTTACTGCATGTGGGCTAAGAGGCCTATTTCAGTGCTGTGTTCTAAATCTTACTACAGGGTCTGAGCCATGAATTCAGGCTGGCAAATCTATAAATTGCAGTGGGAGTTTCCTCATTCATTCTTCTGCCTATAGGATGAGGTGTATGCCTAATCATATAGCCATTAAATAAACAATGCTAAAAATATAGCTGAAAACTATTCCAGTTTCAACTCAACATTCTTCTCCCAACCAACACCACCAAAAATTAGTAGTTGGTAATATTTTGGTTGCTATTTGTAGGAGCTGGCTGCTTGCAAATTGTCAGTTACCCTTGCCCACAAGCCAACATAGAATAGTTTCAAACAGTAATGCTAAGGCTGTGGTGAAAAACTGGGTTGTCCTGAAAATGTTAAAGGTGTGATCCAAGTCTCAGTTTGTTCTTTTATGATCAAGAAAATATTAATGGTTCTTTGTTTTACCTGGCTGAAAGACCATTGTTATTTCTCCTTTATGTTGATATGGACAGTGTTAGCAAGTATTCAATCCTGTAAGCCTAAAATCATCCTCAATTGATGTTCACACAAGCACACTTTCTGTATAAATCCTTCGATTTTGATTGGGAGAAAGACCCAAACTAATTTATAATACTTCTATTATTAATGACTGGAGTAGAAGCTATTCAACCTTTCTTAATGGGTCGGATGAGTTTGAAATGTTTGGTATGTGAGTTTGAGACATGATCTTGGATCTTTGGACATTTTAATTCAGTTTAGTTTTGAGATGCAATGTGGAAACATGCCCTTTGTCCCACCAAGTCTATGTTATCCCAGTTTCATATCCTGCACACTAGGGGCAATTTACAGAAGCCAATTAACCTACAAACCTGCACGTCTTTGGAATGTGGGAGGAAACTGGAGCACCAAGAGAAAACCCATGCAGTCACAGCAAGAATGTACAAACTCCGTACAGCACCTGTAGTCAGGATTAAATCTGGGTCTCTGGCACAGTAAGGCCTCAACTCTACCGCTGCACCACTGTGCCGCATTCTTTTGTTCTGTTGGACAAAGGGTTTGACACACTGGAGGAGGTATTCAATTCCACCATTTATGTCTCCTCTGTGGAATGGTTCCTCCTGTTCTAGAGTTATTGGAGGCCTTCTACGAGTAGAGAAAAGTAAGCAGTGAGTAAAGTACCAAGATGGCATTTACTTTGAGGTAAAGGGTCTGTCCCACTTTCACGACCTAATTCACGACCTCTGCCGAGTTTGCCCTTGACTCATACTCGCAGCATGGTCGTAGGTAGGTCGTAGGTAGGTCGTGATGCTAGTCGTAGGTACTCGTGGCATCAAGTAGGTTGGGCCGTTTTTCTAGCTTAATGAAAAATGTCCACGAGTAAAAAAGGTCGTGAATTAGGTCGTGAAAGTGTGACAGGCCCTTTACTGTTCTAAAATTTCAAAAGCCTTATTAACCCAACAGGAATTCCTGGGAATGAATAAAGTGAGACCAGCAATACTTAGGAACATCTCATTTAATACATTTTTTATGGCTTTAGATCTTGCAGAAAATAATTTTCCTTATGTAGGTAGAAGATATCTTTCAGAACTTTACAGGAAAATGTAAACTTGTAAAAGAAGCAAACCTCTTTAGGTTTTATTTATTTGGGGTTATTCCTGTTGTTATTACATATATCATTACCTGCCTTCCACACAGACCAGCTGTCATAAGCTGGTAAATGTCTTCTGTGGCAGCTGACTCGAGTGCCCTCAGGGCAGGGTGCAGTCTGACATGAATCAGGATTCCACCGCTTATTATCAACACCAAAGATCATAGAGCGGAGCTCTAGTATCTTTGATCAACAGTGCACCATTTCCAGAGGTGAGCCTGCTGGCTGGCTGTCAGGCCCAGCATATGAACAGACAATACCAGGTCCTATAGCAACATTTAAAATACATTTGGACGGGTACATGTATTTCATCCTTGGTTGCTTGTGCTAAATCTGCACATGCAATAGTGGCTACGCTAGTGTGGTGTTCCTGGAAAATCTCACTTTTATCGAGGATAGAAAAATTAAAGCTCAGAACCAACTGTGTGCAACCAACATGATTCATTAGAACATAGAGCAATGCATCCCAGGAACAGGGTCTTCGGCCCACCAAGCCTGTGCTGACTATGATGCCCCATTCTATCATATCCAACTTGCTTGTGCATGGTGTTGGAAGGAACAGCTGGAGTAACTCTTCTAAGTAAAGTTGAACAATCACTAGTATAAAACTATATAAATACTTGGTACTCCCTCATTCATAGAAAAGAATCATAGCAATTGGCTGAAGGGGGCCATTCGATCAATCTTGCCCTCGATAGTTTTGATGTAACTCGAGTAAGAGTCCACTGCCATCTCTAAGTGAAGAAGGCTATGTTGTTTCCCTGAGGCATTGTGATGACTCCTCTGGCAATGCTATTGAAACAAAGGAAGCTCTCCACATTAATATTCTTCCTTGCTACTGACAGAGATACGAGCAGATGGGAGATCAGATTGATGGGTATTGGCCTCCCATCACATCCCTTCTGGCCTTATGATGAAGAAATTATAAGCAGGTTATTTTTTTCATGAGGGTCCATCCATTTCAGATTTTTGCCATGGAGTGAATCCTTTTTGCTGCCTTTCCCTTCCAAAGTCACCAAGAAAGCGAAGGTAGACACAAAGTGCTGGAGTAACTCAATGGGTCAGACATCATCTCTGGAGAAAATGTATAGGTGACGTTTTGGATCGGGACCCTTCTTCAGATACCTACCTTAGTTATCAGCTAATATGGGACTACCAATAATCAGTTGGAATTTTATTGATCTGTACAGATCAGTTAGCTGTCACACAACTCATCTGCCATAGAACTATCAAAAAAGGTGTAGAATTAATACAAGCAAATTCTTATTTATGGTGGAAGCTTTCATTTTTACTGCCAGTTGTGAACTAATCATGAACTAACCCCCCCCCCCCCCCTCTGCTGATATTCATTAAAAACCTTCAAAGTACATGCATATGTGTAGCACATAGCAACCAACAGAACAAAAATGAATACGACAGATGACCATGTATTGTTACTTATTTTGAAGTTGGCTGATTTCAAGTTTATCTAAAGTCCAAATGTTCTCTTAATTATTCCACCCCAGTAAGTTTCAAAATGTAAGTGGAAATGTCAAAGACCAGAGGGCACAGCTTTAAGGTGCAATGGGCAAAGTTTAAAGGAGATGTGTTGGGCAAGAGATGTGTTGCTTGTTCCTGTGCGGTACTGTATTAGACAGAGTAATGGATGACTGGAATACATTGTCAGTGGTGGTGGTGGAGGCAGATACGATAGTGGCATTTTAGAGGTTTTTAGATTGATACGTGGATCTTCAAGGAATGGAGAGGTATGGATCACACGCAGGCAAAGGAGATTAGCATAACTAGTATAAAATCATGTTCGGTATGGACATTGTGGGCCGAAGGGCCTGTTTGTGTGCTGTACTATTCCAAGCATAATAATGCATTCTATTGAATGTTGCTAAACAAGGACAGTCCCGAAACATCATCTAACCATGTTCTCCAGAGATGCTGCCTGACCCATTGAGTTACTCCAGAATTTTGTGTCTATCTTAAGTTGAGTTTGGAGGGGAAAGGCAACAAAAAGGATTCATTCCATAGTTAGTGTTGCCACATGACCAGTCTGCACTACCAAAGAAATGTATCTGCAGAGAAACACAAGTATATCAAGCAGTGGTCATAGCAGATTATTTTAACTTGGCATCATGTTTGCATGGCCCATATGGGCTGAAGGGCCTGTTCCTGCGATTTATGTTAAGGTCTATGTTCTATAAATGAGGTTGCACTTCAAGCCGTACTGTGTCAAGCAGCACCCACCATTACTGTTGCCTGTAACGAGTGAGGAAAGTAACATTGCTGTGGTTGCTCCAGTTAAATTCTTTGTACATAAGTGGCTACTTCACTGAGGAAATATACTGGGACAAAATAAATATTTGGGTCAGGAACTGGTGAACACATCGTGAAGATTTAAGAGAAAATGCATCCCGTGCGTTCTATTCATGAAAGTTAGCAAAAGGTCAGAGTAGTTCCAAGTTAATATATTTTTATTCTGCTGCAAAGTGGAAGGAAACGTTCTTCCTTAACAGCATCAAAAGTGTTTAATTATTGTATATATAATAATGAAATAGAATAATGAAATAAATAATAGGTAATACAACGACATTTTTACTTGCTGCAGTTTTATACACCCATTTACGCAAAGCACACAAATAAACAAACAATAATCAATAATACAGCCAATTAATTTGTACGGAGCATTGTATAGATGGTATTAAGGACTGCTACTGCGTATCGATGGTGAAATGAGTGTGGTAGTGGATGGGGTTGAAGTTGCACTCATCAAGGCACACTGCGGGCTAGAACCTTGTAGATGGTGGACAGGGTTTGGGGAATCAGGAGGTGAGTGACTCGGCCAGGATTCCATGTCTGTGATCTGCTCTTGTGGCCACGTTGTGTTTATGGCTACTCCAGTTCAGTTTCTGGTCCATGGTAACCTCCGGGATATTGATTCAGTGATGGTAATGCCATTCAATGTCAGGGAGGGTGATGTGCTTTCTCTTGTTGGGTGGCAACATTACCTGACACGGTGTCTGGAGTGTATGCTACTTGTCATCTATCAGCCCAGGTTCAGATAGTCCACGACTAGCTGCTTCATTACCAGAGGTGTCGCAAATGGTCCTGATGTGAACATTTCTGACATAATCGAAGGAAGGTGACTGATGAAGCAGCTGAAGATGGTTGAGCCGAGGATCCTAACCTGAAGAACTCCAGTGGAAACGTCCTGTGGCTGAGATGATTTATCTCCAACCACCATAACTGTCTTCCTTTGGGCCAGCAATAATTTCAACCGTCTGTTGAGCAATCTTATAACTAAGAAAAGGCTCTTCATAAAAAGTGAAAAAATAGTTTACCATCCATGATCCTTACACTCACTCTACAGGTATTTCCATTGTTTAAGTGTCTTTCTTATTCAGCAAAATCCAGCCAATACTCCTGTATTTTGGAGTACCATGAGCTACTCATTTGGTAACTATATTCCATAAGTTACTAATATTGTTTAACTAATTGTGCCTTCAATCATCAGGGAATCATTATCAATAAAACATTCCCCAAATAGGGGTAATCCAAATCATCCACAGGTTGGTTTGAGGAAGTCTCACAAAAATCTTTGCTAAATCTTTCAAAGGCCTGGATAAAGTCGATGTGGAGAGGATGTTTCCACTAGTGGGAGAGTCTAGGACCAGAGGCCACAGACTCAGCATAAAAGGACGTACCTAGAAAGAAGAGGAGGAATTTATTTAGTCAGAGGGCGGAGAATCTGTGGAATTCCTTGCCACAGACAGTTGTGGAGGCCAAGGCAATGAATATTTTCAAGGCGGAGATTGATGGGTTCGTGATTAGTAATGGTATGAGTGGTTATGGGGAGAAGGCAGGAGAATGGGGTTGAGAGGGAAAGACAGATCAGCCATGATTGAATGGTGGAGTAGACGGAATGGGCTGAATGGCCTAGTTCTGCTCCTGTAATTTATGAATTTATGAAAATACAGTACTAATAAAAAGGAGAGAAATGGTTCCAATGTACACGCTATCTTGGACCAGAAGACATGGCCTTCACGAGCAGTCAGATATTATTAAATATTCAAATAATCTACATATGAAATTATGTCAAAATACACCGGATCTGAAGTCAGGACAAATAAAGGTTGCTGCCATGATGTCATTTATTGATAGAGAGATTATGTTTGATTTTACTGAGAGGAAATAATTAATGTTATAGTATCTCTTAAATAATCTTCAAAACTAAACATTCATCCTACTCAGGAAATGGAGGAAGAAAGCTTGGGCAATTTTCCTCATCCTGTGGAGTGACAGATCGCGCAGATAAGGTTCTGTTTGTCCATGTTAGTGTTTTAAATAATGTTAAAAGTGCCACAACATTGTCTCAGGAGCAACGCATTCCTGCAATTAATAGGAAGTTTAATCTAAGGGGTGGCACAGTGGCACAGTGGTAGAGTTGCTGCCTTACAGCGCCAGATACCCGGGTTGGATCCTGACTATGGGTGCTGTCTATACGGAGTTTGTACGTTCTCCCTGTGATCGCGTGTTTTTTTTCTCTGGGTGTTCTGGTTTCTTCCCACACTCCAAAGACGTAGGTTAATTGGCTTCAATAAGAATTGTAAATCGTCCCTAGAGTGTAGCATAGTGTCAGTGTACCAGGTGATTGATGGTCAGTGTGGACTCGCTGGGTCAAGGGGCCTGTTTCCACACTTTATCTTTAAACTAAACTAAACTGAGGTTTGGTGTGGTGAAGGACAGCTGCTGTTCATTTTCTTCATCCTATGACTCCTCTTCTCACCCTGTTCCCTCTCCCCCTTGTCCTCCTCCCCTCCCTCGCACAGCATGTCCTTCTTTCTTCCAGTTCCTATATCATTTCCAATGAACATCCTGTGGTTCTTCTTATCGAGTCCACACACAAGATTAGAAGTTGTTCAGCCAGAGCTGAACACACGTCTCGGCATCTGCATACAATGGTGTCTGTCTTGTGCTTCTTGTGCTTCTTGTGCGAGGTGGTGGAAAGATTGGTGGAAACAGGGCCGCAACGTGAATGCTCTTTCCTTGACCCCATCCTGTTGGGTAAGGTGCAGGCACAAGGAACAGATGCAGGAACAGCAGACACCATCTCAAGATCATACGATTAAACTCCTCAAGAATGGGCCAATCAACAGAAGCATTGAGCAAAAGAGAGTGCTGGAGAAACCCAGTGTGTCTGGCAGCATCTGTGGAGGGAACGGGCAGATGACGTTTCGTGTTGGGACCCTTCTTCAGACTGACCTGAAACATTGTCTGTCCATTCCCTCCACAGATGCTGCCTGATCCATTGAGTTCCTCCAGAACCTTGATTTTGCCCAAGATTCCAGCATCTGCAGTTCCTTGTGTCTCCAACATAAGCATTGTTTGGGAACTCATAGGGCATCACTCCAATTATTCATTGTTTTAATGGTGACTTTGCTAAACCCATGGGTGCCCGGGAATTATTTATCAACCTATGGATTCATTCCTGTTCACATATAACCCACTAACTCATCTAGTTCTAGTTTAGTTTATTGTCACAAGTACCGAGGTACAGTGAAAAGCTTTTTTGTTGTGTGCTTACCAGTCAGCAGAAAGACAATCCATGATTACAATCGATCCATTTACAATGAATAGAATAACGCTTAGTGCAAGGTAAAGCTGGCAAGTCCAATCAAGGATGGTCATCAAAGAGGTAGATAGTAGTTCAGTAGTCTAAAGAAGGGTCTCGACCCGAAACGTCACCAATTCCTTCTCTCCAGAGATGTTGTCTGTCCCACTGAGTTACTCCAGCTTTTTGTGTCTATCTTTGGTTTAAACCAGCATCTGCAGTTCTTCCTTACACAGTAGTTCAGCACTGCTCTCTGAATGTGGTAGAATGATTCAGTTGCCTAATAACAGCTACCGTGAAGAGGTTGCTCATACACACCATGGCTGAGCAGAAATCAGAGACATTAGTTGTGGGTTGCAACAGGCTACTCGATTTGTACAGATTTCAATCCATTGCCATTCTCTGACATATCCTGGTGGGAAAGCATTGGGAGGTCAAAACTATGGTTGTCTCACTTCTCCAGAATAAATCCGAAATATCTTGAAACATATCATTTGTTTGGATGTAGTTCTTTAAGTCAATTTCTTTATGGATTAAGTAACTCTTAACAATGCATCTGAGCAGTTAATTAATAAGAATGAAAAGAGCCCATTGAATTCAGGCCAATTTGGCGAATTGAATCCGTAAATAGCTTGGTGATAAAGAGGCAGATGGTGATGGTCAGGGGTTGTTGATATGAAGTGAAGTCTGTGACTAATTTAGTTTAGTTTAGAGATACAGCGTGGAAACAAGCCCTTCAGCCCACCGAGTCCACCCAAACCAGTGATCCCCTTACACTAACTATCTTACGCACTTGTGACAGTTTACAATTTTTACCGAAGCCACTTAACTTACAAACCTGTACACCTTCAGAATGTGGGAGGAAACGGGAGCACCCGGAGAAAACCCACGCATTCACGGGGAGAATATACAAACTCTGTACAGACAGCACCCGTCGTCAGGATCGAACCCGGCTCTCTGGCGCTATAAGGCAGCAACTCTTCCGCTGCGCCATCATGCCACCAAGATGGGGTAAGAAGGACACAGGATATTTGCATTTTTAGATTATATACAGAATATAAGACCAGGCAGGTTATGTTGTAACAATTAAGATATACATCCACTGTTGGAGTAGTGGACACTGGATAATCAGATAAATGGAGTACACTGGAAAGAGTGCAGAGGAGATTCACAGGACGTTACCTGGGATGAGCCATCTCATCTAAGAGAAGAGACTGGATTGTTTTCATTAAACCATTGAAGACTGAGGTACATAGCAGAGGTACACAAATTTATGAGGGAAATAGAATGAATAGTGAGAAACCTTCTCCTAAATGGTATATTTGGCCTGAGGACGTGGGTTTAAGAGTAAGGGGTGAGAGGGAATCAAGGAAGAAATGTTTCACCCAGAGCTTTATTTGCATTTGGAATGCAATGCCAGAAGGGATGGCAGTGTTGTCTTCTTGCAGCATTTAAGATGTGTTTAGGTGAACCCTCAAAGTTTAATGGCATAGAAGGCTACCGCCCTTGTGCTGAAAATAAGGGACGGGTATTTGTGGCTGTCATGGATACAGTAGGACAAGGGGCTGATTCACAGAACATAGAGCAGTATAGAACAGGCCCTTCAGCTCACATTGTCTGTGCTGAACATGATGCCAAGTTAAATTAATCTCCTCTGCCTGCATGTGACCCCATATCTCTCCATTCCCTGCCTATCCATACTCTAAGCATCTAAATACAACCAGGTTTAAAGCAATCGATACAGCATCCCACATGCTAACTATTGGTTGCGTTATGCTATAATGTAGAAATAAAATAAATGAATTTCCCTCTCTGGCCATAACTGTTACCTTTGGAAATAATTCTAATTTTCATCTTTTAATTGCTTTTTGTGCGCAAAGGGACAGGTTGTGGTTGTTAACCACATTAATTCAGCCAGCAGGACCAGTGACTCCGCAGTAGAGTCGCTGCCTTACGGTGCCAGAGTCCTGGGTTCGATCCTGATTAAAGGTGCTGTCTGTATGGAGTTTGCACGTATCCCTGGGTACACATGGGTTTTCATCGGGAGCCCCGCTTTCCTCCCACATCCCAAAGACGCACAGGTTTGTAGGTTAATTGGCTTTGGTAACATAGGAAATTGTCCCTGGTGTGTAGCATAGTGCTAGTATTAGTGTATGGGATGATTAGTGGTTGGCGTGGCCTCATTGGACCAAGGGCCTGTTTCGGTTCTGTATCTCTGAAAAAGGAGCAACGTCCAAAAGGAGCACTGGAACTGCAGCTGGGCTGGAACTCCATGTCTCACGGCGTGCTGAAGAGGTTTAGTTTAGTTTAGTATAGAGACACAGTGCAGAAACAGGCCCTTTGGCCCACAGAGTCCGCATCGACCAGCGACCCTTGCATCACCCTACACACACAATTTTACATATATAAAAAATCAATTAACCTACAAACCTGTACATCTTTAGAGTGTGGGAGGAGACCGAAGATCTCGGAGAAAACCCACACAGGTCACGGGGAGAACGTACAAACTCCGTACAGACAGCACCCGTAGTCAGGATCGCCTGGGTGGGGTGAACGGAGATGGAATTCTGTTTTATGTTTGTTCTGTTAGCGTTCGGCTAAAATATCACTGTGAACAGCCAAAAAAAAATCCTGACAAATTTGACTGTTTTTACAGTTGACATATAGCACCACAGGACCTCAGTCTGATTTATTTGCATTTTGTTTGATTTCTCCTAACGAGCATTGAATACTGCTGAGATGGAGGCGGGAATATAGGTGCCTCTGCTCCCACTGTTTCATTGCTGTTTGCAACACAACGCTTATGTGCACAAGCATACGTGATCAAAGTCATCTTCACATCGTGACCAGCATCAAATCCATTTTCTAAAGATAGAATCAAATTTCAATCCATTTGGTTATCCCTATACAAATAAAAAGGTCCGGACACAATATAGTGTTAAATACCAGAGAATGTTATACAATCTGTAGCTGCAGACCACTTGGCATGAGTTTGTTTTCATCCAATAAAGATTGTGGAGCTAAGCACACATGCTAACCATATGCAGGTTCATTGTCTGGCAGTCTGCCACTTCCTTTAGAGGCTTACTCTGAAGATCTTGTTCAAATCTCAGTTAGTATGGTTTCCATTTCTTCACCACTGGACACTAATGGCCTGTTTAAAATGTTACAGAGCAAACAATTTTCTTGATGAAAGTGCAAATGCATGTGAAAAGGGTCTTGCTTGTACTTAAACTTTTAACCAGCTCTCGGATTGCCACCTCCTGCTGGAATAATTGTGGTAATCAGTCAGGGTAACGAGAGGGGTTAGTTTCATACACAGCTTTGTACCCAATCTATTGTCACTTCAGTTTTGATGGCAGGAAGCACAAGATACAAGGTGGGTCAAGCACCAACAATAAATCCAGTGAGCAATGGCTCCAAGTGTGAATGTTGACTAAAGTTATCTTCCTTCTTCATGATCCCCAGCCTTTGAGTTTTATCCTTGTAGATCAGCCACAATGGAAAACACCTGCATGGGTGGAGATCGCATCTTTTGGCTTTCCCCAAGAAAATCATCCTCATGTCAGCGGTGTTTGTGGTAAGGAGGAAACCGCTGGAGGAACTTAGAGGGTCAAGCAGCATCTGTGGGAATTCCTAAGGGAAAGGAGTTGTTAATGTTTCAGGTCGAGATCTTGCATAAGGAATCGGGGATGCAAGGTAGTTGCAAAAGAGAGAAAGGAGGCCGGGGATGGAGGGTGGTGCTGGGGGGGAATGGGGGGAGGGAGGGGGGGGGGGAGGGGTACGGGGGAGATGAAGGCAGATAAAGCCAAAATGAGGGAGGGGAGGTTGATAGTGGAGACCAGAAACCAGAAAGGATGGCATGGTGGCGCAGCGGTTGAGATGCAGCCTTACAGCCCCAGAGACGTGGGTTCGATCCTGACTATGGATACTGTCTGTACGGAGTTTGTACGTTCTCCCCGTGACGGTGAGGGTTTTCAATTGGGTGCTCTCACATTCCAAAGGCGTACAGGTTTTTAGGCTAATTGGCTTCAGTAAAAATATTGTAAATATCCGTATTGTGTAGAATAACGTTAGTAAACGTGGACTCAGTGGGCCGAAGGGCCTGTTTCCACACTGTATCTCTAAACTCTGAACTGAAATAAACCAATACATCTACCGGATCCCCTCCATCTTGAGATTCCATCTGCCCATCTCCCCCTTGAATTGTTCTCATGATCACCATTCTCATTAATCAGATTCCAACACTGGAAGCCTTTTTCTTTGCACTCACCACCCTTTAGCTTGTGTTACCACCTCCATCTCCCACTCACATACATGGCTTTGACTGTCGAATATCCCTCACCCCTCCTTACACATCCTATCACCTTCTGGTCTCTGCATCAATCCCCACCCCTCGCCTCTTTACAAAGGCTGCCTTCCCTGATGCAGGTTCTCAACCGTAAATGTCTGAAGGGTCTCAAACCGAAAAACTTCACCCATTCCTTCTCTACAGAGATGCTGCCTGTCCCGCTGAGTTACTCCAGCTTTTTATGTCTATCTTCGGTTTAAACCAGCCTCTGCAGTTCCTTCCCACACCTAAAAATTGACAATTCCTTTACCTCCACTGTTGGTGTTTGTCCCACGGCATTCCTCCAGCAGTTTGCTTTTTGCTCCAGATCCCAGCATCTGCAGTCGCTTCTGTCTCCATTTGTTTGTAGTAAAGTTTAATCAACTCCTCAACAAAAATGCAGTAATTGAATCCTCACTAATTCCAGCAATTTCTACTTTTATTTATAACAGATGGCTAAGGTTCGCATAAGGAACTTTCCTTCATTTTACAAATGTATTCTTTTCCCATCTGTTAGAACATAGGACATAGAACAGTACAGCATGGGAACGGGCCCTTCAGCCCACAATCTATGTGCCAAACATGATGCCAAGTTAAACTGAACTCGTCATCCATATGTCCCTACTGCCTGCACTTCCATGCGCCTATCTAAAATCCTCTTGAACTCCATCATCATATCAACCTCCACCATCACCCCAGCAATGCATTCCAGGCTCCACTACTCTCTGTGTAAAACATTTGCCCCGCACATATCCATTAAACTTTCCCCCTTATAGTTATGCCCTTTAGTGTTGGACCTTTCCATCCTGGTAAAAAGGTTCTGTCTAAGTCTGAAGAAGGGTCTCAACCTGAAACATCCATTCCTTCTTTCCAGAGATGTTGCATGTCCCGCTGAGTTACTCCAGCATTTTGTGTCCATGTTTGATTTAAACCAGCATTTGCAGTTCCTTCCAACACATTCCGTCTCCCCTATCTGTGCCTCTCAAAATTTGATGTATGTCCATCAATTCTCCCTTCAACCAATGACAATCCAGAGAAAATAATCCAAGTCTATCCAAACTCTCTGAGTAACTGAAACGGCTCTAATCCAGGTACTATTCTAAATAGCAGCTAAATGTGCCACTTGCAGGGAGTTCAAGGGTCAGTCACGGGGCATGAAATGTGAGGCCCAAAGTTGTTTTACTGATGGTGATCAGTACCACTGGCCTATCAAGATGAAGGCATTAAAATCAATGGTATTTTATTGTCACGTGTGCTGAAGTACAGTGAGATCCATTTTTGCATACAGTTCAGCACAGATGCTACTATTCATAAGCACATCTTAGATACAGTACAAGTGTACAGAAATAATACACTGAGACAGTGCACAAGAATCGCCAGATTTGGTGCCATTTTCAAGTCCTAGTTGCTGAAAGTCCATTTTCGTAACCTGTACCTGAGGGTCCGTTGTCCTAAGCGTGGAGACACGAGGAACTGCAACTGGAATTGTGAGCAAAACACAAAGTGCTGGAGTAACTCTCCAGGCCAGGCAGCATCAGTGGAGAAAATGGACAGATGGCGTTTTGGGTTGATAATCTGAAGAAATAGTCTGACCTGAATTGATAGTCTGACCTGAAATGATAGTCTGACCTGAAATGATAGTCTGACCTGAAATGTCACCTATCCATCCCCTTCATAGATGCTGCCTGACCCACTGAGTTATTCTAGCACTTTGAAATGAGGACATTAGCAGATTCACTGATGAGGCAGTTAGAGAAGATTACAGTGACAAAGATCTAGGTTCAATCCTGACCTTGGGTGCTGTCTGAGTGGAGTTTGCTTGTTCTCCCTGTGACCACATAGGTTTTCTCTGGGTGCTCTGGTTTTCTCCCCCATCCCAAAGATGTGCTGGTTTTGTAGGTTAATTGGCCTCTGTACGTTGCCCCTAGTGAGTAGGGAGTGGATGAGAAAGTGGGATAACATAGAACTAGTGCGAATGGGTGATTGATGGTCAGTGTGGACTCAGTGGGGTGAAGGGTTTGTTTCCATGTTGAATCTCCAAAATCTAAAAGAAACCTAAAATCAAGGCTTTGCCCAATCAGCAATGATTACTGATTAAACAATGGAAATGGCAGGTTGGAAGTAGAGGAAATAATAGTAAGATTAAACGTGAACTTACCAGTTTGAAGTTTGATCTGTATTTTATGAGGAGTTACGATGAGGGATTACGTGAAGAACCCGTTCAGCACGCATGCGCGGCATACTTCAAAGCAGCGGTGTGGAATCACAGATAGACACAGTTATTGAAGTAAACATAGTAAAGATAAGGAGACATCAGTTTATGAATTTGACCCATATTATTGAGGGTGGGAGCGGAGGGCACGTAATCCCTCATCGTAACTCCTCATAAAATACAGATCAAACTTCAAACTGGTAAATTCTCGTTTAATCTTACTATTTTACTTCGGAGTCACGTGAGTGATTCCGTGAAGATTTCAAAGCTCTGTGATTTCAAACCGTGTAACAGTTATTACTACATCTCTGCCGAAGTCTTTGAGGGAGGAAGTGTGTTATCGTAACCAACCAATGAATCTGTTTGTAGAAAAACACAATGGTATTTTTTAACAATAACAACAAAGAAATTAAATTGCTCCCCTGGGCTTAAATTAAATATTTGCAGTCTGTAAAATCTTTCCTGCAATTAAAACAGGTTTTGCCAACGGCTTATTATAAAATTTCTGAACGGTCTTTCCCCCCACCATCCTGCTGTAGACAGGATGTCTATAGGCACGTCCATTCTTTTAGCCATCGACGTAGATGCTGCCCTGGTGGAATGAAATTTGTACATGTTAGTTTTTATCCCAGCAGCTTTTAGCACCTGCTTGAGCCATCTCGAAATGGTTTGGCTCGTCACCCGACCATAAGGTTTTTTATGACTGACCCACAAGGCTTTTCATCTCCCTCGAATATTTTGGTTGTGTCTATGTAGGATAGTAGGGTCATGTCACTTAACCGTGTTTCTGGCGGGTAAGCCCGGAATTCCACGACTGGATTAGGTGTTCCTGGTCTGCTCTGTTTGATCATTCCCTGGATAACGACAGAGATCTGGTCTGGAGCTGTGAGCATGGTGTCCAGTCGCAATAGGTGTAGTGACTGGACCCTCTGTGCAGATACAAGTGCCATCAACATGAGTGTTTTGAGCATAGATGGTTCCAGGTTGAGGGATCTGGCTGGTGGCCATCCCCTGAGGTATGTCAGGACCACACTGACATCCCATATATGGGTGTACCTTGGTCTAGGGGGTTAGAGTTGTAAATACCCTTCATTAGTTTGACCACCAGCTGGTGGGACCCCATGGCCTGTTGTCCTGGAGCTGGTTTTAAATAGACAGGCAGGGCAATTCTAGCTGTGTTGATGGCTCTGTAGCTGAGTCCTTCATCGTGGTGAAGGTTCGCCAGGAATTCCAGTACGTTGGTAACTGTAGCGGTTGAGTAGGTGGTCCCTGCGTCCAAGCAGTACTTCTCCCATTTTTTGATGCTGGACAAGTGCTGTTTTTTAGTGGATGTTCGGAGGGATGCTGACATGGTGTCGACGGTTTGTTCTGATAATCCCAGTCCCAGAAGTGGTTTGTGCAGAATCTGCAACCCAGGAGTTTGATTTTTTCATGGTACGGGTGGCTTGTGCCCGACACTGGGTGTTAATAACTCTGGGTCACTGGGGAATACCATCGGAGTTTCAACAACCATGTCATGGAGTATTGGGAACCATTGCTGTGTAGGCCAGTCGGGTACTATCAAAATACCTGAAGCAGAGTCCATTTGTACTGTGAGTAGTCCCCGACTGATGAGGCAGAAGGGAGGAAATGCATAGAAGAAGAATGTCCCCAATCCAGCGCGAACGCATCTACCGCTGCTGCCTCAGGGTCTGGTTCCCAAGCGAAATACATAGGTACCTGGTGATTTAGCCTGGATGCAAATAAATCGATATCTGGCGTGCCATATTGCTTGATAACTTTTGTGAAATTTTTTTGGGGGGTTTTTAACATCCATTCGATGTTGTCATTAAATTTACGTGACCTGGTGTCTGCCATTGTATTTAGCTTACCTGGCAGGTAAGTTACTGATAGCCAAATATGTCTTTGGACACACCATTGCCACATTGTGTTGACCAGCTTGTCGCATGATACCGATTTTATGCCGCCCATATGGTTAATGTAGGCCACCACCGTAGTATTATCTATTTATAACCGTACATGCAAGTGATGCATATTTATGCATATGCTTTTAAACCATAAAAGTCACCCAACATCTCTAGATAATTAATGCCCAGTGTAAGTGATAACGATGATCATAGGCTGAAACTATGTCAAACGTTTTTTGCCCACCACTGTAGTTCTGATATTACTTCAGTGGGTAACTTCATGAAACGATCATGATGACCTGTATGTCTTTTTTGGTACAAAGGTCCGAATTATGTAGCCGAAAATGCTGCCACCATTTTCCCAATTACTCTGTTATCTGTCGAGTAGTTGGTAGTTTGTTGACCAATAAATTGTTGCATGATTGTGCCAATTCAACTATTTTGTCTCTTGGCAATGTTACAGTCACGTAGACTGAATTAATTGTGAAGCCCAAGTAGTCCATGATAGTGGATGGCTTCAACTTAGATTTATCTGGATGTAAGACAACCCCAAGGTTTCGAATAATTGTTTGGTAGCTGAACAGCTAACATAGTCAATTTCATGGTCTTGCCTACCATTTAAGATATCATCAAGATATGCCATGACAATATGTTTTTGTCTTTTGAATATTGCCAGAGCTGGTTTTAGTGTCTTGGTGACACTCTTGGGCTGATGTGAACCCATTGGGTAACGCTTTAAACTACTATAGCTGCCCCATCCAGGTAAATTTGAGGTATCTGCGATGATCCTTGTGAATGGTACTAAATGGTAAACATCTTTAAGATGAATGCTTGCCATGAAGTATCCTTTGGAATTTAGTTGTTTGGCAGTAACAACCGGTTCCATTTTGAAATGTATATACTTAACAAACATATTTAGTGAAGTTAAGTCAATGATGATGCGACATCCACCATCTTTTTTGGGTTTAGTGAATATATTTGATACGAATTGCAAAGGTTCAGGTTTTCCCATGATACCTTTTGTAATTATTCTCACCAGTTCAGCTTGTCCCTCTTGTTTCTTTAACGGAGAGGGGAAAAATACCCTCTGGGGTGGATGTTGACGTGGTGGCAATTTTTCTAGTATGAATGTATTTGTATTCACTAATGCCATTGAGTATATACTGATCACTCGTGATAAGACTCCCATGTGTTGGTATTACTCTATATACTGGTAGGAACCAGACCCACCTACCTCCATGGTTATGGGTATTCTTCTGTTTCCTGCCGGTCCAACGAGTGTTGCACGTCGTCTGACGTGGCGGTGACGTTGGGGGGTGACATAATTTCCATGGGGTTGTACAGGGTCTTGGTGAGACCACACCTGGAGTATTGCGTACAGTTTTGGTCTCCAAATCTGAGGAAGGACATTATTGCCATAGAGGGAGTGCAGAGAAGGTTCACCAGACTGATTCCTGGGATGTCAGGACTGTCTTATGAAGAAAGACTGGATAGACTTGGTTTATACTCTCTAGAATTTAGGAGATTGAGAGGGGATCTTATAGAAACTTACAAAATTCTTAAGGGGTTGGACAGGCTAGATGCAGGAAGATTGCTCCCGATGTTGGGGAAGTCCAGGACAAGGGGTCACAGCTTAAGGATAAGGGGGAAATCCTTTAAAACCGAGATGAGAAGAACGTTTTTCACACAGAGAGTGGTGAACTCTGGAACTCCCTGCCACAGAGGGTAGTCGAGGCCAGTTCATTGGCTATATTTAAGAGGGTTAGATGTGGCCCTTGTGGCTAAGGGGATCAGAGGGTATGGAGAGAAGGCAGGTACGGGATACTGAGTTGGATGATCAGCCATGATCATATTGAATGGCGGTGCAGGCTCGAAGGGCCGAATGGCCTACTCCTGCACCTAATTTCTATGTTTCTATGTTTCTATGGGTCCGCTCTGGGCCCTGGTCTAAAGAAGACTTTCGGTGATAGAATGCGGACCCCGAGCTTTCATCAGTCCCATATGGTAGACGTTGACTGATGGACGCGATGGGGTGCTGCTGGGTAGGAATTACTGTTTTTGGTTTGCTCATCCCGGCCCTGCCCTCATGAGCCGAAAGTTTTGTAAAAACCTCTTGCATGTCCTTCATATGCTTTGTGAGGTTTTTGCCAAAGAGCAGTGGGTCTGGCTCAGTGGCTGGGGTATGCACAACCCCGCAAATGTAGGATTTTATGGCAGGTCTTATGACTTGTTTACGAAGGTTGTGGTCATCTCCGTATTTGTCCACGGAACGAGGAAAAAACGATGTGATGGCTGACGTCAGGCTTTTAACGGCCTCCTGCACGTGGGGTTTCCACGTAGCTGTCCACCACACCTAGCAGCTCTTCCTGTTCCTGCACCCCTTGCATACTCCCGAGATCTTCAGCCATTGCCCCTGTTCTTGACCAGCCCAGTCCTGGTCACCAAAGCTATCCTCTGGAAAGGAGGAAGCAATGGACAGTGCACAAGGCACTGTGGAGGGAGTGCCTGACCTCCCTCTGCGAGAGTGCCCCTCCTGGGGTGCACCTCGCTGGAGCTCCTGCTCCAAGAGCCGCTCCAAGCGGCTCAAGCGGCTGTCTCTCCCCCGCCTGGGTGGAGAGACGTCCCCGTCCGACAAGTCGGAGCCACCGGCCGGACCCCTCTTCCTTGGCTTTACATCCAGCCCGCTGCTCAGGCGCTAGCGGGGCTGGGCTGGGCTCGGCGTCGGGGAATAGCGGACCATCCGGTAAGCGGTCCTATCGCCTTGTTGCTGCCCCCGCGAGATGGAACGCTCCTCCGTGGAGTCGAGCGGGGGGCAGGTCTGTTCAGGCGGCTGTCTTTCCCCCCATGCGGGTGGAAAGACGTCCCGTCCGATAAGTCGGAGCCACCGGCCGGACGCCTCACCCGTGGCGGTACTTCCAGCCCGCTGCTCAGGCGCTAACGGGCTGGGCTCGGCACGGTGTCGGGATAGCGGAGCGCCGGGTAAGCGGTCCTACCGCCTTGATGATGCCCCCCCCAGATGGAAACGCTCCTCCGTGGAGTCGAGCGGGGGACAGGTCTGTTCTGTTGCTGCCCCCCCTGATGGAACGCTCCTCCGTGGAGTCGAGCGGGGGACAGGTTTGTTCTAGAGCCTTTCTTCTCTGCCTGAAGGCAGAAGGCTCCCTGTGAAAGAAAAACCCGACGTCAGCTTACCTGACGGTCCGTTCTTTCACCTCCATAGCGGGAGCGCCTGACTCCCGCTGTGCTGTTGTTGCTCTGCTGGACGTAATGCCGCGCATGCGTGCTGAACGGGTTCTTCACGGAATCACTCACGTGACTCCGAAGTAAAATCAGAATGGGGGATTGACCAGGAAGGAAAGTGTATTGATGGTATACAATACAATACAACAATACAATATTTATTCCATGTCATTTGAACCTCAGTGAGGCTCAAACGAAACTCCGTTTCCACAGCCATACAAACAAAACAACTCCTACAAGACACACAAACAATTCAATTTACACAAACATCCATCACAGTGAATCTCCTCCTCACTGTGATGGAAGGCAAAGTCTTTTCTCTCCCCTGCACCATTTCTCTCCCGATGTCGAAGCCCCAGGCAGGCGATGGTAAGTCCCACGGCCATTTAAGGCCGCGCCGGGCGATGTACGGCCCCGCTCCAGGCCCAAAAGTGACAAAGTTGGTGCCCCCGGCGAGCGCTGGAATGTCCCGCGGCCACCAAAGCTGCGCCGGGCGATGTACGGCCCAGCTCCGGGTCGTTCCAACCCCGCGACCAGGGCTAGAGAAGTTGCGTTGCGGGAACTCCGAAAAATTAGAGGAAGTTGACCCCTTAAGGGATGGAGTGAGAATGTGGAGACACAGATGCTAGAATCTGAGGCAAGAAACAAATTACTGAGGAACTCAGTGTGTCAAGCAGCATCTGCGGAGGCAGAGGGAGTGTAAGCAGAATGGTTTATATCTGGGAGAGTAGGATAATTTCAGAGGTGGGCTATTTGGAAAATTTGGTTTAGTTTAGTTTCAAGATACAGGGTGGAAACAGGCTCTTTGGCCCAACGAGTCCACGCCGACCATTGATCACTCCATATCCTCCACACACTAGGGACAATTTTCATTTACAGAATCCAATTAACCTACAAACCTGCACCTCTTCGGTGTGTGGGCAGAAACCAGAGCACCTGGATAAAACCCATGCGTACAAACTCCATACAGACAAGCATCCATAGTCAGGATCGAACCCAGGATTCTGGTCCTGTGCGACTGTGCAGCCTCAAAGTGGAGCAATCTGATTGGGAAAAATGTGTTTACTTCAGCGCACGAAACACCCATTACCCTGAACTTAAAGCAAAATATTGCAGTTGCCAGAAATCTAAAAAGAAAATTGTAAAAGAAATAGACAATTCAAACGATGGCAAGATTTTTGGAGGGAAGGAAGCCTGATGAAAGGCTTCTGATGAAACATTAATCAGCGTGAAGAAGGATCTCGACCCAGAAAGGTTACCTATCTATGTTCTCCAGTGATGCTGCCTGACCCATTGAGTTACTCCAGCACTTAATTTTTTTTGTGTATACCAACATTTGTTTCTACTTTAATTATGTTCCTCTCTCTACTGATGCTGCCTGCCCTGCTAAACATTTCAAGCTCCTGATTTATTACCTGTAACACTAACTTAAATTTCTGTTCGTCAAGCAGCTTTCACCTTTCGCAGCTACATTTCTTATTCGTTTTTAAAACTAGTGGATTCAGACACTTGGGAAAATTCTGTCAAAATTAGTAAAAATAACTTTAAGAAATCTAAGCATGTTGTCCTTGATTAACCCATGTTCCATGACTAATACTGATTCTGCATCAGAGTTCAGTTAATTTAGGTATTCATGAAGCTTTGATATAACCCTTGTCATGAGAAATTGTTTCATGTATTTCAGACATTTTTGTTTCACGTATTTCAGACAATTGGGAATTAGAAAGTGGGATATCGGAGAGATCGGGGATCGCTCAAAGGATTTCCCTGAAAGCTTGATGAGTTGAGAACATCAATAATTTTTGTTTAGGTCAGCGATCTGCAAACTCAGGGATCTTGATCTCAGTGCAACATTTGCAAGATAATACTCAGGAAGATTATGAGTTTGAATGTACTCCAGAAGAGAGTTATAGACAACTGAAGAATGCTCAACAAAGTGCATGACTTTATGTAAGAGTGAAAAGTGACATTTGCTTTGGTGTTTGTTTAATATTGTCACGTGCACAGAAGTACCGTGAAAGGCTTTGTTTGCGTATTGTTTGCCCAAAACAAATCACACTATACATGAGCACAGTCAAGCTATGCACAAGTACAATAGATAGTGCAAGAGGAAGATACCAAAGTGCAGAATATAGTGTTACAGAGAAAAAAATCCAGTGTAGGTTGGAAAATTGGGACCCCACCTGCAGTAGTTTATGGGAGGACCATTTAGTAGTTTGATAGCAGCATGGAAGAAGCTGTTCCTGAATCTGGTGGTTTGGCTGTTTAGGCTTTTATATCTTCTACCTAATGGGAGAGAAGAGATGAGAGAATGACCAGGATGAAAAAGATGCTGGCTGCTTTTCCGAGGTAGCATGAAGTGTAGATGGAGTCGATGGTGGGGTGGCAGGTCTGTGTGATTTACCGTACATCCACAACTCTCTGCAAGTCCAGAAAATAATGTTCTCAGTCTGAAGAAGGATTGTGACCCGAAACATTACCTATTTCTTTTCACCAGTGATGCCAGGGATATGCCACAAATCCCCCAAATATTCTGAAATTCTAGACGGCTGAATAAGATCTAAATATGGCCATTTATCTGCATATATTGTGGATGGCACAGTGGGTGGCACAGTGGCGTAGCGGTAGGGTTGCTGCTTTGCAGCACCAGCAACCCATGTTCGATCCTGACCTTGGGTCTTGTCTGTGTGGATTTTGTACGTTCTCCCTGTGACAGCGTGGATTTTCTCCAGGTGCTCCGGTTTCCTCCAACATTCCAAAGGCGTGCAGGTTTGAAGGTGAATTGGCTTCTGTAAATTGTTCCTAGGTTGTAGGCTAGAACTAGTGCATGGGTGATCGATGGTCGGTGCGGACTCCGTGGGTCGAAGGGCCTGTTTCCACTCTCTATCTCTAAAACTAATTCACTGAAGTTCTGAAGTTGTTCGCAATCTAATTTTGCTGCATTTAGGCTTAATTCATCCAGGAGTGACCAATTTTGGCTCCACTGGACAAATTATTCAAGATTCCTTTCGCAAAGGAAGATTGAGCATGGAATAATTCCACACACTCTGTGATAGGTTCAGAAGTGCCTTGCCTAACTACCAGAGTGACACAAAACAACCTAGAAATTCTCAATATTGAATTTCAAAAATTAATCTTCAAGTGTAAAATGCTGAGAAATATGTTCAACATTCTATCAAAGCACCTCTCAACCTTCTCTTCTCAGCACAAGGGGTCTATTTGGATAACTAGTTTGGGACCAATGGGAAAATAGTTTAAGGGAGGAATTTCTTTCGCCAGAGGGTGTTGAATATGTGGAATTCGGTGCCACAGATGGCGGTAGAGCAACAGTGATTGGATTATTAGAGTGGAGATGGATAGGCTTTTGATTAGTAAGGTTGTCAAAGGTTACGGGAGAATGCAGGAGAGAGGGAAAAATAGATCAACCATGATTGAATTGTGGAGCAGACTCAATGGGCCGAATGGCTTAGTACTGCTCTTATTTCTTAATATCTCATGAGATGTGCAGGTCAAGTTTTTTACCCAGAGAGTGGAATGCGCTGCCAGAGTGGTTGGTGGTGGAGGAAGATACTATAGTAACATTTAAGATGCGTTAGATCAGCACATGGACATGTAGGGAATGGAGGGATAGGGATGATAGGGATAGGGATAGATTCACCACTCTCTGTGTAAAAAATGATTTTCTCATCTCGGTCCTAAAAGACTTCCCTCTTATCCTTAAACTGTGACCCCTTGTTCTGGACTTCCCCAACATCGGGAACAATCTTCCTGCATCTAGCCTGTCCAGCCCCCTAAGAATTTTGTAAGTTTCTATAAGATCCCCCCTCAATCTTCTAAATTCTAGCGTGTACAAGCCGAGTCTATCCAGTCTTTCTTCATATGAAAGTCCTGCCATCCCAGGAATCAGTCTGGTGAACCTTCTCTGTACTCCCTCTATGGCAAGAATGTCCTTCCTCAGATTTGGAGACCAAAACTGAACGCAATACTCCAGGTGTGGTACGCAATACTCCAGGTACTGTGTTTCCTCCCACATTCCAAAAACGTACAGGTTTGTAGGTTAATTGGCCTCTGCAAATTGCTCATAGTGTGTTGAATAGAACTAGTGATTGCTGGTCGGCACGGACCCGGTGGGCTGAAGGGCCTGTTCCCGCATTATATCTCTAAAGTCTAATGTTTAAATATAAAATAGTAAATATCAAGATCATTTGGAGCATTAATGTACAGATGGAATTTGGGGTGCAAGTCCATAGCTCCCTGAAAGTTGTAACAAAAGTGAATATGGTGGTAAAGAAAACTGGATCATCCTTGCCTTCATAATTCAGGGCATTGAGTTGGGAAATCGCTTGCAGTTGTATAAAACTTGATTAGCCACATTTGGAGTATTATGTACAGTTCTGGTCACCATATTATTGGAAGGATGTGGGATTTGTTTTTGTTTTTGCACTTTATTGGATGTTTTACTTATTGGACTTCTTTCTTGGTTTGTTGTGTTATCTATTGAGTACTGTGTTTACAAATGTGCTTTGATGCTGCAAGTGAGCATTTCATTGCTCCCTTTTGAGATATAATGGATAGCCTTAATCAGAACTGTCTGAAATTGTTTGCAATCTTGGCCTGGATAAAGCTCCTACATGTGAAGATAAAACACTCTTGACTCTTGACATCCACTCAGAATGAAGGTAGCCCACTACCATCCAATGGCTGAGTGAAGTAGGTTGTCTTGTAAACAGTTCCCAGCATTTAAAAGCATTTAAAACACAGTTGGAGAGATACACAGATATAATAATAATAACAATAATAATAACACATTTTATTTAGGGCGCCTTTCAGACATCTCAAGGACACCTTACTTGGGTTAATAGGAATAAAAACATATAATCAGAATAAAATAAATAATAAAGACATCACAGAGACACAAATTAATCCAAAAACAAAAAATCAAAAACACAATGTGAAGAGAGAGCAGCGGCAGCCAAAGCGCGCCAGCGTCCACTCTCTCTTCACGGCAGCCATCTTGGACACAGACTTACAGGATTACATTAGACAAAAAAAATCATCATCCCACAGTGGGTAGCACTGTGGGCGAAGGCACAATATCCAGTCCCCACCCCAAGTTCACCCCAAAGTCAGGCCTATTGAGGCCACCGCAGTTGCCTCTTGGGAGGCCCGATGTTCCTGGCCGTTCTCACCGGTGGTCTTGCCCCGGCGTCGGGAGAGTCCTCTCGGCGGCTGGGCCACCTGGAACTGGCGCTACCTGGTTGGAGACCGCGGCTGCCGAAGCCGACAAGGCCGCGCCGGTTTGGAGCTCCCAGGCTCCCGATGATAAAGTCGGCGCCGCCCGCTCCGCACTGCCGCCTCTCCGCACGCCGCCTCTCCGCACTGCCGCCTCTCCGCTCCGCAGACCCGCAGCCCGGAGATGTTGCTCTCGGCGGTCCAGCTCACCAGAGCTCCAGCGCGTCGCTCCAGCGCGGCGACCCAGGCAAGGCATCGCCCGCTCCGCTCCGCGATAGCGCTCCAGCGCTGTGCCGCCACCGAGGCCGAGGTGCTGGGCGGTCCCCGCCAGGAAACGGCGCTCCAAGCCCGCTGGTAGGCCACGAGGACGGGTCAACGGGCAGCCCGGAGAAAAAGCTGCCACACCGACCAGGTAGGGACCTAGAAATAAAGTTTACACCTACCTCCCACATTAAAAAGTCCATATCCCCTACAAACAAAAAACAGGACTCACTAAAAAATATGTGCAAATATTGTGCAGATATGGGCAAATGCAGGCAAATGGGACTAGGTTAGATGGGTATCAGTCAGTATGGGTGAGCTGGGCCAAAGGGCTCAACTCTAAACTGAGTGTTGGTGACAAGTTCAGCAGCACACATTAACTGCATCGATAATTACATCATCCCAATTCACAAGGAAAGATTTTGCTGTCAGCAGTGATGTTGCTACCATATTCACGGGCTGGATGTAAGTACTAATCTGTGCAGCTATTCATCACTGAGTGAGAAACGGGACAAGCACATTATTTGTTGCAGAGATATTGGGTGGACGATTTTCAACCAGTCCTCCATCATTAAATCTCATTTGTCTGGTGCTCTTGAGTTTCCTGGCTCCTCCCACTGCCCAAGCATCCTCATTTAAATCATTGATAATGAGGGAAATTAGTGCTACAGCTCATGCTCTTTACAGGCCGAGACTGCTCGGGGTGCAGCAGAAAGGATTCTTGCCAAGGACAGCTACAACTGAGACCCTGGGGCGACAGGGCGGAATCTCTGAGCCTGAAGGGTCTGATGAGAGCCATTAATGAATTCTGCAGCTGGGAAACACTTTTTTTGCAGTCGTCATTTTTCAGCCTGTTCATACAGACCTGGATTTGTTTCTTCATTGCTTCCGTCAGGATCAGACCACGAGCAGACACCATGCATCCTATCCAAGTGACCAATACTACGACACTGCACACTCCCCCTTCCCACCAACCTCACTCATAGCGAGGGGCTCATGCATTTCCGATGCACGTGCCCATGATGCCATTAGTATGCAGGAGGGAAGTAGGACTGATTCGAGCGAAGGAGAGGCAGGCAGCATTCAATAGGCTGCACCTCAGCAGATATAATCCATTACATTTATAGGCTGCACTGCTTGCAAAAATATAGATGTTGATGGAGGTGCACAAGAACGATGCACCTAAATAGTCAGAAAGACTCCCGGCACTGTGAGATTCATTAGCAAATGAAACAGCCTCTGCTTGCATGCAGCAGGAACCAGCCAACAGTTAGGCAAGGACAAATAGCATTCATGACAAAAAAATGACAGACAATGAGCATCTTCGACAATATAGAGAGTCTAAATGCCTGCCTGGGGCATTCATTGTTGAGTCCGCCACCGTTAATATCCGGGAGATAATTGCCATTGAGTAGAAACTCAAATATCACGTAAATACAATGGCTTTAAGAACAGATCTGAGGGTGGGTATTCTGTGACGTAGAAAAAGGCTTTCCTCTATTTTTAAGAAACAAATCGGGTGTCTGGTGCAATACTCTCCATCTTCTAGTAGAGTGTAGTTCCATCAGTACTTGACACTTGAAAGTCTGACGTGAGTACAAATGTTCATTTCTATGAACGGCAAAACCAGTTTCCTCTCCCTTGCCCTACTTTTTGTACATACTCTTTCTCATCAGTCTTATGTGCCATTGATGCCACTCTCTAGAGGAATTGTTACCATATTGAGAATTCTTTGTGTATTTTGCGACCTATGGACAAAATCCTATCTGAAGGATATCATTCCTTAATAAAAACAGAAAAATGCAGCAAACTCTTAGCAGATCAGTGAATCTCAGTGGAAGGAGGAACAAACGTTACATTGCAGTTTGAAGACCATCCATGAGATCTTCAAGTCCTTCTAATGCCTCCTCAGTTAGATGAAGGGTCTCTATCCGAAACTTCACCTATTCCTTTCCCCCAGAGATGCTGCTTGACCTGCTGACTTACTCCAGCATTTTGTGTCTATCTTTGGTGTAAACCAGCACCTGCAGTTCCTTCTTACACATTCCACCTGAATACCAACACTTTTTAATCTTACGTCGTTGAAAAAAGTACTTTGCTTTTTTTGTTTTGTTTTCTAACAAAGTAGGCGAGCTTCATTTTTGTTGCATTTTCTCTCATTTGCAATGTGGCCATTTAATGCGTAAGAGAAAAACAAACGCTTGTCTATCCATGAATGGGACCATGCCACCACATCCTGCCTTCATATAAACTCAATGGAGAAATTATTCATGTAAATTCCTTCTCCATAAAGTAAATCATACGATGATTCATGGATTTTGAAGACGATTTATAAACATTTCTCATGCTACACGCAAGAAGAAGAATGAGGAAATCAAAATGTTGTCCTCATTTGTATTGTAATTAACTTCCACTGTTGCCTGTAAACACCTTGTCCTGGTTTCATAAACTGCCCAAGGTTTCATAAACTTTAATGCTTGTTTATTTGTATCTAACAACTTCTCAGCCTTCTAATGGATGTGTGTGCTTTCACTTCTTTGCTAATCTCGGAGGATCATGCATTGCTCTTGTTAACAATTGTGTGAGCATCACTTCAGACTTTGGGTCAGGGCTGTGATTCCATTTTGATCACCTCTTTCCTCCATTTGCTCTGTTTACCACCAGTTGTGTGGAAGATAGCCATCGCCAAG
Organism: Amblyraja radiata; assembly: GCF_010909765.2. Lineage (NCBI taxonomy): Eukaryota > Metazoa > Chordata > Chondrichthyes > Rajiformes > Rajidae > Amblyraja > Amblyraja radiata. The sequence goes on from NC_045971.1 coordinate 22,254,957, forward strand.
TCAGAAGACTTGAGTCACTTTAAACAAATGCCATTTCAAATGGGCTGATGCTTTTTTTAAGTACACATCTTTTCCACCTTTCAGAGTCTGAAACCTTGTAGACAATTCAGTCTGTTTTGCCAAAAGCGTTGAAAACTTCCTTAAATAGTCTTCCCACTCATTATCTGAAATATCATAGAACTTCGCCGAAATGTCATGTCATCATTTTATCATTGAAGAGAGGGCGAAGTCTTTTCATTTTAATTTTCCTTTTAGAATCTACAATAGTAAAATTTTCTCTATTTTTTACAAGATTCCCAATTTCCTTTGTAAGGTACAATAATTTGAAATAACAGACACGCTCCATCTGTCAACAATTAACTTTATGATTTTTGTCCATAAAGGCTCATTACTTTTGTTTTCACTATTTACATCAAAGCACTTGATGCTTAATTATTGAAAGTTGTGCTGATTATAAAAGGCACATTAATGGGGCATCCCTTATTCAGACAGAGACCTCCCACTGTGTTGTATACAGGTAGTGTAGACTACGGAATACTTTCCATCAAAATAGGTGTTGGTTTTTTGGCCCAGGAAATGTTCTTGTTTAACTTCAAGAAGCATTTAAGGAGGTGCAGTGTAGTTCCTATGGTTTAATGGTAGCTTTAGGTTTTAGTATGGGTCTGATGCCCAGCCAAGTGGGTTGCCTTCTCCAGTATAATTGAGCTTTGACTGTGGAAGAGCCTCAGGAACAAGGTGAAGACTCGATGGTAACACCACAGGAAGAAACATGTTTCCCAATTACTGCTTGAGTTTCCTCTCTGTCCAAACGCTGACGTGGTCAAATGCCTGAGGACCCTAATAATTAATCACAACGCATTCTTTTTCTCCCGTATCTTTGTGATGTCCGAATGCTTTGAAGGTCTCCTTTTGTCCCTCCAATGCTTTTATGAATAGTTTTTATCTTTCATTTTGATTGTCTCATTCGACTCAGCAGGCCACAAAACAGGCAACTAATTTCCCATTCAATCAATATCAATTCTTCACAATAACCATCCTCCATGAGGTAAGCCAGAAATGATTGAGGCACGTTTAGGAAGGAATTGCAGATGCTAGTTTAAATCAAAGATAAACACAAAATGCCGGAGTAACTCAGCAGGACAGGCAGCATCTCTGCAGCGGCCTCTGCAGTCCGTCTGTCTTTTTTTATTTTAGACTTTAAAATCTCTTCCCTGTACGGGGACCCGACCTTGTCCCTGTCGGGTCTCCGTTGTCATTGGAGCCTAGCACCGTGGAGCGGCCTCCAACCGGAACGACCTGGGGGCTCCAGTCACGGAGCCAGCGGAGCTGCGGACCTACCATCGTGGAGCTGGCCGGATTCGGAGCATGGAGAGCTGTGGTGACGCGCTGCTGCGACCCGACTCCGGTGGATGGTGACACCGGAAGCTCGCGGGTCCCCGGTGGGAGACCGCTTCACGGAGCACCAGCAACAGCAACTTCTCCCGCCCGAATCGCGGGGTTGAAAGTGACCTGGAGCGGGGCCTTAAATCGCCCTGTGCGGCTTAAACAGCCACGGGACTTGCTAGCGCCCGCCGGGGGCTCCAATATCAAGACCCAGAGCAGGGCCTTACATCACCCGGCGCGCCTTTAAATGGTCGCGGACTTGCTAGCGCCCGCCGGGGGCTTTGACTTTGACATCGGGAGAAGAATGGAGAGCAGGGGAGAGACAAGACTTTGCCTTCCATCACAGTGAGGAGGAGATTCACTGTGATGGATGTTTGTGTAAATTGTGTTGGTGTGTGTCTTGGTTCTTTTCTTGTATGGCTGCAAAAACCAAATTTCGTTTGAACTTCATGTGAGGTTCAAATGACAAATAAATGGTATTGTATTGAGAAGGAATGTGTGACGATTCGGGTCAAGACTCTTCTTCAGACCCAATGAGTGAGGCACATTGCCTTCAGTTTGATATTCTGCTCTTCCTGTAAAGACCTTTATCCAAACCAAGATTGTAAAGTTAAATTTTAAACAATTCTGATTAAGGTTGTCGATTATCTGCTGATAACAAGTATAATTAATGAAACTGCTAATTAATGTTAATTGACCTTATGATGATCATTGAGGTTAAATTATTTTTCTCTCTCCATAGTGGCTGGCTGATTTGCTAAATACTTTCAGCACTCAGTTCTTATTTTAAGACCAACAGTTGTTCGTGCTAACATGTATTGTTTTTAGATATTGCAGATTGCAGATTCATCCTCAGTCTTCTTCATCATGAAACAAAAGTTGCTTAACCTCAATATCTGCAGTGGTGATGTTCGGAAACATTGTTCGTTGACCCAACAACGGAAGTCCGGAAGTGGCGGAAGTGGCGGCGCTGCCCTGGCAGCAGCGGCTCGCCTGCAGTCCGTTCGTTTTTACTTTTTTGTGTTGTTTTTTTCGTTTTGTCTAGTTAAGTTTTTGGTTTTTAGGTTGTGTTTATGTGGGGGGGGGGGGGGGGTGGGGGGTTGAAACGGGGCTTGCTGTCTCTCTCTTCGGGGGAATGCGACTTTTTTGTCGTATCCCCCTTCTCTGCCTCCGTCTGCGCTGAGGCCTAATGGCGGAGCTGGCGACCTCGAGACTCCGGAGGCAGAGCCAATCAGGACTCACCCTGGGTTCGCTCCCGTGAGGGCGGTCCGGCTCGGGGCTGGAACGGCGCTCCCGTGAGGGGCTGTGACGCTCCCGTGAGGGCGGACTGGCGCGGGGCTGAGACTCTCCCGTGAGGGGCTGTGGCGCTCCCGTCGGGGCGGCCCAGCCCGAGGGTGGAATGGCGCTCCCGTCGGAGCGGCCCAGCTCGCGGGTGGGATGGCGCTCCCGTCGGAGCGGCCCAGCTCGAGGGAGGTACGGCGCTCCCGTCGGAGCGGCCCAGCTCGAGGGTGGAACGGCACTCACGTGAGGGCGATCCGGCTCGGGGCTGGAACGGTGCTCCGGTGGCTGGGACGGCGTTCTGGTGGCGGTGACCTGAGTCCGGGGTTCAGCCGCGGGCCAGCGGCTGCATCCGCTGGACTGGAGGGTGGCAGCTTCGACCACCCCAGGTTTGAGCCGGCCCGTTTGCGGGGTTCGGTGAGCCGCGGGACTGTCTGTGCCATCGCCCGGTGGGGTATCGCCTCAGCGCAGAGGGAGAAGAGGAGGGAAGAGACTGCAGCCCTAAGATTTTTGCCTCCACCACAGTGAGGAGGTGCTTGGAGGACTCACTGTGGTGGATGTTAATTTGTGTTTATTGTGTGTATTGTTGTTTATTATTGTATTATTGTATGTATGACTGCAGGCACAAAATTTCGTTCGTGATAATAAAGGTAATTCGTTAGTGACAATAAAGGTAATTCTTTTCTATTCTATTCTATTCTAACAGAAAATAGAAGGAGGACTCGTAGGAAGCATTTTAGCAGAATGCATCACAGCATGGTCTGGGAACTGCTCCATCCAAGACCATAAGAAATTGCAGAGAATTGTGGACACAGCCCAGACCATCACCAGGGGTGGCACAGTGGCGCAGCGTAGAGTTGCTGCCTTGCAGCACCAGAGACCCGGGTTCGAACCTGACTACAGGTGCTCTCTGTGATCTGCGTGGGTTTTCTCTGGGAGCTCTGGTTTCATCCCACACGCCAAAGACGTTTAGGTTTGTAGGTTAATTGGGTTGGTAAATTTGTAGATTGTCCCTAGTGTGTGTAGGAAAGTGTTAGTGTGCAGGGATCACTGGTCAGCGCAGATACTGTGGGCCAATGGGCCTGTTTCCACACTGTATCTCTAAACTAAACTAAACTAAACATCACACAAATCAACCTTCCCATCCATTGACACCATCTACACCACTCAGGTTGGTACTAAATTCTCTCATACCTCTTGACATCAGTTTGATTCTTCCTGGAGGAGCTTTATCCTGGCCAAGATTGCAAACAATTTCAAACAATTCTGATTTATGGGCCTGCCCCACTTAGGCGATTTTTCAGCGGACCGCCGGCGTCTGTCAAGTTGCCGGCAGTAGTCTGAAAAACCGTGAACTGGAAAGGCGACTGTCAGAGTGGAACACACACACACACAAACACATCGCTTCCTTCGCCAGCCCGTGAGAATTTTTTATACAGCGCTCCCCCCGCTTGCCCTGTCTAAAAAATTCACACGGTGCAAAGCCAAGGTGATACAGACGCACACCGCGATGAACAGGAAGGTTGGCGCTGTAAAAAGACAGCTAAAGCACAGTGTAAGGCAAGTCCTTTAAAAGAGGGGGGAGAGGGGGCAGAAGGAGCAGGAGGAGTGGAGACAACGTTTAAGAAGCCAGAGATACACGGCTGTGAAGCTCGGCGGACATTTAACATTACCGGTCGGTTATCCTTGGTTCTGAAAATTACTGCTTACCTTTTTTTCCCCCCAATGAGCCCATGAAATTCATTGGTCAGCACCAGCTCCAACCTACGAAAACCTCCGAGAAACTTCGACCTCCTGGCAACCCACTAGGACCTCCTGCCGACCCACCTACAGCTCGAGAATTCTCGCTACTCTCCATGGCAGCTTCATTCTAGTCGGCGCTAATTCTTCAACATGTTGAAAAATTCACGGCGACCAAAACGAGGCCGCGACTAGTTCTCAGAATTCGGGAACTCCTCACGACCATGAAGGCAACTCCCCGGCAACCACGCGCGAACATGTGGCGACTGCATAGTCTCCTGCAGTCGCCTAAAAAGTTATCTAAGTGGGAAACGCCCATAAGGCTTTCAATTATGTCATTAATATGCACAATTAATATAGAACCATAGAAAATAGGTGCAGGAGTAGGCCATTCGGCCCTTCGAGCCTGCACCGCCATTCAATATGATCATGGCTGATCATCCAACTCAGTATCCTGTACCTGCCTTCTCTCCATACCCCCTGATCCCTTTAGCCACAAGGGCCACATCTAACTCCCTCTTAAATATAGCTATGTTAATCGATCTCATGACAGAACATTGAGGTGAAATGCTTTTCTCTCTCTCTCATTTGTTGCTAGCCGGCCTGCTGAATACCTCCAACATTCTCTGCTCTTATGTTTAGAAATAAACGGTTGCTCTTGATATAATGTATTGTTTTTAAGAGACTGCAGATTCATCCTCCAAGGCTTCTTTATCATGAAGCAAAAAATGCTTCGATAGAGATTTAGAGATGTCTGGATATTATGGGAATCAGGGCACCTGGAGATATTGCAGGAAAATGGCACTGAAGTGGAAGACACCCATGATCGTGTAGAGTGGCGGGGGAAGGTCATGTTCAACACCTGCTCCGTTTTGTGTCTGTTTTTTGTTTTCGTATGTTTGGAGGCACCTCCGATAAGGACAGCATTTATTGCCCTTGAGAAGATGGCAGGGAGCCTCTTTTTTGAGCAACTGTAGTTCTTCAGATAAAAATGCTCCAATTTTATTATGTGCGCAGATCCGGGATTTCACCAGAGCAGTTGAAGGAAACATTATGCATTTGTAAATCAGGATTGCATCTGACTTGGAGGGGAATCTGCAAGAGGTGGTGTTCCCATACACCAGCTGCTCTTGTCCTTTTTGGTGACTGACGTTATGGGTCGGAGAGGTGTCGTTGAGGGAACTTAGCGGAATAGGTGTTGTGTATTTTGTAGATGATACACACTTCAGCCCACATGCACTGCTATAAAATGGATTGGGTGTTTCAGGTGATGGATGAGGTGACAATCAAGTGAATTTCTTTGTCCTGAATGGCATCAAGCTTTCTAAATTTTACTAAATCAGTACTCATCAAGACAAGGGCAGCACAGTGGCTCAGTGGTAGAGCTGCTGCCTCACAGCGCAAGAGGCCCAGGTTCGATCCTGACCAGGGCGGTGTTGACTGCTGACTGTGCAGAGTTTGCATATTCTCCCAGCGACCGCATGGGTTTTCTCCGGGTGCTTCAGTTTTCTCCCACATTCCAAAGATGTGCTGGTTTGTTTCCTGTTGTTGTATGTTGAGAAACCTGTTGTATGTTGTGATACCTGTTTCCATGTTGTATCACTAAACTAAACTAAACTAAACTAAACTAAACTAAACTAAACTAAACTTGCCCAATTTATTCCATCATGCTCCTGACTTGTGCTCTGGAAGCTTTTAGAGAGTTAAGAGGTGTGTTATTCATCCTTATTTCATTATGGAAGTTTTCTCCAAAGATGACTGTGGGGGTTCAATAATCCAGTAATCAGCAGGTTTTGATTCCAATTTCTTCAATGCATGGAATTTCCAGCTCTGGTTTGCAGGCAAACACTAGAGTTACACGTATATTTACAGAACATAACGTCTCCTTTAAGTACTGGCAAGGACAACTTCACATCTGCCAGACCACGTTGGGGATTGGGGGGTGTTCAAGGTATATTTAGGGAGTGTAGGATATCCCCAAAATGCTTTAAGTGGTTCATTATGATGCCTGCACATTAGATGCACTGGGATCTCATTTCCCCCAATAACTCGTGTTCAATTCACCAATATTTTTCAAGATCCTGGGGAGATTCCTGATAAACAGAGACATTCCTCTCCAAGCAAATGATTAACCAGTTGCATGGTCTCCTTACAGATTTCCCAACATTTATAATGTTGCCCTGAAATTCCTAACACTTACTGGGCATAAATCCTGGCATTTCAGAACAGTAGTGGTGACCTTTCCGAGCAGGTTCGATTGTATTGTTCTTAATATAAATTGCAATTAATACTGGTTTATTGAAACAGGCACAGACTATGTCATGTCTGGTTTGCTCACACCCCCTCTCCTCATTCACTACACTGCACCAAAAGGTGCTCCATTTGACTATATATCTAAACCAGCATACTTTTATTACTTTTACCAGCCAAATGTCAAAGGCAAAATAGGTTTTGTTTAATCCCTGGTGAGATGAAATGTAAATCAAGAAAAGTTTAAAAGCATTATAATGGACAAAATCCACGTGAAAACGATTAGCTATGCTTCAGCTATGTGAGAGTCCTTTGGTTTGGTCCTTTAGGCCTTTCCTTGTGTGAAGTAGCATTGAGTGTTAAAGTCATGTCCACCAACATTCCCAGGGACTGCTTCCTTTGCTCTCTGGCAACCTAGTTTTGTGACCTGACTTCTTGATCCTACTTGTTGTCCTTCATGGCAATCCAGAGGAGCTCTATCCAGAACGAGATAACGTTTTCACATGGACACTCTTAGCATTTTCCTCCTCCCCACACCACTGCAAAATTTAAAGGTTCTGCTTAGTGGGCTGAATGGCTTTTTTCCATTATTTATGTCCAGATAAAACTAAACTAAATATTACTGAGTCCATGCCAACAATTGATCACCTATTCGTGCTAGTTCTACATTGTCCCACTTTCACATTCATTCTCTGCACGCTGGGGCAATTTTACAGAGACCAATTAACCTGTAAACAAGCACTTCTTTGGGATGTGGAAGGAAACCGGAGCGCCGGAGAGAAACACACGCAGTCACAGGGAGAGCGTGCAAACTCCACACATACAGCACCCGAGGTCAGGATCAAACCTGGGTCTCTAGAGCTGTGCAACATTAGCTCTACCAGCTGCACCACCATCCTGCCCTTGAGATCAATTCTCTCATCCTGATCATAGCTAAAGCTCAGATGTCCCTGGTGCTTGAAGCACTTCGAAAGTGATACATGTTTGTGCTTCAGGACACAAGTGGTGTAATCCTTGCTCTGACAGTGTTAAATCCAGCTCATTCACACCGTGGGCAGAATTGGAGGGATAGGTTTCTGTGAGAGTCTAAAGGAGAAGGATTTAAACATGAAGAAATTGTTCAAAGACACTATTTTACTGGAATCTGAGCGAAGGGGCAGCAGTGTAAAAAAAACCTGGTAAAGAAAATAACATAAAGAATAATTAACTTATTAAGAAGACATTATGTGCAATTGGCTGTCAACTCTGAGGTAGTTGTAAATGCTAATTAGTTCTAAATGCTAATTTTTAATATGTTAATTAACTATTTTATACAATGAATAGTACCACATTAAATTGTTTGGCAAACTCAACCTACAAATGTGATAATAATTTATTTATCACTTACGATAGTTCAAAAACAAAATGAGGCCCAATAAGTATAGTTTTTTAAAAGCACAAGAAAGTCGAGAGGTAATCAAAATATAGTTATACTCAAATATAGCTAGATATGGAGAGTAAGGAGCAACAGTGAAAGATAATTAATGTTGATATCATTCTCGGGCGTCAAGAGTCAAGAGTCAATTGGCACATTTACCAACATATTACATTGAAATTCTTATTGGTTGCTGCTAACAGGCCCTCAAACTCAATAGCCCACAGAAAAATGTATAATAATCACTAATACAATAAAGTAATAAAACTACAATTCTAGGTAAAAAAATAATGCAAAAATGACATCTGAAGTACAACCAAAGACACACATAAGATGATGTTAGTGTTGTGTGGTGTTCAAGAGCTTGAGGGATGTTGGGAAAAAAGCTGTTCAAGTGTTTCATAGAGTCATACAGCACGTTGCCCACTCCAAGCAAGATGCCCCATCTACAAATAGTTCCAGCTGCCTACGTTTGGCCCATATCCTTCTAAACCTTCCTTGTCCATGTATCTATCCAAATGTCTTTTAAATGTTGCTATAGTACCTGCCTCAACTACCCTCTCTGGCAGATTGTTATAGGAAGGAACTACAGATGCTGGTTTAAACCAAAGGTAGACAAATTACTGGAGTAACTCAGCGGACCAGGCAGCATCTCTGGATAGTAGGAATGGGTGACATTTCGGGTCGAGACCCTTCTTCAGTCTTCCTTCTATTCAGAGATGCTGCCTGTCCCGCTGAGTTATTCCAGCATTTTGTGTCTATCCTCTGGCAGATTGTTCTATATAGCCATCATCATTTGTGTGAAAACGTCCTCCTTCAGCTTCTTATTAAATCTTTCCCCTCTCACCTTAAACCTGGGGCCTCTGGTTTATGACGTTCCTACTCTGGGTAACAGACAGCATTCACCATATCAATTCCTTTCATGATCTTATACACCTCTATAAGATCACCCTTAATCCTCCTGCACTTCAACAAATAAAGTCCTAATCCGCCCAATCTCCCCTAATAGCTCAGGTCCTCGAGTCCTGGCGACATCCTTGTAAATCTTCCCTGCATTCGTTCCAGCTTAACAACATCATTCTTCTAGCAGTGCGACCAAAACTCAACTGAATACTTCAAATGCGGCCTCTGGTGCCCTTCATTGTACTTTCCTGAATAACTAACTTAAAATATCTTGGACCAGAAAAAGGAGATCCCTCTCAGTTCACCTCTCTCTGTTTATTTTAGTTTAGAGAAACTGCGCGGAAACAGGCCCTTTGGCCCACCGAATCCGTGCGAACCAGTGATCCCCGCACGAACATTATCCTACACACACTTGGGACAATTTTACATTTATACCAAGCCAATTAACCTACAAACCTGCACGTCTTTGTAGTGTGCGAGGAAACAGAAGATCTCGGAGAAAACCCACGCGGTCACAGGGAGAACGTACAAACTCAGTACAGATAGCTCCCGTAGTCGGGATTGAACCCGGTTCTCTGCCGCTGTAACCGCTGTAAGGCAGCAACTCTACCGCTGCACCACTGTGCTCCGAGACACCAGCCAACCAGAATCATACAGAAAGAATTAGTACAAATAATGAATGAGATAAGATTTTAAACTCACTTTTCATAATTGAAAGTGCATTGTTGTTAGTATCACAACCTTAGGCATTATTTTCTCGAATTATCATAAATAAAGGCCTGTAGGGATTAATTTATATTTTATTCAGAAAAAAATGTTACGGTGTATTGCACCCTGCAGTTATGTAGGCTAAAAAACATCAATAAAATCAGAATAAAATATTATAATTTAATGGATGCCATCGGTAATACAGATTTAAAGGAATATTGAGCATGCTGTTATTTTATTGCTGTATGAACCTCAAAGCCAACTACAGTACAATTAAGATTACACAGGTAATGAGTTGTTCTCAGTGGAAGATTCTACAAAAGGTTTCCTCTAATGAAAGAAAAAGTAAAGCAGTGTTTCCATTGTTAAATTTAATAATGTGATTAGTCTGAAAGAGTCCGTTTCTACCCAGCTCACAAAAATAGTGTGCCTTTAAAATAAAAGAAAGTTAATTAATTACACAGGAAAATCTAACATTGCATTCCCAAAAACTTAAATCCCAAAGAGCGGGCAAAGAGGTTCGACCCGAAAATTCACCTGTCCATTTTCTCTAGAGATGCTGCCTGACTCGTTGAGTTACTCCAGCATTTTGGGTATCTCTGGATTAGAGTGTTTCAGCTACAGGGAAAGGTTGGATAGACTTGGATTGTTTTCTTGGTAATGTCGGAGTTTAGAAACATAGAAAATAGGTGCAGGAGTAGGCCATTTGGCCCTTCGAGCCTGCACCGCCATTCAATATGATCATGGCTGATCATCCAACTCAGTATCCCGTACCTGCCTTCTCTCCATACCCCCTGATCCCTCTTAAATATAGCCAATTAACTGGCCTCAACTACCTTCTGTGGCAGAGATTCACCACTCTCTGTGTGAAAAATGTTTTTCTCATCTCGGTCCTAAAGGATTTCCCCTCTATCCTTAAGCTGTGACCCCTTGTCCTGGACTTCCCCAACATCGGGAACAATCTTCCTGCATCTAGCCTGTCCAACCCCTTAAGAATTTTGTAAGTTTCTATAAGATCCCCCCTCAATCTCCTAAATTCTAGCGAGTACAAGCCGAGTCTATCCAGTCTTTCCTCATATGAAAGTCCTGACATCCCAGGAATCAACTGGTGAACCTTCTCTGCACTCCCTCTATGGCAATAATGTCCTTCCTCAGATTTGGAGACCAAAACTGTACGCAATACTCCAGTTTGAGGGGAGACGATAGAAGTTTGTATAATTATGAGAGGTATAGACAGTGTTGGCAGTCAGAACCTTTCTCCCACCATGGAAATGTCCATCACTAAAGGGCATAACTATAAGGTGAGAGGGGGAAAGTTCAATGAAGATGTACGGGGTAAGTGTTTTACACTGTTGGGAGCCTGGAATGCACAGCCAGGTATGGTGGTGGAGACAGGTACCATATTGGCATTTGAGAGGCTTTTAGATAGGCACATGGAAGTGTATGGAATAGAAGGATGTGAGTCGTGTGAAGACAGATGAGATCAGATTAACTAGATATCACTTTCGGCACAAATATAGTGGGTTGAAGGGCCCGTTCCTGTGCTGTACTGTTCCGTGTTCTATGTTCTATGTCTAATGTCCACAGACCTTGTTTGCTTGCTGCCCATATCTGGTAGATAGTCCAGGCTTGGAACGAGCATGCTGCTAGTGTGATCCATGGAAAATAATGTTCAATAATGACCAACCCCACTCACCCACTCCATGGCCTGAAGGTGATCAAGAGCAGCATCTTCAGTCAGAGACTGATTGCACCAATGTGCAAAACTGAGAGACATAGGAAGTCCTGTTTACCAGCTGCTATAAGGTTATATAATGCGCATAAATAACTGCACTTTTTTTTAAATTAATTGTATTTTAACTTGTATTTTAACTTGTATTTTAACTTGTTAAGTATGGAAGCTATTTGAGGAAATGTGTGGTGTTATGTCTGTCTTGAAGTTGTCGTGGCACTGTAATTTCCTGTAAAGGATTATTAAAGGTATAATCAATCAATCAATCAATAATCAATCAATCAATTAATCAAAAATCCCCAGCATTTGAGACCCAGGAAAGTCCTACAATGAACTCCCCCAAAAAGCTTGTGTTGTTTTAATTCAATGGTTAATACTGAGGCTCTCATTTTAACACCTAGGATCCTATTTGAAAATTCTAACATTTTTACCCATTCTGCTCCCGCGGGATGTCAGGTTGAAGAGGCAAGAACAACAATTGGGTGAGGAGTCCTGCAATACAGAAGAATGATGTGCATCATTGAAGGGTTCACAATACATGATGATATTGGAAGGAAGGGGCAAAGCAAGAGGTAGAGACATCCATGAACCCATGGAAGTAAAGTGAAGAGATGTCAGGGTCAGGGGTTATGGGGAGATTGGGGTTAGGAGGGAGAGATAGATCAGCCATGGTTGAGTGGCGGAGTAGACTTGATGGGCCTAATGGCCTAATTCTGCATCTATCACTTATGACCTGGTAACCTGATGACCTTATAACTTCTCATTGCCAGCAAAGAATCCTGTGAGAAGCCGGACTTTAAGGATTTTGCTTGGTCTCCGCTGAGCTCTGCGATAAACTGTATCAGGTGCTGCTGTGTAGGAATGAAATGTCATTTTCAACATAAAGTAGCCCAATCTATTGGGACACAGCTGTGTGGACAAGGGACAGGCATCTGCTGGGATTGTAATGTCCCTCTCCAAGAATGGAGGAAGCGTAGCACAATTTAAAATGAACTCTCCTGACTTTCTGAGCCTACAAAGTTCGTCTTTGGTCGTCCACTACAGCCTCCTCCTCAACTCTGGCCACCCACTCTGGTGAAAATTATGCTCAAGTTCCAATGATCCCATCAGAGCTGAATTAATGAAGGAAACAGCGAACATTAGACTTTGGACTTTAAACTTTAGAGATACTGTGTGGAAACAATCCGTTTGGACCACCTAGTCCGTGCCGGCCAGTGGTCACCTCGTATTTTAACATGAGCGACAATTTATCATTTTTACCAAAGCCAAATAACCAACAAACCTGTAGATCTTTAGAGTGTAGGAGGAAACCGGAGCACCCAGAGAAAACCCACACAGTCGCGGTGAGAACGTACAAACTTCGCACAGACAGCACCCATAGTCAGGATCGAACCAGGGTCTCTGGCGCTGTAAGGCAGCAACTCTACCTCTATGCTACTGTGCCGCCCTGAAGTGAGTGGAGATGCAAGAAACTGCAGATGCTGGAATCTTGATCAAAACATAGAAACATAGACATAGAAACATAGAAATTAGGTGCAGGAGTAGGCCATTCGGCCCTTCGAGCCTGCACCGCCATTCAATATGATCATGGCTGATCATCCAACTCAGTATCCCGTACCTGCCTTCTCTCCATACCCTCTGATCCCCTTAGCCACAAGGGCCACATCTAACTCCCTCTTAAATATAGCCAATGAACTGGCCTCGACTACCCTCTGTGGCAGAGAGTTCCAGAGATTCACCACTCTCTGTGTGAAAAAAGTTCTTCTCAAAACACAAAGTGCTGGAGGATCTCAATAGGTCTGGGGTGACCTTACTTTTTGCCTAAAATACTAGAATTGTTGCGGCGCCTGCTGGCGTACGCAGAGATCGAACCCGGCGTTCGGAAGCCGCGGTCACGTGACTCGGGAGGAGCTGCTTGTTTCTCGCGGTTTTTGCTTGCGTGCGTAAGTTCAGCGCTGACCACCGTTGTGGGCAGACGTGTCTAAAGAACCTGTATACTGGAAATCGAACTTTTGAATATAGATCTGCTGGAAACCCCAGTTGTCGTTCTTCAGACCGCCAAATTGGTGACCCCGACCTGTCTAGCCGTCGTTAGACAAGAAGAATTATGCAGGAAGAGAGTGTTCCCGCAGAATCGGCCAGCACGAGGCAGGGCTCACCGGCCTTCAAACTGCCAGCCTTTTGGCCTGATCAACCTCAGGTGTGGTTCGCCCATGTTGAGGCACAGTTTCACCTCCATCGCATCGTGGCGGACGACACAATGTATTTCCATGTGGTGGGGGCATTGCCATAGGACTGTGCCTCGAGGTTGTTGCCCAACATCAGGGACCCGCTCTCCATCGCCAAATACAAAGGGCTGAAGGCCCTGCTGCTCCACGCTTACGGTCTCAGCCGTAGAGACAGGGCAGCAAGGTTGCTGCACATGGACTGTGTCGGAGACGGGCGGCCATCAACCATCATGGCGAAGATGTTAGCCCTGATGGACGGGCACCACCCATGTCTACTTTTCGAACAGGCATTCCTGGAGCAGATGCCTGACGAAGTCCAGCTAATGCTCGCCGGAGCTGATTTCAGCGACCCGCAACAACACGCGGAGACAGCTGACGAACTGTGGCGCACAGGCGGCGTGACGTGTTTTTTCGCCCGCCCCCTGGTCACACAATGGGTGCAGCCGAGCCGACATCGAGGGGAAGAGGAAGAAGCCCAGCCCAGCGCTGAAGAAGAATCGCCGCAGCCGGTGGTCTACAGTCAACGCAGATGGTGCTACTACCACCAACGATACGGACCCGAAGCCTGAAGATGTCGGAGCCCCTGCTCGTATCTGGGAAACGCCCCAGCCATTCGTCCATAGAGGCGAACGCGATCGGTCCAAACGAACACCTCTACATCCGCGATCGCCATTCCGGCCACCATTTCTTGGTGGACTCCGGTGCCCATGCCAGTATCCTGCCTCCGAGCGCCCGAGATATTCGCGCCAGTAAGCTAGGACCCGTCCTCTCGGCTGTTAACGGTGAAAGTTTATCATTGCTGACGTCGCCCAAGCGATCCTGGGGGCCGATTCTTGCACGCATTCTCCCTGTTAGTCGATGTGCGAGGTGGACGCATGGTGCCTGTGAGATCCAACAATCTTTCGCAGCCCTGCTCGCCAAATTACCAGGGTTGCTCACGCCCCGGTTCGACAGGGCCGTGCCCCGTCATGGCGTGGTCCACCACATTCCCACCAAGGGCCCACCGGTACACGCCCGCGAGCGCCGTCTCCCGCCCGATAAACTGCGCATCGCACGAGACGAGTTCCAACTTACGGTAGACCTAGGGATCGTCCAGCGGTCGGATAGCCCCTGGGCTTCCCCGTTACATATGGTGTCCAAAGCGTCCGGGGGTTGGAGACCTTGCGGTGATTACAGGCGTTTGAATGCGGTAACCACAGCCGATCGATACCCAGTCCGGAACATCCAGGTTTTCTCGGCCCATCTGGAAGGTGCAACCTTCTTCTCGAAGTTTGACCTCATTCGCGGGTATAATCAAATCCCGGTCCACCCCGACGACGACGAAGTCTCAGCGCTTAGCCTAGGTGTTGATTATGAGGAGCTGGCCGCTTCCCAACAGGCAGATGCCGGTATGGAGGTTTACTGCAATGCTGAATCAGGGCTCAAGCTGGCTAAGGTGCCCTGCGGCGCCGCCAGCGTGCATGTCCTTTGCGATATCTCCACGGGCAAAGCCCATCCCATTGTCCCAGTTGCTTGGCGGCGTCGGATTTTCGACACTATCCACAGCCTAGCGCACCCGTCCACCTCTGCCTTGGTCGCGGCGAAGTTCGTCTGGCACGGGTTAAGGAAGCAAGTCGCTGCATGGGCTCGTTCCTGCATCCCATGCCAGACCTCCAAGGTGCAGAGACATGTGCACCCGCCGGTCCAGAATTTCGCTGTCCCGGACGGCAGGTTTCTTTGGTCCCCGTTCCCACTTCCCGGCATGGTTCGTCTTCGGTGCATGTGCCTACTATGTTACGGGATTGTGCTTATGTTTTTCTCCGTAGAGATGCTCATCGCTCGCCGTTACAGCGGGTGTACGAGGGTCCGTACAAGGTGCTCAGTACTGGTGTCTCGACGTTCACATTGGACATGGGTGGCAAGGAGGAGTTCGTCTCCATGAGCCGCCTTAAGCCAGCACACGTCAACAAGGATAGCCCAGTGACAGTGGCTACTCCGCGGCGTAGAGGACGTCCACCCACGTTTTACCGCCCTCTGCACCTGTTACCCCCAATCATGTTTCTCCGGTCCCCTTTGTTACGCCCATCCCTCGTTTGCGTTTTTCGCGCCCTTCCGGTCCTGTCCTGCCGGTCCCTACTGTTACGCTCGCCCCGCGACCTCGGACTATGTGTTCTGTTTACATGTGCGTTTCTGTACCGCGGATTGTGGGGGGGGCCATGTAGCGGCGTTCGGAATCCGTGGTCATGTGAGTCGGGAGGGGCCGCTTGTTTCGCGCGGTTTTTGCTTACGCACGTAAGTTCAGCGCTGACCACCGTTGTGGGCAGACGTGTCTAAAGAACCTGTATACTGGAAATCGAACTTTTAATCAAAGATCTGTTGGAAACCCCAGTTGTCGTTCTTCAGACCGCCAAAGAATCATGTTATAAACAGCTGGAAATTCTCCTGTGTACAAAACCCAAAATAAAGTCACAACAGCGGGAAAGCAGTGATGTGTCATGCAAACATTGTCTCGCTTCCAAGTAAGAATTTAATTGTTACATTTAATGACAATAAAACACTTTTGATTCTCTTGACTCTTGACCTCATCAAAAAATGTCCATCACTGAACAATAATTTAGTGCATCATTTATTTATTTTTAATAAATCTTTACAAGTATGATCTGTCACAGTTATCTTCAGATAGTTGTGTGTGAAAAGGAGACACATGATCAGACATAACATTATTCAGGACTGACTTGTTATCTACTGATCAACACCAAAGATCTGGCAAAAGAAAAATCCCATTTACCCCCGCGTGCGAGCGGTGGAATGCACTGCGAGCCTGAGGATGGACTTGGCGGGAAATCTAGACGTAAATGCAAGGTTAAGACCAGTTCACCACAGGATGATGAATGCTCTTTAGTCTGTGGTTCCCTCGGAGGTGGTTTCTTGATTTCAGCTCGCTTGTCTGGACCTATGCTGACACTGAGCAGAGAGGTGATGTCTCGCTACAGCCAAGGGGCTCCAAGGGGCTCCTTATAGTGGGTTGAAAGGATTTCAGAAGGCGTTGTGCAGCACTGCATACATGTGTTAATAATTTATACACTTAAAAAAATATATACAAAATTTGAATAAGGTAAAACATTTCAGGGTTATAATTATAGCCTGTTAACGTGCTGCACGTAAGAATGTAATCGTTCCTGTGTATGTGTGACAATTAAAGAAATAAGCTCTTGAACATTGCACAAAACTCACCTCAACTATGATTTTCTCTGGATTGTCTTTGGTTGGACAGTATTTGCACAAGCATTATGGTTATTGACTACATTTCTCACAACCAGTGTCTTTGTGTGTGTGTGTGTGTGTGAGAGAGAGAGAGAGAGAGAGAGAGAGAGAGAGAGAGAGGGAGAGGGAGAGAGAGAGAGGACTAACTGCTGACCGGTGCAACAGTTAAAAGCAAATGTCTTTCTTCTTTCTCTTTCCAAATATCTCCGGGCAGGGATCATTTTTCACCTCCAATGACGCAAATACACAGCCATAGGACGGGACTTGTAACCAATCCCTTTTAAGGTACCCCTCCTCCCCTCCTCCAAAAAGCCTCAAATGATTCCCCAGTGAAGGATTGTAATCTTTCAGCCCAAAGGAACATTTATTGTATAATTTCCAGCAAAATCTTACAAAACAAAATGAAAATTATCAGAAATAACCGAATCTTCATTTGGCAACAATCTGTGCGAGTAAAATAACTTTTGTGCAGACTTGCTGATGCTCCCATCCACTGCCACACACAATTGAGAGCCACCCGCTCTGCCTGTGTGACACAAGAGGCTTTTGCTCAATGGTAGAAACGGTCAGGAATGCTCAGGGGAATTTGTTTTGCTAACTGCAGGAAAACGCAGGCTGCACTCTCTATCCCCCCCCCCCCCCCTAACACACCACTGAGCTTTGGTGTATGAAATTCCTTCCACTATCTTTGCGACATTAACTTGAACGGTTAGTCTGAACAGAACTAACTTTAACTTGCACAGATAGGATTTGCAATTGATAAAACGGGTTTATTCTCCATTTTAAAGGCACACTTTGAAGTGGTTTCGGCTGAAACTTGCCATGAAATCTTTTCCTCGGTATTCCGGAAGACACACTCTGAACTGACCTCCCCGCTCCATTGCCATTACTGAGTGAAACTGTGCCATGGCAGATCTTCCAAACTCAGCTTCTTTAGCTAATGGGCACAAGCTTCCAGAAGTAACAGCCTTCACCTAGAACCTCACTATAAATACAGTGGGGGTCGGAGGTGAGGAGGGGCATGCTGGAGTAAAGGCGACCTAGGCTGGTAGTGAGCTGAGGGATCATGCAGGAGGATTATGTTGTAAGCTGATGACAGCAGTATAATGGGACAGGCATATATTTTAAAATTGTCCACCTTGATGAATTTCTGTAACCATTTACATTTCTGTCATTATCCCTAATGAATCACACGTTATGCAGTCAATGGTGATAAATGGTCAGTAATGGTGTCACAATATTTTCACTGCCTCATTGGTATGTGCAGAGAATGTGCACATCAACTATGCAATGTTCACCTTTATGTGGTCCTGATCCAGCGTTTTAACTCCGCTTCTGGATTTGGCTGGATTTGGCCATTTCTGTTTCTCTCTCTCTGCCTCTCTCCCCCTTTTGCCAACCAGCTTTCTATCGGATTATTTGAACCCCACTGATATATTTTACCACCTTAGTTACAATGACGATTGCATTCCTTTGACTAGTTTCTCACTTTTGGCATGAAGCTATAGAAGCGAATACAATTATGACTTTCAATTAGGATTTGGATAGTTTCGTTTATTTTTTATTATTTTGACCAAAGAGGTTGTAAATTTGGTCATAAAGAAAAGGGAAGTGCATGTAAGATGAATCAGATAAAACCTTTGATGACACCAAGAAAGGAGGAAATAATTCAGGTGACTGATCAGAAGGGCCGAAAGGAGCCACAAATGACTTTGGCAAGTCAGATTAATGAAAATCCAACAGCTTTATATACTAACATTAAAAACAAGAGGGAAACCAAGGGGAAGGTTGGATTGCTCAGGGATAAAGGAGAGAATTTGGGCTTGGAGTCTGGGAATGTTGGCTTTGAATACTTTGCATCTGTTTTCACCAAGAGAAGAACATGGATGACAGTGAGATCACCGTGGATAATACTAATACGTAAAGGCAGTTTGGTATTAAGAAGGAGGACATGTTGACGCTTTGAAGAGAATTAAGGTGGATAAATCCCAACAGATCTGAAGGGATCTATATTGGGTTATTGAGAGAGACAAGAGAGGAGATTGTGGGTGCATTAACGAAGATCTTTGCATCTTCTCCAGCCACAGACAAAGTTCCGGAGAATTGGAGAGTAGCTAATGTTGTTCTTTTATTTAAGACGGGAAGTCGAGAGAATCCAGGGAAATATAGGACAGTGCGCCTCATGTCAGCGGTAAGGAATCCTGGAGAGGATTCCTTCAGGATAGGATTTATTCTTGGAAGAGAATGGGTTAATTAGAAACAGTCAGCATGGCTTTGAATAAAGCAGATCATGTCCTACTAACTTGATCGAGTTTTTTAGGAGTTACTGAAGGTGATCGATGAGGATAGAGCAGGGGATAAGCTTCCCCATGGTAGGCTGGTCCAGAAGAATAAAATGCATGGGATAGACAGTGACTTGATCATAGGGATTCAGAACTGGCTTCCTGATAGAAGACAGAGGGCTGTGGTGGAAGGACAACATTCAGGCTAGAGGTCTGTGACTAGTGGAGTTCCGCAGGGTTCTGTACTGGGACCGCTGTTGTTTGTGATATATGTTATATGGACGTAAAGGTAGATGGGTTGGTTAGTAAGTTTGCCAATGACACCAAGATTTCTGGGGTCCTGGACTGTGAGGACAGCTATATAGAGATGTTGTACTTTGGGAGGTCAAAGGTAAGGTGCAAATATACAATGGATGGCACAATCTTTAACAGCATTAATGAACAGGGGGATCTTGGAGTACTAGTCCATAGCTCTTTGAAAGTGGCAACATAAGTAGATAGAGTTGTAAATAAGGCATATGGTATACTTGCCTTCGTAGGATGGGGCATTAAGTATAAACGGCCTGTCCCACTTGGCGTCATATCAGGGTCGCCAAAAGATTTTGAACATTTCAAAATCCAGCGGTGACAAAAAAAATGTTGTGACACTTGAAAAAACACCGCGCGTCAATATGTCATCACGCCGCGTCACATCGCGTTACATCGCGTCACGCCACAAAACTTTCGGTGACCTGATAACGCCAGTCAATGATGCCGGCAGTCGCCGAAAAAATCGGCAAGTGGGACAAGCCCTTAAGAGTCTGAAAGTCATGATGCAGCATTATGGTACTTTGGTTAGGCTGTGTTTGGAGTATTGCCAGCTGTTTTGGTTGTCCCATCAGAGGAAAGATGTGGAGGCATTGTAAAAAGGTGCAGAGAAGGTTTACCACAATGCTGCTGGGATTAGGGGTATTAACTACAGGGAGAGGTTGGACAGACTTGGATTGTTGTCTCTGGACTCTGTGTCTGTCCAATCCTTGTTACCTCTGAGCTGAACCTTTAGACTTTAGAGATGCAACAGGCCCTTTGCCCGTACACCAGCACTATCCTACACACTAGGGACAATTCACAACTTTTTACTGAAGCCAATTAACCTATAAAACTGTATGTCTTTGGAGTGTGGGATGAAACTGGAGCACCTGGAGAAAACCCCATGCGGTCACAGGGAGAGGGTACAAATTCCATACAGACGACACCTGTAGTCAGGATCTAACAGGTCTCTGGTGCTGTAAGGCAGCACCTCCCCCCCCCCCCCCCCCCCCCCCCCCCGCACCCCTTGTGCCTTTGTCTCAGTCTTCCACTTTGCACGTTAACTGGTAATTTACAACAGTACTTCATCACTAGGTCTAGCATTTCCTTCCCCGCCCTCATTCAGGAGTCTTTCTTTCCCTCCACATTGTCGTTCACTCTTGGCTGTCTTTTGACTGGCATCTTCACATGTACCTGTTAGTTCATTATGACCCAGACCAATGTACAGCACTCAAATACCTGAGTTGAGATAGGAATGTACGCGCATTTCACAATCCAAAATGATCCATGTCGCGAGGCCAATGTAAATCCATGTAGATTGATCGTTGAAAGATGGTTGTCATTCTCCTGGTCTGATGAAGATCTCCTCAGATGCTCTTTAATCTCCAGGGCAGTCAGTGGTCTGGATTTGAATTATCTCAGTGTGAATTCATGTTTATCAAGCAGGCAATCTTCTACTGGCCCCGTTCTCTCCTCTCTATAGTTTGGCTTCAAATGTATATTTATCTCTCAGAAGTATGTTGAAGTATGATTGCAAAGATCCTTTTTTTAGCTAAAAAGCACTGGTGTTTACCTAAAAATTCTTACTAAATGCCTGCAACTATGAAAGTGTGTATACATAATTGTCACATGCTTTCAAAATATATCACAGTGCTGGTGACAAGTTTGTCCAGGTTAACACAACAGTGTTAAAAATGTCATCTTAGGTTCAAATACCCTCCAAGCACAAGTGTTCAGTTTTGCTCGTCCACAAAATGCAGCCGCACTAATGTCTTATACAACTGCAACATGACCTCCCAACCTCTATACTCAGTACTCTGACTGAAGAAGGCCAATGTGCCAAAAGCCTTTTTGATCATCCTATCTACCTGTGACACCACCTATAAGGAACTATGTAGCTGCGCTCCTTGGCCCCTCTGCTCTACAACACTCCCCAGAGCCTTACAAATCACTGTCTAGGTTCTGCCCATGCTCAAAATGCAACACCTCACATTTCTCTGTCATGAAAGAAAGGAAGGAAGAAGTCAGATATGAAGATGAGAGACGAGTGAAAATAGTTCATGCTCTGTCTGTGTGCTGGAAGCGATGCTTAACAATATAGTAAAAAATCTAATGTAAAATGATTTGAGGACTGGTCTGATTCGAATGGAAACAAGATCTCTTCCACATATCCAACAAAGAGAATGACAAAGCTTGGGTCCATGTGAATGCCTTTACTTATATATGAGACGTTGGACAATCTTGACCCAAAACGTCACCCGTTCCTTCTCTCGAGAGATGCTGCCCGTCCCACTGAGTTACTCCAGCTTTTTGTGTCTATCTTAGATGGGTACCTGGGATGCGATGCCTGGGGTAGAGGTGGTGGAGGCAGATACGATAGTGGTGTTGAAGAGGCTTTTAGATAGGCACATGGATATGCAGGGAATGGAGGGAAATGAATCATGGGCAGTCAGATGAGATTAGTTTATTGAATTAAATTGAATTTAAAAAATACAACATGGAAACAGGCCTTTCGACCCACCGACTTCACAACGACCATCAATCACCCGGTCAACCTAGTCAACGTTACCCCCTCCACTACCTACACATAAGGAGGAACCTAGAGAAGCCAAGCACGATTTTGGGATGTGTGAGGAAACCCACAGGGAAAACGTGCAAACTCCACACAGACGAAGTCAGAATCAAACCCAAGTCTCTGGCACTGTGAGGCAGCAGCTCTCCTAGCTGCTCCACTGTGCCACCCTTAACTTGGTATTATTTTCAGCACTGATTTTGTGGGCTGAAGGGCATGTTCCTGTACTATAAGCAGGTATTTGCTCGATTATTGAAAACCCTGCCCCTTCTGACACCTGTTTAGCACCTTTAGGTTCACACCAGGGATAGAAAATGAAATTACCACAGTTCAGTGGAGCCTCTGCGTAATAAACACGCCAATGAAAATTGTGTGGAGTCCGTTTTATGTAGCCCCAAGCAAAAGAGCAAACATTTCTTGCTTTCAATGTGAAATATGTAATTGGTAATTTGACAACTCCATACCTCAAACCAGTTTACAGAAGTAAGGAATCGGACCCAAGGCAGTTTGATGAGTGGGTTGGATTCATGGACTTGTGAAGGCTTGTTTTCCAAGAAAAGAGTTGGCATATCAAACGCAAGAAGATTCTCAAAGAAGCAATTTACAGAATCAGAAATAGAATCTGATTATTTTTAGAAGGCTTTCCGCTTCATCGTTTTATGTTAAGTTGCTGAGTGACTGGAGGCTGACGGGTGGGGAGGTTATATCAGGATTTCTGGTTGGAATCTGGAAAACTGGAAATTTGTATAATTAAGCAAAGCAAGAATTTCATTGTCCTATACAGGGACACATGGCAATAAACTCACTTGAACTTGAACCTGAAGTGAATGTGGCATGTCTATCAGTGGCCATCAAAGCTGGAAAATGCAATGACATATTATTTATGCCATAAGTATCCAGTTAGGTTGTGCAAGTGTGTTGACAGCATGGATGTGTCAACCCCAGCTCCAGTATTTATGGTAACAGTTCAGTTCAGTTTAGTTTACCGTCACATGTACCGAGGTACAGTGAAGGTAGACAAAAATGCTGGAGAAACTCAGCTGGTGAGGCAGCATCTATGGAGCGAAGGAATAGGTGACGTTTCAGGTCGAGATCCTTCTACAGTGAAAAGTTTTCACTGTACAATCAAGCCATTTACAGTGTATAGATACACAATAAGGGAATAATGTTTAGTGCAAGGTAAAGCCAGTAATGTCTTTAGTCTGAAGAAGGGTCTCGACCTGAAATCTCACCCATTCCTTCTCTCCAGAGATGCTGCCTGTCCCGCTGAGTTACTCCAGCTTTTTGTCTATCTTCGGTTTAAACCAGCATCTGCAGTTCCTTGCTACACCTTTTAACTATGTAGGACTGAAATGAGCAGAAATGTCTTCACCCATAGAATGAAGTACCTGTAGAACTCACAATCAGAGGTGACATTTGAAACCATGTCATTAAACGTGTGCAAGGAGTTAGATACAGTACTATTGGATAAAGAAATCAAGGCATAAGGAAAGAAAGCAGGAAGAGGGTATTAATATGATGATGGGCCATGATCATGTTGAATCACAGTGCAGGCTCATGGCCTACCATTACTCCCCATTCCTCCCTCTATATTCTGTCTCAAATTTGTCAACAGTAGTGATGTTCAATGACATTCAGAAATATGAAAATATTAAAAAGTATTAAACATTTAAAAATCATTAAATGTGATTAATAATTTTAAAAAAATGAAAACACTTCCAAACATTAGGGTGAACTTAACAAAAACTAACGAGACACACAAAGAACCACAGATGCTGGAATTTTGAACAAAACAAAGTGCTGGAGGAACTCAGTGGGCCAGGCAGCATCTGTGGGTAGGTGACGTATTGGATTAGGACCTTTATTCCCACTGATTATAGTAGGGAGGATAAAGTTGGAAAAGGGAGGTGGGGCCTGGAAAAAGCTTGGCAAGTGATCAGTCTTGGCCAATGATGCTGCTGCAAGTGACATTTTCATTGTACCTGTATCTTGGCATTATTTTCAGCTCAGACACTGTGGGCCGAAGGGCCTGTCCCCGTGCTGTACGTGGCACACACCAGGAGTGAACAAGAGTGAAGTAAATTAATATTTTAGGTCAGGACCCTTTATCCGACCCATAGTTCACCTTATGGATGCTTTATAGTGTTGGACACTAGCCCTCACTGTTGGTCAAAGATCTCCAATGCCACTATCCCCACCCCTCTCCCCATATCCTTAGGTTCCACGGTCCATCCTGGTTTTGGAGCTCATGATAGAAGAGGCAGAGAGAATTCATCGTGTTCCTTCGTCATGCTCGTGGATATTAGTCGCAGTGGGAGGAGATCACAACCGAAGATGGAGGTTGAGCTGGAGGAATTGGCGCGGAACCACAAGACGTTTTATGGCTTTGTGTGCATCATCAATGCCAAACATGAGTTTCCCTTCAACTCCACGCTGACTCTGCTCAACCATGATCAGCCATGATCACATTGAATGGCGGTGCTGGCTCGAAGGGCCGAATGGCCTACTCCTGCACCAATTTTCTATGTACCTACTTAACCCAATAATTTTTCCCCAGATGTTCTGTCATTACAATAGAGTCATAGAGTTGTACAGCACAGAAACAGAACCTTCAACCTGCCTTTCCTTACCCACTGTAATACCTATCTACACTGATCCCATTTGCCAACGAGACTGTGTTGCTTTGCATGCCAACCAGCCCAAATACTTTTTAAACATTGTAATTCTATCTGCCTCCACCACTTCTCCTGTTCCATTTAACGCCCTCCTCTATGAAATACTTGCTTCTTGGATCCCCTTTAAATGTGTCCCTTCTCACCTTAATCTTATGCCCTCTAGTTTCAGATTCCTTCATCCAAGGCAAAAAATGATCACTGTCTAACCCAGTCTGT
Source organism: Amblyraja radiata (assembly GCF_010909765.2). Lineage (NCBI taxonomy): Eukaryota > Metazoa > Chordata > Chondrichthyes > Rajiformes > Rajidae > Amblyraja > Amblyraja radiata. The sequence continues at coordinate 22,279,869 of NC_045971.1, forward strand.
GCCCCTCATAATTTTACAAACCTCTGGAAGGTCAGAGTTCTCAGCCTCCCAGTCTTATCGATACGATACGATAGAACTTTATTCATCCTCGGAGGGAAATTGGTCTGCCGACAGTCACAACACACAAGGTACACAAAAAAACCCAACACAGCTTGAAATTTAAAATGAAAACAAACAGAAAAAGACAAGCGACTGTTGTCTGGCTGCCGTGTGCACAGCGCCTTCACCAGAACAAATGAACAAACAAACAAACAAGCACAGACTTATCCCTTGGGCAGAGGAATCTAAACTAGAGTGCTCCCCCCCACCTCCCCCACACCGGGTCCCCCTTTGTTCCCCCACCGTCCCACATAGTGGTCCCCCCATGCCAGGTCCCCATTGTCTTCCCCTCACCCCTCTCAATCTCTCCGCAGGCAATTATACTCAAGGCAACATCCTGGTGAATCTCTTCTGCACTCTTTCGAATGTGTCCTCACCCTTCTTGCAGTGTGGCCAGGCAAGGAAATCGCTATCAAAATATGGAGGGGACCGGGGGACAGGGGGGACACACAATTTCTTAGCGGCCGCGCGCGCATGTGCACACTCACACACACACGTGAGGCTTCGGAGGCTCCATCCAGCGCTAATTGTAGCTCAACTCTGCCTGTCTCGCCGGGTTAACCTACAGCCCTGCCTGGACTGATGGGGCACCAGCGCTGCTTCTAAGCGCAGGCTATAAACCTGGGCCATATTTCCCGCAAGTCCAGGCAGGGCTGTAGGTTAACCTGGTGGGACAGGCAGAGTTGAGCTGGGTTTTGCGCTGCTTCTCTGCGCTGTCTGTGGGCCTGGGGGCACCGCGCCCGTCTGACTCCCGACGTCTCTGGCCACCCCCGGGCGGGGGGGGGGGGCACTCGGGTGGGGACAGGACAGCGCCGGAGAGCTGGGAGCGATCCTGGCTGTGGATGAGGCGCAGCCACCATTTCCTGCTGACCGACGTCCCTCTTGTCCAATCGGCTCCCTCGATCAGCAGTTCCACCCCCACTGTCTCGCGGAAAGCGGAGATTTCACCGGGTTTTAAAATCCGGATTACAGAAATGGGGGGGGGGACTGTCCCCCCACCTCTCAAAACAGGTGGGAGGCGTGTCCCACCTGTCCCCCCCGGGATTTCCGCCCCCGAGTGTGGCAACTGGAACTGTACACAATACTCCAAATGTGGCTTCAGCAAAGTTTTGTACAGCTACAACATAGTATTTTCTCACCTCCAGCTCTTCAACCCCACCCCCTACTTTCAGTCTGAAGAAGAGTCCCGACCCGAAACGTCACCTACCCTTTTCCTCCAGAGATGCTTCCTGACCCGCTGTTGCTCCAGCATTTTGTGTGTAACTTTGGTGTAAACCAGCATCTGCAGTTCTTTGTTTCTGCATTATATCACAATAGGTTTGTAACCACTAATAGACATCCAATCAGAACATCCCTCCACTAATAACTTTTGCCTCCTATCACTAAGCATATTTTGGATTCAGTTTACCACCACATTTTCGATACCAGGTGCTCTGACCTTCTGGGCCAAACTTGTTGACTACACGATGACTTCAAATTGGTTGAACACAATACAGAGTAATGTTGCACACATATTTATGAGGGCCTCACCACCCATCAGAAACTCATTGTAGAACTCCCCCGACTGATGTTAATTGCAGTGCAAAACCTAATTACCCTGTAAACAATACCTATTCACTCATAGCACAACCAGATTAAGCTCGCCCTAGTTCATCAGGTCCCAGAGCCACTCAAGACCACTCAAGAGATTTCCATCCCTACACACATTCTCACCTGTCATTGCAGCAACTGACTGAAAGAGTGTTAATTACTTTATATCTCTTCCTCTGAGAAGATATGTTAAACCTAGAAAGGCATAAGGAACTGCAGATGTTGGTTACAAAAAAGACACAAAGTGCTGGAGTAACTCAGGCAACATCCCTGGAGAATGTGGATAGGTTATGTGGGGCCTTTCGTCAGACTGATTAAACCTTCTAGGCTACATGTTTACAGTTGCAAAAACTTGTCACAGGGGAGTACCACACCAAAACCAAATGTATTCATTCAAACCAGTCCACAAAATAGCCTCAATTTGGCTTAATGCAGACCGGAGTAATGTTGCACATATTTCACAGCCTTACAACCCATCGGATGCTCAATGTAGAACTCCCTCAAATTACGTTAATTCAGCTTGGTGAGACACACAATTCATGTTCTCGCTATCTTTACAACATTTGCAAATGGCAACGCTGCTTCAATACCATTAATAGATAATGACACCATTTTTGATCGGATGCCACTGATTTATAAAAGTTATAGCCCTATTTGCAGTTTCAGGCAGCCACCTTGGGTGAATAAAAAGTGCCCTTATCAATATGGTGCCAAGCATTCTTCAAGCGTAGACTGAGCATGTTTTAGTTTTAGAGATACAGCATTGAAGCAGACCCTTTGGCCCACAGAGTCCTCACCGACCATCAATCACCCATTCACACTACTTCTATGATATCCCACTTTTTCATCCACTCCCTGCACACCTGGGGCAATTTACAGAGGCCAATTAATCTACAAACTTGAACATCTTTGGGATGTGGGAGGAAACCCCTCGCGGTCACAGGGAGAACATGCAAATTCCACACAGACCGCAGCAGAGGTCAGGATTGAACTTGGGTCTCTGGCACTGAGAGGCAGCAGCTCTACCAGCTGCACCATTGTGTCACCTTATGAATTTAAGAAATGGCTCTGCAGAACCTAATCCTTGAGATGGACCCAGGAGCAATGTAATCATATTTCACGTTCATCTTTCCTTCCAAATATTATAGAAATATTACGTCTGAATATGTGACTTTGAAGAACATAAATCATGAATTGTCTTGAAGTGAAGACACCATTGCAAGTTAACTTTCAATTCTTCTGACTTGCTTTACAGAGAAGTGGTTTTGGCTGTGGTTAAAAGAATCTGGAGAATAAACACTGAAGCGTTTGGAGAGGCTGTGCTTTTCCTGCTGTACTTATTTTCATGTTTTCAACCACAGGATGTTTGAAATGTTAATGTGCCGTTCAATAATAAGAAAGTTTAGTAGCATACAAGCTGGGCCTTTAAATATGAGACTGCGAAAAGTATTTTCAAACAGTACAGTGATGCAATTTATTCCAAGAAAAATAGTGCAGAGGTGAAAACTCTAGATCCATCTTGTACCGGCCTTCCCACTTCTTTGCTGAAGGCTGACGCTGGTGTATTGCCAACGGCAACAAATCTGAGGTATAGCAGACTAACCTTCAGACAGAACCAAATGCCTTCATCTGCATGACACTATCCTTATATGAACCACATTGGGCAGTGGTTAGTGCTATTGCAACTCTTCCAGAAGAGCAAGCTGCTTGTTTGCAAGCCAGTCTAACGTTAGCATCGTTGAGAGGTTGATGATTAAATTGTTTGTGGTCTGTCTTTTCCATCTGTAGTCTTTGGCCTGATGTCCTTAACTCTTAACAAGTGTGGCAACTTGATCTCATTTTCCATGGCTGAAGACTAAAAACAAAATGTGGCTGGTTTTACCAGAGAGAAAGTGTTTTCCTCTCTGAACATTCTGAGCATTCAGAACTCTGGTCACAAGTGATTAGTATCGGGAATAAAGGTGATGACAGAGCAGGGTAATTACTGCCCGGTCCATCACAGGTACTGAACTCCACACCAGCAAAGGGATCTATAGGAGATGTTGCCACAGAAAGGTAGCCAATATCAACAAAGACCCACACCACCCTGGCCAACTCTCATTTTGCTCTTACAATCAGGAAGAAGGCACGGAAGCCTGAAAACCATCAGCATCAGTTGCGAAAACAACTTCTTCCCTGGAACCTTGAATACTACACCACACTGCCCTTAGCAACTATGAACTTCTATAGACTTCTATAGACTGTCTTTGGTTGTACTAAGGACTTCAGTTTTTTAATGCATTACTGTTATTAGTTTATTACATTTCTAAAACATATTGCATATTATCTGTGTGTATTGCATTTACAGGCCTATTAAGATGCTGCAAGGAAGAATTCCATCGTTCCATTGTCGGTACATATGACAATTAAACTTTCTTGACTTGATCTCCCTCGATTAATGAGGGACACACGCTCACAATCATCTGGCACGAGGGTTAAATGATCATTTTTGCAGATTAACTTAATGCCACCCAATACTATACCAGCAAAGCAACAGAGATAGCTATTAAATCACCACACAAAATGGGAGGGTATACCCAAACATTAGTGAAGAAAACTGAGGCGAGTTTAAATTTCCACCAATTTCCTACTATCAAAATAAGTGAAGATAAGTTTTGTGCAATGTTCCACAGACTTGTTGATCTGTGGATTCTAAGATGGCAGCGTTGGGAGGTGAAGGCAAAAGTCGGTGGCTGTGAACGGTCCGTGAACTCGGCTTGTGCCATCAGAAAACACTATGCATTTCCGTGACTGACTTGCTAAACAGGAAGTGTCAATGTCGATGCATAGAAGCAGAGAGGCCTCTGCTGGAGGTGACAGAGGCCGTGCTTGTAGTGATCTCAAGTTGTAATTTTGGTTGAGGTGGCTACAGGAGGCCTGACAGCAGCCGGGTGAGCGAGTCGATCGAGCGCAGTCTACGGCAGCTGCAGGAAGCACTGATGGAAGGATCAATGGAATGGTGCTGGTCCAGGCCGACCCCGACTTGATCGATCCAGAGCTGCCCAGGGCACCCAGCTTTAAAGTGTATCCTCTTTCTGACATTATCTGACATCTAGAAATCATATTGCTGTAGATATCCATCAATATTTGCCTCGGTATTTCAAATCATAATCAAATTATTGAACTGGGCAGTCCTTTTGTTGTAGACATAGGCATACTGGTACCAGAAATGGTACCAGTATGCCTATTGTTCCTTGATGATGGTGCCGATTGTCGTCCTATAAGCTGCTTAAGCTGTTTAAAATTCTGACTGCCAAATTGAATTTATTAATTTTATTTTTAAAACTTGAAAAAATAATGAAAACTTGAAACTAAAAATTCTAAACATTTGAAAATCTAATTTTTATCTTTGTAGAGGTGCCGGTCCACTGAATCGGCACGTACCATCACAGAAAGAGCACTGGAATTAGGTGTGAAAGGAAACATTTTGCAGCACTGGTAGAAGTGGAAAAGTGGCTCTTTTTGCTCTTCCTCACCTTTTATTTACCTCACTCTAACAATAGAGTCCCATGGATGGGTAGAGGTTTTCCAAAATTCCCATGATTTCTGCTGGGGAATCCACCCAGATAATCAAGGCCATGATAGACCTGGAGAAAGAACAACATTCCCATTTATTTGAATGGAGAGGAGCACAGGGAGTATTCAACATATTCAACCTTACATTTTTTGAATGAACTGATCCTGGTTAAATATTTCTAACAGTTTTAAAAGTTGCACACTTTTCGTTATAATAGTTTATTTTTAATTTGTTTGATTTTTTTAAATAGTGTTATTATAACAAAGAACAATGAACAGACCCTTTGGCCCACAATTTCCATGCCAAACATAATGCCAGGATAAATTAATCTTCTCTAGCTGCATATGATCCATCTCCTGCCTATCCATGTGACCATCTAAAAGCCTCTTAAACGGCACTATTGAAACGCTTTTTCTCACAGAGAGTTGTGAGTCTGTGGAATTCCCTGCCTCAGAGGGCGGTGGAGGCCGGTTCTCTGGATACTTTCAAGAGAGATAGATAGGGTTCTTCAAGATAACGGAGTCAGGGGATACGCGGAGAAGGCAGGAACGGGGTACAGATTGGAGATGATCAGCCATGATCACATTGAATGGCGGTGCTGGCTCGAAGGGCCGAGTGGCCTACTCCTGCACCTATTGTCTATTGTCCTCCATCACCCTTGACAGCCTGCTCCAGGCACTCAGCACCCTCTGTGTAAAAAACATGCCCCGCTCATCTCCTTTAAACTGTGCCCCTTTCACCTTGAAGCTATGCCCTCCAGTGTTTGACAAGTTCACACTGAGAAAAACAATTCTCTCTATCTTTATCTTGTATACTTCTATCAGGTTTCCCTTCAACCTCTGTGGTTCCAGATAAAATAATTTATTTGAATTTTTATTTATTTTAAATTTTGAGTTATCTGGTGTTATTCTTAGTGCATATAGAACTTTGACAGCCAGCTAAGCTAAGGGGCATGGCTTATTCATTGTTTTTGTTTAAGGCCCTGCTGCTGTGTAAGGCATCATCGCTTCTGATGATGGCACCTTGACAGGAAGTTTATTCCAGCATAAATGCAAAAAATAGGTTTGGACTTGCAGAATTTGAAAACTATACCAAATTAATATTTTAAATATTTCACTGATGTTCAAAGAAGATAACCCAACCTTCAGGAAATATTGTTCAATGGTTCATTGGTGCTTTATTTGTCTTCACAGTGAAATTCTTTTGCATATATTCCACATTGCTGGCGCCATTATTTAATGGCGCAATTATTCCCTCCCTGTAAGTTGTAGACTCGAGGATCTGCAGCAGAAATATAAAAATGCACATAAAGTACTGGAGTAACTCAGCGGATCAGGCAGCGTCTCTCGAGAACATGGATTGGCGGCAATACAGATCAGAACCCATTTTCAGAAATATTATTTGCTGGGAAAAAAAGGAAATTAACGGAGTGCAATAATGATAGATAAGCATCAAGGAGTTGCCAATGCAATCACTACAAAATTTAAATCATTAAGTTGCAGATTCAGAAAATGTCTTCTTACTCTGAAAGTTTACAATTGAAACAGTATGTGATGAACTGTCAGGATGCTTTATTTCTTTAGTTTCATTGCCAGCAAGACATTTGCTTCTCATTTCTGAAGTTGCAACTGCTGCATTTTTTAGGGAATTATCTAGTAAAAGTGAACACGTAATGCTGCTGGTTCTTCACGATAATCTTTGAATCCTTCATCTTTTAACTAGCGAGAAAAAAGCACAGCAGGCAAGAAATGCAAAGTGCAGCCATTAATTTCTTGCCGATTTTACAAAGCATCACTCAAAGCCAAAAGTATTAATGTGTCAATTCATTTCAATAAGGTCTCGTTGTCAATTCAGTACTGATTACGCCTTTTACATGTTGTATGTTAGGAAATCAATATTTATATTCAGGTGCATCTTCTTCCCATTAGGCAGCAACAACAGATGTTCAAAACTAAGTTAAGAGTTTTATGAGTTTTATTGGCATTAATTTTTTAATTAATATTCTGATCAATGGAATATGCTAAGACTGCAAATTAGATAATAATTGAAAAAAATCCAATGTAAATATTCCCATGATTGGGAATTAAACATTTGGTCCATTAAGGTGTATGCAACCTAAACATATAGGGAATAAAATGTGGAAGTAATTATTCCAGAAGACCAGAACTTGGTGAAGTGGACTTCTTTTTAAAAAATACATCAAAGTGAAACCTGCCAAGATAAGCATAAGGAAGAACAACCATTTTACTGCTTTAAAAACTTGTAATATTTTCAAGTTCTCAGGACTGAAAAAAAGGGTGGAGGATATGTATATGTCACTGATGTAAAACATATGTTTCTATTTCGAGTGTCACGCAATATTTGAACAAAAATCTTCATAGACAAATGTTGTGTAGTTAGGCATTGCCACGTCACCCAATTGAAAATATCAAGAAAGTGAGCACAGTACAATAGCAGAAGAATGCTAACTTGTAGTCAAGAGACACTGCATATTCAAGGAATAAGCTGATCAGGACCGATAACTCAATTTTCTTAGATTACTTTAAAATGTTTATTTCAGTTAAATAATATGGAGGCGATGGACTTAAATTCTTCTACAAGAACAGTACTATATAACAAAATTTGGTAAATCTGATGTATAACAGCCTTTAAAATTGAAATAAAAATACTTTTCTTTACATTTCTCCTTATCTTACAGCCTTTTGTCTCCTTCCCTTCTCTGGCCTATGCCTGTCAACCCCTGCCATCCCTTCCCCTCATCTGTATCCACCCATCACTTGCCAGGCTTTGTCCTGCCCCCACCTCTCTTCCAGCTTTGTCCCCCTTCCTACAATCACGTTATTCAGCCGATCCAAGTTCTCCTGAGATGCTGCCTGATCCGTTCATTAGCTCTCGCACTTTACGTTCTTCAAAATTGTTATCCCACCTTCACATCTAACACACTAGGGACAATTTACAGAGGCCGATTAACCTACAAACCTGCATGTCTTTGGAATCTGGGAAGAAACCGGAGCACCCGGAGTAGAGGGATCACCCAGACGATCTGTGTGCTGAACAACAAAAGGAAAGCATGAACTAGACAGAGCTAAGCAGCTCACAACAAATGAATCAGATCAGATCAGATATAGTTTCCTATGTCCATGCAGTCACACATTTCTACCTGGTTGAAGTACAGATGAATGTAGCAGTGAGAAGAGAGCGTGGCCAGGGTGGTGCGGGTTTTTGATGATAGGAATTCATAAGCAAACTCTTGAAGCACTTCATCAGAACAGACATGAGTGACATCAGTTGTTAGTTGTTGAGACATGTCATCTTATCTTCTTGGATACTAGTTACTTACATTCTTTAGACTTTAGACTTAAGAGATACAGCATAGAAACAGGCCCTTTGGCCCACCAAGACCACGCCACCAACAAACACCCTGTCCACTAGCACTATCCCACACACTCAGGACAGTTTACCAATTTTATCAAAGCCTATTACCCATCAGGAGGAAATCTGAGCACCTGGAGAAAACCGACACAGTCACGGGGAGAACGTACAAACTACGTACAGACATCATCCATAGTCACGATTGAACCTGGGTCTCTGGCACTGTAAGGCAGCAACTCTATCGCTGTGTCACCATGCGACCCCTTTGTACCTTTACCTCTTCACTATAAAACTGTTCTGCCTGATCCTGAAACCATCCATTAATGGGTGCCATCTCTCTTGTGTTCACCCGATCTAACGTTATCACCTTATCCATCACTGCAACCCACTCCTCATCCTTCGTTGCTCCAAGGAGAACAATTCCAGCTTCTACAGTGTATCAGCTGTTGAAAAGCATGAAAACTGCAGATGGCAAAAATCTGAAATTAATGTGGAAAATGCTGGAAATACTTGGCAGTTCATGCAGCATTTTTGGAGGGAGAAACAGGAGCTAATGTCTCAGGTCAATTATCTTATTAGAACTCACATATCCCTCATATAACCTTGCAGCTAAAATCCCTCCATTCTGAAATGCTGACATTTCTGCACCCTCCCCTGGATGTTTAGATCCTTCCTCAAATGTGTTGATCAGAATTGAATTAAATTGTAGATGATGATTTTAAACTTTTAATGCAACTTTAAGGACGGCCCAGCGGTATAGTTGCTGCTTAACAGTGCCAGAAACCTGGATTTGATCCTGACTACAGGTGCTGTCTGTCAAAGTCAAAGACAAAATCAAATGTATTTGTCACATGCACCAACTAAGGTTCTGTGCGGAGTTTGTACGTTCTTCGTGTGACCGCATGGGTTTTCCCCAGGTGCTTCAGTTTCCTCCGACTCTCCAAAGATGTACAGGTTTGTAGGTTAATTGGCTTCTGTAAATTGTTTCCAGTTTGTAGGGTGGCGCTGACATGCAGGGTTTTTGCTGGTTGGCGCAGTCTCGGTGGGCCGAAGGGCCTGTTTCCACGCTGTATCTCTAAAGGCTAAAGTAAAGTCTAAAGTTCAAGATGTTGCAATCTATGCCTCTATTTATGAAGGTTGAGATCCCAAATACATTACTCATCATTCTTTTAACATATTTTGGTATTTTCAATTATCTAAATATTATAATAGACAATTTGACCCCCCATCCCTGCATATCCGTTACAACCACACCTATAAATCTATATTTTCTCTCTGTCAAAATGCATCACTTCACATCTGTCTGTATTAAATTCCATCTGCTACTTGCCTGCCCAATTGTTTTCCGAATTGGACAGAGAGCTGTACAGCACAGGAACAGGCCCATTGGTCCACAATGATCCCAGGAATTAGTAGGTTAACATATAATGAGTGTTTGACGACACTGGGCCTATACTCATAAGATCATAAGATCATAAATGATAGGAGCAGATTGAGGCCATTTGGCCCATCAAGTCTACTCCATCATTCAATCATGGCAGATCTATCTCCTCCTGCTCACCCCATTCTCCTGCCTTCTCCCAATAAACCCTGACACCTGTACTAATCAAGAATCTATCTATCTCTGCCTTAAAAACATCCACTGACTTGGCTTCCACAGCCTTCTGTGGCAAAGAATTGCACAGATTAACCACCCTCTGACTAAAGAAATGTCTTCTCATCTCCTTCATAAAAAATGTCCTTTAATTCTGAGGCTATGACCTGAGGTCCTAGACTCTCCCACTAACGGAAACATCCTCTCCACATCCATTCTATCCAAGCCTTTCACTATTCTGTGTGTTTCAATTAGTTCAATAAAGAAGACAATGTAAAGTTCAATACAGAAGGAAAATCTTTACAAATAATGGCATTTTAAAAGTGGAGCAGCAGTTTTTAAATGCTAATACAAAATAACCCTTCAACCTTTTTAAGGACATTTTTTTTTTACTATATATCTTTCAGTTTCCTTAGCTTGAAGAACCACAGTACTGCCATAATTCCAGAACAGGATTGCACAGAAAAGATCCAGGAGCATTCTATGCAGAAATAACAGGATTCAAGTGCAATACGGTGGAAGTATTTACGTCAATAACATCTCTGGTGAGAAGGAATGGATCAAGACCCTTCTTCAGACCCAAAACACGGCCCGAAACATCACCCATTCCTTCTCTTCAGAGATGCTGCCTGTCCCGCTGAGTTACTCCAGCTTTTTGTGCCTATCTTTGGTTTAAACCAGCATCTGCAGTTCCTTCCTACACATCCCACCCTCTGTCTGTTTGTTATATTTGAAGCCCTGCTGGATTGCATATTCATTGCACATAGAGGATTGTGGCTGGTGAATATGATGGATCCAAATGTGACTGATCATTTACATTAAACTTGTCAAATGGTACTATTACTGTATATAATATGTTTAGTGCAAGCAAGCCATGGAAGTATTTCTACTCTGAATTTCATTCAATTTATTCAATAGAGACTGACTAATGTGCTCTAGACATACTTCAACAATTCCAAAGTGTAGTCTAATTTTAGCATAAGCTATTCCATCCCAGTTGTTTGCCATCATGCTATAGGGACGTAACTACTTCATGTGCTTCTTGACAATGCAATGGCAGTGAGACATTCTGGCCCAAATAATGACGATTTAAACTGGCCAGCCTTGTTCCATGTAATCGTTGAAAACATCAGCGACGCAGTGGTGTTGGTTTCCGATGGGAACGGTGATGGACGCACCACACATCTCTGTCCTCCTGTTCCTGCGGACTTCCGCCGCTGGAAGTATAGGATTTTGGTTTGTGTGCTTTGTTATCATTCCTTACAATGCTGTGTACAATAGTGATCGCAACTTCTACTGATGTGTGGGTGGCCGTTGGCTCACTAGAAGCTCATCCGCCTTTGACAGGTCTTGTTTGTGGTCCTGCTGGGGGTCCACAGCCCCCTCCTCACCTGGAAAACCAGGTGGGGGAGACGGTTTAGTCGCCGACTATCCGACCATTGAGCAGGTAGCACGGGATTACATGGTATCTGTTGCGGTGGGAACTCTCCCCGACCTGACCTGTTCCTGCTTGAAGTAAAATCTCTTCATTCAATTACTCCTTCCCTCAATTTATTTTCCTGTATCTCATTGGATTCAGTTTCATCATTTCCAAATCAGTCTGCAATTCAGTCCCGCAATACGTTGTGGAAAGAGAAATAGACTTAATACTTCTGGCTGAAGACCCATCGGCAAGGTTTATTCTAATTTAGTTTCGAGATATAGCATGGAAACAGGCTCGCTGTTGGTGTCTATAATGGATCAAACCTGCATGCCTGTGGAATGTGGGAGAAAACCGGTGCACCTGAAGAAAATCCATGCAGTCACAGGGAGAACGTACAAACTCCAAACAAACAGCACCTGTCGACAAGATTGACCTGGGTCTCTGGTGCTGGAAAGCAGCAATGTGACTGCTCTGCTACTGTGTCCTCTGAAGCTCTGTTTGACCCAGTAAGAAGAATCTTGCACCTAAGAACCTAACCTTCCTTCATGTCATAGTTCAGCTGAATCCCAGCACAGAGTTTTACTCTTCAATTCCACAGCAAAATTGCATAATACCAAAGGCAGTGTAAATGCCACTTTCCTTCAACACTGGTGTAATATTGCTCTGGAATAAAATTATTGTAAAATAATAAACTCATTTTACAGTAGAACATAAAATAATACTAAAGAACAAGTTGATTAGAACGAAGGTAGACAAAAATGCTGGAGAAACTCAGTGGGTGAGGCAGCATCCATGGAGCGAAGGAAATAGGCGACGTTTCGGGTCGAGACCCTTCTTCAGACTGATGTTGGGGTGGGAGGTCTGGAAGAAGAAAGGAAGAGGCGGAGACAGTGGGCTGTGGGAGAGCTGGGAAGGGGAGGGGTAAGAAGGAGAAAGCAGGGACTACCTAAAATTGGAGAAGTCAATGTTCATACCGCTGGGATGTAGACTACCCAAGCGAAATATGAGGTGCTGCTTCTCCAATTTACGGTGGGCCTCACTCTGGCCATCGAGGAGGCCCAGGACAGAAAGGCCGGATTCGGAATGGGAGGGGGAGTTGAAGTGCTGAGCCACAGGGAGATCAGGTTGGTTATTGCGGGATCGAGCGGAGATGTTGGGCGAAGCGATCGCCAAGCCTTCGCTTGGTCTCACCGATGTAGAGCAGCTGACACCAGTTGATTAGAATGGGTGTCAGGGGTTATGGGGTGAGGGCTGGAGAATGGGGTTGAGAGGGAAAGATAGATGAGCCATGATTGAGCCATGAAGAAGTGTCTCAACCCGAAACATCACCCATTCCTTCCCTCCAGAGATGCTGCCGGTCCTGCTGAGTTACTCCAGCTTTTTGTGTCTATCTTCAATCAGCCATGAGTGAAAGGCAGACTTGATGGGTCGAATGGCCTAATTCTGCTCCTATAACTTTTGAACTTAGAACCAAAATTCAAAACAACATTAATAGCTTGTCATAGATAGGTCATCGTGAAAATCTGAAGTGGTCTGTTAGGTTGCTTTAAATTATGTATTCAGCATTCATCCTTCCCTGTAGTGCAAGATATGAAAAATCAAAGATGTATCATGAAACATTATCAAGAGTTATGAGTTAATTTGTTTCATGGGAAGTATATAAAACTATGAGAGACCTAAATAAAGTAGACAGCCAGAACCTGTTTCCCAGGATGGAGATGTCAAGGACTAGAGGGCATAGCTTTAAGATGAGAAGGGCAACGTTTAAAGGAGATGTGTGGGGTAATCTTTTTACACAGAGAGTGGAAGGTGCCTGAATGCGGTGCAAGAAGTGGTGGTGGAGGCAGATACGATGGTAGTATTTCAGAGGCTTTTAGCATCTGAATCATGTGCAGACAGAGGAGATTAGTTTTACTTGGCACATGTACAGCACAGACATTGTGGGCCGAAGAACCTATTCTTGTGCTGTACTGTTCCACGTTCTAAATTCATTGACTGCTGCATTCTATACTGCTGAGCCTAACTAGTTGCAAAAAATTACACGTGGCTTAACAGGATATTGAAGCTCGTTCCTTGCCAAGGCAGAAGGCCAATGCCTCAGATCTCTATCTATTAAGATCAACTAAAATATCTGATCTACTGTCCATACAGAGAGGGCCAAATGAGAGGGGGTTGGGCAGGGAGCGAGAAAAAATAATCTTGGATAAAAACCGGCTCCAGACAGGAGAATGCAAATGCAAGAAAAAATATTTCTGTCAAGGCACTAACTCCTGTATCTTCACGATTGAAAGGGAAATTAGCATGGTGTTTCAGAGTCTAGCTGCATTGTTTCAACAGCATCTCTCTCTTTCCATTCTGGCACAGAGCTAAAAGGAGGTATTTGCACATAATGAAAAACAGATTTTTGGGGAATTGCTCAACCCATCAAATGTCCTAGTTTTTTTTAACATACTTCCCATTCGATCAGCAGTGAAATCATTGCTTTATTCTTTAAGCACAGGACTTTGAATTCTCTCAGTTGACATTGCTGGGAACAATTGTCCCCATAAGAATTTGCAATGTTTCAAATGCTGTTGACGACTCAAAACTACAGATGCAAGAGTTTCAAGTTTCTACAACGTAATGTCTTAAACGGTTATTTCCATGCTAGTGAACCTTAGTCCTCTGTATTTAAGTCCTGGCAATAACTAAGTAGAAATATATATATTACATTTTTTTTTTTTTTATGCTTTTTTAAAATAACAATGTCGATAGCATTCCTCATGCATTCTTCTGATTGGCTGAGATAATTTCAGTGAAAGGTTAGAGAAAAATTCTTGGATACAGAAATGATTTTCAAAGCCTCACGGAGTTATGATTTATAAAACATTTTTCAGCTCAATGTTCTAAAGAGCAGTATTATACTTTTTCAAAAGTGGTGGTTAAACAGCCTCACTTACAACAGTGCAGTTTTCTGAAGAAGGGTTTCGGCCCGAAATGTTGCCTATTTCCTTCATTCCATAGATGCTGCCTCACCCGCTGAGTTTCCCCAGCATTTTTGTCTACGATTTTCCAGCATCTGCAGTTCCTTCTTAAACAGTGCAGTATTTATTTTCCTTTTTAACTATTTTCTTTCAGGAAGTTTGTATTAAAACCCCTACCACCACCTTCAATATACAGATCATATCACCATGTTGCTGAAAATACTCTTATCTACCTTTTGACATTACCAGAGTTTAGTTTAATTTAGTTTCGAGATACAGCGCAGAAACAGGCCTTTTGTCCCACCGAGTCCGCACCAACAGCGATCCCCGCTCATTAACACTATCCCACACACACTAGGGATAATTTACAATTATAACAAGCCAATTAACCTACAGACATGTATGGCTTTGGAGTGTGGGAGAAAACCGGAGCACCCGGAGAAAACCCACGCAGGTCACAGGGAGAATGTACAAATTCTGTATGGACAGCACCCGTAGCCAGGATTGAACTGGGGTCTCTGGCGCTGTACGGCAGCAACCCAACTTTGTGTGGTCTGGTCAGTTAATTGGCAGCGGTAAATTTGCCTGCGTGCACTGGTGAACGATAGAATCTTGGAATAGTTGATGGCAATGTGAGGAGAAAAGGTTTGAAGGTATATTAATTCAGAATGAGGATGCTACATGATTCAATGGACTGAAACATCCTCCTTTTATTTCATGGGGAAAACAACATCTACCTGCAGTTGTACAGGGTCTTGGTGAGACCACACCTGGAGTATTGCGTACAGTTTCCGTCTCCAAATCTGAGGAAGGACATTATTGCCATAGAGGGAGTGCAGAGAAGGTTCACCAGACTGATTCCTGGGATGTCAGGACTTTCATATGAAGAAAGACTGGATAGACTCGGCTTGTACTCACTAGAATTTAGGAGATTGAGGGGGGATCTTATAGAAAATTACAAAATTCTTAAGGGGTTGGACAGGCTAGATGCAGGAAGATTGTTCCCGATGTTGGGGAAGTCCAGGACAAGGGGTCACAGCTTAAGGATAGAGAGGAAATCCTTTAGGACCAAGATGAGAAAAACATTTTTCACACAGAGAGTGGTGAATCTCTGGAACTCTCTGCCACAGAAGGTAGTTGAGGCCAGTTCATTGGCTATATTTAAGAGGGAGTTAGATGTGGCCCTTGTGGCTAAAGGGATCAGGGGGTATGGAGAGAAGGCAGGTACGGGATACTGAGTTGGATGATCAGCCATGATCATATTGAATGGCGGTGCAGGCTCGAAGGGCCGTATGGCCTACTCCTGCACCTATTTTCTATGTTTCTATGTTATGTGAGAAATAACCCAAATGTGCGAACATCAATATTTTAAATTAAATTATACTTGTGGCATTGAAAGAGAATGAGATGGTTGTTTCAAATAATAGCATGGAACTGAGGGTGGCAGTTACTGTGTGGAGGGTGAAATATTAACCATTTCTTGATTACAGTTGGTTTGGCAGGTCTCTAAGGTATGAGTAGATTTAATCAAATAATCTCTCAATTTGAATACAGTTCAGATTATTAAGGGACGCAAAGTGGAACAATAAATGCACCTCACTACCACAGCAAGGAATTCATATACAAGAATCAATCAAAGGCATAAAGTGCCGGAGTAACTCAGTGGGTCAGGCAGCATCACTGGAGAACGTGCATAGGTAACATTTCAGGTTGAGACTCTTCTTCAGATTGAAGAAAGGTCCCAACCTGCAACGTCACCTGTCCATGTTCTCCTGGGATACTGCCTGACCCGCTGAGATTACTCCAGTATTTTGCGTCATTCCTTAGTAAACCAGCATCTACAGTCCTTGTTTCTACAAGCATCAATCACTTTGGTCAAACAGTGTAGCTGGGAAAAGACCAGTGAGACATGTCAGTGGTAAGGAAGCTCTTGGGAAGCATTCAGATGGACAAGATTCACGTTCACTTGGAAGGACAGGGGCTGAATAGGAAGAATTTGCCCATCATCTTTCACCCCTTTTTGGTCCACCTATCACCTACTGGTGCCCATGTCAATCCGCCCTCTCTTCCCTTTACATGCCTATCTTCCCTTCTCATTCTTCAGGGAACTGGGGTTCTCCTCCACCACCATAGATGAGGCTCGCACCAGGGTCTGTTCCATACCCCGTAACACTGCTCTCTCTCCCCATCCCCCCACTCGCAACAAGGGCAGAGTCCCCCCTAGTCCTCACCTTTCACCCCACTAGCCGTCACATACAACAAGTAATCCTCCGTCAGTTTCGCCACCTCCAACGTGACCCCACCACTCGCCACATCTTCCCATCTCCCCCCATGTCTGCCTTCCGCGAAGACCGCTCCCTCCATAACTCCCTTGTCAATTCTTCCCTTCCCTCCCGTACCACCCCCTCCCCGAGCACTTTCCCTTGCAACCGCAAGAGATACTACACTTGTCGCTTTACCTTTCCCCTCGACTCCATTCAAGGACCCAAGCAGTCGTTCCAGGTGCGACAGAGGTTCACCTGCATCTCCTCCAACCTCATCTATTGCATCCGCTGCTCTAGATGTCAGCTGATCTACATCGGTGAGACCAAGCGGAGGCTTGGCGATCGTTTCACCGAACACCTCCGCTCGGTCCGCATTAACCAACCTGACCTCCCGGTGGCTCAGCACTTCAACTCCCCCACCCATTCCATATCCGACCTCTCTGTCCTGGGTCTCCTCCATGGCCAGAGCGAGCACCAACGGAAATTGGAGGAGCAGCACCTCATATTCCGCTTGGGGGTCTGCATCCTGGGGGCATGAACATTGAATTCGCCTAATTTTGTTAGCCCTTGCTGCCTCCTCCCCTTCCTATCTCTCCCTCAGCCCTCGGGCTTCTCCTTCTCCTTTTTCCTTTCTTCTCCCACACGCCCATCCCCCCCACCCCCCATCAGTCTGAAGAAGGGTTTCGGCCCAAAACGTTGCCTATTTCCTTCGCTCCATAGATGCTGCTGCACCCGCTGAGTTTCTCCAGCATTTTTGTGTACCTTCCCTTCTCCACTGTCAGTCCCAATGCACAGTCCCGACCCAAAATGTCATTAATTTGTCCCCCACATATTCTGCCCAACCCACCAAGCTCCTCCAGCAGCTTGTTTTTTCTCCCTGAAACGTGTGTTCATCTTTGCTGATGGTTTGAATTAAACATAATTCTGTAGCTTTTCTTACACATCTGGTTGACATATACTATTTATAACTGGCTACATTTGAAAGGAATATTCAATATAAGCTGCATTTATTTTGCTATATCATTAATATAGAAAGTATTTGTACTAATTCAAAACAATTTGCCTTGCGGATGGTGTGATTCATGTTCATACATAATGAAAAAATCTTTACAATTTCTGTCTAACAACTAGCTATTATCTGTTCCAATTGAAGCATACTTCATTTGTGAGAACTTTTTCATACTTCAGCATCCCATCAAATTAGTTTTGATTTCTTTCATGTCTTTTAAGAATTGTACCATTAAAATGGAAACCAGTTTCCTATGGAATGGCAGAGAAAGCTGGAGTAACTCAGCGGGACAGGCAGCATCTCGGGAGAGAAAAAATGGGCGACATTTCAGGTCGAGGCACCTTCTTCAGAATGGCATCTGATTCCAAAAGAAACACGATTTATAACAATGTAAAATAATTTTATTCCTGCTTCCCAACAGTAAAGACCAAACCAAAATTAAAAAAAAAATCCAACTTTAAATGACAGGAAATTAATAAAAGGCTGTGGTTGTCAATCAAGACCCCATCTTGTCTATCAGGACTCCGTCTGAATGGAAACAGTAAGACAAAGTTATCTGTGGGAAAGCTGTGATAGCACCATTCCAGATTGATATCTTTAACGGAACCTACAAAAACATAAAACATAGAACAAAGAACAGTAAAGCACAAGAACGGGTGTTTGGCCTCTTTGTACCAACTACTTCCTCTAGCTGTTCATTCCATATACTCAAAACCCACTGTGTGAAAAAGTTGCCCCTTAGGTTCTAATAACATATTTCCCCTCTCACATTACACCAATGCCCTCTAGTTTTTGATTCCCTTACCCTTGGGAAAAACAAAGATTCTGTGCGATCAATCTATTTATTCCCCTCATGATTTTATTCCCCTCTATAGGATCACCCCTCAGCTACCTGCGCTCCAAGGAATAGTCCTAGCCACCCTATTCACTCCCTCCTGAGCCCCGGGAACATCCTTGTAAATCTTCCCTGCACATTTTTCCAGCTTAATGCCATCTTTCATACAGCAGGGCGACCAAAATTGAACACAATCCACAAGGTCAGTATCAAGGTCCCACCAAGATTTGAACTCAGATCGCTGGATTCAAAGTCCAGAGTGCTAACCATTACACCATGGGACCTTCTAGTACCATCCTTGTTATTTGTATTTTTCCCACATCTACCAAGTCAAGCTCCTGTAGAATGATAAATCTTTGAATAAAATCACCGCACTCCCCATTCTTCTAAACTCCAAGGAATACAGAGCAAAACATTTGACATTATAAAGAGGAATAGCTGCAGTTTTTTCACTCCACTGCTGGTCTTGGTGAGGTGTCTGATATTAAGTGCAGTCTGCCCAGCAAGCTCAAAACGTCCATGTTTGCAGACATATGTGGAAATCTCAAACTTGTGGCATTTCCACAGAGAAACACTGGCAGTCTCTCACAGAAGTCCTACTATAGGAAGGATGTGGAGTCCTTGGAGCAGGTACGGAAGAGATTTACCAGAATGTTGCCTATATACATTGTGTAAAATTACGAGAGGCATAAGTAGTGTTAGCAGTCACAACCTTTTTCCCAGGGTGGGAATGCTAAAGACTGGAGGGCATACTTTTAAGGTGAAAGGAGCAAAGTTTAAAGGAGATGTATGGGCTAACAGTGAGTGGTAGTGCCTGGAATGCATTGCCTAGAGTGATGATGGGGCGGATACATTCATGGTGTTTGCTAGGCTTTTAGATAAACACATGGATTTACAGGGGAGGGAAGGATGGATCGCATATAGGCAGGTGAGATCAGTTCATCTTGGCATCATATTCGGCATGGATGGGCCTGTTCCTGTGTGGTACTTTTCTATGTTCTAATGAATGAGCAGTAGGAGTTCACAAGATCAAGCCCAAAGACTAGAGGCAAGAGGGAACTCAAAACCGTTTGCATTTAATGCAAAATGTATTCTCTTATTATCTTATCCGTTTCCAAGCAGTTTTGTTTTACAGAGCTTGGTACTAAAGTTTCAGCATATGAAAGGAATGAGATTTATCTTTGGTTCAGTTTGTAGAGAGGCCAATATTGGGGAAGATATATTTAGCCATAGCATAGTGGAGATGAAGAGAGTTTTGTCTGCTGGAGTAACTTATGGAAAAATAAAAGGCACAATGTGCTTGTGTAACAAGGGTCAGGCATATTCTCTGGAGAACATCTATTTGGTGTTATTTTGATAATGGCTCGTTTCTAAGCTTCCCTCTAGACTAGTTTCAGTAAAAACACTGAATCAAGCACAAATCAATTACATTTTATTTTACCAAAAGCATGTCACAGATCACACACTGTACCAATCCCACCGCGGGTTCGATCCCTGTGTCTATCTGTTCAAGTCCTCTAGGCCTCGCGCAGACAGAGACACTAAAGAAGGGTACGCGGTCCTGAGCGCTCTTCCAGAAGATCGACCCTGAGCCTCATGACCACGGAATTTTATATGCCCCGCAAACTCGAGGGCCGAACACAGCGGCTTGAACCTCCGAATCGGCCGCTCCAAATCGGCCGCTTCCTACCAGAGTCCGCGGCTCCCGGAGTCCACGGGGGCTGTCTCTCAATCACCCAATTACAAATATCGATTAACCCCATACATAACAGGCATTTCCCTAACCCAATGATACAACAGTTCAATACATTGTATTCATAACGGACTTCGAGATGAAGTGAACTTGGAAACATTTACCCAGATTAACAGAAATCTCAGACAAGGTTCAACACCCGATCCAATCAACACTTAGCAGAGTCAGATTCTGCAACATTACATACAAGACATACAAGATACTTTTGGTGAGACCACACCTGGAGTATTGTGTACAGTTTTGGTCTCCAAATCTGAGAAAAGACATTCTTGCCATAGAGGGAGTACAGAGAAGGTTCACCAGACTGATTCCTGGTATGTCAGGACTTTCATATGAAGAAAGACTGGATAGACTCGGTTTATACTCGCTAGAATTTAGAAGATTGAGGGGGGATCTTATAGAAACTTACAAAATTCTTAAGGGGTTGGACAGGCTAGATGCAGGAAGATTGTTCCCGATGTTGGGGAAGTCCAGGACAAGGGGTCACAGTTTAAGGATAAAGGGGAAATCCTTTAAGACCGAGATGAGAAAAACATTTTTCACACAGAGAGTGGCAAATCTCTGGAACTCTCTGCCACAGAAGGTAGTTGAGGCCAGTTCATTGGCTATATTTAAGAGGGAGTTAGATGTGGCCCTTGTGGCTAAAGGGATCAGGGGGTATGGAGAGAAGGCAGGTACAAGATACTGAGTTGGATGATCAGCTATGATCATATTGAATGACAAGGCAGGCTCGAAGGGCCGAATTGCCTACTCCTGCACCTATTTTCTATGTTCTATGTTTTCTATTTATTTGTCACATGTGCCAGTTGGTACAGTGAAATGTGTGTTCACCATACAGCCATACAAATAAAATAAAGATCACAACACACGATAGAGTCCAACTTAAAACATCCCCAAACAGCAGAATCAAAGTTTACCACTGTGAGGGAAGGCACCAAAGTCAGTCCTCTTCCTCTGTTGTTCTTAATGTTCACCCGTGGTCAAGGCCTCCCGAGCCCTCCGCAGTCGCCGCTACGGGTGGCCCGATATTCAGGCCCGCTCGCCGGGATGATGGAACTCCGACGTCGGACCAGGAGAGCAACCTCCGTGGCTTGGACCTCTGAATCGGCCGTTTCCTACCAGTGTCCGCGGCTCCCGGAGTCCACTGGCCGCGCTGGGCGGTGATTCACGCTGGCGGCCCTCGGCAAAGGGTCCCAGGGACTCCGCGATGTTGAGGTCAGTGCCGCCCGTATTGGGAGCTCTTCAAACCTCAGCTCCACGGTGTTGGAACAGCGGGCCCAACACTCCGGAGCTTCAAACGGCGATCCAGGTAGGCATCGCTCCGCTCCGCGGTGAATCCAGCGCTGCGACTCTGCTGCTGAAGCTCTGGTCCAGGTCCCCGGGAGGATCCAGTTGGCAGGCCGCGAGGAGGGGGGCGAGGACGCTACTCGGAGAATAGTCGCATCCTTGCCAGGAAGCGACTGAGAAGCGGTTTCCCCTTACCCTACCCCCCTCCCCCACATAGAAAAAGTAAATAAACTTATTTACAAGCTACTTACTATGTCTGGTTTGTAGCCATCCAATACATTCTATGTATTTAGTACCAGATTGACAGGGTTTGCAAGGCTTTCCATTCTTTGCCTGAAAATTGTATCTAAGTTCCAGACTCCCTGGCACCTCTCGC
Organism: Amblyraja radiata; assembly: GCF_010909765.2. Taxonomy (NCBI): domain Eukaryota; kingdom Metazoa; phylum Chordata; class Chondrichthyes; order Rajiformes; family Rajidae; genus Amblyraja; species Amblyraja radiata. Next base: position 22,301,990 of record NC_045971.1, read on the forward strand.
AGCCTGTTCCAACTCTGCAGAGAGCAATTCCAATTTGACCAAATCTCCCAGCAAACCCTGAAACTTACCCCATTTTGAAGTCCTGGCTGGTCCAATTTAGCCAGGATTACCAATTTCAGGTCGAGACCCTTCTTCAAACTGACTGTAGGAATGGGAGGAGGGCAGGGGGGAGAAGGGCGGAATTGGGGGATGGGGGATGTTAATCCAGTCTCCCTTTTTAACTTCTGCCATTCCAGAGAAAACAATCCATGTCTGTCCAAAGATAGACACAAAAAGCTAGAGTAACTCAGTAGGACAGGCAGCATCTCCGGAGAGAAGGAATGGGTGACGTTTCGGGTCGAGACCCTTCTTCAGACGCCTGAAGAAAAGGCTGAAGGGGCTTGACCCGAAACGTCACCCATTCCTTCTCTCTAGAGTTGCTGCCTGTCCCGCTGAGTTACTCCAGCTTTTTGTGTCTATCTTCGGTTTAAACCAGCATCTGCAGTTCCATTCCTACCCATGTCTGCCAAACCTCTCCTTATCGCAAATACCAACTAATCCATGCAGCATCCGGGTAAACCATTTCTGCATCCTCTGCAGTTCTTTGCTTTTATGAGTCATTTATGGCTCTGACTGCCCAAAATAGCGATTTTGCATTTCCTTACATCTTCTCTGCTCCCCTTTCCAGGAGGATATATTCTTCTCCACTTAGTTCAGAAGTGCTACATGTAGTCAGCGTGTAAGAAGGCCCAGGAGGAGGTGTGCTGTGTATGTCCATAGCTATGCTCAGCCTGCTCAAATATTGATTCTAAAATTCCATTCGGTGCACTTCAGCGATCATGGTTCCTCTTGTTCACTGCTATTACCTTGTGCTGGTCTTCTCTCCCCATCCTCCTACATTTGAGTTTACCAACACAAAAGTTGAAAATGATAAAATCTCGATGGAGGCACAAGAAACACCAGCTGCTGGAATATTGAGCAAAGCACAACATTCTGGAGGAACTCGGCGGGTCAGGAAGTTCATAAGGTCATAAGTGGTAGGAGAAGAATTAGGCCATTCGGCCCATCAAGTCCACTTCTCCATTCAATCATGGCTGATCTTTCCCGTGTAACCCCATTCTCCTGTCTTCTCCCCATAACCCCTGACATCCGTACTAATCAAGAATCTGTCTATTTCCGCCTTAAAACTATCCATTGTCTTGGCCTCAGCAGCCTTCTGTGGCAATGAATTTCACAGATTCATCACCCTCTGGCTAGGTTCCCGGAGGTTGCAGGTGGTTGCCGGAGGTTGCAGGTAGTGGAAGCAGGTAGGGAGACTGACAAAAACCTCCAGGAACCGCACGGAAACCTTCGGTGGGGCGCAAAGTCTCCAGAGGTTTCCGTTCAGGTTTCCTAAGTGGGACAGGGGCATAACCCACAGTCACTGCACATTGCCTCCTGCTCAGTGCTGTCGGGGCATTCCAAGGGCAGAGAAGATAGACACAAAATGCTGGAGTAACTCAGTGGGACAGACAGCATATCTGGAGAAACGTTTCGGGTCAAGACACTTCTTCAGACTGAGAGTCACAGGAGAGGGAGACTAGAGATATGGAAGGGTAAAGTGCGAAAATGACAGATGATGATGAAGGAAATGTAGAATGGTTCACTGTTGGCTGAGGGGAAGTTCACAACGAGGCATACAAGCAGTAAAACTAATCAGGAGGACAGTGAAACTAGTCGGAGAGCTAGGGTGAGAGGGAAAGCAATGGTTACTGTACTTGAAGTTAGAGAAATCAATACTCATACCGCTGGGTTGTGAGCTGCCCAAGCGAAATATGAGGTGCTGTTCCTCCACTTTACCTTGGGCCCCACTCTGACAGTGGAGGAGGCCCAGGACAGAAGGGTCTGTGTGGGAATGAGAGGGGGAACTAAAGTGTTTGGCAACCGGGAGATTGTGTAGGCCGAGGTAGACTGAGCGGAGGTGTTCAGCAAAATGATCGCCGAGCCTGCCTTTGGTCTTGCCGATATATAGGATAGCAAGGGCAGGGCTTCAGCTGACAACCATCTGTGCCCTAGCTGCAACCGAGATCTTGCCACATCTCTTTGCTTGACGCGGTGATTGAGATTTCCAGGCCGATTGGATTCACATATCTGTACTCAGTTAGGATGGGTGTGGGGAGAGCAAGTTGAATTCAGTACAATTCACCCAAAGTAATAATGACCAGAACATTTTCATTTTCCTTTCATAATGCAGATCATGGTAGATATTAGTCAGATCATCAGGAATATCCCTTACCTTAAACCTGAATCCCTTGGTTTTAAGAGACGTAGCATGGTGGCACAGCGGCAGATTTGCTGCACCAGAGACCCAGTTTTGATCCTGACCACAGGTCCTGTCTGTACGGAGTTAGTACGTTCTCCTTGTGACCATGTGGGTTTTCACCGGGTGCTCTGGTTTCCTGCCACACTCAAAAGACCTACAGGTTTGTAGGTTAATTGGCTTTGGTAAAACGTGTAAATTGTCCCTAGTGTGTGTAGGATGGTGTTAAGGGCCTGTCTCACTTGGGCACATTTGCGCGTCACGTAGTTGGCGCGCGAAGATTTTGTGAATCCCAAAATCCCGGGGCGCCGTGCGCCTTCCTACGTCACCACACAGCATGCGCGCGTAATGCACACCATGCACGCATCACGTGCACGTCATGACACGCGAGCTGTGCGTTGTGACATGTAAATTATGTTGTGTAAATGACGCGCAAATGATGCCCAAGTGGGACAGACCCTTTTAGTGTACAGAGATTGTTGGTCTGCACGGACTCGGTGGGCCAAAGGGTATGTTTCCTTGCTGTATCTCTAAACTAAACTAAACTAAACTAAACTAAACTTATTGCCTCTGCTATGGGAGAAAGTTTCTTACTATCTATCCAATATATGCCCATCATAATTTTGTGCGTCTCATTCAGAACCTTCAGCTACGACTCAAAATAATACCACAGGATCCTTTGCTTTGACTGAGAACACATTTTGCAGCCTAGGCAACAGATTAAACAACTTAGCCTCTGACAGGGTATAATTCTTTCAGGATACAAACTGGAAAGTATCATGGGTTTTCGTGCTGAACTCTCAGGAATAGGACGCATCTATAAACATCTATCTCAAAGGCAAGGGTGCTCCAAGACTCAAACAAAATTATTTAAATTCCACACAAGGAAGCACATTTTATTCATGTGAAATCTTTTAAATTTAAGTCACAGTATATTTATTCAAATCTTTATCATTAATTGTGCTAATTGAAATCTGAAGATGGCTTTCAATGACCGAGGTCATTGCTGAAAATGTAAAAGAAACCAAACAACCAATTTATTTCAAAGAATAATTATATTTAAAGAAAACCTGAATTGCATCTGAACTTTTGACTGTAGTTTAATAGCTCTCTGAAGGCAGGAATTTTGATTGCAGATCTCTGTTCTGCTACCCTGTCCACATCATCATTAACTAATCATGACCAAATGTTAGCTGGGCAAACATCTTCCAGTTCTGTTATTTTTTGTTTTGCTGCATTTAACCTGCAATCCAGCACTCAATTCAGGCAAGGTATTGTCCAGTTTCCCTCGGCTACAGCTCAATATTTTCATATTTTTACTGCTTATCCACTGAACAAAGCATATCCAACACAATCAGCTTTGATTGACAGGAATTTATGATGTTTAGCATCCTTCATTTCAATGCCCTGAGTGCCTTTAAGAGCTCAAAAATATACCTGAGGCACATATACACATTTGTAGGGTGTGTCGTGCTGGACACACTCCTAATAAGGTCATCAGTGCCAACATCGAACATGACTGGTGGAATGCTTCAGATTGCACATGGATTTAGAGGTTACTCCTGTGTAGCCTCAAGCCTAAAGGTATATTGGCATAGACAGTGAGTCTAGATGCCAGGCAATAGCCAAAGAAAGCAGTGGTGGGACAATAATTGCCTTCTTGTTTAGAAAGGAATATAGATTTGTGCTCCATTTTTCCCCAGGTCTGCTGGAGGACAATTGTTACAATGCTACTTACTCCACAAGCCCTTTTGTACACTGCCGTCTACAGATATGACCACAACAGCTTAGAATGGTGCAGCCTAGTTTTAACAGGAACAAGTCAATGCTTCAAATGGGCCCCCTGAACAATGCATACAGCCAATGAACAGGGGTGGCTGGACATAGAAATTATTCAAGTGTGCAGGCAGCATAAAATTGGCAATCTGAGAGCACTGGGTGTGGTTCAATCGTTCCATATGTACATTTTTGGGGATCTAGCCCCAAAAAAGTACTTTGAATCTAGCCCTTAATAAAGGCATCAAAAGTGGAAAGAAAAAAGAAACACAGAAGCTATTTTAAATCACGTTTAACTTCGACACTGTTTCCTAAAAGAAATAAAAGGAACCATTTTTTTGGCAGAGGGTGTTGTACAAATAGGAAAAGTTTACTTCAGAAAATAATTACAACCATCTGTAAAATGGTGGCTTGGCACTTCTATTCTTTCGCAGGCAGAAGGATTAAAAAATGCATAAACGCAGCAGCAGATTGAAGAAATGTGTAAGGTTTGATTAGAGTTAAATCTCGGCTGCGGTTACCAGTTATCATCTGGTAATACAAAGGTGTGACAATCAAACTTTCAACTAATAAGTGAGGGTTTTTGGAATAGAAGTAAATTTTGGGAAGGAACATTGCAAGAAGCAGGAGTGAGCTAATACAGTAACTCAAACAGAATGGAATTACATAAATCCTGCCAATATATGGTGAACTAATCTGGACAGATCAACTCAGTGCGGGGAGTAGTGCTAACACATTGCCTTCCAGTCTACAGATCGACATTGGTTAGTTTTCCTACTAAACTTAGCCCTTAGAATACTTGAGATTGGAGCCTGAAGAGACAAACCCTATCTCGCTCACTGATCCCCTTCGATGTAACGGCAACCCTGACGAAAGACCGATGAAAACAGCAATTTGCCTGGGATGTCCTAAGAATGGAATATGCATTGAACCAGAAAATGCGTGACCTATAAAAATGTGTATTAAAAAGACAATATTTGAGCCAATCACTCATTTGTTCCATAGTGGTTGGTCATTGGTTTTCTACAGTAGACTTTCTGCAAGGACTTGATCACTTCAATCACAAATCATGTTTTTATCCCCCGTTGACACAAGAAGTGTCACGTGCTGGCAATGAGATGATCACTCTATGACAGCAAGGATATGAATTCTTTGGAGAGGTTGCAGGATTAGAGTGGTATGTTAGGCGAATGGTATGTTAGCTTTCATAGCAAAAGGATTTGAGTATAGGAGCAGGGAGGTTCTACTGCAGTTGTACAGGGTCTTGGTGAGACCACACCTGGAGTATTGCGTACAGTTTTGGTCTCCAAATCTGAGGAAGGACATTATTGCCATAGAGGGAGTGCAGAGAAGGTTCACCAGACTGATTCCTGGGATGTCAGGACTGTCTTATGAAGAAAGACTGGATAGACTTGGTTTATACTCTCTAGAATTTAGGAGATTGAGAGGGGATCTTATAGAAACTTACAAAATTCTTAAGGGGTTGGACAGGCTAGATGCAGGAAGATTGCTCCCGATGTTGGGGACGTCCAGGACAAGGGGTCACAGCTTAAGGATAAGGGGGAAATCCTTTAAAACCGAGATGAGAAGAACTTTTTTCACACAGAGAGTGGTGAATCTCTGGAACTCCCTGCCACAGAGGGTAGTCGAGGCCAGTTCATTGGCTATATTTAAGAGGGAGTTAGATGTGGCCCTTGTGGCTAAGGGGATCAGAGGGTATGGAGAGAAGGCAGGTACGGGATACTGAGTTGGATGATCAGCCATGATCATATTGAATGGCGGTGCAGGCTCGAAGGGCCGAATGGCCTACTCCTGCACCTAATTTCTATGTTTCTATGTTTCTAGAGGGTAAAAATTATATGGCAAGGTTGGACAAACTTGGATAGTTTTCCCTGATGCATCAGAGGCGAAAGGGTGACTCAATAGAAGTATGTAAAATTAGTGTTTAAGGGTCTGAAGAAGGGTTTTGGCCCGAAACGTTGCCTATTTCCTTCGCTCCATAGATGCTGCTGCACCCGCTAAGTATCTCCAGCTTTTGTGTGTACCCCTATGTAAAATTAGTGTTTGGTTCACATGCAGATGAGATTCATTTAAATTGACATCATGTTTGGCACTGACATTATGGACTGAAGTGCCAGTTCCTGTGCTGTACTGGTCTATGTTTTATGTGCTACTTCTATGTTCTATGTTCTAAGACAAGATATAGGACACTATTAACGAAGACAAAGAAATCACATCACTGCATGTGCACTCCCATTCTGCAGCTAGATATTGGCACTTTTCAGTGATTAGGTATTGTTGCCATCCTCCATTTTAGTTTATTGTTAGCCTACTTTGTGTTCTATAATTCAGCCTGCAATGAGAATTCATACAAACCTAGCATATAAACATGGTCCTGGTGCACCTCCGCCTACTACTGGAAACAGATACAAGTTTACAATGAGCGATAACGTGGAATAAATGCAATTATTGAAGCTGCTGAAGTGAAGCTTTCTTTTTACTTGTGAAAACCAAGAAAGTATTTGGATTCCTTCACTGACACCATTTTCTACAGACCACAACAAAATGAGGGAATAATCAGTGTAATGTGATCCTTTCAAGCTGGATAATACACAGCCTCAGACATCCCGCGCACAAGTTCAGACTATAGACCACAACCAGCAAATACAGTCTGTTAAAGAGAAACTTAAGCTTGTATTGTGAAACCAGTCAGGACAGACTGTGTTACAAAAGTTGTGAGACATTTTGTGAGTTGTTCTGCCTGTAAATTACCTTTATTGCTGCAGTAATTGCGAAGAATTCCAGATGAATTGCGAACTTCTACAGACATTTTTTCCATGAAAAAATAAGATTGGGTTATCTGAAATATGGTCCCAGGAATGATTGGGTTAACATATGATGAGCGTTTGATGGCACTGGGTCTGTACTCATTGGAATTTAGAAGGATAACGGTAGACCTCATTGAAATCCAAAGGCCTGGATAGAGTGAATGTGGAGAGGATGTTCCCCATGAGTGGGAGAGTCTCGGACCAGAGGATACAGCCTCAGAAAAAAAGGCTGTATCCTCTGGACCTTTAGAAAGGAGACGAGGAGGAATTTCTTTCGTCACACGAGTGCTGAATCTGTGGAATTAATTGCCCCAGAAGGACATGGAAGCCAAGTCAATGGATATTTTTTTAAGGCGGAGGAGATAAAGAAGACAGGGTAATGGGGTTGAGAGGGAAAGATACATCACCCATGATTGAATGGCAGAGCAGATTTGATGGGCACAAATGGCTTAATCCTGCTCCTATAACTTATGAATTTAGAAACATATGAACTTCCTTCCATAATCAGATTAGAAGTGAGAACTGTTTTTTTTGACAATTTTACAGTAATTATTTTTATTAGCATCTCCTCAGATAAAGCAGCCTGTGTCCCTATCAGTAAAGGTCTAAACAACTTTCAGGCTTGGGTTGATAAAATAACCGCTGTGTTCTGAGAGTGCCAGGCAACAAGAGAGATCCAGTCACAACCCTTTTGATATTTAACAGCATTACCAACATTAAACGCCCACCTCTATATCACACATTGGTTGATAGTGTGTGATCAATAGAGCCAGGATTTTCCCATAAATGCCATAAGTGCTTCATGCCTTTTTTGATGATTTCACCAGGATGCCTTTTTCACGATCGAGTGCCTAAATCAGTCTTTTTTTGCCGTTTTGCTCAAAGGTCGTGCTATTTTCTCTAGTTGTACTGTGATTTCTTGGATCTTGGAAACTTTATTGTCATTCAGACCTTTCAGTCTGAACGAAATTTTGTTGCCTCGCAGTCATACATATAATAAAGTAACAAAACACACAATAAACACAAATTTAACATCCACTGCAGTGAGTTCACCAGACACCTCCTCACTGTGATGGAAGGCAAAAATCTTAAGTCTTTGTCTCTTCCCTCCTTGTTCTCCCTCTGCGCTCAGGCGATCCAGGCCTCCGATGTTGTGACCCCCACTGGGTGATGGTGTTTTAGTCTCGTGGCTGAACCGTGCTTCGCGAACGGGCCGGTTCAATCTCCATGGCCCGGGGTGGTCGAAGCTGCCGCCCTCCAGTCCAGCGGAAGAAGCTGTTGCCGCGGGAGCTCCAGAAAAACAGGTCACCAATCTGCGAGCTCCCGACGATGTCGTCTACTGGGCCCATGGCCGAACCTCCGAAGTCGGGTCGCTGCCGCCGTCAATTTCAATGACGTTTTCTACGTTAACACATTAATATTAATGTTATTATTAACGTGTTAACATAGTATAACTTACAAGAAAATTTCCACCACCGGGGCGAAACCGGGGGCGCCACCGTCGGTCATTCATTCGTTCATGCCGCTGCCCGCTGGTTCAGCCTTCTCCAAGATCTATTTAAGAATGAACTGCAGATGCTGGAAAAATTGTAGGTACACAAAAATGCTGGAGAAACTCAGCAGGTGAGGCAGCATCTATGGAGAGAAGGAATAGGTGACGTGTCTGGTCGAGACCCTTCTTCAGACTGATGTGGGGGGGGGGGGGAGTTGGGAAAAAGAAAGGAAGAGGCAAAGACAGTAGGACTAGAAGGAGAGCTGGAAAGGGTGAGGGGGAGGAGGGAGAAGACAAGGGCTATCTAACATTAGAGAAGTTAATGTTGATATCGCTGGGGTGTAGACTACCCAAGTCAAATACCCAAGCTTGTCTCCTCACTACATTTACTGCTAGCTCCAGTCGCAAATCTAAGTTTTCAAGTGGTCTGTGCAAGGCCACTTGAAAATTGATGCTGGAATTCCATTTGGAAATTGGAAAACAAATCTCCCAGAGTTTTTTTAGACAAATACACAGAGGAACATATACCAAGCGAGTCATAATTACGGAAAAATTATGTTGACATCAACTTCAACATTGTTGTGCAAAAAATTAGAGTTGAAGTTGCTTGCAACATAATATGGATCTCAATAGACGAAACAACCAATGTTGTGAGGAGATATGTTGCCAATGTGGTCATCAGTACACTGGAGGCAGGTCAACCATCAAAGGAGTATTTGTTGACATTGGAAGTATTTGAGGTCAAACAGCTCAACTATTACTCAGATGTTTACATCTTCACTTGCTGATCTTTGGCCAGAAGATATAAAACACGAGAATGTTCTTCTGTTTGTGACTGATGCAGCTCCGAACATGAAAAAAGCTGCTCGTGCTCTTAAAGTTTTATTCCCCCAAAATGTTGCATTTGACATGCTTAGCTCAAGGACTTCATAGAATTGTCAAGCACATACATAGTTTGTTTCCAAATGTCGATCGCCTAGTTTCCAATGTCAAGAAAATCTTCCTCAAAGCATGTTCAAGGAAATGGCACCCGAGATTCCGCTACCTCCTCGGCCCGTTTTGACTAGGTGGGGTACATGGCTCTCTGCTGTACTCTACTATGCTGCAAATTTCGAACAAAATAAAATAATTTGTCAACTGTTTTGAAGAAGAATCTGCTGCAGTCAGGATCGTCAATGAAATCATGCAGAAAAAGTTCCTCCACCGCGATCTTGTGTTTATTGCTTCCAATTTTGCAAACTTCCCACAAGCTATCACTTCCCTTGAGAAATGTGGCAAAACATTAGTGAATAACTTGCAGGTTTTCAACAAAGTAACTGACGATATGCGTATAATTCCTGACGATGTAGGTAAAGATATACAAGGAAAATGTGAGAGTGATTTTAGCTAACAAAGATCTTGAAGAAATACAAAACATAGCTAAAGTTCTCAAAGGTAGTTGTAATGCACATGATATCAACATGAATATAGAGTCTGTAGCTTGTTTTGGGTATGCACCAGTGACCTCAGCTGAGGTAGAATTAAGTTTTTCACAACTGAAGCATATTCTGTCTGAGAGGTGGCATAATTTAACACCAGATAATTTGAAAAAATTGCTTGTAATTATGTGCAACCAGGCAACTTTGGTCATTTAATGTAGAATACCTGTATATTATCATTTTAAACCATCTTTTGGGGGTGGAAATACATGCCTTTTTATGCCTTTTTTTTGTCAATAAGTGCCTTTTTCATGTCTTTTTTGCAATTTTATTATGCCTTTTTGCCTGCCTATTTCAGAGTTTTTTAGCGCCTAAACATCCTGGCTCTAGTGATCACCCACTATTGGGTGAATAGTTAACCATTGGTACACAAAAATGCTGGGAAACTCAGCGGGTGCAGCAGCATCTATGGAGCGAAGGAGATAGGCAACGTTTCGGGCCGATCCGACGGACCACGTGAAGGTTGCAATCTGCCACCCTGCAGTGGTGGTGATGGTGTCTTACAACTCCAGGGACCTGGGTTCAATCCTGACCCGAGATGCTATCTGTGTGGAGTACGCATGCTCTCCTTGTGACTTTGCGTACCTCACATGGAACATAGAACAGTACAGCACAAGAACAAGCCATTTGACGTTTGTCTGCTCAGACAATACTGCCACATTAAACTAATGTCCTCAGGCTGCATGCGATCCATATCTCTCCAATACTCCAAATGCAGCCTCACCAGTGTTTTATGGAGCTGCAACATGACTTCTTGCCTCTTATACTCCGTGCCCTGACCGATGAGTATGAATGAAAATTAAGTAATTTAACACACTGGAATTTGGAGTTTGGAGATCCACGCTTTACAGGTTTGTGTTGATCCACAAATGTATGTCAGAACATGCCATAAGTGTATGTTCCACGGTATTAGAGTCACAGTGTGGAAACAGGCCCTTCAGCCCAACTTGCCCATACTGATCAACATGCCCCATCTACACAAGTCCCACCTACCTTTAGGCCCATATCCTTAATAAACATATAATAAACATATCCCATTCATGCACCCACCTAAATGTTTTCTAACATTGTGATAGTACCTGGCTCAACTAATTCATCTGGCGGTTCATTCCAAATACCTACCATCCCTTGAGTAAAAAAGTATTAAAACTGAATATATTGTTGCCAAACAAGACACATATAGTAAGAGTTAGATATGTCATATGCAAGGCTTGTTTATCTTGGTGTACGAAAAAAAGACAAAAAGTGCTGGAGTAACTCAGCTTAATTTGGTGGAGGGTTCTTAATAGATGAGAACTCTATTGGTTGATTGATTGATTAATTAATTGATTGATTGATTGATTGATTGGTTGATTGATTGATTGATTGATTAGTTGGTGTCACTGTTTCTCATTCCACTGATTGGACTTAGCGCGATGAGTGTTTCCAGTATTTTATGTTTTTATTTGAAGTTTCGAGACTACACATTATTAAGCATTTGTACAGATTATACACAGCGAAATAAGGATTATCAAAGACTAAAAAAGAGCTAACATAGAAACGTTGGTAAGAAAAAACCTGTGGGAGCATCTGCTGTGCATAAATTCATAAGCTCATATATTCATGTGATAGGAACAGAATTAGGCCATTCGGCCTATCAAGTCTACTCTGCCATTCAATCATGGTTGATCTATCTCTTCCTCCTAACCCATTCCCGTCTTCTCTCCATAACCCCTGACACCCATACTAATCAATAATCTAACTATCTCTGCTTTAAAAATATCCATTGACAGCCTCCACAGCCTTCTGTAGTGCAGTTACATTAGACAATCTGCAATTTTCTACTTTCAATTGACAAATTATAAACTACAATTTTCATTGACCTTGGCTTATTTTATACAGAGCATTAGTAGTGCCTTTGATGTGCTATCATCTAAAATTTATAAATGCTGAAGTAAAGGTTTTGTAAAATGCCTGGCATTACGTACTGGGTTACAGTCGTAGTCACGAGCGGTACAGCACAGATACAGACACTTGGCCCATCTTGCCCATGCCTACCAAGGTAACATATTGGGCTTGTCCCATTTGCTTGCATCTAGCTCATAGTCCTCTTAACCTTTCCTGTCTATATATTGGCCCAAATATTTTTTTAAAGTTATAATCGGATTGTTTTCTATGGGTTCCCCTGGCAACTCATTCCAGATAAGAACTATCCTCTGAGTGAAAATGTTGATCCTGAGGTTCCTCTTAAAATATTGGCCTCTTACCTTAAGCCAGTGTCCTCTAGGTTTAGAATACTCCACCCTCAGAAAAAAAATACTGTGAGCGTTCACTTTATCCTTACTCATGATCTTCATGAAGCTTATCGAAGATGTGTCTAAGTGCTTATGTATAGTGCTACTTGTACTGAACTCTATACACAATGAATTTCAGTATACCAGCGATGCCAGTGTCAGGAAATTAGGTACCTGGTGACAATGGAAATTCCTGGATTATTGTACAGATGCACAGTAGAAAGATGCACTGAGATGCATCACAGCTTGGTTTGGCAAAAGCTCTGCCCAGGACCACAGGTCATTGTGTAGAGTTGTGGATGTAGTCCAGACGAATGCAATCAACCTGGCGTGCACAATCAAATAAGATCAAATAGAACAAGTTGTCCTACAACTTTAGGTTGTGTACGCCATACGCAAGAAGAAGAAGACCACCACTGCATCACTAAGTTGATATTGATTATTAATTACAAGGCAAATGTGATTAACTTTAAAATAACTTTTTAACTCTTTTTATGGTGTTTGATCATAGGTAATGTGTAACCAAAAGGTGCTCACTGCGTGTATTTCAGTTTAATATGCGCAACATTCACAAATTCCCATTTACTTTGAATCACAATTCTGCTGACAATCTTTTTAACGCCATGTTGCTAACAGGAATATCATCAGAATTTAACAGAAGAGCCATACTCATGTAACAACGTTTTTATTGATCATTAATTAGACATACAAACATTCTGCAGTTTCCCAATATTTGTTCAGGTGCACATTCAAAAAAATATTTTTAATCATCCATTTTTACCAGAGAGCTTGGGTACAGTCCGGTACAAACAGATCTTTCCGTCCCGCCTTATCTCAGGCCTTTCACAGGCAAAAGGTTTGCATTAGATAAATTATGACCACTGACTCTTTCGAGGTCATACTAAATTCATTAAATTTGGAACTGTCATGTTCACTAACAGAATGATTCACGTTACTTATCTTTGTATTTGCGTTTCTTTCCAGGAGCTACGCATAGACCGTTTTAAAACGTAAATCATAAAATTAGCAGTATGCACGGGCAAGATTTAAGCAGCGACCCAAATTTGTCATAGAACATAAAACATGGAATTTAACAGGAATAGGCCCTTCGGCCCATAATGTCCCTGCTGAAAATACTGCCAAATTAAACTAATCTTGTTTGCCTGCATCTGATCCATATCCCTCCATTCCCTTCATATCCATATGCTTATACAATGCCTCTTAAATGCTCCTATTCTATCTGCCTAACCACCTCCACCTCCACTATTGGCAGCGTGCACTATATTTTATTTCTCTCTTCCCCCGTTATGTACTATGTTTACATATTCACATATTCTGTTGTGCTGCAGCAAGTAAGAATTTCATTGTCCCCTCCGGGACATATGACAATAAAACACTCTTGACTCTTGACTCTTGATCCAGACACCCAAAATTCTCTGAATAAATAAACCTCTCCTGCACTCTCCTTTGAAACTTTGCTCCTCCCACCTTAAAGCTGTCCTTTCTACTCTTTGATATTTCCACTCTGAGGGAAAAAGGCTCTGACTCTGTGCTCTATCGATGCCTCTCACACTTTAGCATACTTCTATCAAGTAGTATTGATTTAATATACTTTAATGTACGTCTATCAAGTCTGTAATAGGAGCACATTTGGAAAGCAGTGACAGGATCGGTCAAAGTCAGCATGGATTTATGAAGGGGAAATCATGCTTGGAATAATCTTCTGGAATTTGTGCCTTACAGCGTCAGAGACCAGGGTTCGATCCTGACTTTGGGTGCTGCCTGTACGGAGTTTGTACATTCTTCCAAATGACCTGCGTGGGTTTTCTCCGAGATCTTCGGTTTCATCCCACACTCCAAAGTACAGGTTTGCAGGTTTGCAGGTTAATTGGCTTGGTGTAGATGCAAAAAATGTCCCTAGTGTGTGAGGGTAGAGTTAATGTGCAGGGATCGCTGGTCGGTGCGGACTTGGTGCTATGAAGCACCTGTTTCTGCACTATATCTCTAAACTAAACTAAACAAGTAGAAAATGCTCGAAACACTCAGCTGGTCGGCTAGCATCTATGGAGGGAGAACCAGTTACAGTTTCATGTCTAGGACCCTACTCTTTCCACAGGGCTGCCTAAACCTACTGAGTTTATTTAAATAAAAAAGGACACAAAGTGCTGGAGTAACTCAGCAGATGAGGCAGCACCTCTGCAGAATATGGATAGGTGATGTTTCAAATCGGGATGCTTCTTCAGACTGCAGCATTTGCCAGCATCTGCATTTCCTTGTATCCCAGACTTTTTTATATTGGATTTCCAGTATCGACATTTTTTAAACTTTCCATTAGCTATTATTATCATCTACAACCTCCCTATTCCATTTGTTGCTAATATTACTTAAATGAGAAATATTCATTTTCTTTAAATATCAGAAGTAATTGCCTTATTCAAGTTTTAAGTTACCAATTTATTTAGGGCCTTATTTACAGACTGTAATACATGGATGAGGAGTAGACATTAGTGAGGGATTGGTCAATCAATCCATTATAACTTTAAATTCCAAGGCTAGCTGATCTCCTGCCAAGAGGATTAGGAAAGAATTGTCTCATCCCTTTGCCCAGTACTCCCAACAAGACCATCTCATGCTTATAGAGTCCTCTCTGTCACAGGGAGGACGCTATAAGCATTCTCTACCCACAACAAACATACTTTTCAACAAATTGGCAAACAGTGTCTGTAACACAGGTTATCATGCCCGCAGCATACAATGATTGAGGCTAAACAAAGAGAGTGTGGCTCCCCAAAAGTATTTCCAGGAGGCCAGATTAATAAACAATTCCTTAAATTGTTAAAGTGCTGTTTTTTAAAACAGCATTATTTAGAAAAAAGGTTTGTTTAAGGAATTTAACATTCTTTTGGTTATGCAGACTGAGAAAATGGGGGAAAACAGAGGCAGTAATAGTTTGAAGGAGTTATGAACTATGACTCATTCTGTCTGCAGTTCCTCTCAGTACAAATTCCTTAGACTCCCAGGGGAAGAGCACCAGATTCAGTAAAGTTCACAGAAAGCAATTATTGAAGCAAAACTTTGGGAAACACTGCATATAAGATTAGCACATTAAGTTCCAGCATCTTCACTTCCTTGTGTCCATAGTAAGTTAACCTTGCCGCATGTTACGAGGCAGGTTCTTTATCAAGTTCCATATACTTCTTGTTGGCTCATTTGTTGAAGTATGTATTTAAAATCAATCTCCAGAGTCTGTGTTACTTCGGGAATGCCTAAATATTGTTTCAACAATGAGATTAGGCCATGAAGGTTGGATGAAGTATATTTGCATGGGATCATGAGAGAAATGGATCTGTGATACTACGGAATAGGTCTATGTTAACAACTTGGTTAACAGCTGACTTTTATAGTTTGGCAAGTGTCGTCACCACTCACTTTCTGTCAGGGAAATAGGCCAGATGGTCCTTTATCTTATTTGTGAGGCAGTAAGCCTCCAAAGCGTCCACGGGGCATATCTGCCGTACCACTTATACAAGTCAACTAGGGCTTCTTGTGGTGGCTGACAGCTGCATAATTAGTTGTATCAGCCATGGCTCAGAGAGGACATACTTACCTCTGACCTGAAAGATTATGGGCTGAAGTCTAGCTCTGAAATCTAAGCACAAAAATGTAAGCTAACGCAAATGCCTTCATGCAGAGAGTGCTACACTGTCAGAGGTGCCATATATCACATGACATATTAAACCAAGACTCTTTCCATCTGCTCATGTGGATACAAGAGATCCCATGATATGATGATAATGAAGATTGGGCTAATACATATTCCTCAGTCAATATTTCTTCTGGTTATCTAAGTTATTGTACCTTATAGACGATGGGAGTGCTGTGAGCATATTTAATACTCTGTTCCCCACAAACGCAATAACACTTTAATTTTTACGTTTCATCAAATGGTAAAAATTAACCATTTGATGAAATGTAAAAATTAACATTGAAAGCAGAAGCTTGAAGATCCTTCATTATTAGGGCAAAAGGTCTTCGACCTGAAACATTAATCTCTTTTCAAAGATAATGCCTAGCAGGCCTTTTCTAATTTTATTTCAAGTTCAAAATTCTTTTGATCATAAAATGCTTTTGTATATCCTCTATAAGGACCGTGAAAGGTATTATTGAATATCTTTAGTAATACCTTGGGTAATTATCATTTAAATGACTTTTTTTTCTGATAGTAATGTCAGATTTTTCTAAAATTACAAGTTTGAAAGACCACCTCAACATTAAAATACTCATAAATTTTTTCTCCTCTTGTAAGCCTCTTCAAAGTTTGGACAATCTTTAGCAACAAGCGACATGAAGAATTATAGCAGGTGGTAAAGGTTTATAAAAATTGGGCTTCATGTATCGTAAAAAAATGTACAACCCCATTTTAAATCTACAGTTATAAGCAGAGCAAATTTACTATCTACAGTTTCAAAACACACTGCAGCTTGGAGATGGCATGGAAATAAATTATTAATTTGTAAAAAAAAATTGTGGCTTTACTATTCAGCACTGAAGTCAGTTTTTTTTTCTAACTGGGTTCATTACTATCTCACAGCAGTCCAAATGTAAAGCCCAAATTAATTGATTATATTCTAACCAATTGACAGACTCCACCCTTTGAACTGTTGAACGAATAGTCCCATTGCAACAGCACGGTGGCGCAGCGGTTGCTGCCTTAAAGCGCTTTCAGCGCCGAGACCCAGGTTCAATCCTGACTATGGGTGCTGTCTGTACGCTGTTTGTGCGTTCTCCCCGTGATCGCGTGGGTTTTCTCTGAGATCTTCGGTTGCCTCCCCCACTCCAAAAGCGTATGGGTGTGCAGGTTAATTGGCTTTGTACAAATATAACTTGTCCCTAGTGTGAATAGGATAGTGTTAATAAGCGG
Organism: Amblyraja radiata; assembly: GCF_010909765.2. Classification (NCBI taxonomy): domain Eukaryota; kingdom Metazoa; phylum Chordata; class Chondrichthyes; order Rajiformes; family Rajidae; genus Amblyraja; species Amblyraja radiata. The sequence goes on from NC_045971.1 coordinate 22,319,036, forward strand.
GGATCGCTGGTCGGCGTGGACTCGGTGGGCCGACTTTGTGCTACTGAGAGTAGGAATTTGCTTGTTCCATTTTAAGACATATGATAATAAAACACTCTTGACTCTTGATCTTGCTTCGGCCATGAGTACCCAACAGCAATAATGGTCACTGGAAAGGATGTAGCTGGTATTGAAAATGGAAATGGTGAAAATAGTTTTTAAATGTAATCAAAGGATCAAAATCCCAATGAAAAGTTTAGGTCACACCCTTTCTTACTTTATTTATTTATTTATTTTTTTGATAAATTACAACATATTATGAATAAACTCAACAGCGAAAATTAAGCATAGAGTAGAATTATCTTTGCCACGAGTCTTTATCCAGGAATGCAAACAATATCCATACCCCAACATTGCTTAATGCATTTCTTTAAAGCATTCTGCTCTTAGTTTAGTTTAGTTTAGAGATACAGTGCGGAAACTGGACCTTCGGCCCACCGAGTCCGCGCCGACCATTGATCCCCACATATTAACACTGCCCCACACACACTAGGGACAATTTTACTTTTTTACCAAGCCAATTAACCTACACACCTGTACGTCTTTGAAGTGTGGGAGGAAACCGAAAATCTCGGAAAAAACCCACGCTGATCACGGGGAGAACGTACAAACTCCGTATGGACAAGCACCCATAGTCAGGATCGAACCCGGGTCTCTGGTGTTGTAAGGCAGTCGCTCGCTGCTATGCCATCATACAGAACCTGAATTTCTCTCCTGCATTCACGTGCATAGAATTCATGGATGTTTTCTGCGCTAGGTTCTAACGCTTGCCTCTCATTCCTACGACCACTGAATCAATCCTCCCTTTAATCATCTTCATGGTCCTACCACTAAACATGCACCTTTCTCCGGTTTTGTTCTGGTATTAATATTGGTCTATTATTATCACGAGTGTGGAGATGCACTGTAAAGATATGTTTTACTTACTATTCGTGCATTCTTTCTGATTTTCCTTTGAGCCCTCTCCAACTCATCATATACATGGGTTCCAGCACCTGCTCACTGAATCCTATTTCGAATCCGCTGACCACTCCTCTTCCTTTTTGGGGCACGATGTTAGCTGACTTTATTATGACTTCCCTCTCCTCAAGTTCCTGAACCCTCCCTTTCAAATCTGTCCGCATTACTCTGCTCCTCCAGAAAATACATTGTTCAGATCCCTCCCATTGTCCTGTCCTCACTGTATCTTTCGTCACTTGGTCAGTTGACACTACTCGAAAGTGGAGGAAACGGTAGTCGATGTTTGATGATGAGCGAAGAAGATAGAACATAGATAAGACACACGAAAGTCCAACGGTCCATCAGACGTCTGTGTCGAACATGATGTCAAATTAAACTAATCTCATCAATTGGCACATGATTTATATCCTCCCCCATTCCCCTGCATGTTCATATGTTTGTCTCAATGCCTCTAAAATGTCACTATCATAGATGCTTCAACAGCTTCCCTGCATTCCGTGTAAATTACTGGTACCTGTACTGCATATTACCATTAAACTTTCCTCCTTTCCCTTTAAAGCTGTGCTCTCTAGCATTTGACATCATTGCAAAGGGATTCTCGCTATCCTATTTATGCTTCTCATTATTTTATAAACTTCTATCAGCCTCTGATACTCCAAAGAAAAACAATCCGTTTGTCCAACTTCTCCTTATAACACAGTGGCGCAACGGTAGAGTTGCTGCCTTGCAGCGCCAGAGACCCGGGTTCGATCCTGACAATGGGGTGCTGTCTGTATGGAGTTTGTACGTTCCCGCTGTGACCACGTGGGTTTTCTCCCGGTGCTCCGGTTTCCTCTCACACTCCAGAGACGTACATGTTTGTGGGTTAATTGGCTTCAGTAAGTTGTAAAATTGTCCCTAGTGTGTAGGTTAGTGTACAGGGTGATCACTGTTTGGCGTGGAGTCAGTGGGCCCAAGGGCCTTTTTTCCCCACACTGGATCTCTAAAGTCCTAAGCTAGTACCCTCCAATCCAGGCAAAATCTTCTGTACCCTCACGTAAGCCTCCATATTCTTCCTGCAAGTAGTGACCAGAGCGGCACAAAGTACTCCAAATGTGGCCTAACCAAAGTTTTACACAGTGGCAACACTTATCATCTTGTACACGGCACAAAGTGCTGGAGGAACAGTGCAGGCAGCATCTGTGAAGGGAATGGACAGGTGACGTTTTAGGTCAGGTTCCCTATCCTAAAGATCTCCTTTGGGTCGCGAAATATCCATTCTTGTGTTCGAACCGGAGTCAAGCTTGCCTGGGGAGGGGAAGGGTCTGGACAGATAAAAGCCATCGCATTTCCTGCTATGAATTCAATAAAGAAACTCAAGTTGCTAGACTTTAAATACAGTTGAAGAAAGATTTCAGATCCAAAATAGTTGGAGATTATACTTCATATTTTTCTGATCATGCTTCTACATAATAGTCTTGAAAAAAATAGTTTGTAATCATTCTTTCTTTATTATTTAATATTATAGTTGGAACAATATATAAGAATGTAATAGTCCAGCTTTAAACAGCATTCCACTGATAAGCTTATTCATTGGGTCTTGCCCATAAAAGGACAAAACTTTAAAATTCACTGAGTGAGATTTCTATGCAGCCATGGAAATGCTGTGTTGAGGTTATTGCCATTCTAACTGATCTAAAAGACTGCCGACCTAATGAAATGACATTGAATGCAGCAAAATATCTTCAAATATTATATGCATCTAATATTGATACACAAGATTATCAAAATGTTGTTGTAACGGGCGGCACGGTAGCGGAGCGGTAGAGTTGCTGCCTTAATCCCCTGTCCCACTTGAGCGACCTCCACCGCGACCTCCGGCGATCTTGCCTGCTTTTCATAGTCGCGAGAAAGTCGCCACGAGGTCGTAGGAGGTTTTCCTCACTCTCCTTCATGGTCGAGGCTTCAGCTAGGTCGCGGCGAACTTTTCGAGATGTTAAAAATTGGCCGCGACTAAAAATAGGTCGCCGTGGGAAAAATCGATATTTTTATCGTCGTAGGTCTAGTCGTAGCCAGTCGTAGGTAGTCAAAGGTGGTCGAAGGTAGTCGAAGGTAATAGCTCCGGGGCGAAAAAAACGTCAGTGGAAAGAAAAGGTAATTTAAACAGCAGAACGTCACCTCTGTCACTCCAAGGCATGTTCATTCATAGCTGGAGAGTTGTCTGGAGAGGAGACTTGGTGTTTTAGAGATGGCACCAAAAAGGCAGCAGCACAGGAGGGCTCAACTCTCAAAAAAGCCTGCCATGCAGGTGTTGCCCACCCAGGAGGAGGAGTGACAGGAGGTGATGCCACAGGAGGTGATAGTGCAGGAGGAGGTAGCCCTGCATGAGAGACCCCTGGAGGAGGAGACCAGGGTGGTAGTATATGTTCCCACCACCACCCCACCCTTCACTGCCTCATTTTAAGGCAGCAAATCAGACCTTTCTCCTGTGTCTGACACAGCATCAGAGGCAGATGCCCCATTGGTGGTGAGGGAGGGCTGGAGGAAGGTTATGCCCTACACCTTCACCAGGCAGCAGGAGGGGGACCTTGAGGAATGGTTCCAGCAGAATGCCATCCGGTATGAAAAGAAAAATGAGGGGTACAGGGACAGGGAGAAGAATGGCATGCTTGCCATCCACTGCCCCACATGTGTGCTTAAAGTTCCATCTTTTGTCAAAGCCCAGCGCCACTCTCTTCCAGTCATCTGGTGTACTGGGACAGTCCATCACATCATCTCCATTCATCCATTGAGACCTCATCTTGTGCTTCCTCTTCACCCTTGCTCTTCTCCTTCTGCCTTTCTTAAAAGGCTGCTTGAGCAAAAAAGTCTACTGCAAACAGCAGTAGTTGTATTTTTACTAACATCCTCCAAACTAGTTCCTTCCTTGCTTGCATGGTTCAGATTGTTTTAAAAATAAAAACCTGGGAGGCATTTTTTAGTGAGAAAAAAATGCAGACATGACATCATTTTACCAGGTGATCATTTGAGCTGTAGACACTCGTCACTGGTCTTTGTTGGTTTTCGGTGTGGTCCTCTGCGGTGGAAGGGGGTCGTGTTCATTCACGGACCAATTTGCCAGAGACCATTACAGCACCAGAGACCAGGGTTTGATCCTGACTGTGGGTGCTTGTCTGTTTGGAGTTTTCATGTTCTCCCCATGACCTGCGTGGTTTTTCTCCAGGTGCTCCGTTTCATCCCACACTCCTAAGATGTAGGATAATTGGCTTGGTATAAATGTAAGTTGTCCATAGTGTGCGTAGGATAATGTTAGTGTGTGTGGATTGCTGGTTGAAATGGACTCGTTGGGCTGAAGGACCTGTTTTGCGCTGTATCTCCAAACTAAACTAAAATGGTTACACTTTTCTGTACAGTGCTACTGCAGTGATTGATGACCTGGTACTTTAGACAAAGCGTTGAAGGATGTTTCAGTAACAGGGCATAAATAAATGAAATGAATGAAATACATTTGTTTCAAGAGTCAAGATGGTTTAATTGTTATATGTTCCAACACAACAACAACATTCTTACTTTTCTATCATATATACTGTATGTTCAAAATATGCAATAAGAAAGGCCAGAATTGAAATTAGCATGGAGCTTTTGCTGGTTCCTGAGGGTCCTGAAGTAATTCCTTTGAGGGGTATGGTTCAAGGCATCGGTCATCCTTTCAGTGGTAGGAAGGGTCATTAGTCTTGAAAGTAAAACTGGATGAGCTATTCAAACTTGTTTATAATCACAACCTTGTAAATATTCCTGTGCTGATTCTGCTGGAGCTGGTCTTACAATCATTTGGGTACTGCTTCCTGGAGCACATGCTGCCGGCAACATAGCTAAATAAACTGAGAGAACTTGGAGAATCGCCGGAGTTTAGTTCAGTTTATTATTAGTACGTGTAACAAGGTACAGTGATATCTGTCTGAAGAAGGGTCTCGACCTGAAACGTCCCCTATTCCTTTGCTCCATAGATGCTGCCTCACCCGCTGAGTTTCTCCAGCATTTTTGTCTGCCAAGGTACAGTGAAAGGTTTTTGTTTACGTGCTATCCAGTCAAAGATTACATGATTACAATCAAGCTGTCCACAGTGCACAGGTAAAGGATAAAGGGTACAACATTCAGTGCAAGATAAAGTCCAAGTAAAGATAGTTCAAAGGTCTCCAATAAGGTAGATGGGAGGTCAGGTCTAGTTGAAGAGAGGACAGTTCAGTTGCCTGACAACAGCTGGGAAGAAACTATCCCTGAATCTGAAGGTGTGCATTTTCACACTTTTGCATCTCTTGCCTGATAGGAGAGGGGAGAAGAGGCAATGGCCAGGGTGTGACTGGTCCTTGATTATGCTGGTGGCATTGCTGAGGTAGCGTGAAGTGTAGATGGACTAATTGAATTATGACACAAATTACTGTAAGAGAAGGGGAATTATCACACATTCATTCCCAGGACCAATTATGACATCCAAATATTACCTCATTCACATCAGACTGGAAATCATAAGTTCATAGGTCATAGGAGCAGAAGTTAGCCATTTACCCACTGAGTCTAATCCGCTATTCAATCATGAATGATCTGTCATTTCTGCTCATCCCCATTCTCCTGCTTTCTCCATATAACCCTTGACAGTGTTACCAATCAAGAATATGACAATCTCTGCCTTAAAATTACCCAATGTCTTGTCCTCCGCAGATGTCTGCGACAATGAATTCCACAGATTCACCATTCACTGACTAAAGAGATTCCTCCTCATCTCCTTTCTAAACGTATGACCTTTTATTCTTCGGCTGTGTCCTCTGGTCCTCGACTCCCTCACTGGTGAAAACTTCCTCTCCACATCCACACTATCCAGGCCTTTCATTATTCGGTAAGTTTCAAGAGATTCCCCTCTCACCCTTCTAGTGAGTACAGGTCCAGTGCCGTCAAACGCTCATCACACGCTAACCCAACCATCCCCAGGATCATTCTCATAAACCTCCTCCAGTCCCTCTCCAACATCCCACATCCCTCCTCGGATATGGGGCCCAAAACTATTGACAATTGAATGCCACAGGCATCATACATCAGATATTCTCTGAGCATTCTGAGCAATCCCAGTGAACGATCCCAGGATACGAGACAGTGACAGGAATGTGCTTACTCTTGTGTATTGCTTCCATTTTATCTTCTATTCTTGCACTCTTGTACTTAGCAATTGTACTAATTGTAATTATGCACAGTAATATTTTACCAAATTGTATGCAAAGCAGGAATTTCACTGTACAATTAAGTACCAAAGAACCATTGTCAATGAACAATCATAGAACACTCATAGTAGGTATGTTGCAAAACTTACCATCAGCGGCGCTGCAGTTCTGTCGCTGCCCGTGTGCGCGACTTTGGCGCTTTTGAGAGGGGGACGGGTTTAAAACGCGATTTTCTCTAGGCTATTGAAATCAAGGTTGTTCAGCCTGCTTAGTTGCTGACGACAAATCGCTGCGACATTCGTTCGCTGCAGTTATTTTAAAACTAAATTGGGTTATTTAATTGTTATAGTTGATTAAAAATCATCCTCTAAAGCCGCGGACGGCGACAACGGGACGGATCTCATGTAGGGGACAAGACAAGGTAAACTGTTTATTTTTACATTAAAAAGTGCTTCTTAAGACCCCTTTATTCAAAATTTTAAGTTGCGAGAAGGTGACTTGGGTGCCCATCTGAACCAGCTGTGTTTTTCATGCCGACATGGGCTTAAAAATCACTGCAATTGCAACGTTCCAAACCAGCGCGTTCCACAAAATCCCACTCGCAAGCTGATTTAAATGGCCATTAATTTACAGCAATTAAACACTAAATTCCTTCCATTTGGCCTATAAATTAATGACAATGAGATTTAAAAATCATGTTTTATTGTGAATTCTTGTGTGAATGTTCTTTGGACACTTAGGCTTTTTAAAAATGTAAATCTTTTCTTAAGAAATGGATAGATGTTTAGATCTAGTAATTGAATTTTGGAATTAGCTACAATTGGGTAACTAACTAATTATATGCTTTAATTTCAGGTCATCCAAGTAAGATTGTTTAATATTTGTTTCAGAATGCTTCTATCTAAAATAACTGAAATTTTTTTTCAGTTCTCTTAATTTTTAATAAAGTTATGGCCATTTGACTGTCCTTGATCACAACTTTTGTGTTAAGTCAATGGAAAATCAATAGGGAACAAGATGTTAATTTCTGAGTATGAAAATGGCCATAACTTTTTTAATACTGAAGATATGAAAGTGAATTAGGTGTCAAATTAAACTTATTTTTATGGGATAAATTGCAGACTTGATTTTTAAAATCTCAAAATGTTGTAACATTGCTACTCATAGATCTTAAAACAAAAAATCTTTATAAATCATTCTTGAAAATTACAACTTAATTATTTGAGAATTATTTTGCTTTGACATTTCAAAATTTCCTTCTTGCTGGAGGAGGATATAGCTGATTCATTGTTTAGAAAACAAGAATGTTAATTTGAATTTATTGTAATATGTCCAAGAATGTTGTGATACAGCTATAACAAAATCTTGCTTACAGCAGCATCACGGGCACAGACTCACACGAAATATAAACCATACATAGATGACGCATACATTCTGCATGACAGTAAAACGAGAAAACTGTGCAAATAGACAAGACATTAGTGCAAAATATAATTTGAAACAAAAAGCAAAATCCATGGTAATGGAAGAGGCAGTCAGTTGCTGAGGTAAAATTAGGATTGGTTCAAGAACCTGATAGTTGTAAAAAAGTGGCAATTCCTGAACCTGGTGGTATGGAACTTCAGGCTTCTGTACTTCCTGCCTGACAGTACATTTATATAGTTTTAATTTGATGGACGTACAATCTAAATAAAAGATAAACTACGAACTTGCCCAACACAACTCTCCCAAAGCATTCATCTCCCCTGATATTGGACTAATTTTTCTATAATTTTCTATAATTATTCCTTTATATCTCTTTCATTCTCTCTCAGGGCAGCGTAGGCCTTATCTCCAATCACATGGTTTGCCCTCTATATACCTCTCAAGCATTTTCTGTGTGTAAAACCATCCACTTAGATCTCCTTTAATTCTCCTCCCTCTCACATTAAACATATGCCCTCTTGTTTTTGACACCACTATTCATGGGAAAAATATTCTATCTACCATAACCCTGCCCCTTGTATTCCTCTGTCAGGTCACCCTCATCCCCGTTCACTGGGGAAAAAACCTGGTCTATCCAATCTCTCTCAGAACTGAAGACCTCAAGTCCAGGTAACATCCTAGTGAATCTCCTCTACGCTCTCTCCAAGCTACCCTGACTGCAGAGCCTCTGCCTGCATGATCCCAGTCCAATTCTAGCGACTATGGTCCCAACATCCCATCCAATCCTCACAATACCCACCTCCACACAATCTTCGGCTCCCAAATCTATATTATTTAGTGACTCAGAGATAAGATTGTTCTCAATTTACCAACAATCACAATTGAACCTCCTGCTACTTCTCACAAGGATAAGAACCGGGACACCAGGATCATCTGTGATTGTAAGAGGTCTAATTTCACTAGCAGACTCCCCAGAGGCATCTATCCCCAGGGGCATATCAGGTAGGGAAGGAATGTTTAATTTAAGCAGGTACATACATGCTTTGTCTCTCTTCCCCGTGGAAACACTGACTCATCATCAGTACTAAATATTGGGGTGGGAGATTGCAACCTTCACGTGGTCCACCCTATTTAGACGAATGCAATCAACCTGGCATGCACAAACAGAAGATCAAACAGAACATGTTGTCTTACAACTTTAGGCTGTGAACACCATACGCAAGAAGAAGAAGAGGAAGAAGTACTATATATCAGTACTTGGATATGCAGTAGCCCAGTTTCCTGACATTTCCTACCTGCTTTATGACACACTAACATATCATTACAATGAAACTGTTGAAGGAAATGGGTAATGTTTCTTTTGGGCAGTCACTATCTCAGCCCTGCAAAGTCCAACCAGAGACAATGTCTAATAAAGGACCAGGCACTTTGTTCCACAATGTCTGTGCCGAACATGATGCGAAGCTAAAGTAATCTCATCTGCCCGCACATGATCCAAACCAGGGGCCTCCAAACATTTCAGCATGAGGGTCACATTATATATTTTTGCAGGCCGCAGGAAAAAATAAAGAAATGCCAACCACTCACCCACCCACCCACCCACCCACCCATCCACCCACCCACCCACTCACTCACTCACTCACTCACTCACTCACTCACTCACTCACTCACTTTTCCCCTCTCACCATAAAACTATGCCCCCAATTCTGACTGCCTATCCTTTTGATCCTCCTGGCAAACGACTCCGGTAATTATGTGGTTCTTGTCTTGCTGGACCTATCTGCCGCCTTCGATACAGTGGACCATGGAGCTTTAATTTCCCGATTACAGCACCAAGTGGGCATTTGTGGCAGTGCCCTGGGATGATTCAGGTCCTATCTGGCAGACAGAACCATGCGTGTAAGCCTTGCTGGCTTTGAATCCTCCTCCACTCCCTTGGCATATGGGGTTCCACAAGGCTCAATTTTAGAGCCCCTGCTCTTCTCTCTATACCTACTTCCTCTGGGCTCAATTTTAAGAAGGCATGGCATCTCCTTTCACTTTTACGCAGATGATAGCCAGTTATATATGCCACTCAGGAAAGAAGACGACTATTCTCTAAAATCACTTCTGTCTTGTCTTGTGGACATTAAGTCCTGGATGGCCTTATACTTTCTGGGACTTAATGAAAAAAAGACAGAGGTGATTTTGTTTGGCCCCAATGGCTGCCGTGAACCTCCCTTTGTTGACTTGGGTCCACTGGCATTGTCCGTAAAGCCAACAGTTTTAAACCTGGGTTTTAGGATGGATGGTGATTTTAAACTAGATAAACAAATAGGCGCGGTGGTTAAGTCCAGCTTCTTTCACCTAAGGAAGCTGGCAAAGGTGAAGCCCATCCTCGAGCGGCAGCATTTTGAAACAGTAATCCATGCCTTTATTACATCTAGGCTGGATTACTGTAACGCACTCTACTCTGGAGTCGCACGAGCTTCATTGGCTCGTCTCCAGCTGGTTCAAAATGCTGCCGCTCGCCTTTTGACCGGAACTCGAAAGAGGGAGCACATTACGCCAATTTTGGCCACCCTTCACTGGCTCCCAGTGCACTTTCGAGTTCATTTTAAAATTATTTTATTTGTTTTCAAATCGTTGAATGGGCTCGCCCTGCCTTACCTCTCTGAGCTGCTCCACCTATATGCTCCTGCCCAGTGCCTCAGGTCAGCTGATCAGCTGCTCCTTGAGGTACCACGGTCTAAGCGGAAGCTCAGAGGGGATAGAGCCTTTTCTGTTGCTGCTCCGGCACTTTGGAACACCTTGCCGTTGCACATCAGACTGGCCCCCTCACTGTCCATCTTCAAATCCTCCCTAAAAACTCATTTTTATTCTCTGGCTTTCGACACTGGCTGAGACATTGCTCCTGTTCTTAGTGCGTTTAATGTCTTTTAATTTTTACTGTTTTTAGTCCTTCGTTTTACGTTTTTTTAATGGTTTGTAATAACTTTTTGTCCATGAGTTCTCATGTACAGCACTTTGTGGCAACTGCGGTTGTTTAAAGCGCTTTATAAATAAAGTTTATTATTATTATTATTATTGATGCTTCTCATAATATTGTAAACTTCTATCATTCTCCCTTTCGCCTCCCGTGCTCCAGAGAAAACAACCCAAGTTTGTCCAGCCTCTCCTTATAACTAATACCTTCCAACCCAGCCAGGATTGTACAATGGATACGTAAAGTTTCATAAATGCTTCACCACTGCTGCCTTGTAACGGGCTCTGTGTTCTCAACATGAAAGATCTGCTTGAAGAACAAAGAACAAAAGGCATTTCTTTCTTAATATGTATACATTGTGCAGCCACCATTTTAATAATCCCTTCTTTTGCTTTTAAAATGTAAAATACATATTTTTTAACAAGGTGCGGTCAGACTATGATCATTTTCATGAAATTTTTATCTCCCTATTTTATTTGTTCAATGTAACTTCATAGGTAGGATTTGAATTGAACAATCTGGATTCAATTAAAATTGGTCTGGCATTAGGAGTTTGTGGGCTAATGTTACATGCCTTACATAGTGTGCTCATGCTATAACTTTGGAGAGCCATATTATATAAAACAAAAGTACCCCATTTGGGAGAAATTTGTAGAATTTAGCATGAGCTTCTTTACATTTGAAATAAGTGCATTTTGACTTTAACACCAAAGTAATCTTAAAATATAAAATGGAAAACAGTCAACAATTGTTTCAAACACAAAATGCTTGAAGATAATTCAGCTTGTAGAGCAAAGTATTTAATAAAAGAAAGATAGGCACAAAAAGCCGGAGTAACTCAGAATCTCTGGAGAGAAGGAATGGGTGACGTTTCAGGTCGAGACCCATCTTCACAACCAGTCTCTCCCTTGTAATATGAAGCAGCATGATTTCACTCTGTGCTGTGCTCAAAATGGCCAAGGAAGAAACATTCTCCAGATTGCAATATTTGACAAACAAATAGACACGATCAGCATGGTGGCGCAGCGGTAGAGTTGCTGCCTTAAGGGCCTGTCTCTCTTTTCCGAGTTACTCACGAATTCTCCTGAGTTTTTCCCTCGATTCAAACTCGGAGAATGTCCGTAGCGAGTCCGTAGCGAGTCCGTAGGAGGCCGTAGGAGTCCGTAGATATTTTATAGCGGCTTGTAATGCCAGCCTTAGGTACTCGAGGCATCAGGTAAGTCGGGACGTTTTTTCAGCATGTTGAAAAATATCCACGAGTAAAAAAAATAGCCCAGATTACTTACGGCTGGCATCTCCGAGTTTGAATCAAGGGGAAAACTCGGGAGAATTCGTGAGTAAGTCGGGAAAGTGGGACAGGCCCTTTACAATGCTTACAGCTCCAGAGACCCGGGTTCAATCCTGACCACAGGTGCTTGTCTGTACGGAGTTTGTACGTTCTCCCCATGACCTGCGTGGGTTTTCTCCGAGACCTTCGGTTTCCTCCCACACTCCAAAGAGGTATAGGTTTGTATGTTAATTAGCTTGGTATGAATGTAAATTGTCCCTAGTGTGTGTAGGGTAGTGTCAATGTGCAGGGATCGCTGGTTGGTGCGCACTCGGTGGGACGAAGGGCCTGTTTCCATGCTACACCTCTAAACTAAAAAACAAAATTAAAATGTTGTCACACAAGAATATCATAAAAACAAAGGAAAAAGGAGGTTACACAGTGACCACAGATGTAGTGTCAATGAGCCAAGCATTGTACCAATCAATTAGCTGAAGGACATGGCTCTAATTTCAAGTAACATTTAATGGTCCGAATGGCATTGACTTGGAAATACCATCTTATAATTGCCTGATGGACAGCTGTACTATGATTTTAATTCCCTGATAGGCCATGAACATAGAACATAGAACAGTAAAGCACAGGAACAGGCCCTTCAGCCCTCAGGCCCACCATGCCTGTGCTGAACATGATGTCAAGTTAATTTCTTCTCCCTGCACAAGATCCATATCCCTCATTACCCTGTCTTTCCAAGGGCCTATCTAAAAGTCTCTTAAGTGCCTATGTTGTATCTGCTTCTGCAACCTCCTCTGGCAGCATGTTTAAGACACCCACCACTCTCTGTGCCCCGCACATATTCTTTTAACTTTTCCACTCTGACCTTAATTCTACGGCCTCTTTCGACATTTGGACCCTCAGCAAAATGTTCTGCCTATCTTCCCTACCACGTTTCTCATAATTTTGCATATAATCAGGTCTCCCCTCAACCTCAAACGGTCCAGAGAAACCAATCCAAGTTAGTCCAACCTCCTTCTAGCTAATATCCTCTAATCCATGCAGTATTCTGGCAAACCATTTCTGCACCTTCTCCAAAATCTCCACATCCTTCCTATAATGGGGTGACCAGAGCTGTATACAATACTCCAAATGCAACCTCGTCAAAGCTTCATTCATGAAGAAGGAAGCCCCCCACACATGTGAGGTCTATTTTGTATAGGCAGATCCCAGCCAATGGAATCTGGCACTTGGAAATAGCTACAGGAACAAGCTTTTCACTGTAACTTGGTACACCTGCCAATAAACAAAATTTAAGTCGTACAAATTAAAGTCAAATCTTACCTCTCCAGTCAGCTCTCCCCCAGTTCCTCACCAATGACCATTTGCCCCCAAACTATTGTCTACCAGTAGGGCACTGATCAACCTCACCTAAGCAGGACCCTCCGCCACCTCTGAATCCAATCATGAACCAGACCCTCAATTATACCCAGATCTGCTGTTCCTCCTTTCTCTCTCCATCACATCCCACCACACTCAACCCATAACCTGCAACCAATACCATGATATTCCAGTTTACCTCAGCATTCCCTGCACTAGTGGAGTGCGCGAAGGGAATTCCATTGCAAGTAAGGCCAGTGGCTCAAAGCCAAACGTCTGTCCATAAATCTGAACAAAACTCTTCAACTTATTGAACAAAGTTCATTCCGTAACATGACGAGTAAAAGCTGGACATTTGTGTTCACATTGATTTGAAAATGGAACCTCAGACAGATGACTAATCTACCACAACACATCCACACCCTCAGCTGTGGTATGAAGAATGAACTAAGTGGAGTCAAATAAAACGTTAGACATAAGATAGACACAAAAAGCTGGAGTAACTCAGTGGGACAGACAGCATCTTTGGAGAGAAGGAATGGGTGATGTTTCGGATCAAGAGCCTTCTTCAGGCTCATTAGTCATGTTTGGAACAAATGATGCCTTACGTTCAGAATTCCATTTTTTTTTTAGGTATTTCCTTTGGAGGTTTTATCTTTACCCCAAATTTTAGTCAAAGGGATCCTGCGAATGCTGCTGTGTGTCATACCGAAAACAGAGTTATGGAATGGTGAGGGAGAATATTGTCATTCAATTTCATGTGATGTCTCACAAATATGATTGAATTGTTTGAAGATGTGACCCAGAAGCTTGATGAAGGCATTGCTGTAGACATTGTCGACATGGACTTCAGCAAGGCCTATGAGAAGGTACTGTATGGTAAGTCTAGATGGTTAGATCACATGAAATCCAGGCAAGATAACCAATTGGTTGTAAAATTAGCTTAAAGGTAGGAGTTAGTGGGTGGCGGTGGAGAATTATTTTGCAGGCTGGAGGCCTGTAATGAGTGGTGTGCCACAAGGATCGGTGCTGGGTCCACTGTGATTTGTTATTTATATTATTGAGTTGGATGTGAAGATAGGTAGGATGATTAGTAATTTTGCAAACGACATTAAAATTAGTGGTACACTGGACGGTGAAAAAGGTTCTTAGATTACAATGGGATCTTGATCAATTGGGCCAAACTGTTGACCTTTCCTTGGTCTTCAGTGTTGGCTCTGACTTGGTCTGAATCTTTTCATACTTTCGGGTTCCCTCTCTCCTGACCTCAGTCTGAAGAAAGGTCTTGACCTGAAATATCACCTATTCCTTTTCCCCACAGATGCTGCCTGACCTGCTGAGTTACTCCAGTTTTTTTTCTCTATCTTCAGTGTTGAACCAGTTCATTCCACTGCGCTCCGTGGAAAAGGGACAAGGACTGCGTTGATACATCCTCTTCCTTCAACTAATCCAGGGTTTTCTAATTGAATAGAAATAAATAATAAATTTTTACTGTGAGCTTCACGGCAACTGTCTGCTACTGAGCAGGAGAAGGGAAACACCGATGTCCACGTTCCACACCATGTTGGCCATTTGTTCAGAGATGGAGTGCAGTCATTGCTGCATCCTGTTCCATTTATGCTTCACTCGGATGCTGGGCAAGACCAATATAAATACTTGTACAACCCAAACTATTCAGTAGGAGGGCTGCAGAAGAGTCCGCAGTCTGAGTGTGTAAGGATATGAATAGAAAAATGGCCTTATGGGCCATCTCTTGAAGATCTTGTGAGATCCATGTTCCCAGTGGACTGTGAAATCCACTGAAGTCCCTTTGCAGAGTGTGTGATAATCATGCAAAGAGATCAAGACACGACAGATCAAGTTGGAAACACGCAGCAGGTCATGCAGCATCTGTGGTAATAGAAAAGACCTGACTGATTCTAAACATGCTGGATGTTCACATTCACAAGTTCACAAGTTATAGGAGTAGAATTAGGCCAATTGGCCCATTCAATCATGGGTGATCTCTGCTTCCTAATCCCATTTTCCTGGTTCATAACTTGTGAACGTGAACTGAAATCATTATCTATTCACAAAGATGCCAATCTGATCCCACTTAAGGCAAGTAGAGTTTAAGGCACCTCAGAACCAGTAACAGGAGTGAAGCCAGACCATGTGGAAGAAGATGTAGATGTCCTTCCTGACATGGAGCTGCTCAACAACCGTCCTGATGCAATGTTGAACTTCAAATACTGAGAGAGAAACAGAAAATGCTGGAATCCCTCAGCGTGTCAGGCAACATCTGTGGAAAGAGAAACAGAGTTAATGTTTCAGGTTGAGAACCCTTCAGTAACATAGCAAGATACTGTAGCTCCAACCTGTCCTGTTAGTGTTTTCTACTTTGTTTTTATTTCAGATTTTCGGGGGAAATTTTCAAATTCTGAGGTAAATTCTGTATCACACAGCTCTGGGGGACGCCTGTTTCATAAGAATATAAGTATACAGGTGGGAAACTCACCTCCTCAGACCAGCCCCACCTTTCAATATGATCATGGCTGATCATCCCAGAATGTGTTTCATCTTCTGTGCCAGTTCATCATAGCTCTCAGTTTCCTGAACGTTTGAATTATTTCTCAGCTTTCTCCATAACGAATCCTAGTGATCCATCCTCCACAACCCTCTGGGGTAGATTAGTCCAGAGCTTCACAACTCTCTTTTAGAAGACGTTCCAAGGCACCAGTTTCAAATGACTCTCCCCCAATCTTGTCACTACACCCCCTTTTTTCTCGATTTTACCACAAAGTGGAGAATCACAACATCTACCTTGTCACACCCATTCATGATGTGACATGTTTACATAAGATCATCCTTCATTCTTCACAGAGGTACAGGGCACTAGTGACCTTGGCAGCCATTGACAATTTTCTCAATACTATGGCATGGTGGTGCAGCGGTAGAGTTGCTGCCTTACAGCGCCAGAGACCCGGGTTCAATCCCGACTATGGACGCTGTCTGTACGGAGATTGTACATTCTCCCCATGACCTGCGTGTGTTTTCCCCGGGATCTCCGATTTCCTCCCACACTACAAAGACGTACAGGTTTGTAGGCTAATTGGCTTGGTAAAATTGTAAATTGTCCCTAGTGTGTGTAGTATAGTGTTAGTGTGCAGGGATCACTGGTCGGCGCAGACTTGGTGGGCCGAAAGGCCTGTTGTCACGCTGATATCTCTAAACTAAACTAAAGTAAGAGACACAACTTGTATCTGCACAAGGTGGCTACCAGCTTTGTAATGTGGCTTCAGCTGATAAGTTGTTCAACAATGAAAATAATGTTCCTTTAAAGGTCTCTCCCTGAAAGCTGGTCTGCTCTCTTTTGTCTTGCTTGCTGCTCCCCCATTTAATCTGAAGCCCCAAAGCCATCAACACAGGATCGTCCACAGTTCTAGTGAACC
This sequence comes from Amblyraja radiata, assembly GCF_010909765.2. Classification (NCBI taxonomy): domain Eukaryota; kingdom Metazoa; phylum Chordata; class Chondrichthyes; order Rajiformes; family Rajidae; genus Amblyraja; species Amblyraja radiata. Next base: position 22,335,689 of record NC_045971.1, read on the forward strand.
TAGAACCTAGTTTGGTGGACCGCAACCTCCCAGTATGGAGTGAGTGAGGAGCTCCTTGGGCAAGTGGATGGCCATTACTCAACGTGGCCACAGGAGAGAAAGGGTGGTCCTGGTGTCACAGGAGGATGCCGTGAAGATCTGGGCTTTGGGCGCAGGATGAGCAATGTTAAGTTATTAATATTAAATGAAAATCAATACATGAATTAAATTGTAGATGTGTACCAAGGGAATATAGGCCAGTAAAACTGGATGAAAGCCAAGATATTCTTCAATGAGGAATGTTTGTGATGTTTTAAGTTCTTTAGTAAAGTTGTTTATAGATTATTAATCATGATTTTCACAATAAAAGGGTTTGATTGATTGATTGATTGATCAAGCAGCTGCTTTGCTCTGTTATATTCTCTTTGGTGCAGCAGCAGACTAAATGCTGGATCTAACGGGATGGCAAGTCCACTGACATCATTTCGAGCCCCTCACCCGATCGTTAATGTTGATTTTGGCGAGCTAAGGATTGGACCCGACTGCGTCTGGAATTAATCATTTTACTTTCACGTATTAGCTTTACTTCAGTTCTTCCTAAAGGGCGCGTGAGAGTGAAAATGTTTATAAATCAAACCCAGCATCGCCGAAGAGAAGCAAGTCGTCGGGAAAACTCCCAGTGCTCTCAGCCTTTCCATGAGCACTCCCACAAATAGTTTATCCAGTTCAAAGTGGGTCGGTGGGTGGGTGGGGTAAGGTTGGGGTGGGGGGGGGGGGGGGGGGGGGGGGATGCATTATGATTGTTTTCCCATATAAGTAGGAAACAAATGAATGAGAGTCATAGACACGGAGAAGAATGGAGTGTATCTGCTGCAGACAGCATTATTTATAAACTAACACAGCCACATAAAACACTCGATCTTGTTTCAGTATGTGTGTGAGTTAGCGATCCTGGCATTCTACAAGCAGTCAGCAACAAGAAAGCATTACACATCACAGAAATCTAAAATAACTCCAAATTCCCTTTGATTACCCTACACATTTAGTATTGTATCTTATGCAGCTTTAAAGGCTTTTTCAAAAGCCTCTAGCTATCTATCTGTTTCAGTGCTGTACATTGTTTGAACGTCTAAGCCACCTTATAACATTTTCTTCCAGACACTGCAATGAATGTGCCGTCAAATTTAATACGAGAGCACTTTAAGAATGCGCTTCAAACAAAAGACATTACTTCTGTGTATCATTCTTGAAAGAGAAGTACAGTTGCTACAGTGGTTTTGGCGAGGCATATCCCAGCCCCTGCTCTGAGTGAGGGGGATGAGCTCTTACTGTAGACGTGTCAATGATCCACACCACAGACTTTGTTTCCTTGCCTCCAGTTTTCCATTGTTATGAGTCAACATCATGGAGTAACCCTATGCAGTTCGTGAGGCCCCACAGACTTGGCACTGGATGCAAGTGGTGCTCGTTCAGTGCAAAGTAGCAAAGACTCAGGAAGAAGTACTGCAAAAAAATATCCTTTAGGGCGGTTAAGAAAACAGCAGCTTAACTAAATGGCACTATTTTTTTCTCGGCTGCCCTGCCCTATGCGAACATTTATTTGTTTCTCTTCACTCTCCGCACAGTCTAAAGGTACAAATAGCACCGTAACTCAGCTCACCTTTATTCTAACACACATTTTATCTGTAGTCGCTTTGGTAATGTTTTCCGTAACATTTCTCTCAGCTAAATACCCTGGGGGGTTTTGTTTTCATAATGGTCTGAGAGTTCTGAGTCAGAGCTGTCTTTTTGGTATGTGTGTGTCTGGTTTTAGCAGAAGCAGTGTTTAAAATGGAGGTACGGATGGTGGAAAATACTCCTAAACAAAGCATTTTGATGTCTACCCTGCTAACTCCACCTATGTAAATTTTGGATATGGGCAATTGAAATCAAAACAGCTTATTTTGTTTTTAATTTGCTAGTCATAAACTTCACCTCACAATTGTACTTATTCACATTGCCTTTATGTTCAATTATTTTTCTAAGATTAATTTATGATCACAGCATGAAATGTGCATCCACAGCACAGCCCCGTTAAAGGAGGATTGAACATGCAGCTCCTTCCAGACTTAAGAAAGTTTGGTAGAAATGCTTAATTAAATGTCTGGACATTCCTTGAGACTGCGTTCTACATTACCGCTTTCATAATCGAGAGAAGTTATACATGGCATGAAGAAAATGCCGTTAACTTAAATGCCACTGAAATAAAATTAAAGAAAAGCATCAAATTATCCATAAGTTGCAGAGATGGCTTATTCTGGAAAGCTCAACAGAGCTGTTTCATGTTTGATGTGGCAAACAGATTGAGAACCACATTTTCCTTTATTAAAATGTTCATGTGTGCATATAACTGATGTTGACGCATATAACGAAGTAATGGGTATTTCTTCCATTTTATGATCACCTTGATTATTTTAACCATCCAAATTTTTTATTTTCCTGGTCATTTATAACTGGACGAAAAGAATGCTATTTAAAAACATTTGTAAAAATCAGGAGGCTCATTAGCAAAATCAGTCAGGAGCAAAGAGAATAGAAATAGTTAACTAGCAGACAGTGAAAGGAAAAGAGAAAGAACATAACAAACTAAGATACAAAGTGCTGGAGTAACACAGCGGGTCCAATGCTATTGAGAGCATGGATAGTTGATGTTTCAGGTCAGGCCCCTCAAAAGAAAGCTGGAAGACTTGAGGGACAGGAGAATGCATGACAGGTAATATGTGTAAGAAAGAACTACAGATGCTGGTTAAATCGACACAAAATACTGGAGTAACTCAGCGGGTGAGGCAGCATCTCTGGAGAGAAGGAATGGGCGACGTTTCGGGTCGAGACCCTTCTTCAGACTGGTAATAGGTGAACACTGGCGAGAGAGCTTTTGATAGCAGATGGTCAGACAAAGGCCAGAGATGAAACAAACAGAAGTTGAGATACAGAAAGATTGAAGAGTTGTGTAGGAAGGAACTGCAGATGCTGGTTTAAACTGAAGATAGACACATCAAGTCAAGTCAAGTTTATTCGTCACATACACATACGAGATGTGCAGTGGAATGAAAAGTGGCAATGCTTGCGGATTGTGCAAAAAAGCTACAAAACAGAATGGAACAGAATCACATATTCACATATTACATATTTGTGGGAGGAAAAAAAAAGAAAAAACAGCTATTTTAAAAAGTCACCACACAGCAGTAAAATGGTTCAGTAAAGTTAGTCCCTGGTGATATAGGAGTTTACAGTCCTAATGGCCTCTGGGAAGAAATTTCTTCTCATCCTCATTTCATTTCTCATTTCACAGCATGGCAACGGAGGCGTTTGCCTGACCGTAGCAGCTGGAACAGTCCATTGCTGGAGTGGAAGGGGTCTCCCATGATCTTGTTGGCTCCGGAGTTGCACCTTCTGATGTATAGTTCCTGCAGGGGAGCGAGTGTAGTTCCCATAGTGCGTTCGGCCGAACGCACTACTCTTTGCAGAGCCTTCTTGTCCTGGGCAGAGCAGTTCCCAAACCAAATTGTGATGTTTCTGGACAAGATGCTTTCCACAGCCGCTGAGTAGAAGCACTGGAGGATCCTCAGAGACACTCTGAATTTCCTCAATTGCCTGAGGTGGTAAAGGCGCTGCCTTGCCTTACTCACCAGTGCTGCAGCGTGTGATGTCCATGTTAGATCCTCTGAGATGTGGACTCCCAGGTATTTAAAACAGCTCACCCTATCTACAGTATCCCCATTTATCTTCAATGGTGTGTACGTCCTCGGATGTTGTGCCCTCCTAAAGTCCACGATCAGCTCCTTCGTTTTTTGGACATTCAAGAGGAGGCTGTTGTCCTGACACCAGAGTGCTAGATCAGCCACCTCCTTCCGGTAGGTCTTTACATCGTTATCGGAGATCAGGTCCACCACCACAGTGTCGTCAACAAACTTGATTATAGAGTTGGAGCTGAATCTAGCCACACAGTCATGTGTGTACAGGGAGTACAATAGGGGGCTGAGGACACAACCCTGGGGGGATCCTGTGCTCAGAGTGAGGGACTTCGATGTATTTCCTCACATCTTGACTACCTGGGGTCTGGCGGTGAGAAAGTCCTGGACCCAGGCACACAGGGGGGTGTTGAGCCCCAATTCCAGCAGCTTCACAGCAAGTCTGGTGGGGACTATCATGTTGAAGGCTGAACTGAAGTCTATGAACAGCATCCTCACATAGCCCCCCTTCTGACCGTCAAGGTGAGAGAGAGCGGTTTGCAGAACCTGGGAGACCGCATCGTCCGTGGATGTGTTCGGACGGTGTGCGAATTGTAGCTGGTCCATGTTGCGAGGGAGGAAGGCGCAGATGTGTTTCTTGACCAGCCTCTCAAAGCATTTCATGACTACCGAGGTGAGGGTAGCTTTACTTCATAAAGCTGGAGTAACTCAGCGGGCCAGGTAGCATCTCTGCAGAAAAGGAAAAGGTGATGTTTCAGGTCAAGGTTTCAAGGTTTCAAGGTCAGTTTATTGTCACGTGTACCAATTAATGGACAGTGAAATTCAAATTACCATACAGCCATACACCAAAAAAGCAACAAGACACACAACTACATAAAAGTCAACATGAACATCCACCACAGTGGATTCCCCTAGTTCCTCACTGAGATGGAAGGCAATAAAATCAAAGCTTCTTCCTCTTTTATTCTCTCGTGGTCGGGACAGTTGAACCATCCGCAGTCGGGGTGATCGAAGCTCCCGCAGCCGGCGATCGAAGCCCTTGCGTCGGGACGATCGAAGCCCCCACATCAGGGTGGTCGAACCTCCAGCGGCTTGGAGCTCTCGAAGTCAGTCTCCAGCAAAGTCCGCCAACTACTCGATGTTATGCCGCAGTGCGGACGGAGATACGATACGGGAAAAAATCGCACATTTGAGGTAAGAGATTTAAAAAAGTTTCCCCCAACTCCCCCCCCCCCCCCCCACATAAAACAAGCTAAAGAACACTAAAAACATACATTTAACACATACAAACAAACAACAGAGAAGGAAGGGGCAGACAGACTGTTGGCGAGGCAGCCATTGCTGGTGCCACCCGGTGGAATATGTGAAGACCCTTCTTCAATCTCGACCAGAAACATCACCTATTCCTTTACTCTAGAGATGCTGTCTGACCCGCTGAATTACTTCAGCTTTTAGTGTCTATCTTGAAGAGTTGCAAAATGTGAAGCAAGAGGAAGTAATGTAGGGAAGAAAAACTTAACAATGGAGTTTACATCAATAGAAAGTGACCTAATGCATTATTCATAAGTGTAATATGACCAACAATGATAGATTCAGATTAGTTAATTGTCATATATACCAGGGTGCAATGAAATTCCTTGTTTGCTTGAAGCTCATAGAGTAAACAGCATGTGTAAGAAGGAACTGCAGATGCTGGTTTACACCGAAGATAGTAAAGTCAGGGAGGGGGAACTCGAAGGAAGGGAAGGTGCAAATCAAAGCAGAGCCGACCATAACCTTCCCATAGCTGTAATATCCCCTTCCATGACTCTCAGTCTAATGAAGGGTCTGGACCCGAAATATCACCTTTTCTCTAGAGATGCTGCCTGACCCCGTTGAGTAACTCCAGCATTTTGTCTATCTTCAGATCAAACAGTTTACCTGCTATGATAATTACAACTAATAACATAATTAATGATTGATAAATTATTAATGTTATTATCAGTTGTATTTATCCTTACTGATTTGCAATAATGGAATAAACAAATAAAATAGAGATAAGAGTACACGACTGAGGATACCATATCAGGAGCTTGATAGGAGTGGGGAAGAAGCTGTTTTTAGGTCCAGATGTCTAAGTTTTCAATGTTCTGAATGTACTCCCAGAAGGTAGAAGGGAGATGGGGGAATTACCAGGCATCCTTGATGACGCTACCAGGCCTCCAGATGCAATGCAGTGAGAGGATGGACTGGATGGAAGGAAGTGACAAGCCTGTGCTGAACTCCACTCTCCACAGGTTCACAAGGTCTAGAGCAGAGCAGTTGCCATATCAGCCTAAGCTGCATCCCATTAGAATTCTTTCTACAGTGCAACTGTTGAAGTTCAAGAGAATCTTTCTAGGCATGCCAAATATTCTCATTGTTATAATATTTGATGAAATACATAACAATGAACAATAAAAGTGTTCTTCCATTGGGAACACCACTTATTTTGTGTCTACGCTTCTGAGCTTATAGAGATTTTGATGATAGGTTGGCAAAGCCAATACTGGTAACTCTGAGGTTATACTTAGCATGATATGGCCTTGATTCTTGTTCACTCTAAGCCTTCTGTTAAAATATCTTTCACATCATCATAGATCTATCAGGTTTGAAAAGTCAAGGCAGAGAGGAGAGCTCTTCAGCGCGTCGTCCACAGAGCACAGAAGATTATTGGGACACCGTTACCAGCCTTGGAGGGCATCTACAACACACAGTGCCTCAGGAAGGCTGTCAGCATCCATAAAGACTCCTCACACCCTTGTAATGGACTGTTTGAACTACTTCCCTCCGGCAGACGTTACAAGGCCTTCTACGCCTGCACCTCCAGACTCAGGAACAGCTTCATTCCCAGAGCTATAGCGGCTCTGAACCGGCTCTGCTGAGTGTCCCCTACCCCCATGGACTGTCTCCCTCGGATGGTCACGTCGCACAGACACATCTGCACTTTAGTCTGTTTGAACTGTTTTTACTATTTTACTGTTGTAATGTTCTTTTTACAAACCATGTTCTCGGGGTATTTAAATCTAAATTTTATTAGTTACTAGACCAAGTGGGACCAGCATCACACGGGAGGGCTGGTCAACAATGCAATATTCCTCCTCTCCACCAATTCCAATATTGCTCGCCAGTGGGGGGGGGGGGGGCTTTCTGTTGCGCTAGTATGGGTGTTGCGGGCCGAAGGTACTGATTTCCAGAGGGCTAGTATAGACATTGTGGGCCGAATGGATTATTGGGCTGGCAGCCAAATGTTGCAATGATTTTAAAAGCCAAGCCAAGGCAAACAATTTGGCTTCAGGCACCCGACAACCAAAATTCATTTTGTGAACACAAACTTTTTAAAAGGCGAGGCAAACAATTTGGCTGCAGCCACCCGACAACCAAAATTCATTTTGTGAACACAAACTTTTTAAAAGGCGAGGCAAACAATTGGGCTGCAGCCACCTGACAACCAAAATTCATTTTGTGAACACAAACGTTTTAAAAAGGCGAGGCAAACAATTGGGCTGCAGCCACCTGACAACCAAAATTCATTTTGTGAACACAAACGTTTTAAAAAGGCGAGGCAAACAATTGGGCTGCAGCCATCTGACAACCAAAATTCATTTTGTGAACACAAACTTTTTTAAAAGGCGAGGCAAACAATTTGGCAGCAGCCATTTTACAGCCGCATCGAGGGGACTCACCGTGGAGTGGGCGTGCGTTCAGTGTTATTTGCAGCTCAGAAAACCATGACCCTCTCACTTCCTGGGTCTGGCAGAGACTGAGTGAGGGACTACACTTCCGGGATTTATAGTCCCTCCCCCCTGCCGCCAGCGGGGGCAGCAGAGAGAATGGCGATTTAAAAAAAAACATTAATATCTCTCTGATTTTTCATCGATGGGAAAAATCCTCCGGTCCTGGAAGGCGGAGGGGGGCTCTGAGCGAGGTGGCCAAAAATGACGGCCGTAGGTGGGCTGGCGTTCTCTCAGAAATCGCAGCACAGTGGGCCAAAAGCGGTCAAGATCAGACTTTTAGTAATATAGATTTAAGTTATGACATCGGATGGAAGCTGCATACCAAATCTCGTTGCACTTATGTGCAATGACCATAAAAGATATTATTATTATTATTATTATTATTATTATTCTTCTCTATATTGGGCATTGACTGTTATTTGATGTTTAAATAGGTATAGAAGAATGCGGAAACCTGGGATCAGTGTAGGTGAACAAAACGACCGTCCTGGATGCGGTGGGCTGAAGAGTCGCAGTGGGACAGCCCCTTTAAGCTTAGCTTAGTTTAGTTTAGTTTAGTTTAGTTCAGTTTAGTTTAGAGGTACAGCGCGGAAACAGGCCCTTCAGCCCACTAAGTCCGCACCAACCAGCGATTCCCGCACATTCCCGCGATTCCTCGTATGTTGCAAAATATACTTGGCCAATAAAGTATGATTATGATTATGATTATTACGATTATGATTAATACTATCCTCCACACACTAGGGACAATTTACAATTTTACCAAGCAAATTAACCTACAAACCAGTACATCTTTGAAGTGTGGGAGGAAACCGAAGATCTTGGAGAAAACCCACGCATGTTACAGGGAGAACATACAAACTCTGTACAGACAGCACCCGTAGTCAGGATCGAACACTGGTCTCAAGAGCTGTAAGGCTCCAATTCTACCGCTGCACCACCGTGCTCTTTGTTCAATGGACATTTTCATAGCATTGAACCAATGAGCGCCATTCACAAATGCATGCTCGTGGTGAACATCACAACATGGTAGGGCACTGTTTTATCTGGCACCTGCATATCTGTTCAGTCTGAAAAGTTGCATAGCAAAGTTAGATCTAGCAGGACATGCAATAAAACAAAAGGTTTAATGAACTGATTGAATTAGATGAACAAACACCACAGAGTGAGAACAGAATTAAAATAATTTGATTTGACTCAATGGCAAATAATAATAAGTAGAGAACAAGGAACAGACCGAACATGGGGAGGCTGACAGAAGAAGAAAAAGTGGATAGATAAAACAAACAAGGATGTATTAACTGAGCCCGAGGCAGCTGTCTGCCGAGATAGTAGGTTTTGATGGTTTTCAGCAGATGGGTTCTGTGAAATATATCCTGACACTGCTACAGCTAGGGCTACATTCCTTCTCCCCAGAGATGCTGCCTGTCCCGCTGAGTTACTCCAGCATTTTGTATCTATCTTCAGTTTAAACCAGCATCTGCAGGTCTTTCCTACACTGCTACAGTTAAGTTGGATGCCAAATAATTTCTCTGCAACTGATAAAATCCACAGAAAGACTGAATTACCAGGGTCTATTTTGGTAAAATTTGATCCCAATGTAAGTGAATCAAGGAAAAATAAAACGAGGACATTAGAGAACTGTTTGAGAGACCAATGAGTAGCCATTTTGAATGGTCTTATAGGATTGTGAAAGAATTGTATCGAGTCATAGATTCATACAGTAGTGAAACAGGCCATTCCACCCCACTTGTCCACACCAACCAACGTGCCCCATCTACACTAGTCCCACCTGCCTTCTTTTGGTCCATATCCCTCTAAACCTACCCTATCCATGTACCTGTCTAAATGTTTTTTAAACGTTGCGATAGCCTCAACTACCTCCTCCGGCAGCTTGTTCCTTACACCCACCAACCTTTGTGTAAACAGGTTACCCCTCTGGTTCCCTTTAAATCTTTCCCCCCTCACCTTAAACCCACGTCCTCTGCTTCTCGATTCCTCTACTTTGGTTAACCCAATCTATTCCTCTCATGATTTTGTACACCTCTATAAGATCACCCCTCTTCCTCCGGTGCTCCAAGGAATAAACCTCTAGCCAGCTCAACCTCTCCCAATAGCTCAGTCCCACGAGTCCTGGCAACATCCTGATAAATCTTTTCTGAAACCTTTCAAGCTTGATTACATCTTTCCGATAACATGGTGACCAAAAGTGAACACAATACTCTAAATTCAATGTGCATCATATCTAGTGAATTAGAGTGTTTCACAAGAATTTGTGTCAACAAGCACAGTCGGCCTATCATGAGTCACTACAGTAGCAGCAGACCTAGGATAGGAGGGAGACAATTCACATTCAGAGCAATATTGTGGACAGTCGAATCAGTGATTCAATATGCCTTTGAAATCATTTGTCTCCAGTATGGATACTTGAACAAGGTATGTTGACTTGTTGGAAGATTATAACTTCGTTGTAACAGCACATACATGACATGGGACTCCAAAATGAAATGCTGAGCATTTAACATCAAAATTGGAAGAAATTACATTGTTGTGGGTTTATCTACCAGGTACAATTAGGTTCTCTTCACTATTATGTGCAGTTGGCAGTCGAGAGAGTCAACAACCTCAAGTTCCTGGGTGTGCGTATGTCTGGACTATGGGATTGGTGTAGATGGGACATCTTAATCATCATGGGCAAGTTGAGCGGAAGGGCCTGGCCAATCTGAAACAATGTGAAGAAGCTCAGTGGCTGAATCATTTGGAGGATGATTTTGAAAACAGCATTAATTGTTTGGTAGTTTCAAGGGATTGGCATGGATTTCATCTCATGTTTGCAGCCTGTCCTCATTTTTATTAAACCAGCAGCGGCCAGTATGAGACATCTTCCCTATTCACAATTGGGAGGGCACAAAAAACCACCAGGTACATATTCTTAAAGGTAAAGCCTGACATCTTAAAGGAGGGGGTGTCTCCATCAGTTAAGGGATAGTAGGGAACATTATGTTGCAGCAAGAGTTAGGACTCCCAGTCTCTCATGGGTAAAGAATGTTGAGTCACAGTTAGAGAATGGAATGGAAGGGCATATAAATGGTGGAAAATGTCAGTGTTTTTCTCCTTAGGACCTGTCTTTGGGAATGAATGACTGTACCAAGATTCATTCTTCCTCATGTCCTCTCCTATTCTCTACTTACTCCCTGTGAAACTCTGCTATAATTTGGAACCACCAAACTTAACACCCTTACTTCCCAAGCCCGACCCTTCAACTTGAAATGTGTTTGTGTTAACACAAGTTGCAACTAATTCAGAATGATAGAGCAGGATTCACTCAACACTACATAGAAACGTCAACATTAATGTATTTCGTGGTGAGCCCACAAATCTTTTAACTTCAAGGTAAGAGATCCCAACTGAGTCAAAGAAGGCACCAGTTTAAGCAATTTCCCTCCATGCCATAGTGCGCACAAAAATATGTTGCAACTGTTGGAATTTGTAGTGAATAAAATGATATCTATTCATTTTCTTTCATCACACTTCAATGTTGCTAATGCCATAATACAATAATTTTCTCAGCTTTGTATTTCAGAATATCTATCTATCTATCTATCTATCTATCTATCTATCTATCTATCTATCTATCTATCTATCTATCTATCTATCTATCTATCTATCTATCTATCTATCTATCTATCTATCTATCTATCTATCTATCTATCTATCAAACTGTGTGCCTGCCGCCTGCCGTCCGTCCGGCTGCCGGCTGCCTTTCTTCCTTTTGATTCGTTCCATCGTGTGATGTCACAATGCCCAATACTCGCAGATGTCCAATCGGAATGGATCCATTTACATGGCCGGCTGCCGGCTGCATTTCTTCCTTTGATTCACTGCAACTCCGAAACAAGACGCAGAATTGCCGACATCTTTTCCATTTCGGTAGAGATTTCACTTTTCTTTCCAAGTATCCACTCCTCATTACATTTCGTCGTGTTCAAGTACACATTTTTAATCAAATCCTTCCCCCCCCCCCCCCCCCCCACCCCAATATTTCAAAAATAAACTGGCTTCTCACCCATAGAAGCAGCCCCAGCCCCAGCCCCTGGTGAACGTTCCATCGTGTGATGTCACAATGCCCGATGCTCACAGATGTCCAATCGGAATGGATCCATTTACATATGCCTTTGCAGGAGCACAAGCACTTGGTCAACGTTCCATTGTGTGATGTCACAATGCCCAATGTTCACATATGTCCAATCGGAACTTAAGAGGGAATTAGATGTGGCCCTTGTGGCTAAAGGGATCAGGGGGTATGGAGAGAAGGCAGGTACAGGATACTGAGTTGGATGATCAGCCATGATCATATTGAATGGTGGTGCAGGCTCAAAGGGCCGAATGGCCTACTCCTGCACTTAATTTCTATGTTTCTATGTTTCCCTCTCCTTACCCCTCTCCCTCTCCCACCCATCCCTCTCTCCCCCACCCCCCTTCCCTCTCTACCCCACCCCCTTCCCTCTCTCCCCCCGCCCCCTTCGCCCTACCCCTCTGTCCCTCTTCCACCACTCCCCCTAGCCCTCCCTCCCCACTCTTCCACTTCTCTCCCCTTACCCCACCCCTCTCCCTCCCCCACCCCTCTCTCTTCCCCTCCCTTTCCCTCTCTCCCCCACCCCTTCCACTTACCCCTCTGTTCCTCTTCCACCCCTCCCCCGTCCCTCTTCCACCCCTCCCGCTACCCCTCTACCCCTCTCTCCCTCCCTCCCCACTCTTCCGCTTCTCTCCCCCTTCTCTCCTCCCCCCTCCCTCTCCTCACCCCTCTCCCTCTCCCATCCCTCTCTCCCCCACCCCCTTCCCTCTCTCCCCCTGCCCCCTTCCCCCTATGCCTCTGTCCGTCTTCCATCATTCCCCCTACCCCTCTCCTCCTCCCTCCCCACTCTTCCACTTCTCTCCCCCCACCCCCTCCACTCTCCCTCCCCACTCTTTCCCCTCTCTCCCCCCACCTCTCTCCCCCTACCTCCCTCCTCCCCTCCCTCCCCATCCCCCCCTCCCCCACATCTCACCCCCTACCCCGCTCTCCTTTCTCTCCCAAATCTGTCCCGTTTCCTCCTCCTCCTCTCCCCTCCTTCCCCTCTTCTCACCCCCCTCCCCCCACCTGTGTGTTTGGGGGGTGGTTAATGTGAGTGTGATGCCGCAGCCCCCCCCCCCAAATTTCAAAAAATACTGGCTTCTCACCCATAGAATCAGCCCCAGCCCCTGGTGAACATTCCATCGTGTGATGTCACAATGCCCAATGCTCAAAGACATTGTTGCCATAGAGGGAGTACAGAGAAGGTTCACCAGACTGATTACTGGGATGTCAGGACTTTCATATGAAGAAAGACTGGATAGACTCGGCTTGTACTCGCTAGATTTTAGAAGATTGAGGAGGTATCTTATAGAAACTTACAAAATTCTTAAGGGGTTGGACAGGCTAGATGCAGGAAGATTGTTCCAGATGTTGGGGAAGTCCAGAACAAGGGGTCACAGTTTAAGTATAAGGGGTAAATCTTTTAGGACCGAGATGAGAAAAACATTTTTCACACAGACCCTACCCCTCTCCTCCTCCCTCCCCACTCTTCCACTTCTCTCCCCCCCTTCCCCACTCTTTCCCCTCTCTCCCCCCACCCCTCTCCCCCTCCCTCCCTCCTCCACTCCCTCCCCATCCCCCCCTCCCCCACATCTCTCTCCCCATCCCCCTCTCTCAACCCCTACTCCGCTCTCCTTTCTCTCCCAAATCTGTCCCGTTTCCTCCTACTCCTCTCCCTTCCCTCCCCTCTTCTCACCCCCCCTCCCCCCACCTGTGTGTTTGGGGGGTGGATAATGTGAGTGTGATGCCGCAGCCCCCCCCCCCCCCCCCCCCCCCCCCCCCCCCCCCAATATTTCAAAAAATACTGGCTTCTCACCCATAGAAGCAGCCCCAGCCCCTGGTGAACGTTCCATCGTGTGATGTCACAATGCCCAATGCTCAAAGACATTGTTGCCATAGTGGGAGTACAGAGAAGGTTCACCAGACTGATTCATGGGATGTCAGGACTTTCATATGAATAAAGACTGGTTAGACTCAGCTTCTACTCGCTAGATTTTAGAAGATTGAGGGGGTATCTTATAGACTTACAAAATTCTTAAGGGGTTGGACAGGCTAGATGCAGGAAGATTGTTCCAGATGTTTGGGAAGTCCAGAACAAGGGGTCACAGTTTAAGGATAAGGGGTAAATCTTTTAGGACCGAGATGAGAAAAATATTTTTCACACAGAGAGTGGTGAATCTCTGGAATTCACTGGCACAGAAGGTAGTTGAGGCCATTTCATTGGCTATATTTAAGAGGGAGTTAGATCTGGCCCTTGTTGCTAAAGGGATCAGGGGGTATGGAGAGAAGGCAGGTACAGGATACTGAGTTGGATGATCAGCCATGATCATATTGAATGGTGGTGCAGGCTCGTAGGGCCGAATGGCCTACTCCTGCACTTAATTTCTATGTTTCCCTCTCCTTACCCCTCTCCCTCTCTCACCCATCCCTCTCTCCCCCACCCCCCTTCCCTCTCTACCCCACCCCCTTCCCTCTCTCCCCCCGCCCCCTTCCCACATACCGCTCTGTCCCTCTTCCACCACTCCCCCTACCGCTCCCTCCCCACTCTTCCACTTCTCTCCCCTTACCCCACCCCTCTCCCTCCTCCACCCCTCTCTCTTCCCTTCCCTTCCCCTCTCTCCCCCACCCCTTCCCCTACCCCTCTGTTCCTCTTCCCCCACTCCCCCGTCCCTCTTCCACCACTCCCGCTACCCTCGACCCTTCCCTCCCTCCCTCCCGACTCCTCTCCCCCTCTCCCTCTCCTCCTCCCTCCCCCACCCCCTTTCCCTCTCTCCCCCACCCCCTTCCCTCTCTACCCCACCCCCTTCCCTCTCTCCCCCCGCCCCTTCCCCTACCCCTCTGTCCCTCTTCCATCACTCCCCCTACCCCTCTCCTCCTCCCGCCCCACTCTTCCTCTTCTCTCCCCCCCTCTCCCTCCTCTCTCCCCACTCCTTCCCCTCTCTCCCCCTCCCCTCTCCCCTCCCTCCATCCTCCCCTCCCTCCCCATCCCCCCCTCCCCCACGTCTCTCTCCCCATCCCCCTCTCTCACCTCCTACCCCGCTCTCCTTTCCCTCCCAAATCTGTCCCGTTTCCTCCTCCTCCTCTCCCCTCCCTCCCCTCTTCTCACCTCCCCTCCCCCCACCTGTGTGTTTGGGGGGTGGTTAATGTGAGTGTGATGCCGCAGCCCCCCCTCCCCGCAAACGCCGTTAGGGAAACAGACCCAACGGGTCTGCACTTGGTCTAGTATCTCTTAAAGATTCAATAAGGTATAAGGTTCCAGTAAGTTTACTATATATACCAGTACATAATATTTTATCAATCAGGGAGCAGTATATGACCAACCAATGTCATGCTAAGAATATCCACCCTATAATTGTACCAAAGCATAATGAAAAATCTTTTTCTGTGCCTGTAGTAATACTGGTATAGTATATTATGGTTTTGTACATTGCAGGATGTGACCACAACGTACTTGGCATGTTAAGCCTCCCCCTTCTGAATCTCTACATTTGAATTAGGTTTTTATTTAAATGTATTTTTCTTTGGAAGGAAATAAGTACAGCCTGGTTAATTGTATAAGGAATGAAATAGGGCTCGCTTTGGATGTGTAAAGTGAAAACATTTAACAGCCACAAAATAAATTCTAATCTTTTCCAGCTCCATAACAATTCTATGATACTGCATGATTCTACAATCAACCTCTCCAATGCTGATTCATTTTAACTCCTCTTCCCATTCCCATATTCAGTCCTTGGTCTCCTACATTGCCAAACTGAGTCCACACACAAACTGGGGAACAATACCTCATATTCCGTTTGGGTAGCTTACCACCCAATGGCAAGAATATTGAATTTTCCAATTTCAAGTGATAACCCCCTTTATTTGGATCGAGTGCAGGGTGGCTCATGAAAATACAATATTGCTTATTGGGCAGAAAATATTTTGTTCATCATTTTATCTTTTCTTACCTTCTCTTTTTGTGGTTTAATGTACCACGCAGGACACTACCATTGTTCCTTGCTCACATATCATTGCCGGAATGAGAAAATAAAGCTGGCACAGGGTGGCACAGTGGCACAACTGGTAGGTCTGGTGCCTTGCAGCACCAAAGACTCGGATGCAATCCTGACCTCAGGTGCTGGCTGTGTGGAGTTTATATATTCGGCCTGTGACTGCACGGGTTTTCAACAGGTGCACCGGTTTCCTCCCGCATCCCAAAGACGTACGTGCGTTGGTAATTAATTGGCCTCTGTATATTGCCGCTAATGTTTACGTGAGAATATGAAAGTGGGATAACATATAATTGTGTGATCAATGATCGGTGTGGGTTCTGTGGGCTGAAGTGCCTGCTTCCAATTGTTTATTTCAATCAATTCATTGAAAGCCAGAGGAACAAATGACCAGCAACTTGGAATCATACCATGTACTGTATCCATTGTGCTGAATTGAGGTTTTAACATCACGATTTAAAGCTAGAAATGTTGAACGTTGACAGAAATGTAACAAGATCCAGATGGGGATCCTCATTCCTAAGTTGGGCAAACGTGTTTCAACCAATAGCTATAAGACTTTATAATGAGCATAAATAACTGCACTTTTTTAAAATTAATTGTATTTTAACCTGTATTTTAACGTATTTTAACTTGTTATGTATGAAAGCGTGGTGTTATGTTTGTCTTGAAGCTGTCGTGGCACTGTAATTTCCTGAAAAGGATTATTAAAGGAATAATCTAATCTAATCAATGAGGTTGAAAAAGAAAATGGCCTGTCTATTCTAAGAAATAATGTTGGTTTTCCAACAATGGAAGCTGGGTCTATTATTGCAAGGTTAGAAGCAGAACAGTCTTTAAGTTTTACCATTCACTAAAAATCTAGTCCAACATAATATGTTAAAAAAAAATGTAAGCCCATTTGTTTAGTTTAGATGAGTTTAGTTGAGTTTAGTTTTTAGTTTAGTTTAGAGATACAGCATAATGTAGGCGAATAATGTTTCTGTAATCTGTGACACAGGTTTATAAAATATTGTGTTGGAAAACATCCTCGAGTACAAAACTAGAAATACTCCCATATCAAAATATTCCATTGATGAGAAGGATGAGGAAGGACCTCACTGAAACTTACCAAATAGTGAAAGGCCTGGATAAAGTGGATGTGGAGAGGATGTTTCCACCAGTGGGAGGGTCAAGGACCAGAGGCCATAGCCTCAGAATAAAAGGACATACCTTTAGAAAGGAGATGAGGAGGAATTTCTTTAGTCAGAGGGTGGTGAACCTGTGGAATTCATTGCCACTGACGGCTGTGGAGGCCAAGCCATTTGGTATTTTTAAGGCACAGCACCCAAGCAGGATACCGGACTTTTCTTTTATCCCTATTGCGATCTACATAAACTACCCCATGTCTACTCCACCATTGAGTGATGGATGATCCATCTTTCCCTCTCAACCCCATTCTCCTGCCTCTCCCCATAACCTTTCACACCCTTACTTATCAAGAATCTGCCTAACTTCGCTTTAAAAGTACCCAATGATTTGGCTTCTACAGCCATTGATGGCAATGCATTATACAGATTCACCACCCTCTGAATAAAGAAATTCCCCTCCTCATCTCCTTTCTAAAGGGCCTGTCTCACTTGGGCGTCATTTGCGCGTCACTCAGATGGCGAGTGAAGATTTTGTACGTCCCAAAATCCTGGGGCGCCGACGCACGACCGAACGTCACTGCCTACGTCATCATGCACCAGGCGCGTGTAATGCGCACCACGTCGTGCGTCGTGACACGTAAATTATGTCGCGTAAATGATGCCCAAGTGGGACAGGCCCTTTAAGGTATGTCCATTTATTCTGAGGCTATGCCCTCTGGTCCTAGACTCTCCCAATAGTGGAAACATCCTCTGCAAATCCACCCTATCCAGGCCTTCCAGATAGGCTTGGATTTGGCCCAGGCCCCAGGTGTTGTGAGGCAGCAATGTTAATGTTTTGTGCCACCATGCCCACTTTAAGATGACTTTATGTGTATCACTTAAAATCAAATTTCTTATCTGCATCAATGTTGAAGTGGCCATTGCAGACAATATCTATGGGGTCAACCAAATTGAAACATGGTTTAAATTCCTGATTATTATTTAGGGATGGTCTTTGCTACTTTTTTTTTTGGTGGGGAGACCACAAGCTTTCCAATCCTCACTCTGGCTGATAACATCCTTCAGACAAACATTGTGCTGCCTGGATGTACTTCAGTGCAGTTCAACCTCAGCCACTCATCTTCTATCAGCAATGGTTCGAGTCGACAATGGTTGCTTTGAAGAACCCAATCATAGTGAGAATACCAAGGAGGTTAGTTGCCAGTAAGTAGAAGATTGTGGAGATTAACAGCAGTTTCTTGAGGTTAATATACACCAGTATGTGAAAAGCTGATGAGTCACAGCACTATGGTTTGTATCATGTGTGCATTGGACACTCACACATCAATGGCAACCCATCAAATTAGTGCAGGTCTCCAAAGCAGCAATGCTTTAACATGGATAACTTTCTCTTCCTTATATGTGTAATGATTCAAATGAGTTTGAGAGGAAACATCTCTTTGTAAAATCTTCAAACACAACTTTGTATTTCCTTTTTCCCCTGTTTCCATGCTCTATGACTCGATGACTCTGTAATTTTAATTTGCTTCAATTAGTTTAGAGTTTAGTTTAGAAGTTCTGCATGGAAACTGCATGGAAACAGATTTTGTGCCCGCCGAGTCCACACCGACCTGTTCACACTAGTTTGATGTTATCCCTCTATCTCATCCATTCCCTACACAATAGAGGACATTTCACTGAGGCCAATTAACTGGCAAACCCACACATCTTTTAAATGTGGGAGGAAACCGGATAACCCAAAGGAAACCCACACAGTCACAGGAAGAACGTGCAAACTGCACACAGACAACAGAAGTTGTCGTTGTCAATAGAAGGCGGAAACCTAAGAGATAGGAGCAAGAGTAGTTCATTCTGCTTCTTGTCACTGATCTGTCATTCAATAAGATTGTAGTTGGTCTTTCACCTCAACATTAAAGAACACAATTTGCATTACATGGGCCACATAGGTTACAGTGCGATGAGGTAAACATGTTTAAATCTCTACTTCGAAGGCAACTACAGATTCTTCTGCACGACTCTCCATAATGCATGGTTCCTCAGGAAGGTAACGTTTGTGTTATAGCAGAACTATTTGTATTAGCTGCATATTCCTTGGTTCCTTTAATATCCACAAATTGACCTGATCTTGGCCTTGAATTACTCAGTAACTGAGGTTTCACTGCCTTCTAGCAAGGCGGATTCCAAGGATTCACTCTTCACTGGATGAATAAATTGCTACACATTTCACAGCAGAAAATCTACCTCATTGTGTTGAAAAAAGTTTAAAAAGGGAAACGGTGTCTTAACTTGGGAAAGTACGCAAGCAAAGGTGAAAACAAGTAAAGTTGCCATGACAAGTTGACCCAGAAATCGGAAGGATCACTCTGGCACTCGCTTTGTGTCAGAATAAAGCAAATCAATATTTGCAGCGCCACTATGGCAGTAGAAGAAAGTTAATGCACTGGAAAAGCCAGAATGTGTAAGGATCCTCAGAGAGTTCAATGAGTTTGATGTCATTTGAGATTTTTAGATTAGATTAGATTAGATTAGATAGCCTTTATTGTCATTCAGACCGAAGTCTGAACTAAATTGAAGCAGTCATACATACAATACAATACAATAAAAAACAACATATAAACACATATTAACATCCACCACAGTGAGTCCACCCAACATCTCCTCACTGTGATGGAGGCAAAAGTCTTAGGTCTCCAGTCTCTTCCCTCCTCTTCTCCCTCTGCGCTGAGGCGATACCCCCCGGGCGATGTTACAACTGTCCCGCGGCTCAATCACCGCGGCCCGGGGTGGTCAAAGCTGCCGCCCACCAGTCCTGCTGACGCAGCCGCTGGCCCGCGGCCGAACCCCGGACTCAGGCCACCGCCGCCAGAACGCCGTCCCAGCCACCGGAGCACCGTTCCAGCCCCGAGCCGGATTGCCCTCACGTGAGTACCGTTACCGTCTCAGCCTCGCGCCAGGCCGCCCCGACATGGGCGCCACTCCTCCCTCGGGCTGGGCCGCCCCGACTGGGCACCGCTTCTCCCTCGGGCTGGGCCGCCCCGACTGGGCACCGCTTCTCCCTCGGGCTGGGCCGCCCCGACTGGGCGCCGCTCCTCCCTTGGGCTGGGCCGCCCCAACATGGGCGCCGCTCCTCCCTCGGGCTAGGAGCGCCGTACCTCCCCGAGCTCGGCCACTCCGACGGGAGCACCGTTCCTTCCTCGGGCCGGCCGTCCTCACGGGAGCGTCACAGCCCCTCACAAAAGCACTGTCCAGCCCCGAGCCGGGCCGCCTCACGCGAGCGAGCCCAGGGTGAGTCCTGGCGGGCTCTGCCTCCTGAGCCTCGAGGTCGCCAGCTCCGCCATTAGGCCTCAGCGCAGACGGAGGCAGAGAAGGGGAATACGACAAAAAAGTCGCATTCCCCCGCAGGGAGAGACAGCAAGCCCTGTTTCAACCCCCCCCCCCCAAAACAGAAACTAAAAACCAAAAACTAGACTAACCAAAACAAAATATAAACAGCACAAAAAACACAAAACAATGGGAAGAATGCAGAGAAAGAATGCAGTGTGAGCTCAGTCGAAGGTGAGCCTTCCATCGTATGAAAATATGGGAAGTAGTTAAAGGCGTCAGTTGTTGGCGGCATTCAGAAAATTAGTAACTATCCCAACACATATCAGCTGCCATGTGTGATATCACATAAAGGGGTAGAACTTGCTGGTCATTTTCCAGAAAACAGGACAGCTTTCAAAGCAGGATGTCCAGTGTCTGACCTGGATCCATCTTACTGGAGTCATCAGTATCAGGCCCCCTCTAGAAATAAATACCAAGGCTAGGAAGCAAGAATTCTCTTCTGATTGTCTATTGTCTATTGTCTGTTGTCTATTGATTTGCCCCCAACTCGCCAACACTATGTTTAGGTTGGGATATTTTCACACTGAGAGTTGTGAGTCTGTGGAATTCTCTGCATCAGAGGGCGGTGGAGGCCGGTTCTTTGGATACTTTCAAGATAGAGCTAGATAGGGCTCTTAAAGATAGTAGAGTCAGGGGATATGGGGAGAAGGCAGGAACGGGGGTACTGATTGGGGATGATCAGCCATGATCGCGTTGCTTGGCGGTGCTGGCTCGACGAGCCGAATGGCCTACTCCTGCACCTATTGTCTATTGTCTATTGTAGAGGATTTCCTGCAATCACCATCCTCAGCCATTCCTTCCTGAGAGCTGCCTTGCCAACATTCGCTCAGTCAGGACATTGAGAAAAGTAGGCATGCCCACTTCCAGTCCTAGTCCTGCAGCAGCCAAGTAGTCTAAACACCTTATGTCTGGCTGGGATCAGTTTGGTTTATACCCCATATGGTATATTTTTATGATTTAATGGTTCTGCAGAGGCAACTGTTACTACACAAACTATGATCCTATTGTTCGATGAGACTTCCCATTGTTAAATATCTGTATATAGAAGATAGACACAAAATGATGGAGTAACTCAGCAGGCCAGGCAGCACCTATGGAGAGAAGGAATGGGTGACATTTTTGGTTGAGATCCTTGTTCACACTGAGAGAGGGGAGAGGGAGTCTAGAGATATGGAAGGGTAAGATGAAAGTGACAGATCAAAACAGACGATGAGAAGGAAATGTAGAATGGTTTATTGTTAGTTGAGGGGACGGTGGTAAGGAGGCATACAACCAGTAACATTAATCAGAAGGACAGTGAAACTAATTAGAGAACGGGTGGGGGAGGGATGGAAAGAGAAGGAAAGCAATGGTTACGAAGTTATATACATTATACAATATACGTTATCTACAATATACATTTCAGGTTATTTCATTTTTAACAATACACTGTGATATGTTCGAGACGTAGTTATTAATACCTTAAATAAAAACTTCTGCTGTAAAGTTAAATGCCTCAACTTGTTACCAGCTACTGTTTCTTGATCATTATCATGCTGAATCTACTTAGAACTTGTCTGCTGACAAATGGCACTATTGGCAAAAATAAAACATCTGAAATTTGTTCACCATTAAAGCTTAATACATTTTTGCAGACATTACTGCTGCATGTCTCAAAAGCAACTTTGGTATAATAATAATAATAATAATAATAATAATAATAATGGATGGGATTTATATAGCGCCTTTCTAATACTCAAGGCGCTTAAATAATCTGTCAAAGTAACCATCAACATAATGGGGACTTTGTATGTGCGTATCGAGAGAAAAAGGTGGCTCTAATGTTTGAAGAAGGGTCTCGACCCGAAACATCACCTATTCCTTCGCTCCATAGATGCTGCCTCACCCGCTAGGTTTCTCCAGCATTTTTATCTACCTTCGATTTCTCCAGCATCTGCAGTTATTTCTTAAATATTGGCTCTATGATTCAGTAGTCCCGATGCGGTGACTGGCATTCATTGCCACAGGTGGCCTGTGGAGGCCGTCAAATTCTTAAGGCAGAAATTGGCAGATTCTTGAATAGTACAGGTGTCAAAGGTTATGGGGAGAAGGCAGGAGAATGGGGTTGAGAGGGTAAGATAGATCACCCATGTTTGAATGGTGGAGTGAACTTGATGGGCCGAATGGCCTAATTCTGCACCTCGAACTTATGAATTTATGAACATGAAGTTATTAATGAAAGAAAAAGGCAATGAGCGCAATGATAAACGCAGCTCCACTAGGAAAAGAATGATGGCTAAAAAAGATGCAGCACTGATCATGGGTAGAGAATCATGTTATTGTAACAAGGCTGAGGCTCTTTGTCAGTACCTAGAAGTGAAAGAGTCATAGGGCCATACAACACGTTTTTCGTTGTTCGTTTTCCCGACATCATGGCTAAGTTGCATTCCATGACCAATTTATAAAATCTTATATCACAATAGCTTTATAGTGTTTGCAAGTTCACATCCAGATACTTGTGCTGATACCAACTCTGAAGCTGTTTTGATATAACAGGATTGGAATGTAGAAATAATGTACTGAAGCTTGCATTTTGCAATGAAGCAATCTCGAAATCTTATCAGGTTGAAATTCCAGAAGTTATTAAAATACTTAAGGGGATTTTCCCAAATTTTAAGTTGACCATGACACTTGGACTTGTCTGTGTGTGTTTTGTTTTAATACATTGCTTCATTAACACAAGTCATGCCATGATAACATAAACACCATTTGTTTCTGCACACCGCTACACCTTCTGTGTGTACGTAGGCATTCTATATTTTCACATTCCAAATCAGAAAGTGAATATCAGTGTTTACTTTATAAACAGGGTGGTATATTTTTCTTATTAAATATCACATTTCTGAAGTGCATTAACAGTACCAGGTAAATGCTAATGCCCAGAAATTGCACTGCACCGATTTTTGATGAGCTAAAACTTTAATATATTTCTTGAAAGATGCAGCAGGGAAACAGGCCCCTCGGCCCATCAAGCCCACACCAACCATTGATCATCCGTTCACACTAGTTCTAAGTTATCCCGCTTTCGCACTTACTCCTTACACACAAGGGGCATTTTACAGAGGCTGATCCTACAAAAGCCCACAAGTCTTTGCGATGTGGGAGGAAAGCAAAGCACCCAGAGGAAAGCCAGAGGAAATTCACAGGGAGAATGTGCAAACTCCATACGGACAGCATTTTAAGTCAGAATCGAACCCAGGTCTCTGGAGCTGTGAGGCAGCAGCTCTACCAGCTGTGCCATTGTGCTGTCCGCATTCTATCAGGTCCCCTGAGATAGGAGTGAAAAGGAATCATCTTCAAACTTTAGAACTATCTATGATGACTACGATTGTGCAGGTTCATAAGTTACGGTGCAGAATTAGGCCATTCAACCCATCAAGTCCACTCCGCCATTCAATCATGGCTGATCAATCTTTCCCTCTCAAATCCATTCTACTGTCGTCTCCCCATAACCCCTGACACCCATCCTAATCAAGAATCAGGAAACAAGCCTGGAAAAGTTTTGCATATATAACTCAGTGTTAGCGGTTACAGAGAAAAAAAACAATTTAGAAGATGATATGAGCCACCAGCTAACAAAAGATTAACAAGTTTAATAGATGAGATATTCAATAGACTGTTCAATAGATATTTTGTTTGAACCTTGTATGTTTAAATGACAATAAATGGCATTCTATTCTAGACTGGTCAAATAGTTAGTGGAATAATTTACCAACCATTTGTCATATTTAGTTATATGAAAGTCCTAACAACTTACAATGGAAACTTAATGCATGGCTGATTGTAGAAGCTTCACCACATATCGGATATGGTTCTACAGTTCAACTTAAGAATCAAGTAAACCTATGAAAGGGCATACACCATAGCTAACCAATATCCCATGCTATTTAATTCTTGAAAACTTTAAAAACTTTAAATCGTGTTTGTGCAAACCAGACAGAAAAAAATCAGATGATTATCTTGTTTTTATGTTAATTATATTAGTTGATGGGTAATATTTGCTGGAGCTGTGGAAGTTGGGGTGAGATTTGGCTGTGGAAGTTGGGGCGAGATTATATCTTCTGTTTATTTTCATCGGATTTGAGAGGACATCTACAACAGAAAAGCACTCCCTCTGTACAGCACTCCGCCTATCTGGACCAAGTCTTCAAGCCATGGAGTGGTACTTAAATGGTCATAGTCTCCTGACTCATTGACAATAATGCTACCAATGGATAGAAAAGGTTTTGAGGGATGTGGGCCAAATGTGGGCAAGTGGGACTAGTGTAGATGAGGCACCTTGTTCAGTATGGGGAAAGTCGAGTCGAAGTGCCTGTTTCATTGCTACATGACTCTATGACTCTATAACGTTGACAGCTTATATATATCCAAAAAGAGTGTAAATATGCAATGTCAGTAAAAGAACTACAATCTATCATTGTGTTCTTACTTCAACCAGAACTCACTAATATACACTACGATTGTTATGTGTTAGTGAATGACTTAAAGGAAATATGCAGTCACGAAATGCAGCTTGTGTTAACATGCAGAACCTCTGGCTTATTTATCATAAATATAATTTCTAATACTCAGTGCACAGAATATAGGAAAAGGTACAGCTGTTTTATTTCTATATATTACAAACATATTTAAAATATGTCATTAGAAATATCAACAACTTTCTTTTACAAATCTGTACAGTTTTTAAATGATTGGTAGATGTTCTTTGATTGGGAGGAACTATCAGTAAACATAAGTTCATTAGTTCATAAGTGATAGGAGTAGAATTAGGCCATTTGGTCCATCAAGTCTACTCCGCCATTCAATCATAGCTGATCTATCCTTTCCTCCTAACCCCATTCTCCTGCCTTCTCCCCTGACAGTCGTACTAATCAAGAATCTATCTATCTCTGGCTTAAAAATATCCATTGACTAGGCCTGCGCCACCTTCTGTGGCAAAGAATTCCACAGATTCGCCACCCTAAAGAAATTCCTCCTCAGCTCCTCCCTAAAGGAACATCCTTTAATTCTGAGGCTGTGCTCAACATAACCTTGAGCACCAATGCTCAACCTAACTTTGCCGTCTTTAAAAAAATGATACTGCTAACATAATGATGCTATTGAACAAAGAGCAGGATCTGAAGATATTTTTAATGCACTAATTTTATGAGCTCACCTCAAACTGGTTCCTGGCAGTGTCACAGATCCAGGCAGCATTTCTTCCTCACTTGTTTTTTGTTTCCATCTAGTTGCGTCTTCGTTGTTAGAAATTGGCCTCTTTTACCACAGATGGCCTTTCTTTATAATATTTGCTTCACGCTGATCGCCAGCCTTATACTGTAGGGCCTTTTGTTAGATAATTCCTTGTTAGACTAAATGTCTGCACACCTCTAACGCAAGTTCAAAGGCAGACAATAAAGCAACTCAGGTATAATGCACCTTGTTAAACTGGGCTGTAAAAAACACGTGGTGACTTCAGCTTCTGTATTGCAGATGTTTGTAAACTACATGTTATGTCGTTAATGTGTAATTATTATGAGAGGCATGGTTTAATTAAGCAGCAGTATCTACCTGGCAGCAGATGTTTCCATGACTTCAAAAGCAGCTTGATGATGAAAATAGTTTTTACACAATTATTTCTTTTGAAATTCGTTTCCATCCGTTGAATTTTAAGCTTAGGGCAGCAGGAAATTTAACATAATCAAGTTGAAATCATTTTGCATTTGACAAGAGCTCCTTAACTTTGAAATGCATTTCGAGTCATGCATCATATAAATGTAGAAAAATCAGGACCACATTTTACTAAAGGACAACAATTGACGAGTAACCTTCTCCATTTAAATGTAAAACATTTAGAACCAATGTCTATGAAACTTAAAATAAGCCATTAAATTATCCTGGCCAAATGTTATATGTTTAAGGAGATTACAGGGTTACAGTATATTTTGAGAGGATGATAGTGAAACTAAAGAGAGATAGTGAGGTTAAGAAATTGCAGTTAAAATTGCTACTGTCTATGCAATGGGTACTAATGTGTAACTACCCATTAAATCAGACAGAAAGAGGTTTAGGGTGGAATATTACAGAATTGTTTGCGTGATGCTAATTTTGCAATAACTATCCGTATTATAATGAGAATAGTTTAATGCAAAGTCTCAGGATTATTATATTTTAACAGTAATAATCACCCAAAACCAAAGGTATTCAATTATGCTTTGGGACACCATAATTGAAATATTTAAAGTTTAATTGTCCTTTCTGTTATTTTAGCAGCTGTATCACCCAATTTACTCTGGAAATGTAGGAACTATGTATTTATCTTTGTCCAATTTTGAATAAATATTGTTTCTCTCCTGGTCGTTAAGCAATGAAATAAAAATAAAGAGATTATTGTGTCGTAAAGTCATCAGATGTCAGTGCAGTGTATTCTGCCTCCAAACTGCAGTCAATTTCAAAATTTACTGTGAGAATCTTGATTTAGAGATGATGAGATCAACTTAAGGAAATATGAATGAGCTACATTTTCTTTTAAATGTATGGTTTTAGTCCAGTTTCCAGTGAATACGTTTCAATTCTTTACTAACAATTTTCAATTCAAACAAAAACAATGTTTTCTTTTTATACTGTTCTAAATAACAATGCATAATTTACACAAGAATGTCATGGTACAACTGTACAAGTCGTTGGTGAGACCCCACAGGGAGGATTATGCACCGTTCTGGTTGTCCAGCTATGGAAATGATGTCATGAAGCTGGAAAGGGGTACAGAAAAGATTCATTCGGATGATACTGGGTTTTTGTGGCTTGACTTAGGCCAGTAACCTTTTTGGCACCAGTACGCGCATATGCGAACAAAATACTGTAAGTGGTATGTACCTTTGTTAGGTTCCTAAACATGGGATCAACAAATTGATATGTTATTTGTGTCCCCTTCACGACCCCCAGGTTAAAAACCACTGACTTAGGCTGTAGAGGCTGGGACTTTTATCTCAAATCTAGTAGGAGGTTGAGGGATGAACATTGAAGTTACACTAACTACATAGCTGGATAATGCATGTGTGTTGAAAAAATAGCACAGATTGAGAATGCAGGTCTTGACAGGAGCACGATCAGCTTCTATTGGTTTTGTTAAAGTGTTGGTTAATATCTGAGGCCCTGTCGGAGAGTCCACCATTAAAGTATGGATTTAACTCCAATGCTCCAACATGTTTCAGAAAAAAGGTTAGTTGGTTAGTTAGTTTAGCTTATTGATATGTGTGTCAAGGTATTGCTGCGTGCTATCTAGTTAGCGGAAAGAATATACTTAATTAGAATCAAACCATCGACAGTGTACAGATACATGATAAAGGGAATAATATTTAGTGCAAGATAATGTTCAGTAAAGTTCAATTAAAGATAGTCCGAGAATCTCCATTGAGGTAGATGATAGGTCAGGACCGCTCTCCAGTTGGTGATAGGATGGTTCAGTTGCTTGATAACAGTTGGAAAGGAACTGGCCGTGAATCTGGAGGTGTGCGCTTTCAAACCTCTGCACCTCTTGCTTGATGGGAGAGGGGAGAAGAGGAAGTGTCCGGGTGAGACTCATCCTTGATATTGCTGGTGGCTTTGCTGAGGCAGCGAGAAGTGTAGATGGAATCAATGGAAGGGAGGTTGGTTTGCGTGATGGTCTGGGCTAAGTCCACAATTCGCTGTATTTTCTTGCAGTCTTGGATGGAGTTGTTCCCAAACCATGGTGTGATGCATCCTGATAAAATGCTTTCCACAAAGCATCTGTAGAAGTTGGTGAGAGTTGATGGGGGACATGCCGAACTTCCTAAGCTTCACGGGAAGTAAAGGCATTGATGTTCTTTCGTCGTCATTGCTTCAAAATGACTCTAATGCAGCCCACAATTATTTGCATGCATATCTATTACAGTAAGGTACCCAAGCATGCAACAGGGATTTGGGATGTACGCTCCTACATCTGTCTCAATTCATAGTTATATCAGCTGATTCACACACCCTGTAGTTCCTGCCGTGCTCTGCCACTTTAAATGGTCCCATCTTGGAGGGAAACCAAACAGGGATGTCAGAGATTCCCGGGTGACTTCTGAAATTGGACGTGGCTGTTGTACAGAACCACCCAGCAATTGCTCAGGTCATGCATCAATCTGCCGTGTTTACCAAACCTTCCATCCACCACAATGTCTAATTTGGATTTTAATCTCAAGAATTAAATGTGAAGTTTATGGCACAGCTTGAACGTTCTGGAACCTTCTGGGTAGTGCCTGCATTTTCCCACATTAAATGTCTAATTTTAGCCAGACCACACTTGGGAGGGACTGAAAAGACATCAGAAGGTTGCCCACAGAGAGAAAACAGCAGAGGGAACCTACTTGGTACATTCCTGCAATCATCTTATTCAGTTAACGACTGGCCCTTTAACACAATTACATCGTGCTCCAGTTAAACCCTGCATAGGGAGAGCAGCTGATCACAATCCCACAACACATTTCCTGCTTCTTCTGCTCCCTCCGTCAGGGAGACTTGGGCAGAAGGGACAGCCTAAGGTGCAGCAGAATATCTCAGAACATTTTAATTCCACAGCAGTTACAGGTTTCCTGCCACTTAGGTGGGCAAACTGGAGCCATTGAGTCAACTTTGGCTCCAACTAACATTTTCATTGGCTTACGAACCCAAACAGAATATTGAGGAATTGGCTTGATTTCAGTGCAGTGTGGTCGCTGAAAATATGATCCACTTCAGCTTGAAACCAAAAGCATTCTACAGCATTTCAATGATCTTTCTGACACCGTTATGACCATCAGGAGCAGAGGATTTCTGAAAGAGGAATGGAAAGTAAAATTACAAACAGCAAACCAATCCAACAATGGATCATTTCAAACTCCAGTCAAAGCTGTAACGTTATGCTTCACTCATCTGAAAATACTTTAAGGTTTGGCTGCATGGTCACCAATTAATAAACCTGTTGCCAGAATTGTTACCTGCTTGGCTCCAGTTCTGATTTATATTACCCAATGCAAGTTTCTCTGATCATGCACTATGTTATAAAGAGTAGAATTTCCATTGAGGTACTCCCAGTCTCGTTTCTACCACTTCTGCAGGATTTCCTTTGCACTTCCATCTAAACCACAATCAAGGATGAGGTTGGGAAAATGGCTGACATTATCAAGGACCTTTCTCACCTTGGTCATTTCCACATCTCCCCTCTCCTGACGGGCAGAAAATACAAAGCCTGAAAGCATTTATCAGCGATTCAAAGACAGCTTCTTTCCCGCTGTTATCAAATTACTAAATGGTCCTCCCACAACCTAGAGTGTAATCCTGATCTTCCAACCTACCTTGAATTTTTTCTTTGTCACGATAACAGTGGAACGCCAGAGGCTGCAAGAAGACTGACAGAAGTTTTTTTTTAATTATGAGAGGCATGGATAGGGTAGACAGTCAAATCTTCCCTTCCAGGGTGGAAAAATCAAATACTAGAAGGCATGGCTTTAATGTGAAAGGGGCAAAGTTTAAAGGAGATGTGTGGGGACAGTTTTTTACACAGAAGGTGTTTAGTGCCTGGAACGCGCTGCCGGGGTTGGTGGTTGAGGCAGATATGACAGTGGCATTTGAGAGGTTTGTGGATAGGCGTATGGATATGCAGGGAATGGAGGGATGTGGATTACGTGCAGGAAATAATTCACTTGCTATTCATAGTTATATCAGTAAATTCAGTCCCACTGGAATTCCTGTTGTGCCCTACCACTTTACATGTTCTCATCTTGCAGGGAAATGAAACAGGGAAGTCAGAGATTCCCAGGTGACTCCAGAAATTGGACATGGCTGTTGTGCTGAACCACCTAACAGTTGCTCTTCTGCCTCTCCTTGCCCACTTCCACCCATATCCTTCCCTCTAGCCTTACATTTCACTTCACTCCTCCTCTTCATTCCTGATCTGACACCCTTTTCTCTCCCTTTCACCTCTAGCCATTGTCACTTGCGCCACCCATCTATCAATCACTCCAACCCCCCTCCCCCCCCCCCCCCCCCGGCCCTTCCACCCATCACCTGTATCCACCTACCACTCGCCAGGTTTTGGCCCATCCCACCTCTCTTTTCCAGCATTCATAACCCGAAATGCCGTCGGTCCATTCCCTCCGCAGAGGCTGCCAGACCCTCTGAGCTCCTCCAGCACATCGTTTTTGTGCTATGGTTTACACTGCTCACACACGGGATTCCTTACACATCATGTGTATAAGGAAATACAGAACCCACTACCCCGATAAAAACCTGGTTCCCTCCAGTGTGTGCTGCTATTTTAGTGAGTGTTTCCAGACGCTTCGTGATTTCTTTGTTCTTTAGTGTTAAATGTATGTGTGAGAATCGGCACAAGCAACACTCATCTCTCTCTGCAATGTTGGTTTCATTACCATCGCAGGGCGTGACTGGGCAGGCAGAGCTGAGAACAGCCAGCAGACTATACTCATCCACCTGTTTACCGAGAGGAACATGTTTGTGAAGAGCTTTGTACGATTAACATCAAAGCATGTAGTTCTCAGCTTTATCTGAGGCAACTTTGAAAGGAATGTGTGTTCTGTTTACTAAATGATGTTGGGCAACAACTGCAGACACTAGGAGAGTTTCATACAGATGAAGCCAAGGAGAGAATGGCTCTGTGGAGAACAGCAGAGACAGGGCCTTCATACTGGTGCTACTAAAGGATTATACCAGCTGTGTTTTCTTAATCCTGAAATCCAAACAACCCGAAGGACAAATGATTCCGACAAACGTGGCAAGATTTTGAAAGTTCTGCACAACTATTCCATGTGAATAGCCGGTTTTGATTAAAAGCCACCCTTTGTTTACTTAAACTGATTTATTTTTGATATATATATATATATATATATTTATTTTAAATGTAGATATTATTAGAGAAGATATAGTGGATGTGGAGAGGATGTTTCCACTAGTGGGAGAGTCTAAGACCAGAGGGCCCAGACTCAGAATAAAAGGATCTGCCTTTAGAATGGGGATGTGGAGAAATTTATTTGGTCAGAGGGTGGTGAGTCTGTGAAATTTATTGCCACAGACAGCTTAGTTTTTTTAGTTTAGATATTTTTTGTTTAGTTTAGTTTAGAGATACAGCGCCCTTTGGCCCACCGGGTCTGCGCCGACCAACGATCCCCACAGATTAACACAATCCTACACACTAGTGACAATATTTACATTTACCAAGCTAATTTACCTACATACATGTACGTCTTTGGAGTGTGGGAGGAAAATGAAGATCTCGGAGAAAACCCACAAAGGTCGCGTGGAGAACGTACAAACTCCGTACAGACACCACCCACAGTCAGGATCGAACCCGGGTCTCCGGAGCTGCAAGTGCTGTAAGGCAACAACTCTACCACTGCGTCACAGTGCCGCCCATCTTTAGTTTTGAGATACAGCATGGAAACAGGCTCTTCAGCCCATCGATTCCACACCGAGGAGCGGATCCCGCACATTAGCACTATCCTACACAATAGGGATAATTTTATATTCATACCAAGCCAATCAACCAAAAAACTTGTACGTCTTTGGACTGTTGGCGGAAACCAAAGATCTCGGAGAAAACGTATGTGGTCACGGGGAGAACATACAAACTCTGTAAAGACAGCACCCGTAGTTGGGATCGAACCCGGGTCTCTGGCGCTGTAAGCACCGTAAGGCAGCAGCTCCACTGCTGCGCCACCGTGCCGCTGTGGAGGCCAAGTCAATGGGTATTTTTAAAGTGGAAATTGACCGATACCTGATTAGTAAGGGTGTCAAATGTTATGGGAAGAAGGCAGGAGAATGGAGCAAAGAGGGAAAGATAGATCAGCCATTATGGAATGGTGAAGTAAACTCAATGGGCTGAATGATCTAAATGTGCTCCTATTACATGAATATGAAAATAAATGGTGAACTGTTTGGGTCACTCAGCCTGAAACGTGGCACTGAAGCTTGAGTACAAGATGAGCTGTCTATGACATTTCTCCAGAACTGCCAGTGATATTTCCTTGCACCGACTAGATATCTGTCTGATACATGACCCTAATGCCCCTGTCCCACTTAGGAAACCTGAACGGAAACCTCTGGAGACTTTGCGCCCCACACAAGGTTTCCGTGCGGTTCCCGGAGGTTGCAGGTGGTTGCCGGAGGTTGCAGGTAGTGGAAGCAGGTAGGGTGACTGACATAAACCGCACCGCACGGAAACCTTGGGTGGGGCGCAAAGTCTCCAGAGCTTTCCGTTCAGGTTTCCAAAGTGGGACAGGGGCATAAATCAGCCCCAGAGATGATCACCAAACTCTGCCACTGTTACTTGCATGATTGTTGAGTCTACTGTCCCACCAACTCTGTCGTCCCACCAATGGGAGGATCCTTGAGTACTGACAGACTCTGGTCATCTTTCCACCATAAGTCCTAACCCCACAATCCTTCAAACTGATCAAACTTGGCAAAAAGTGGAATATTCCTGTTCAGGGTCTATCAAGAAATAGATTTATGAGTTTGGAAGTGGGGTCAGGGCTTGCAAGAAAAGGTGAGGATGGGTGGGGAGTTGAGCAGTAATCAGGATGATTGGCTCAATTGGCTGTGGTGGGTCAATAAGTAGTCACAGGGAGGTAGCACAAGCTCAGTCTAGTTGGGGATACTTGGTCAGTGGCCAGGGGGTGTTGGTAATTAATGGGTGTGCTACAAGACCCAATTTCTTGGTAAATTTCTGTTTAGATTTGAGCTGAATTTTTTATCATAGGATGATGGAGGGTCTCGACCTGAAACGTCACCTGTTCCTTTTCTCCACAGATGCTGCCTGACCCACTGAGTTACTCCAGCATTGTGTGTCTATCTTTGGTGTAAGCCAACATCTGGAGTTCCTTCTTACACATCATAGGATATAATTTGGTCATAGTGATATTAGATTTTATTCGTGGGATGGGGGGGAGGGGGGAGGGGAGGTGGGGGGGAGGGGAGGTAGGAGGGAGTGCAGGGGGAAGGGGGCACTACCAGTCTCAGATCCAGTTTATACAATTACCCTTGTCTCTTGCAACTGATCAAAGCACTGCTGGAGAAAAATCATATCTACTGATGTCTACATATTACCTTCCCTTTGTGATAGATTAGCATGAACTGGAGTGGATTATCCAGGAAGAGTGTGGTAAAACCATGCCTAACACCTGAAAGATGTTTCTTTTTAACAAGTGATGTTATCACTTATTGAATTGAATTGAATTGATTTTATTAGGGACAGTGCATATTAATAAAACATTTGCATGTAATATGCAAGATTGTAGCCAGTGGCTAATTTCCATCTTTAGTCCCACACAAGATAAACACATCCCAAACAAGGTAAAAACAAAACACAAAAACAAAAACAAAACAAACAATATGGTTTAGCCTGCAGTCATAACATAGAATAAATAACAAACACTCAACACAGTTTAAAGTCCCAAAGTCATTGTCTCTTCCCTCCTTGCTCTCCCTCTGCGCTGAGGCAATCCAAGCCTCTGATGTTGTGACCCCGCCGGGTGATGGTATGTAAGTCCCGCAGGCTGAATCCGAGCTCCGCAAACGGGCCGGTTCAAACTCCGCGGCCCGGGGCGGTCGAAGCTGCCGAAGCTGCCGCCCTCCAGTCCAGCGGACGCAGCTGTAGTTGCGGGAGCTCCAGAAAACAGAACTCGAGCTCCCGATGATGTCGTCCACTGGCCCGCGGCCGAGCCTCCGAGGCTCCAAAGTCGGGTCGGAAATTGTGCCGCACCGCAACCACAGCCCCGAAGTCAGCCAGGCTCGCGTTGGTAAGTCCTGGCTCTGCTCCACAGCCTCCACAGCCTCGAGGTCGGTCGCAGTTGGAGGCCGCCAGCTCCGCGATCGGCCTCAGCGCAGACGGACACGGAGACGGGGGATACGGCAGGAAAAGTCGCATCCCCCCGAAGGAAGAACCAAAAAACACACCACACCCACCCCCCCCCCCCCCCACACACACACAGCCAAACAAACTGAAACAAACCGCAAAAACAGGACAAAAGAAAACAAAAAACAGAAAAGACAAACGGACTGCAGGCGAGCCGCAGCTGCAAGGCATAAGGGTTTAAATCATAAGGGTTTCATTGTGTTTCCCTGTGTCTGACCAGCTGCACTGGATTAGAGGTGCGAAGCAAGCCTGGGCCTATGTATTCTTCTAGCTATCTATTGATCACGAAACTGGAAAAAGCATAGCAGCAAATATTCTTACTAATGCCTCAATGCAACTCCCTCTAGAAAGAGATGAGACATTCTATAACGCGGACCATAACCTGGCAACTCTCGCATGCGGTCTCCGCGGACTGTTTCTATGCACCTTGTATTAATTGTGGATTGTGCTTTAGGTATGGCAATACTTTACTGAACCATATGCAAAAAAAGAATTCCACTGTAGGTATGTACATGTGACAATAAAAAACCTTTGAACCATTGACCCATTGAACAATTGAACTCCATTGAGCATGGGATTGAGATCCTTCAACCTCCAGGCCAATCCCAACCATACAGTCACACACTCCAGATAAGTTCTGAACTACATAGTCATGGGGGTAGTTTGCACCAATATTGTTGTTTTGTTTTTTATTTGTATATATGTCTGTATGTGTGTGTGTGTGTGTATATATATAAGTGTATGTATATACACACACACATATACATACACACTCTGAACTTTCTCTCGTTTATTATATTGTTTACAAAGTACTATGTTTACATATTGCGTTGTGCATGTAAGAATTCCATCGTTCTCTCTCGGACATATGACAATGAAACACTCTCGACATATCTCTTCCCAGGATGTGAAACTTTGTGGAGTTACTGTCTGAAGAATACCCATTTTAGAATATATTTAAAGACGCTAAATATTCAAATTGTGTCCTTTATGTCACTTCTTAATTCAGATTTCAGATACAATTAAAGACAAACACTTAATTTGCAACAAAGGGACACAAATTGCTGGAATAACTCAGCGGGTCAGGCAGCATCTCTGGAGATCATAGATAGGTGAAGTTTGGGGTTGGGACCAT
Source organism: Amblyraja radiata (assembly GCF_010909765.2). Classification (NCBI taxonomy): domain Eukaryota; kingdom Metazoa; phylum Chordata; class Chondrichthyes; order Rajiformes; family Rajidae; genus Amblyraja; species Amblyraja radiata. The sequence goes on from NC_045971.1 coordinate 22,370,839, forward strand.
TTCTTTTGTGTAAACCAGTATCTGCAGTTCCTTGTATCTGCATTTAGTTAGGCACTATATGTTCTTATTACCCATAGCCAATTAAACAAGAAAATAAATTTACCAAAAATTAGATGCAACTCAAAATATTTTGAAGAAATATCCAAAATATAATTTTGTTTGCTGTTCTCCTTTCACAAGCCACCGTTTTTTCCAAAAATAATTTTCCATCTTCAGCATAAATAAAATTAATTAATTATTGCAGAGCTCTACATCTTATGCTTTCCTCAATGGATGAAAAATAATGAGAACATAAGAAGTTAGAACATGTGTGAGAAAGGGAAACAATCAGCGGGAAAAGAAATATCGGGAAGGGCGCAAAAACCGAGGCCCCATCTCACTCTTAATGCTGATTGTAATGTTCTACCCAGGCCATTGCTATTGGTGCCAAGTCTGCTCTGGCCAGGAGTGAGAGGGTGGGGGTATGCAGGGAGGGGGTTGGTGGAGTGGTAATTTGTCTAGGTTGGATGTGTGTCGTTCTTCGTGGAAGGATCTCCAACAACCTTACAATCTTCAGAGAATGTTCATCTACATATGGGATAGGGGACATATGCTAAATCAAAGGAGTGGCACAGTGGCTCAGCTGGTAGAGCTGCTGCCTCAGAGCAGCACAGACCCTGGTTCGATCCTGACCTTGGGTGCTGTCTGCGTGGAATTTGCACATTCTCCTTGGGTTTCCTCTGGATGCTCCGGTTTCTTCCCACATCCCAAAAAGGTGCGTGTTTGTAGGTCACTCTAAATTGTATAGGGAGTGGATGAGAAATATATTCATCGTGATTTTTAGTGTATCGATCACGATAAGTTTATATCAGGGGATGATCAATCTGGTGAAAACCTGCCGATATGTGCACAATGCTGCTTTCTTCTTGGGAATTTGCCATTTGACAATAGACGCTAATCTGCAGCAGTCCAACGTGGCATTTGGATCCAGTGGGAATCACAAAGTTAATGAATGAAACACATCACAGCTTCCCTGCAGCATCTGGGCATTGCAAATTAAAGGAGTAGGAAAAATAATGTAAAGATCATGGATTGAGAAAGACTTAGATTAACCTTGCAACACAGTGGGCAATGCCCAAACAAGCACCGTGTGAAGTTTAGCTTTAAGGCATAAAGAGAAAGAATGAAGGGAACACAAAGAACCATCAAATTGTCGAGAAATATGGCATTAAACATGAAAGGTGAGACAGAAGACAAATTCACAACTGACAGGTTCAGAAATCGAATCAGGCAAAGCAGCTAAACTAATTTCACTCCCCCTTAACTAGCAATGCCTTTTAAAGCTTTAAGTTTCCTTACTTATCTTAAACAGCCCCATTTTTCCCAATAACTCACCTCTTATTAATCATAGCAAAGAAACTGGAACACAATTGTTCAAATTTTACACCATCATGGACAAAATAAATGTTCTTATTTCATACAAATTTTAAAATAAAATAATATCTGACGGAACGTCAATATTGAATTTAATTTGCTCTTTTATACATAGTGTGCTATTTCATAAGTTATGGGAGCAGATTTGGGCCATTCGGCCCATCAAGTCTACTCCGCCATTCAATCATGGCTGATCTATCTTTCCCTATCAACCCCATTCTCCTGCCTTCTGCCCATAATCCCTGACACTCGTACTAATCATGATTTCAGGGAATGTTGTGGTAATTTGGATCAAGGGAGAACCATTGTAGACACCCACCTGATGGGATGTGAGGATATTTTAACCCATGTTTGTTAATATATTTCACCTACGTCAATAGTTGACTGACCAATTACTGAAGGCTTTTAACAGATTTTAATGAATTCACAGGTCACCCTGTTGTTTTAAGTTATTCAATTTACTGACTATTTGTCAGTGGAAAATATTTTTGAAATATTCTCTTTTTTGAAAGTTGTATTTGTTTTGAGGGGTTGCAAAGACTTGAAAAATATTTCTGGGTTTCATAGCAATAACATGTGACAACACATTTTTGTAGCATGTTAACTACAAGAAGACGATATATACTGAGATCTCATCAAAATAAGCTACTTTGAAGAAGTTCTCAGAAACTCAGCAGGCCAGGCAACACTTGTGGAGGAAAATAGACTTGGTGGTGAATCTGAGGAATTAATTGCCACAGAGGCTGTGGAGGCCGTCAATGGATATTTTGAAGGCAGAGACAGATAGATTCTTGATTAGTACGGGTGTCATGGATTATGGGGAGAAGGCCGGAGAATGGGGTTAAGAGGGAAATATAGAGCAGCCATGAGTGAATGGCGGAGTAGACTTAATGGGTCGAATAGCCTAATTCTGCTGCTAACACTTATGAACTTATGAAAATTAACATTTTGGAAAAAGAGTCTTATCAGTTCTTCCAGCATTCTGTATTTTAAAACATACTAGACCAAGGGCAGACCCGTTGGGACTGCTCCCCCAACGCAGCCGTTCCCTACCCGTAGCCCCCACGGGAGACGTGGTCCTCCAACTCAAGCGGCCCAGGAATGAGCAGTGCGGCTGGTTTTAAATGGCGTCTTTGAGGCGAGATGCGGGCGCCAGCAGCCGTTATGGTCGCTGGCCAGCAGGAGGCGACAAAATGAGTGAGTGGGGGGGGGGGGGGGGGGGGGGGGGGAGAAGGTTTTAATGAAAAATGCGGACATAAACATAACGAAATCTAATGAGGAGTGGATAGTTGGAATGGAAAGTGAAATGTCTACCGAAATGGCTGCTTCTATGGGTGAGAAGCCAGTTTATTTTTGAAATATTGGGGGGTGGGGGGGGGGGGGGGGGGGGGGGGGGAGAAGGATTTGATTTAAAACGTGTACTTAAATACGACGAAATGTAATGAGGAGCGGATACTTAGAAAGAAAAGCGAAATCTCTACCGAAATGGAAATGACCTCGGAGATTGAGTGTCTGGATTCGGCGTGGCAATGAATCAAAGGAAGAAATGCAGCCGGCAGCCGTACATGTAAATGGATCCATTCCGATTGGACATCTGTGAGCATCGGTCATTCCGATTGGACATCTGCGAGTATTGGGCATTGTGACATCACACGATGGAACGAATCAAAAGGCAGAAAGGCAGCCGGACGGCAGCCAGACGGCAGGCGGCAGGCACAGAGTTTTAATAGTATATAGATTCTCATGATTTTAATCCCCTGATGTCTCCTTGAGATTGATATACATAGGATTTTTCAGTACTGCAGGTCTACTCGTGGACAACTGCCTGTAGCAACAAGAATGTTCAAAACCACTGATGCATATTAATTCCAAACAAAACAAAAGCAGCCTAAAAAAACTTGGAAGCAACAACTGAGCTCTTATGACTGATAGCACACATCAAAAGCCTTCTATTATCAAGGAGAAAAATGACTCGGGTATCAAAGTCTTCCTAGGTATAAAATAAGTTAGTGCATCAATTCAGGCCGAGGGAAGTGAAAAAGGTCCCAGGCAGCTGTATTTACAGCACAGAGATAAACATGGTTTGATCGTTGAACGCCACAGAAATGACAAGGGAAGTCCTCATTCTCACCCAGGCCATTGAGGATGAGCAGTACCCGTCCCCAACATGCAGAGATGTCAAGGCTGGAGAATGAAACTGCAAAGAATTTTAATAGAAGTGAAGGTGGGTGACGTGATCATTTCAAAAACCCACATAGATTTTTGAAGAAAAGCAGCAACAGCCTTCTGAGGCAGATACGATAGAGGCATTTAAGAGGCTCTTCAATAGGCACATCGCTATGCAGAGAATGGAGGGATATGGATCATGTGGAGGCAGATGGGATTATTTTATCTCAGCATCTGGTTTGGCATAGATATTGTGGGCCGAAGGGCCTGTCCCAGTGCTGTACAGTGCTGTGTTCTACGAGATCATTCACTCAGGTGACACCTTCTGCTTCCACTTCCTTCCTAACCTCCTTCAGACTTAAGCCTGAAGCTTTATTTTGTTTACTCTGGCTTTCCTTCTCAGCCCTCTCAACTTGTCCATCATACTAACCCGCTGTATTTTTGATAGCAGTCCCACTCGATATCCCTTCCTGATTTCCACGTGTTTGCATCACACCTGGCGCCCTTTCCTCAGGTGAAGGAACCATGATATTTAAAACAACCTTCTTTAAAACAATCACATCCTGACTATCTTTGCAAACTGCCTTTCTGCCTCTAACCTATCGTTCGAGACCTTTCCAAAGACCTTCCACAGTTCCAAAGCCCTTGGAAGTTGTCACTTCCCAGTCATTCCTGTAGCTCCTTGCTTAAATATCTTGTATCAAGGTTCCACCTCTGCTATTGAATCAAGTTACCTTGATTTGACTTGGGGGGGGGGGGGGGGGAGGGAGTGGGAGAAGTGATGTGGGGGAGGGCTTGTTAGATCGTTAATTACCTAAAATTGGGTCATTCAATGTTCGTACCATTAGGTTGTAAGCTACCCAAGTCCTTTTATCCCCTTCTCTACTCTGTGCCCCACATGGATGTGCACCCATTTCTCCTCTTCCACCCGTTCCACATACATTCCGTCCTCTGGCTTCACATTTTTGCACGTCTTCTATCCTTATAGCTTTATCTCACATGTTTTATCTTTTCATCCTATGCCTCTGTCCTACCATTTGGCAAACAGAAACCCCCTTCACCTGTATCTACCTATTACCTACCAGGCATTGTCCCACCTCATTTCTCATCCAACTTTCGCCCCCCCCCTTTACAAACAGTTCACAACCAGAAACAATTTTTCCATGGTCTCCAGAGGTGATGCCAGACTGGTTGAGTTAATCCAACATTTTTTTTCTTATTTCCTGTATGATTTAGTATATTAAGCTATGCCTCCTTATTGCCTTCTGTTTTGTTGCAAACGTTGTTAAATTAACTAACTATCCTTCTCCAACCCTTCTCTTCTCCCATCCATCTCTATGGCACTCACTTGATTCCCTATGTACCTATTCAAATATATCCAGAGCATTTTCTGCAATGAGTTCACTTCATTCATCTACAGTGCCACCTCAGCAAATCCCCTGAGATTCAGCTCATCTTCTTTTCTTTTCCTCATTTGTCTTGGTCTATTTGCTCATACCATACCTGACCTGTTGTACTTTCTGCAGAGATGTGCATAGGACTTTACATTTGACATATTTTGGAAGGCCACATGCCCACATTCTTCATGTCTCTATGTGGGTTTTACGGTGGCGAAGCGGTAGAGCTACTGCCTTACAGCACTAGTGACCCAGGTTCGATCCTGGCCTCGGGTTCTTGTTTGTACGGAGTTTGTAGGTTCTCCCCGTGACCGCGTGGATTTTCTCCAAGGTATTCGGCTTCCTTCCACACTCCAAAGACATACAGGTTTGAAGGTTAATTGGCTTGGTATAAATGTAAATTGGCTCTAATGTGTTTAGGATGGTGTTAATGTGCAGGGATCGCTGGTTGGTGCAGATTCAGTGGCCGATGGGCCTGGTTCCATGCTGTATCTCTAAACTAAACTAAACACATGCTGTATCACTAAACTAAACACGTGTTGTATCTCTAAACTGAACTAAACACACCCATAACCTTATATAGTGTATAATTTGGGATGATTGTTGAAAGGGGGTATTGCAATTTGGGGTATCTCAAAGGGGGTATCACTCTATCTTGACTCTCTCCTCCATTTCATCTCCTGTATTTTTGAACGCACCCTGACTTAATGTTGTTACCAGATGCTAAACCTACGCAAGTTATCTCCTCTTCTAAATTAATCACAAGGAGTTATCTAAATCTTAGCATGAATTGAAATTCAAAGTCACAACTTGCTCCTTATTCCTCACAGTCTTTTCAGCCTTAAGCCGATGGATAAAGTGCACAGCAATTGCACATTGAAACTGAAAATATGTGAGCCCCACACAGTCAGGCACTGAAGAAAGTTGTCTTGTATCTGACACTAAGAAAGCATCTGTAATAATAATGATATGATATGCTCTCAAATCATGTTGGCTGAATATGAAAGCACTTTGAGAGGGATCCAGAGAATGAGTAACCCAAAATAAATCTTCTCACTTTAATTCCTTGTGTCGTTAGTTTAGTTTAGTTTAGGGATGCAGTGCAGACACAGACCCTTTGGCCCAACGGGTCCGCACCGACCAGCAAACCCCACATGTTAACACTGCCCTGCACACACTAAGGACAATTTTTACATTCATACCAAGCCAATTAACCTACAAACCTGTACATTATCGGAGTGTAGAAGGAAACCGGAGATCCTGGAGAAAACCCACGCCACGGGGAGAACCTACAAACTCCGTACAGACAAGCACCCATAGTCAGGCTGGAACCCGGATATCTGGCACTGTAGGGTAGTATCTCTACTGCTATGCTACCATGCCACCCTAAACATTGTGAACCAAAGTTCCCTGCTACCTGCTTTGACAGAGAGCATTTGCGTAAGGAATCATTCCTTAATGAAAAAAACAGAAGCTTTTTGTTCAAATATGATTTACATTTTTTCAGATAATTTTTAAATTTTCATCATCTTTCAATATCGCCTAACTTTGTGTGTGCAAAGAAAACTTACAGTCTCAAATAGTTGCCTTGCATTGAGGCTATGACTAACTCATGAGCTGGCCATAGGTTTTATTCAGTGTCTGTGCTGAATACATAAAACAAACAATGTATTTTGCAGCATCTTGTATTTTGCTTGGGCAGCTTACAATCCAGTGGTATGAATATTGATTTCTCTAACTTCAAGAAATCCTTGCATCCCTCCCTCTTTATCCCTCCCCCACCCAAGTTGTACCAGCTTCAAATTTGTCTTATTGGGTGTCATTGTCTATACTTGATTTCACCTAGGCCTCAGCTAACAATGGCCTGTTTCCTTTATCACGGTTACTTTTTTGTATATCTTTCGTTGATTTGTTCTACAATACAATACAATACAATATTTATTACATGTCATTTGAACCTCAGTGAGGCTCAAACGAAACTCTGTTTCCACAGCCATACAAACAAAGACAATTTCCTACAAGACATACACACAATTCAATTTACAGAAATACCATCACAGTGAGGAGGAGATTCACTGTGATGGAAGGCAAAGTCTTTTCTCTCCCCTGCACCATTTCTCTCCCAATGTCGAAACCCCAGGCGGGCGATGGTAAGTCCCACGGCCATTTTAGGCCGCGCCGGGCGATGTACGGCCCCGCTCCAGGTCTAAATGTCACGAAGTTGGAGCCCCTGGCGGGCGCTGGAATGTCCCGCGGCCATCTAAGCCGCGCCGGGCGATGTATGGCCCCGCTCCGGGTCGTTCCAACCCAGCGACACGGGCAGGAGAAGTTGCGTTGTGGGAGCTCCGAAAAGCGGTCTCCCACCCGAACCCACGAGCTCCCGATACCCGACAGTCCACCGGTCTGCAGCTGGAGCTTCCGAGCTCCGGGGTCGGGCCGCAGCAGCGAGCCACCACAGCTCCCCACGCTCCGAGGCCGGCCAACCCCACGATGGTGAGTCTGCAGCACCGCAGGCTCCGCGAGTGCAGCCCCTAGGTCGTCCCGGCTGGAGGCCGCTCCACGGTGCTAGGCCCCAACGACAACGGAGACCCGACAGGGAAAAGGTCGGGTCTCCCGTGCAGGGAAGAGATTTTTTAAAGTTTCCCTCTCCCGCCCTCCCGCCCCCCACGTATACACAGTTAAAAACAGTATTAAAAAACACGAACAGCTACATTTAACTAGACAAAAAATTAAAGAAAGACAGACAGGCTGTGGGGGGTGCTGCAACAGGTGAGTCGCGCTGCCAACTATATCTCTCTACATCACCATCTATATCTCTCATTTCCCTTTCCCCTGACTTTCAGTCTCAAGAGGGTCTCGACCTGAAACGTCATCTAGTCCTTTTCTCCAGAGATGCTGTCTGGCATGCTGAGTTACTCCAGCTTTTTGTATTTATCGTCAACATTTTTTGCCTCATTCATTGATTGGAATGCACAGCAGGGAAACACACCATTCAGCTCACCTAGTCCACCCATTCAAACTAGTTCTATGCTATCCCACTTTCTCATCCACCACACAAATTACGATCAATTTACAGCGGCCAATTAGCCGACAAACCGCCATGCCTTTGGGATGTGGAAGGAAACCAGAACACCTGAAGGAAACCCACACTGTCTCAAGAACATTCAAACTCCACACGGACACCGGGATCGAACCCAGTCTCCGGCCCTGTGAGGCAGCAGCACTAACAGCACTATAAAGCCCCTGTCCCATTTTCACAACCTAATTCGCGACCTCTGACGACCTTAAACGACCTAAAAAAAAATCAAGGTTCCGATAACCTATGACCTCCTACGACCTTCCATGACCATGTGTACGACCTCCTACGGCCTTCCACGACTATGTCTACGACCTCCTACGACTATGTTAAAAACCTCCCACGACTATGTTGAAGACGTCCCACGACTATGAAGAAGACCTCTTTCGACCTCCTTCGACTATGTGGAAGACTGGCTTCGACCATGTATGTTTTACTGCTGTTTGCAGTAGCCCTTTTGCTTCAGCAGCCTTTTAGGAAAGGCAGAAGGGGAAGAGCAAGGGTGAAGAGGAAGCACAAGAAGAGGTCTCAATGGGTGAATGGAGATGATGTGATGGACTGTCCCAGTACACCAGATGACTGGAAGAGAGTGGCGCTGGGTTTTGACAAAAGATGGAACTTTAAGCACACATGTGGGGCAGTGGACGGCAAGCATGGCATTCTTGTCCCTGTCCCTGTACCCCTCATTTTCCTTTTTGTACAGGATGGCATTCTGCTGGAACCATTCCTCAAGGTCCCCCTCCTGCTGCCTGGTGAAGGTGTAGGGCATAACCTTCCTCCAGCCCTCCCTCACCACCAATGGGGCATCTGCCTCCGATGCTGTGTCAGACACAGAAAAAAGGGCTGCTTTGCTGCCTTCAAATGAGGCAGTGAAGGATGCGGTGGTGGTGGGGACATATACTACCACCCTGGTCTCCTCCTCCAGGGGTCTCTCATGCAGGGCTACCTCCTCCTGCACTATCACCTCCTGTGGCATCACCTCCTGCCACTCCTCCTGGGTGGGCAACACCTGCATGGCCGGCTTTTTTGAGGGTTGTGCCCTCCCCCTGTGCTGCTGCCTTTTTGGTGCCATCTCTAAAACACAAGTCTCATCTCCAAAAAGCTCTCCAGCTATGAATGAACATGCCTTTGAGTGACAGAGGTGACGTTCAGCTGTTTAAATAACCTTTTTTTCCTACTGACCTTTTTTCACCCCGGAGCTATTACCTTCGACTGCCTCCGACTACCTACGACTACCTACGATTAGCATCATGACCTACTACGACCTACCTACGACCAACCTACAACTTACCTACGAGTAAAAAGTATTGATTTTTTCCATGCCGACCTTTTTGTTACTCGTGAACATTTTTTATCAGGCTAGAAATAACGCCCTGACCTACTTGATGCCACGAGTACCTACGACTAGCATCTCAACCTGTTAGACCTACCTACGGCCTCCTGCAACCTCCTATGACCTCCTACAACCTCGTGGCGACCATGCTGCGAGTACGAGTCAAGGGCAAACTCGGCAGAGGTCGTGAATTAGGTGGTGAAAGTGGGTAGGGGCTTTACATTGTAAAATGTGTGTGCTTTGGAGCTATTATACATTGCGAAAAAAACAAGCAATGTCTATATTAATTACCACCTCAAGCAGTGCCATATCATCTTTTCTGAAGAAGGGTCTCGACCTGAAACGTTACCTATTACCTTCGCTCCATAGATGCTGCCTCACCCACTGAGTTTCTCCAGCATTTTTGTCTACCTTCGATTTTCCAGCATCCGCAGTTCGTTCTTAAACATCTCTTTAAATATGTTTACTTATTTATATTACCCTGCGCGGGCCCAATCCACCCGCCGAACAACCGCGCCACCGACGACCAGAACGCCGACTGAAGACCGGAACTCGCCCCACAGGCCTCCCAGGGGACTGCGGTGAAGCCGGGCGACAAGGCCAGTCTGGGCCGAAGGAGCCTCAGCGGTGGCGGCGATGGGAGCCTTGGCGATAACAGCAGGAGACTCGGTGGCGGCAGCGGATGCCGCAGCAGTAGCGGGAGCCTCGGCAGCAGTGCGAGCCTCGGCGGCAGCAGGGGGCTTGTCGGCAACGTGGGCCTCAGCGGCAACAGGAGCTTCGGTGGCGGTGGGACTTCGCGGTCGATGAGCGTGAGGGGATAAGGGGAAAACAATCGGGACATAGCATGGGGGGAACCGCTGGGAAAAACATTGGAGACCCAACATGGGGGACCGCAGTGACGAACGGTGGGAGAACAAAGGGGACCCGGTGTGGGGGAGGGGGGGGGGGTGCACTCTAGTTTAGAATCCTCTGCCCAGGGGATAATTTAATAATAAGCCAACCAATGACTGTGTACAGGTTCTCTAAAGAAGGGCCCTGCATATTCAGACCACTACAAGGATGGACTTTTGTTGCTACAATAAGCGCTCATAAGTGATAGGAGCAGGATTATGTCATTCGGCCCATCAAGTCTACTCTGTCATTCAATCATGGCTGTTCTATCTATCCTTCTTAAGCACATTCTCCTGCCTTCTTCCCATAACTCCTGACACTCGTACTATTCAAGAATCTAGCTATCTCTGCCTTAAAAATATCCATTGACTTGGCCTCCACAGCTTTCTGTGGCAATGAATTCCACAGATTCACCACACTCTGACTAAAGAAATTCCTCCTCATCTCCTTCCAAAAGGAACATCCTTTAATTTTGAGGTTGTGCCCTCTGGTACTAGACTCTCCCACGTGGAAAATCAGCCATGATCACATTGAATAGTGGTGTTGCCTCGAAGGGCCAAAAGACCTACTCCTGCACCTATTGTCTATTGTCTTTTGTCTAACTTCTCCCATCCACTCGATCCAGACCTTTCACTATTCAATAAGTATCAATGAGGTCAACCGGTCATCCTTCTTAACTCCAGCGAGTAGAGGCCCAGCACCGTCAAATGCTCCACACATGTTAACTCACTCATTCTCGTAAACCTCCTCTGGACCCTCTCCACCACAAGTACAGAACGATCTACTCCTAACCACATCACATTCCACAGACCATATCTCTGAAAATACTCAGTGTGGAAACCTTCAGGCTTACAGTGTACTCTTCTATTCTAAAAAGAACGTACTGACAGAGACTAAACAGCCACGTCTGTAGCTGAGGAATAAGATCATCTTTGCCCATTGAACAAAAAAAGTGTTCGTATCACTAGCCCCAGTATTACTATTTAAATATTTTTGTCAAATAATCATGTTATCTTCAAGCAAACGCAGACAGTGAACATCAGCTTATGATTTGACATGTTATTTTCTCATTTTGCAAAAAGTTGAATCTGCGCCATGTCAGATCTCAGTTACTGATTTAAGCCCTGAAGAAATGCAAGAGACAACCCTGAAAAAATATCCCAAACCTCATCAACATCTCAATGAACACTACACAATTTACCAAAGAGACCATTACTTCATTAAAACCTAGCATAAATCACTTAAAGTAACTCATGTGAATAATTCATATACTGCCCTGAGTTTATTCATCGACCCAAGCAGAAGTACCATGATCACACTATCGTGAGCTTAAAATGAATGCATGGTTCAGCCTTGTATTGCACTTGAACAGGACCTACACCTTACTTTTTTAGTTTAGTTTAGTTTATTATCGTTACGTGTACTGCGGTACAGTGAAAAGTTTTTTTTGCGTGGTATCCTGTCAGCAGAAAAACAATATGATTATAATTGAGCCATTTACATGATAAGGGAATAATGTTTAGTGCAAGGTAAAGCCAGCAAAGTCTGATCAAGGATAGTCCGAGGGTCACCAAAAAGGTAGATAGTAGTTCAGCACTGCTCTCTGGTTGTGGTAGGGTGATTCAGTTGCCTTATAATAGCTGGGAAGAAAATGTTCCTGATTCTGGAGGTGTGCGTTTTCACACTCCCACACATTTTGCCTGATGGGAGAGGGGAAAAGAGGGAATGGCCAGGGTGCAACTCAGCTTGATTATGCTGCTGGCCTTGCCGAGGAAAGGTATTAGTGCTCCCTCAATATTTCCCAAATACACCATCATTCTCTGCTAGTTTTTATCATGAGTTCATTCTAGTTTTCACTGTATAATGAAGGACAGATTAAACACACATGTACAGCAGGAACAAGATACTGCTGGAAAAAAAAGCCATATTTGAGAAAAAAAAAGCTTGGCAACGCACAGCTGGGTGATTGGTTACAGCTGGGTGCAAGTCTTGCACAGGAAAGCTGAAAGGAAACACAATGCCATTGGATGCAGAATGAGGCAGAGGAACAAAGCCTTATGAATTCCTCCAGAAATCTTTCTGGTCATTTATTCAGTTAATTCTTAAGTTCTTGATGCTACCTCGTTCAAAAATGAACCAAGCAAAATTCTGAATCAGGTTGGGACTGTTTCCAGCATATCTTGCCATCGCGGTCATTTTTGGACAAGATGTAGCATCGCCAACCGTGCCGTAACTATCGCATGTGACTGCTTTCTATTCAATTAACAAAAGATCCTACAAAGGAAGCACAAAGAAGAAAAATATTAATGCATTTCAAGTTATCTTATTGGCAGCTGTTTCACCCTCTTAAAAAAAGACTAGGCAGAAAGAAAAACTGGGAAGGAAGTCAAGGAATTGACAAAATTGTTCTTGCATATACATAGGAATTTCCTTAACCCTCTGACTACTGGACCACCTCCAAAAAGAATACATTTGAAAAACATTAAATAAATATTTTTGGAGCAAAAGATGTGTAGAAATCCTTTTTACTGATAAAATCAAATGCACCAGGGAAATGCAAATAACTGCAGATGCTGGAATCTGGTGAAAAACACAAAGTGCTGGAGGAACGCAACAGATCATGCAGCGTCTGTGGAAGGAATCAGTCTGAAGATTTGTCCTGACCCCAAAAGTCGCCTATCTGTTCCTTCCACGGGCGCTGCTAGACCTGCTGAGTTACTGCAACACTTTGGATTTTACGAAATGTCCCAAGGATATTGTAAATGGCAGGCTGGTGATGACTGGTTTATAACTCAGCTCTCAAAGGGTTCCTGTAATGACCATTTATTTGTATGTGGAATAACACTTTGGGTAATTTTGTGCATCGTTTATAGGCCAGTGTGATTTAATGTGAAAACTGCCTCAACTTTATATTTAAACAATTGTAGCATCGCAATTAAAGTCTGGAATCACTCAAAGTAAAAGACGCAAGCTTCTTTCCAAGACACACAGTCCTAACATATGGATGTCACATATGGCGCATCGCAGAAAGCCAAGTTTAAAATGTTTCCAGGCAGAAAATGGGCATTTTGAGAATTTTATAAACTTAACTCCCTCAGTCTTATTATTAGTTGCTATCTGTCCCAGCAATTCCATGATAACAGCAAAGTGCATCCAGTGTTTGGGGTTTATTAAACGAGTTTCCACTGTTGGACAGAAAATGTAAACCTGTCAGTCTCATGTTAATCAAATTAAGTATCAATTCAAAAGCCTAGTGCCAGCCCTGTATATTGCAGTAATTTGCTAATACTCAGAGATCAATATTTTCATTGAGTCAAGAACTTTACTTGGTTACATATGAGGATATTCCGATCACTTTGCTAGTTGCAACACAAGCAAAGTTATTTCAGCTGCTCGAGGCAATAGAGCTCGAAGTTAAGGGCTTTCATTAGAACTTAGAACAGTACAGCACAGAGACAGACTCTTTGGCCCACAATGAACACACTGGCAAGATTAACCAATCTCTTCTGCCTGCACTTGATCCACATCCCTCAATTCCCTGCATATCCATGTGCTAATCTAAAAGCCTTTAAAATGCCACCATCATATCTGCCACCTCCATCGCCTACCCAGGCAGAATGTTTCAGGCATCCACTGCTCACTTGTTCCACTAAAAAACTTGCTCCTTTCATACTATAGGAGATACTAGACTAAGTGGGACCCGTTGGGTCCCATGTTCACACGGGAGGGCTGGTCCCCCAATGCAATATTCCACCTCTCCACCAATTCCAATATTTGCTCTCCAATATTAGTACTGGAGCACTAGTATGGGTGTTGTGGGCTGAAGGGACTGGTTTCCAGAGGGCTAGTATGGGAAATTGTGGGCCAAATGGATTCTTGGGGTGGCAGCTCACTCACGGCTGCTGGGCTGGCAGTTGACTCACGGCTATTCCTTGAAATTCCATTTCTAGCAGGGTGCAAGGCCACCGAATTCAAGTGCAGTTTCATACCTCTTCAAGCAGGGTGCAAGGCCACCAAATGCAAGTGCAGTTTCATGCCATTTCAAGCAGGGTGCAAGGCCACCGAATTCAAGTGCAGTTTCAGACCACTTCAAGCAGGGTGCAAGGCCACCGAATTCAAGTGCAGTTTCCGACCACTTCAAGCAGGATGCAAGGCCAACAAATTCAAGAGCAGTTTCATGCCATTTCAAGCAGGGTGCAAGGTCACCACATTCAAATGCAGTTTCATAGCATTTCAAGCAGGGTGAAACCACCATAAAACCACACAAAACACCACATAAACACCACATAAACACCACACTCACAGTTCAGTAGACATTCAATGTGTTCAGTTGATTCACAGCTCAGACAGAGTCGTGACCTCTACCTCCCCCATCTTGCAGAGTGAGCCACACCCACACTTCTGGGTTTTATAGTCCCTCCCCCTCCCACCTGACGTAGTGTGGCTTTCATGGCATTATTGACAGGAGAGAGATTCTCAACATATTTTAAACACTAATAACACTTTTATTTTTCATTGATGGGAAGAATCCTCTGCACCTGATGAGCGGAGGGGGACTGAGTAAGATGTCCAAAATTCACAGCCGTAAGTGGTAACGTTTTATCTAAAATCAATATACAGTGCAAACAGGAAGTTGTCAAGTTTCCACCACCAACTGCCATTTGCAGTGCTTCACTTCAAACCAACCACCACCAACAGCCATTTGCAGTGCTTCACTTCAAACCAACCACCACCAACGGCCATTTGCAGTGCTTCGCTTCAAACCAATCACATTTTCATTTTCAAACCACATTAAGGGCACTCAAGGTCAGTAAAATCACACTCACAGTTTAGTAGACATGTGTTCAGTGTTATTCACAGCTCAGACTGAGAGACGTGACCCTCTCGCTCCCCCATCTTGCAGAGACTGACTGAGGCACTCAACACTTCCGACTTTTATAGTCCCTCTGGAAGGAGCGTGGCCTTCAGGAGAGAGAATCTCAACATTTTTTAAACACCAATAACTCTTTTATTTTTCATCGATGGGGAAAATCCTCTTGTCCTTACTCTGAGTAAGATGGCCAAAAATTACAGCTGTAAGTGGCAGCGTTTTTTCTAAAATCAATATACAGACCAACAGGAAGTGGTCAAGATCAGACTTTTAGTAATATAGACATTGCCTTAAGATCAGTCTTTGTACTGTGAGCAACCAAAGGATTCACATGCACGTATTTCATTTATATTTACGAGTTTAATGAGAGCGTAATTCACCGAAGATAAAAGGGCAGCATCATGGTGGTGCAGCAGTAGACGTTGCTGCCTTACAGCACTTGCAGCGCCACAGATCCAGATTCGATCCTGACGACTGGTGCTGTCTATACAGAGTTTGTTCATTCTCCCCGTGACTGTGTGGGTTTTCTTTGAGATCTTCGGTTTCCTCCCACACTCCAAAGACGTACAGGTTTGTAGGTTAAAATGCTTGGTATAAGTCTAAATTGTCCCTAGTGTGTGTTAGGTAATGTTAATGTGTGGGGATCACTGGTCGGTGCGGAGTCGGTTGGCTGAAGGGCCTGTTTCCATGCTGTATCTCTAAACTAAATTAAACTCCTGTGTCAGAATGATGAACTGTGATACAATAGGGATCTGATGGGTAAGTGGTAGAATATAACTGTGATGAATGTGCCAATAAAATAGGCTCTAAATATTTCCAAGTGACATTATGCTGCTCTAGAGAAAGACAGGATGGTAGCAACTAACTAGACACAAATGGAAATAAATATTCCTGATGAATAAATTTCAATGGAATTTTACAGGTAACAACAATGTTCATTCCTATTACCTTTAATTTCCACGTTACCAGATATCAGGAGTGATATAAAATAGATTTCCAATTGTTTCACGTTGTTATAGTCTAAACTTTTCCCACTGCCTGTTAGAAAAATACAAAGTGCTGCAGGAATTCACTAGGTCAGACTGCATCTGCGGTGGGAATGGACAATGACATTCAGTCCTGATCCTAAACATCAACAGTCCATTCCCTCCACAGATGCTGACTGACCCGCTGAGTTTCTCCAGCACTTTGCATTTTGCTCAAGATTCCACCATCTGCAGTTCCTTGCTACCCACAGCTAGTTAATAATTTTCTTTCGCACATTAGTGTCTAATGAACATAATCGACAAGGGAACCAATGGTTGCACCATGGCACAGCGACTAACGTTGCTGTATCAGAGTTCCAGAGACCTGGGTTCAATCCTCATCTACCCCATTCTAATTTTGCTTGCTGTCTCTAGTGCGGGCTTAAATTCTTGCCCACATCCTAATGATCACTTTTTGTAGGTAAATGGTAAACTAAGATACAATAGGGATCTGATGGGTAAGTGGTAGAATATAAATTACTGCTGGAAAAGAGGAGGGAAAATGTGTTTAATAGGTTTACTGGACTATTCCCCTGGAAGGCAGCATGGACCCAATGGACTGAATGGCCTCCTTCTTCATTGTTATCAGTATAAGATGAATTTCGGTAAAAAGAAAGAAAGAAATTAAAAGGGATTCAAAACTTTGCAAATAGTCACAGGAGGTAGTGACTATTAGTTTACATATTAGACTTTTATAACCTGGACATTACGTTATTGTCCATAATTTATGGGCTAACTCCGAGTATTTCCCAGTGCCTGATTGTGATGATAATAGCTGTCGCGAATAAAAGTCACCTTGCCGATTAATTCCCATACGTTCTTCAGCCAGATTGCTAGGAATATTAGGGCTGCCCTTCTCTGCATTTGGGCATTGCTGCTAATCTAACATCAATCAAGATCCTTCCATGGGCAGCAAAGTGGCGCAGCAGTAGAAATGATAGCTTACAGCACTTGCAACGTCAGAGACCCCAATTCGATCCTGACTACGGACGCTGTCTGTACAGAGTTTGTATATTCTCCCCATGATCACGTAGATTTTCTCCGAGATCTTCAGGTTCCTCCCACACTCCAAAGACGTACAGGTTTGGTGGCTAATTGGCTTGATATAAGTGTAAAAATTGTCCCTAGTGTGTGTACGACAGTGTGAATGTACAGGGATCGCTGGTCGGTGCGGACTTGGCGGGCCGAAGGGACTGTTTCCGTGCTGTATCTCTAAACTATACTAAATTAAGAAGAATTGATTTCATTCCCAAGATAGACACAAAATGCTGGAGTAACTCAGGGTTCAGGCAGCATCTCTGGAGAAAAGGAATGTGACATTTTGGGTTGAGACCTTTCTTCAGGAGTTTGAAGAAGAGTCTCAACCCGAAACGTCACCTATCCCTTTTCTCCTGAGATGCTGCCTGACCCCCTTGAGTAACTCCTACATTTTGCCTCTATCTTCAGTGTAAACCAGCATCTCCAGTTCCTTCCAACACTTAATTTCATTCCCCATAGATTACTAGAATAGAAGACTTTCTTGTACAGATGCATCTCAATTTCAAAGATTTGCATCCTATCAAAACTAAATATTTTATGGAATGGCATTTTAAGCTATGCCCTCTCGTTTTTAACGTTTCCACCCTGGGAAAAAAAGGTTCGACTGTCTACCCTATTTATGCCTCTCATGATTTTATATACTTCTCTCAGCCTCAATTTTCTCAATGGAACCAACGGCAAAAAGAAAACATGGTTCCACTCAATAATTTTGTGTAGAACAAAATATAATTTTTGCACCTGAACTGTGAACTGTAGTAATACCTTTAATCAATCAAAATAATAGAAACTAAGTAGTCAAGCAATTTTTAATGAGATATTGTGTCTAGACTGACAGCAGGTCCAGATTTTAGTATATTGCCATAATTACCTTAGAAATTATGGTCTAAAGAGGCTCTTAAATGTATAGCATCATTGTCATAAAAATATGTGTTTAACAGGTCTTCCTTTTAGTGAAGCAAATTTAACAACCCCCCGTAAAAATAGCTGGACAGTCTGGTTTTATATTGTTGATTTTCTTCATGTTAGTTCATCTAATTACACAATACAGTTTCATGTGCCCTGTGTTACCTTTCTTCTTAATCATGGAGGTCTGAAATGTATCCAAGATATGTACCATTTCGGACAAAACAATCCCCAAGCAGACTGATGGAATGATTTTGCTCATTGAAGAGTTTGATGCTTTGGGGACAAATTTACCCGCATTTACTGTGACTGTATCGTCACAGTAGCTGAAGATTATTGAAGCAGATCTAATCCGTTACGAAGAAATCTTGTGCTCATAACTCGTGCTCAATATGTAACTGCTCTTCGCTGCTTCTTTAAAAACATTCAAATAGTCACATTTCATGAAGCTAGACAAACGTGCTAGAGAAACTCAGCGGGTGCGGCAGCATCTATGGAACGAAGGAAATGGGCAACATTTCTGAAGAAGGGTTTTGGGCCGAAACGTTGCCTATTTCCTTCGGTCGATAGATGCTGCCGCACCCGCTGAGTTTCTCCAGCACTTTTGTCTACCTTCGATTTTCCAGCATCTACAGTTCCTTCTTAAAAAGTTCATGAAGCTGTTCTCTTTTATGTTGCCATTTTGTTTTTACTGAATTAGAATCCAGCAGTATCAACAATGATGGCCTCAATCGGACAAGTATACAACCTCAAAGTTCAGATCCTGCACAGAGTCTACTGGGCAGAAAGAAGCCAGTCCCCCCCATCAAACCTCCGACACGATTCTTCGAAACAGTTAACCACTTTTACCTCATTTATTCGGTGTATTGTACATTCACACAAGTTTTTGTTGAGCTGTTGTTGAACATTTTGTCCCGAAGGACAATGCATGCCTGATTAATCAGGAGACTATTTTCTAAGACTTGTACGTGCACAGGACATTATGTCAAAGATAGCCTATGTGGTGGATGTTCGGCAATGGTGAGGTTCCACTGCAGCCGGGTGGGTGAGTGACTGGATCAAGTGCAGCCTGCAGTACCTGCACAGATTAATGGTGTCAGGAAACAACAGCATTGTGCTGGGCCAGACCAACCCCTACATTGTTCATCCAGTGCTGCCAGCACACCAGACATTAGAGTGGGAAAATAATTAATTACACATCTCCTTAGGCCCAGATCGGACGTTTCAGAGATTTGAGCCTTGAAAGTACAAGATGGCGACTCTTTGTATGCCAAGCCAGAGGAGGATCTACTTATACTCTTTTAGAAACAAGAAACTGCAGATGCTGGTTAATACACAAAAGGACGCAAAGTGCTGCAGTAATTCAGCAGATCAGGCAGCATCTCTGGAGAACATGGATAGGTGACATTCTGGATAGAGACCCTTTTTCAGACTGATTGTAGGGAGCTAGAAGAAAGCTAGAAAAGGGGAGGTGCAAGTCAAAGCATGGACATATGCGAGGGGGGGTTGATAGGCAGGTGGTCGGGACAAAGGGCAGAGGCAGTTTTTTTTAGTTTAGTTTGAGTTTGAGTATAGCGGGCCAGCCATCTGCCTATCAAACATTTCCTTGCATATGTCCATCTATTACCTGCCACTTTCTTCTCCGCTTTTCCAACTTTCTTCTCCCCCACCCCCCACGATCAGTCGGAAGAAGGGTCTCGACCTGAAACGTTACCCATCCATGTTCTCCAGAGATGCTGCCTGACCTGCTGTGTCACTCCAGCACTTTGTGTCCTTAGCGTTTCACTCTTTAACTTGTGTGTGATTGTAGACATTTATAGTATGATTTGACTAGATAGCATTTAAAACAATTTATTTTACTATGTCTTGGTGCATGTGGCATTAATAAACTAAAGAGTCAAAGATTTCAAGATGTAGGAGTCTCTCCATGCAGTGCCCACTCACTGGCCAGAGGATTACACCTAGTCCAGACAATGAACAAGTCGCAGATGTTGGCAGCAGAGAACATGAGGAACAAGCATCCAATGCCCTCAGCACTACAACCAGCAAAGATAACATCAGACTCTGTACTTCATTCATTCTTGTTTATCAATTGTCCCAATCAAAGCACTGGAGTTTCTAAAAACAAAACGGCAAATTCTGGGAATATTCAGTTAGGCCATTTTGGGTGATAAATTTAATAAACTGATATCTTATTCTATTGTCTAATTGTTAATGGTGAAACATGAATCAATATTAACATTCTATCCATGGGGAATTTAACTTGCTCATTAGAACATATGAGCCACAAAGTGTGGGGAAGGTGGAGAAGGCATAATTGTAAGTTCAGTGCGCTGCTTCCTGGTTTGTGTTACCAGTAATGATTCATGAATGGTGATGAACATAGAACATAGAGCATAGAAAAGTACAGCACAGGAACAGGCCCTTTGGCCAGAATGTCCATGCTGAACATAATGCCAAGTTAAAGTCATCTCATCTGACGCCATATGATTCATATTCCTCCAGTCCCTGAATATCCATCTAAAAGACTCTTAAATGCTGCTATCATATCTGCCTCCTTCGCCACCCCTGGCAGCACATTTCAGGCACCCACCATCCTCTGTGTAAAATCGTGCCCTTCACATCTCATGAAACTTTGCCCCTTGCGCCTTAAAGCTAGGCCCTCTAGTTTTTGACTTTTCCACCGTGGGATAAAAGTTCTGACTGTTTACCCTATTAATGCCTCTCATCGTTTGTGATACTTCTATCAGGCCTACCCTCAGCCTCCAATGCTCCAGAGAAAACTTCCAAGTTTGTCCAACCTCTCCTTATGTGATGAAGTGTCTCGACCCGAAAAATCACCCATTCCTTCTCTCCAGAGATGCTGCCAGTCCCGTTGAGTAACTCCAGCATTTTGTGTCTACCCTCTCCTTATAGCCGATACCGTCAAATCCAGGCAGCATTCTGGTAAACCTCTTCTGCACTTTCTCCAGAACCTCCACACCCTTCCCGTAATGGGGTGACAAGAACTACACACAACACTCCCTGGCCTAACTAAAGTACTATAATGATGCAACATGACCTCCTGACTCTCATAGTCAATGTCGTGTTTGATGAAGGTAAGCATACCATCCGTGATTGGGATGAGAAAAGGATTGTGTAGGCTTTTGTATCTGAATTATCTGGTTTGGGACACTGAAACGATGTATAAGGCTTTTTTTTGCTGCATTAACATCACTAGCAGTGGTTGAATGGCACACTGTGGCTTACGTCATTCCTGTTTGGACATGTGGAGTTGGCAGGTTAATTGGCATCTGTAAATTGCCACCTATATGTAGGTGAGTGGAAGAATCTGAGGTAATTGATAACAATACAGTGAGAATACAGTTACATAGACACAAGATGCTGGAGTAACTCAGCGGGTCGGGCAGAATCTCTGGAGAAAAAGGATAGGTGATTGCCTCAGGTCGGGATCCTTCTTCAGACAATACAGTTTAGTGCAGGATCAGTGTCAATGGGTGGGTGATGGTCAGCATGGACTTGGTGGGCTGAAGGGCCTGTTTCCATGCTATACATATCTCTATCTATCGCATGTCTATATCATGGTAATTTCGCTGCCTCTTATTATTGACTGAAAGCTTTCAAGACCATTCATTGTGATTAATGCCAATACTTTGAGTCTGCTTGGCTTTACAGTTGAACCAAATTTTTAAACGAATGTTACAGCTTTTCACTGGACTGAGTTAGCTCCATGTGTTTTATATTTACAGAGTGCCACGTAGATGTCAAGTTGCAGGAATGCACAAAAAAAATCTACGATATGTTAACCCTCTCCTGCAAGCATTATACTGTTCATGGAGACAAAGGAATCTGCATTTGTAACAAGAATTTTGTATTTTGTATGCACTAATAAAATGTGAAATGTGATTAAACTACTTTGTGTGTTGTGCACTCACACATTTTTACTCTTTGAAGTCACCTTCATTCATAACAAGAGGTGTTTTTCAAAGAGCAAAAACGTGCGAAACTCTTACTTAAAATATAACTGTGAAGATACACAGAAAAACTAGAATCGCAAAGATCCAGCTGATATATTAAAATTGTCCTCTTAAGAAACGGTCGCACAGTTACACATCAACAATCTCCCCAGTGCCGTTAACGTTTAGATAACCAGCATTTCATGCTCTATGACTAAATCTTATTGATCATGTGGAGTAAAGAGAAGGTTGGCTTTCTTATTTAGAATTGATTTTGAAGTTCCGACTCCCCATTTTTAATAACTATCTCCATTACATCTCAGTGTAGCATCTTTCAATATAATTTAAAATGGTTTAAAATGGTTTAAAAATCTCAAGGATCTTCTTGTGTTTTTCCCAATACTAACATTATTCTGCCATATGCTCCCATTGATTTTACTGACTCTTTATGGGGGCCTCTCAGAACTACAGACAGCACATCATCAGAACTTTGTCGTATTCAATGTTATTTATTAGGCCCACCAAGCCCACACCAACCAGCAATCCCACTCTATCCTACAAACTAGGGACAATTTACAATTTTTACCGAAGCCAAGTTCACCTACAAACCTGTAGATAGACATAAAAAGCTGGAGTAACGCAGCGGGACAGGCAGTATTTCTGGAGAGAAGGAATGGGTGACTTTTCGGGTCGAGACCCTTCTTCAGACTGATTAGGGATAAGGGAAATGAGAGATATAGATGGTGAGAGATGTAGAGATGTGGAAAGATAAAGAACATGAATGAAAGATATGCACAAAATGAGGATGATAAAGGAAAAATGCCATTGTTCACTTTTAGTTGGGTGAAAACAAGAAGCACGTGCAACTTGGATGGGGAGGGATAGAGAGAAAAGGGATGCTGGGGCTAACTGAAGTTAGAGAAATCAATATTCATACCACTGGGCTGTAAGCTGCCCAAGCGATATATAACCTATGCGTCTTTGGCGTGTGAGAGGAGACCAGAGCACCCGGGGAAAACCCACTCGGTCAGAACATGCAAACTCCGTGTAGATCGCACCCATAGTCAGGATTGAACCCGAGTCTCTGGTGCTGTAAGGCAGCAACTCTACCACTGCGCCACCGTGCCACCCCAAAGGCATCATTCCCATGGGGAGCGTGCAATCAGCGGTGTTAAACAGTCTTTCACTTTTAGATGCTTGTTGGTTGATCTACCTAACATTAGGGGCAAAGACTTGATCTGTAACATCACATATTATTATATATCTATATGAACAGAATCAAAGCTCATAACCAACAGGGAAGAGAGATCAGACTATGGTTCTTGTCCCTTGAAAAGAAAAGTGGTGGGATGACCTGAAGCTTTTGTGTTAAACAGAGCTTTGAAGTTATGAAATAGTTTGGTAACATGAAAAGAGAGATGTTTCCACTTATCATGGAAACCAAAACCCAGGATCATAAATATGAAATAGTGACTTCTTAAAACTCAATAAATGCCACATGAAATGAAAGAGAAATGATGAGTATTGGCATTGGTATTGTTATGGGTTTCTTATCATCATGAATATTGAGGTACTGTGAACATATTTTGTTTGCGTGTTATCCAGTCAAATCAAATCATACCATACATGAGTATAATCACACCATTTACAAATACAACAGGTAGAGCAAAGAGAAAAATACCAGAGTGTAGAGTATAATGTTACATAATGATATAGTGTCTGAAATGAGGTAGGCTGAAAGATCGGGACTACACTCTTTGGAAGGAACTATTCGGTGGTCTGATAATGGCAGGGAAGTAGTTGTTCCTGAATCTGGAATGTCAGGGTTGAAGAGATTCTCTTTGTACGAGAGTAGGACTGAATGAGATCAGTTCTGTGCAAAGTCTAGGGAAGCTGGAATTGATTGATTTATTAAAATGTTAAAATTATGTCGGGTTGGATGGATTAAGTATAATCAGCAAGCAAATGAAACACTCTGAAGATGGTCAAAAAAACACCTATGGGAAGAGAAGACTTATTTTATCACAATGATCTGAAATGTCCAGATTTAATTGTATCTTCCTAAACAGAAATTGATATATATAAGCAAAAAATGGTCTTCAAAGTGGGGACAGAGGAAGGCAGAATCAGTGCAAGTATAAAATGGGCTGATTCTTTGAGCCATTCACAGTTTCAGATGCAGTGATGTATGTAAATGATGGAGTTGGCACTTGTTTCAGTCCATACAAACAAAGCACTTATGTAAAAATAATATGTATTTTGGTTTTGAAAGTTCAATCATTGTCAACATTAATATTTACAAACTTCACCCTTTCAAAATAATTGCCTTAATATTGGTTATATACAACAACCAGGTTCAGGAATAGTTACTTCCCCTCAGCCATCAGGCTATTAAACCTGGCTCGGACAAAACTCTGATTATTACCAACCACTTTCTGTTATTTGCACTATCAGTTTATTTATTCATGTGTGTATATATTTATATCATGGTATATGGACACATTTATCTGTTTTGTAGTAAATGCCTACTATTTTCTGTGTGCTTAAGCAAAGCAAGAATTTCATTGTCCTATACAGGGACACATGACAATAAACTAACTTGAACTTGAACTTGAACTTATAATCCAATAACTTTATTACTTGAGCATAAAATTAAAATACTAATTCACTGGCAGATTGATTAATACTCAGTGTTGGTTCCAAACGCCAATAAAACTATTTGTCTTTGCTGAGGTTATTATGTGACTCCAATTAGTACAGTAAATGATAAGCAATACCCTTGTCTCAATGTTTATTTAGAGTCCAGACACAGCTTGTAGGGCTGCTGCCTCACAGCGCCAGAGTCCAGGCTATAATCCTAAACTCGGGTGCAGACTGTCTGGAGTTTGCACGCTCTCACTGTGACTAGTTGGGTGTCCTCCAGATGCTTCAGATTCCTCCCAAGTCCCAAAAGATGTGCAGGGTGATTGGTTTATCATCCTGGAAATTGCCTCTCGTGTGTAGGTGAGTGGAAGAGTCTGGGGAGATTTAATGTGAAGCCAATAAAATGAGTTTAGGATAAGATACAAGATACAAGATACAAGATACATTTATTTGTCACGTACCAATTGGTACAGTGAAATTTCCGCCGTTGCTGAAGCTCTGGACCGGGGCGAGGGCGCTACTCAGAGAATTGGCGTATCCTCGCCAGGAAGTGACTGGGAAACGGTTTCCCCCTTACCCTACCCCCCTCCCCCACATAGAAAAAGTGAAAGAAATCTCCAACACAAACTTTTAAAACTGACTAAAAATTAAAAATAGATAGACAAACAGACAAATGGTAGGCAGAGGCTGCCATCAATGGGGCGCCTCTAGTGGATAAGTGGGTGGTTGGTGATGGTATGACTCAGCGGGTCGAATAGCCTGTTTCCATGTTAAATGACTCCATGACTATGTATTAATGGGGTGCTGACAGGAGCAGAAGTCATCAGTGAATTCGGTCTGTACCGTGTTATGCCCAGCAAAATGATTTTGTGTTTGGTCAAAATCTAAGCGCCTACGATGCTGTGGTATGCAAGATTTTTTTTACTATACCTGTACCTCCCCGTACTTGTGCAAATGACAATAATGTTGAACTTAAACTTGACCTTGATTCAGTGCTATTTGACAACAGTTTATGACGTACAGTGAATTCAATTCTCCATATTGCCCAGCTTCAAATGGGGAAGAAAAAGATTGGTTTGCAATGAGAAAACAGTGATAAAAGTCACTATGAAAGATCAGCATACCATTTTCGGTATAAAATATTAAGCAATGTCAGACTCCATAATAGGATTATTCTCTGAAATGTTAATGAATGGAGAACACTAACTTGTCCGCTTTGAATTCACTTGGAACAGGACAGCACAGGAACAGGCCCTTCAGCCCACAATGTCCATGCTCTCCTTCCTGAATAGGGGGTCCTTGTTCATCAGTCAGTGAAAGTAAGCATGCGGGTACAGCAGGCAGTGAAGAAAGCGAATGGCATGTTGGCCTTCATAACAAGAGGAGTTGAGTATAGGAGCAAAGAGGTCCTTCTGCAGTTGTACAGGGCTCTAGTGAGACCACACCTGGATTATTGTGTGCTGTTTTGATCCCTAATTTGAGGAAGGACATTCTTGTTATTGCAGCATAGGTTTACAAGGTTAATTCCCAGGATGGCGGGACTGTCATATGCTGAGAGGTTGGAACAGCTGGGCTAGTATACTCTGGAATTTAGGATGAGAGGGTATCTTATTGAAACATATAAGATTATTAAAGTTTTGGACATGCTAGAGGCAGGAAACATATTCCTGATGTTGGGGGAGTCCAGAACCAGGGGCCACAGTTTGGGAATAAGGGGTAAGCCATTGAGAACGGAGATGAGGAAACACGTTTTCTCACAGAGAGTTGTGAGTGTGGAATTCTCCGTCTCAGAGGGCGGTGGAGGCCGGTTCTCTGGATACTTTCAAGAGAGAGCTAGATAGGGCTCTTAAAGAAAGCGGAGCCAGGGGATATGGGGAGAAGGCAGGAACGGGGTACTGATTGGGGATGATCACTTGAATGGCAGTGCTGGCTCGAAGGGCCGAATGGTCTACTCCTGCACCTATTGTCTATTGCCAAATTAAACTAATCTCCTCTGCCTGCACCAACCATATCCTTCTATGCTCTGCATATCCATGTGCCTATCTAAAAGCTTCTTACCAATTTTAAAGGGACAGGGTCGAGAAGCAATCAGGGAAAGCATCACAGCACAAGTTGTAGATACAGTATGAGTGTCGCTCTGCATGATAAAGCATGTGTATTAAGACTGTGGGTAGATCCATGACACCTACACATTACTGATACAGTGGCACAGCTGGTAGAGCTGTTGCCTCACAGCACCGGGTTTGATCTTTATCTCAGGTGCTGCCTGTGTGGAGTTTGCGTGTTGTCCCTGTGAATGCGTGAGTTTCCCACATCACAAAGACGTGCTGGTTTGTAGGTTAGCCTGCTGCTGTAAATTGTACCAAATGTGTAGGGAGTGATATAACATAGAAGTAGTGTGAACAGGTGGTCGATGTTCAGCATGGACTCCATTGGCCAAAGGCCTCTTTCCATGCTTCAATCAATCAATTAAATCAATCAATCAGCACCACTTTGCAGATCATGGGAAGTGCAGAAGTATGAAACTCGATTACATTGATAGAGACAGTAAATATGCCGTAGCTATTTATTTTTAATATAAGGCATACATTTAATATTGGTTGTGATTGATGTCAACTTTTTTAAAGGTTGTGCCATGTACCTTTCTGTTCTCTTACTTGCAGCAATTTATAAAGGAAGAGAAAGTCTTTGAAGAGCTTATGAATAAACACACACGTTTTATTTGAGCACCTCGAGCTCCGTGTGCATAAGGCTACACTCCTCAATGGGCTTTGTAAGAGGTTAGCAATCCAGTGAACGCCAATATTTTGCAATTAACAAACCTGAAAATCTTTTCATTTTCTTCTTCCTTCCAGGTGTTGGAGATTCCTATTGTAAGGTTTCTCTTCTATGCATGTCTATGCTATTATTTCCCACTTCAATAATATTTCTCACTCAATCTGATTCTTAAATATCAGAAAAATATTATGATGGATAGGGCTTCTCCTCATGCTTGAAAATTATTTCCAAAAGACATGAGCAGAATTAGGCCATTTGGCCGATCGAGTATGCTCTGCCATTCGACCATGGCTGATCTATTTTTCTCTCTCAACACCATTCCCCTGCCTTCTCCCCATAACCTCTGATGCCCTTACTAATCAAAAACCTATTCCATTAGTTCCCTTATATCGAATCTCCTCAGTTACCTGTTCCTCATGCAATTTATTTGTATGTCCTCTGGTCCTTGCTTTCTCGCTCACTGTTAGCATCCCATGGTTTGATCATCATCAGTTTTCTATATAAATTACTTTATATGAATTTGTTTTTGTTTTTTTATTTGATGTGGGCAAATGCTGACAAGGCGAACATTTATTGACCATTCCTAATTAACCGTGAATAGTACCTAATAAATAGCCAGCACGATCAGTTCAAAAGGCATTAATGAGTCAATCACATTACAATGGATCTGTGGGCTCATGAACGGTGGACAGGTAATGGCAATAGAGTTTTTCCCTTCAGGGCAGTAATAAAGCGGTTAGGTTTTTGTAGCAATTCATTAGTGCAATGATCACCGTATATATTTTTCTGCTAATTCCAGATTTATCTAATTAACTGACCAAGACTCTTCTACCCCGATTACTCATGAAGAATCCTGGTGGTTCCAAAGTTCTTCCATTTAAGATGACGGAGGCCACTGAGCTCTTCAGGACCTGCAATGCTGCAGAAATTGTTTTATACCCTTCCCCAGATCTGTGTCTCGACACAATCCTGTCTCGGAGGTCTATGGACAATTCCTTCGTCTTCATGGCTTGGTGTTTGCTCTGACATGCACTGTGGGACCTTATATAGACAGGTGTGTGCCTTTCCAAATCATGTCCAATCAATTTAATTTACGACTGGTAGACTGCAATCAAGTTGTAGAAACATCTCAAGGATGATCAATGGAAACTGGAAGAACGTAAGCTCAATTTTAAGCGTCATAACAAAGGGTCTGAATTCTTATGTAAATGTGATATTTCAGTTATTTCTTTTTAATTACTTTGCAAACATTTCTAAATACTTGTTTTCGCTTCTTCATTCTGGGGTATTGTGTGTAGATTGATGATCAAAAAAAAGAATTTAATCCATTTGAAAATAAGTCTGTAACATAACAAAATGTGAAAAAAGTGAAGCGGGTCTGAATACTTTCTGAATGAACTGTACACAAACTCACAAATACACATGTATATATAGATCATATATAAATGTATATATTCATGCACACGCACACGCACGTACACACAAAAAACAAACAATAATAGTGCGATCCTGACAATGAATGCTGTCTGTCGGAGTTTGTATATTCTCTCTGTGACCACGTGGGTTTTCTCCAGGTGCTCCAGTTATCTCCCACACTCCAAAGACATAGGGGTTTTGTTGGGTTAATTGGTTTCGGTAAAATAGTAAAAATTGTCCTGTGTGTGTACGGTAGTGTTAGTGTTAGGGGGTAGCTGGTCGATGCGGACTAGGGGGCAGAAGGGTCTGTTTACATGCTGTATCTCTAAAGTCTAAAGTCTAAAACCTCTGCACTGAATGTCAGTGCATGCTTCCACACACGGTGCGGCAGCTTGGACTATTCTGCCATTACACGCGATGGGCAAATCAAAATTCATCCTTCAATGAATTGGTGATCTTCTAGCAACAGTCAACATTTACTGTATCTCAGCCCATAGAGAGCAGAATCCTGTGATGTGCAGGTATTTGGGGTAAACATGATCCACTTCCAACCCTTAATACCTGAAAAACAGTTTGCTGGTTAGGGTTACCAGTCACGCTTGAAAATTATTCCATTAATTCCCCTTACCTTTAATCTCCTCGGTTTCCTGTTCCCTTGCAATCTTGATATCTCTTTGCTTGCTTGCTCATTGTTAGTATTCCCCGTGATTTGATCTGCACCTGAGATGGATACACGAACAAGTTCATAAGTTCATAAATCATAGGAGCAGAACTGGGCCGTTCGGCCCATCAAGTCTAGTCTGACGTTCAATTGTGGCTGATCTACAGTATCTTTCCCTCTCAACCCCATTCTCCTGCTTCTCCCTTTGACACCTTACTAATCAAGAATATGCCAATTTCCACTAAAAATACCTAAAGAATTGGACTCCACTACCACCTGTAGCGATGATTTTCACAGATTCACCACCCTCTGGCTAAAGAAATCCCTCCTTGTATTAAAAATCAAATTGGGCATTTGTTATTATAAATCTAATGTTGTCCAATGAGATAGACATTAATAACTTTACAGTAAACAATCATCTGAGAAAGAGTGGTCATAATAGAAGAGAAATAAACATTCAGGTACAGCAAGCGAAAAGGAAAGAAATTGATATAGAGACAGTGGTCCAATGGCACAGTGGTAGCGTTGCTGCCTTACAGCGCCAGAGATCCGGGTCTCGGGTTCAGTCCTGTTGGTATCGGTTCAGTGCTCCAAAGACACACAGGTTTGTAGGTTAATTTGCTTGGTGCAAATGTAAATTGTCCCTAGTGTGCGTGTAGGATAGTGTTGCAGGGATCGCTGGTCGGTGCAGACTCGGTGGGCTGAAGGGCTTGTTTCCATGCTGTATCTCTAAACTAAAGTAACCTAGACACAAGGAACAGCAGATGCTGGAACACAAATTGCTGGAGGAACTCAGCGGGACAAGCGGCATCTGTGGAGGGAATTGGTAAGTGAA
Organism: Amblyraja radiata; assembly: GCF_010909765.2. NCBI lineage: Eukaryota > Metazoa > Chordata > Chondrichthyes > Rajiformes > Rajidae > Amblyraja > Amblyraja radiata. The sequence goes on from NC_045971.1 coordinate 22,401,240, forward strand.
GTTTTGTGTTGGAACCATTCTTCAGACTGATTGTATTAAGGGGAGAAAGCTGAACAAGGCATGGAGGCAGGACAAGGCCTGACAAGGGTACAGATAAGGGGAGAGGGGCTTGGTTGGCAGATGTGTGCAGAAGACAAAAGGGTGTCAGATAAGGAGATAAGCGGAATGAAATGTAAAGTCAGATTGAGGGTTATAGGTGGAATGGAAGAGGTGAAGAAAAATTGAAATATCTTTTGGAGGCAATACAACATATAATCAATAGATTAATTCTTTGGAGTAGAGAATGAATAAAATGGCCCCATATCATTTGGAGTTTAGATTTGATTTGAACATAATAGATTAAAATCTACAACTAACTAATCCAACAATATGCAATCCTCGCTGGCATGAAGAACTTCCCCTTTTCTATGTATCCAGAATTTAGCTCAACAAGTTCCCTGCGTTTAGAGGCTAGGCAGCAATTTAATCAAAACACTGACAATATACAAGAAAATAGAAAGCAAGGTTTAATTAAACTTTATATATACAGTTCTTTACAAAGACTGGAACATACACTTATGATTATGGAAGAAGTTAAAATACTGCAAATAGAGCTTTTAAAAATAAATACTTTAGTGCATGACTAAAAATTCCATATTATATAAGTATAATATTTTCACAAGATACAAGGAACTGCAGGTGCTAGTTACCAAAAAAAGACACAAGGTGCTGGAGTAACTCAGTGGGTCAGGCAGCATCTCTGGAGAATATCACTAGGTGACTACCCTTTTTCAGACTGATTTTGGTGGGGGCGGGAGATAAAAAGACTAAAAGTGTGAGATATGAATAGAAGAGGTGAGAATTGTGAAGCCAGAGGAAGGAATGTAAGTGGGAGGAAGGGGAGAAATGGGGCTAGAATACAAAAAACAGGGATGTAATGCTGAGGCTCTATAAGACACTGGTCAGGCCGCATTTGGAGTATTGTGAGCAATTTTTGGCACCATATATGAGAAAGGATGTGCTGGCTCTGGAGAGGGTCCAGAGGAGGTTTACAAGAATGATCCCAGGAATTAGTGGGTTAACATATGATGAGCGTTTGACAGCATTGGGCCTGTACTCGCTGGAGATGAAGGGGGACCTCATTGAAACGTACCGAATAGTGAAAGGTTTGGATAGAGTGGATGTGGAGAGGATGATTCCACTGGTGGGAAAGTCTAGGACTAGAGGTCATAGCCTCAGAATTAAAGGATGTTCCATTAGGAAGATGAGGAGGAATTTCTTTAGTCAGAGTGTGGTGAATCTGTAGAATTCTTTGCCACAGAAGGCTGTGGAGGCCGTCAATTGATGTTTTAAGGCAGAGATAGATAGATTCTTGATTAGTACTGATGTCAGGGGTTATGCGAAGAAGGCAAGAGAATGTGGTTAAGAAAGAAAGATAGATCAGCCATGATTGAATGGTGCAGTAGACTTGATGGGCCGAATGGCCTAATTCTGCACCTATCATTGATAATATGAACTTATGTCTCATGTAGTTTCAGTGAAAAGTACTTGGTGAGGGGGTGGTTTGGTTGGGAAGGGATGAATGAACCAAGGAGGTGAACAAGCTGCCTCTGCAGAAGGTGGCAAATGATGGGGATGCAAAGATGTGACTGACGGTGGGATCACGTTGAATGTGGTGGGAATGTGTTGTGTTGGATCCTAAGGCTGCTTGAGTGAAAGGTGGGGACAGGGGGGGGGGGGGAGTCTTTTCTTGTCCATCTGGGGGGAGGAGGAGCGAGAACAGAACTATGGGACACAGAGGAGTGTGGGGAGGGATGCATCTATGACACTTGCGGGGAACCCACATTCACTAGTTAACTAGCTGAAAGTGATCGACATTTATCTTTCTCAACGAGGACTGCGATCTGTCAATCGAACCAACTTTCAAAAAAGCACCCTCGTGGATTTTTGAAGTATAATTCTCCTCTGAATCCAATTATGATACTTGGCAGGGTGCATTCTGAGATGCATTGAGCAACATATAGACGATACACAACAGACAATCGACAATAGGTGCAGGAGTAGGACTTTCGGCCCTTTGAACCAGCACCGCTATTCAAAGTGATCATGGCTGATCATCCACAATCAGTACCCCGTTCCTGCCTTCTCACCTTATCCCTTGCCTCCGCTATCTTTAAAAGCTCTATATTGAAAGCATCCAGAGAATTGGCCCCCACTGTCTTCTGAGGCAGAGAATAAACAGTGCTTTTGAAACTGCTTTGACGAACACCCGAGGAAATGATAGACGCTATTTCTGGCCAGCTTCACTTGGAGTTGTGCTGGTGAGCTGAGAACGTAAAAGAGACGCGAACGCATTGTAATCATGGGCAAGGGACACGGTCTTTCTCAAGCTCCTAGATACAGGACGATAGAATGCAACACTATCTCCGCCCCCCGTCAACTCAGCTGCCCCCTTTAATGCCCAATAACTCCGGCGTGAATCCATCATTGCTATTTTTTTTTGTTTAAATCTTCGTTTTGATTTGTACTCGCCCAAGAAAACGAACAACTAAATTTAGAGCGATCTTTTCCTCGCTCCATCGTTCGTGGACAAAATGCCAACCCATACAGTTTTACATTCCTTCCCTATTCTAAAAACCCCAAAACATGTTAACTAATTCGTCCCATCTGCAGCTGCAAGAGTGTTGATGTAAGCGAGTTTAACGCAGCGCAGATGTCCCAATGCTATCAGAAACTTCATTCTTCAATTGCATGGAGTGGATTGAACACTCATTTTTTTGTTTGTTTCTTGTTAGAAAGAAATCTTAAACCTACAAAGATTTAAAAAAGTCTACAATAGTTTTTGTTCTGTGCTTAGCTGTGGACGCACCATTACGATTTAAACTAATTTAATGGAAGCCCGCCTTGCAATCGTTGTTTTTTTTCTCACAATTATTTTCCTCCCCTATTTATTTTTGAACAAATTTTCGACCATTAAAAAAAAGCATCTTCATTGAGTTGCTCAAACCTTCCCCGCGGCGGTTCGAATGTCTGCCACGCACCAGTGCCTAGTCCATCATTACATATGGACAGACTTGGATGAACGAGACTTTTCAGATCGAGATCACAGGGTTTAAGGGGTCGAGCCGAGGGCTGGGTGCGTTATCTTTTGAACCCTATCGGGCGGAGCGAGGGAGAAGGACTGAGAGATAAATTAATATTGGGGGGGGGGGGGAGGAGGGTGCAAGGTGGAGTTTGGCGTTTAGTTTCAATTGCCAAGTGAATTTGTATCAGGAGCATCACCAATGGACAACGGGGTTTAAAGGGTTTAGCCCTGCAAAACTTACAGATGATCAGTGTTGGTGAATATCGTAGGAAGATTAGCGTGATATTTCAAACCATTGCAATCCAATCATTAAAAAAAAACACCATTATAACACAGTTAAACTTCTGAGCCTTTTGCGAATCTGTTTCATTTTGGGGGGTTGTGATAGCAGTGAGGTTTACAAGTCCATGTCTCTCTGAGATACCTCCTCGGGGTCTGGTCTGACTGATATTTCCTACCCCCGGATCCCTTATGGTCATTTTGAAACGACCGAGCCAAGCGCTCCGATGCCAATATCTTGAGAAACTATGCTGGACCTTGCTGGATTACTCCAGCTTTCTGTGTCTATCTTCTGGACCATGAATCGTTGCCTCCGTTCTGCATTGTTGTAGGTTAGAGACCCAACTACCAGAAAATTGAGGCGGTCTCTGAGAAATTATACTGTTCTTTAAGATTTTGTACAGAAAGTCTAATCAAGCCGCTATTCCAGGCTGATGGACGAGCTACCTCAATTGGGAGAGTTACAGATACATTAAATATTGAGGGGGGTGCTAGGTCCTATTATTAATCGGGGTAACTTTAACTTTGAGACGCTGCCTACACAAGGGAGAGAATTCTGGTTACGGGGTCCCTTTTTTTGCAGATATTCCGCAACCACCCCCTCCCCTCCCCCGCTCAACAGATCGTCTTCGAGGAGGTTTGAGGGCTGACCATCGGGGATAGCGATAATTATTCAAGCAGGTGTATACTAAAAACCAGGTTGCTGCACATAACGAATCCATTGCAACCTCGCCGGTTTCCATTGTCGATTAAAGAGTAAAAGATTTCCGATTTCCATGCAAACAACGCAACGTATCGTTCGATCCCTTCGGTTCTCTATCCGCGATGTGTTTAGTCCAATGGAGTTGGAACAAGTACCTGCATTTCAACGATGGCACCAAGTGCCATTCGCGGATATCAACTTCCTAACTCTGGGATTTTCACACTTTTGCAAATTAATTAATATTCGATAATGGGACATGAAATCCACATAATTTCCCATTTTAAATGCAATGGGTGATTTATTGATGAGAAATTTAGCAGGAAGCTCTTCAAATACTAGTTTATATTTCAACGATTAATGTATTTTATTTAATTTCTTGGTGATTTTTTCTTCCATCACTTTCCCGGTGAAAGTGTTTTATCCTCTTATTGATAGTTGCCGTTGTTAAAAAAAAAAGTTTTTAAACAAAAAAAAACTGATGAGTTGGCATATCAATAAAATGGTTACGTGTGCGCTGTGTTAGTTAAATCAAAGCCATTCCCACACTTGAACTGTTTCCAATCTTTCTTTCCCCCCTCTGTGACCCAGTCAGGCTTCGACGTGTCTCTCTACTCATCGGTACCCCGCTGAAATTAAGCCAAAAAGCCGCCGCAAAGCGCCTTTCCTTCCATAAGAATAGGCTTCAACGTTTTTTTCATATATATATTTATATATATAATTATGGTCCATCAAATTGAATTCATGGGGAGGGTGTGTGGAGTCCATGCGTTGGTCCAATCGCCACATGGCGGCTCACTCCGCCATCCAGAATTGCCTCTTCTCCCCTGATTGGAAGAATGCAAGTGTCATGTACTGTCCATGAACATGCCTATGTAAATGTCAATGGATGGGATGGAATTGTGGACCCTCCCGCGGGCGGGGACTCCGATTCTTTCCAGCCGGTGAAAGAAACCAGCCAGCGGTGGGCGGCACCCGTTGACACCTCCAAAGGCAAGGCGCACATAAAAGGGCCATCAGTCTGCTAACGGAACAGTAGGAAGTTTCTGCTGGGGCACGGTGCTAAAGCTTGGAATTACATCTGAAATTGTATGTCCGGTCGCTAACACAGAATCCATTTTTACCCCAAAGAGTCTACATGTCTGAATAAGAGACATGTTCAGCTTTGTGGATACTCGGACTTTGCTGTTGCTTGCAGCAACTTTAGTCGTTGGAAGATGTCAAGCCGAAGATGATGGTGAGTCTTGCTGCCTCTTTCTTTTGTGGCTGTTTTCTTTCTTATCCCTTTACACCACTCCCCCCTCCCAAAAAAAAATTACCTGCCTTCGCGTGTTGAGAGTTTGCAATCTTGGAGTTTGAAGCGCGTTGGTGTTTTTGATTGTTTCCGATGGGAAGAAAGGGTTTGCAGAGTGCGGTGGACATGTGTGTGCACGCGAAGTTTAAATCTCTTCAAGTATCAGTTTCAAACAGTCAAGTTTTGTAAGTCACAAATAACTTACAAGATAAATCGCGATTGTGGTGGGGGATCACTTATTAGAATGCATTTTCATTTATGGAAGCGGTTTTATGATCCCTGGGGAATAGACTGTAAAAATAAATAAAAACAAATTCGCCATTGTTAGATATTCCAAGTAATTGCGCGCCAGCGCACAGATGATGGGCGTTTGCCCTTTCATCTGCGCTAAAAGGGAACGAAGGATTGAGGGGCATTGTAGACAGCTGGCGGAGATAGTTGTCCCGTCCGGAGTGGGTGTGTCGTTGAACGGTATGTGAGACAAATCCTTTGTGGCGAAGTTGGCACAAGTTGAGCTCCACGAACGTAAAGAAAACAGCAACTTTTTTTTAAGTTAGGATCTACTGGGAAGATGTTTGAAGGGAACATAAAACAGATACAAAAACAAGAGGACTGAGAGTCCAGATTAGATCACGAAGTTGTTCGAAATCCAGCTGTAAATGCTAAATATGTGCGTGGTATAACTTGCGTGCAAATGGCAACTTCCAAAGTCTCCATATTAAACATTCAAGCCAAGAGACTAAACTGTGTAAAGGAAAAGATTACAATCTCCGGTCTAGAGGTATTCCAGATGTTCTCGGTTCCCTCAGCTGGAGGCTGTGGTTCTGGACCATGGCTCAACACCGCCACCTGCAGTCGACATTATCACTGTCACTCGTTTACGAACTCCAAACTTTTATTGAATTGGATAAACTAAACTGAACTGAAATTCCCGCCACCGCCTCGCCACAAAACCCGCCCCGTAAAACCGACATCCAATCATTCCGAAAGCAGGTCAACGTTTCAAGTCAGATCTATCTCATCATTCAATTGATTTGCGACGTGTTCCTTGATTTTGAGGTTTTATTCACTGCAAGAAGGAAGGACTATTTGGTACTAATGGCAATTCATACATGGAGCTAAAGCGCCATCTGTCGAATCATAGCTGTTCTGGACTTCACTTGGATGCTATTATTAATGAAATATACTGAGTAGAATATAAAATAAGTGGACGTTAGTGAAATGAAGTAGTTGACACCTCAAAATGTCAGATTAAAAAAAAACACCTATATTTGAAAACATGCATCGAGATTTGTTGGGTTGAAAACTTGATTCACAAATAGAGGCACATTGTAATCACTGAGAAAATTTGTGTGCTGATTTTTTAATTGCAGTATATAGAATTTTTGCATCATGTCCTCTTTGTTTTGAATTGAGTTCACTTTTTATTAGTTTCCCGAGAAATGTCAATGCAGAAGACGAGGGGGCGGGCTTGATGTTGTATTTTAGCGCATCCGAGGGAGCACAGTTTTACTCAGACCCCGTGTTTGTTTCGTAGCCAACGAAAAGGGCTGCATGAAGGATGGACAAACGTACAACGATAAGGATATCTGGAAACCCGAGCCTTGCCAGATCTGCGTCTGCGACGGCGGCCAGGTTCTGTGCGACGACATAATCTGCGAGGAAACCAACGATTGCCCCAATGCTGAAATCCCCTTCGGAGAATGCTGCCCTATCTGCCCCGAACACGGACGTAAGTGTGACCTCTCTTACGCTTGGTTGTTTGGTCAACGACAGGAGGCTCCGGTCAATTGCTTTAAGAAAGTGCCAACTATCTCCCGCCCCCACAGTTACAAAATGTAATGTTATCATTATAAAGTCGAAAAAACAGCCAGGTGATAACGGCGGGACATGAAGCGATGGAATTAAAATTAATTAAGTTGGCATCTTTCGAAGTCGACTTTGTAAAATTAAAGCAAAGAAAGAACGTAGCAAACCAGTGCATTGATTATGTACGCCTTTTATTAAATTAGTGGAAACATTTTAAAGTGATGTTGAATGTTTTTAGATTAATCCAGAACTATAGTACTTTCACTTGCATGCAAACGGGGAGTAAACAACAAGTTTTATGTTGTAATAAGAACGTGAGTTTTCTTTCGATCGTGATTTAGAAGGAGGATTTGTTTTAGGGACCTGGATGTTTTAATCTGGATATATAAAATGACATAATTGAATGATTCAACCGTGATGTCATACTAAATTTAAGCCAGGACGGAATCTCAGAACCAATTAAGTTGCAATTCTCCTGACAACCGCTTTCCATCTCGAACTACTAAATAAATATCTGTTCATTCCCAATATATAGTTGTAATATTATCAATTATGCACAAAGAACAATTTATTAAGTAATCAAATTCTTCTTTCTTCACAGCAGAAGATGGAGGAACAGTAAGTGTATAACATTTTCAATTCTGTATTACATGAAAATAATTTACTTAACTTCCCTATAACTAACTTTTCACTCCTTGACCAACTTGTTGTTATTTTTCAGTATCCTACTGGCCCAAGAGTCCAGGTAAGGATACACCTTGTTCTGCACTCAACTTCAAAATTAAAAAACTAGAATGCAATCTCTTAATATTTATTAAGTTATTATAAATGTTAATGATTATTGTACTTTTTTTTTCCAGGGACCTGAAGGCCCTAAGGGAGAATCAGGCCCTAAGGGAGACAGGGTAAATATATGAGTGTTTCTTCAGAAATTTGACTATTTTGCTGCATTAAAAATATTGAGGATACTGATACAATACACCAATACACAGAGAGAAGCATCCAGCAGAGAGAGTCACGGCAACAGAAAGCAGAATTTTAAAATTAGAGCCAAGACATTTTGGTGTATTGTCAGGAGTCACTTTTTCACTTAAAGATTAGTGGTGTTGATTTAAAATCTATTGAAGTTAGGAGAGCAAGATCATTGAAAACAACACACGATAGATAGATGCCAGGCATGGCCTTGAGGGATCCAGAGCCAATAACTTAGATAGATTGAAGATACCAAACTGCAATGATCTCAGTGAATGATAGCACAGGCTTGAAGGCATGAATGGCCTCTGCCGGTTCCTACATTCCCTCATTCCTTTCAAAGTTGGATTGGATTTAAAAACTGGGAACACATGAAAAGGAAAGTGAACAGCAAGTGACAAAGAGTGTTGCCCAACTAGTAAATGCAGCAAAGATGGATGAATGTACACACCATTTTGATCTTTAACGACAAGCATATTTACCTTTGTATTTTAGGGACTTCCAGGATTACCAGGAAGAGATGGAATTCCAGGAACTCCCGGCAGAGATGGTCCAGCCGGTCCACCTGGCCTTCCCGGAACAGCTGGCGGAGTAAGTAACTCTCTCTCTCCATGGCGATTTTCGACCCAAACCAAGTACACCGCTTTGAATGATTTGCAATACATTTGACAGGTGCCAAGCAGCTAAGTTGACTCTGCTCTCTTTCAGAACTTCCTCCCACAAATGAGCGGTGGCTATGATGGTGGCTACAGTGAGAAAACATCTGGTGGAATTCCAATGCCTGGTCCTATGGTGAGAGCCTTACCTATTTATTCCATTCAATCAACATCAAACTAAATACAATATTTTATCGATTAAGTAAATAGGGGAAATATTTCTCATCGATTGCTCAAAAATATTTAATCAATTAAGTAAATGGGGACAACATTTCCCTTTGATTGCTCGCACTAGATGGCTGTACATTTGTTTGCCACTAGTCACACTTACAGTACCTCCCTGCATTCTCTTCTATTGACTTCAATCAAAATGAATGGAAGATGTGGTCTCTACTTGATTTCTAATACTCACATGTGTATTGTGTGTCAAAGATCACAGTTCACATTCCTTTTATGCAGTTTTAACTTGCTCAAAGCAAAAACTAAATGACATTTACTGAGACTAAAATACAGAAAACTATAATTGAAATGAAAGTTAAAATAATAATAATAGAGATATAAATAAGATCTTTTAAATAGTCAGATGCTTAGGATTTTGATCAAAGAGGATGATTGTCTTTGGTTTGGTTAACTTTGCGATTTTCTTCACAATAGAAAGTAAGAAGTGCGGTTGTGTGAATAATGCAATGTTTGCTTTATTGCTACAGGGTCCTATGGGTCCCAGAGGAGCTCCCGGCCCAGCTGGCTCACCTGTAAGTACGCAAAACAGTAACGTTCCTCAAATATAGCTTGTTATCAAACTCCCAAGATGCCTTTAACACTTGATAAAGAGAATGTTAAAAACGTGGCTATCCACATGTATGCTGTAAAATGCCACCCTCCATCCCTAATGGTTACATTCCCCATAATGGCAAACCTGCATTGTTATCTTCTTCTGAAATTCATTTCCATAGTGTTCATAGGACACAGGGCAGTACAGCACAGGGACAGGGCCCCCAGCCCACAATGTCTATGTGAAAAATACACCATGCCCAAGATAAGCTCACGTTTCCTGCCGACACCTGATCTATACCCTTCCATTCCATGCATGTTCATGTGCCTATCTTAGAGCATTTTAAATACCACTATCACATCTGCCTCCACCACCTCTCCTGCAGTGCCATCCAGCCACCCTCTACTTTCTGTGTGTAAAATCAAACTTGCCCTGTGCATCTCCTTGAAACTTTGCCCCTCTCACTTAGATCAAACTGAAATTTGGAAGTGAAATGTAAAACTCAGCCACTGCTAGGTTTAGTATTACCAACCTAGGATACATTTTGGGTGTAGAACTTTATTGAAAAGAACACAGGTTTTGAGCATATCAAAAGGGTGATTTTTAAATATATATTTTTGTCTATGTTTACTCTTTAGGGCCCTCAAGGTTTCCAAGGACACCAAGGCGAAACTGGTGAAGCAGGTGCACCTGTAAGTATTCAATAAAAATGTTCTCTTATTTCCATTTACCATCGAGCTACAATTGTTTCAAAACATGGTCGCCATTTTAACCTCATGCTTCATCCTTAACAATGCTACCTAAACAAATGTATGCTTTCAGACATCATTTACCCGAGGCAAAACCTCGACATATCTTTCCTCCACACATGCTACTTGACCCGCTGAGATTTTCCAACACGCTGTTTTTTCTACCTGGTTCCAGCAACTGGCAATAAGCATTTCACTACACCTATTGGTGTATGTGACTGAAAAAGAACCTTTGAACTGCAGTCTCTTCTACTTTCATTGCCTATCGAATTATTAAAGCGATTGCTATTGACTCTGACTATCTGTGACACACATCCTGCTTTTGGTTTCTGTGTTTCAATCTTCTTAATGGAATATTTTTAACCTTTTCAGGGTCCAATGGGTCCACGCGGTCCTTCTGGTCCTCCCGGCAAGAATGGTGATGATGTAAGTGGCTCAACTTGTCTGCCAAAGTACTGCCCTTTCTGTATTAGACAAACCACATAAATAAGTAGTATTTTACCAATAATAGCACATGTGATTTTGAACATAGAATCAAATCTAAAATGTTTTGTTGTTGAACTGTAATTCATTATTGAGATTGGTACAATAAAGTTTAACTCTGATCATTATGATACTAGATAATGCTATAATTCATAAAGCCACGTCCATATCTATCAGACGTTTGTCTCTCTTTCACTTACTATGTTCTGCTTTAATTTCTTCTGCCTTTTAACAATGGTTGCACTGGCTTTTTTACTTGACAGGGTGAACATGGCAAGGCTGGTCGTCCCGGTGACCGTGGTTCTCCTGGTCCTCAGGTAACAGATTCGCTGTTGATACTCATTGAACGTAACTCAACCTCCCCACGATACATAATGCATGCCCCCCTCCCACTGTCACGTGTTTAATTTGAAATGAGAGACACAAGCCATGCATAGATTGCAATCATTTTTGTTCATTGAGAAAAATAGTTGAACGATAAAATATTGCCTGTACATTAACAGATACAATTTTTTTTAAATAATGCAACGCTCAGCTCATTTCACCAAACTATTGTTACATTTATAGGGCGCTCGTGGTTTCCCTGGAACCCCCGGATTGCCAGGAATCAAAGGACACAGAGTGAGTCCAACCTTGCAACTTAAACAAACTATAGCGAAAAGTACTTGTTTTTGTAATGCATGAGAAATGTGTTTTACATTCAGAATGATAAATTAATTGGCAAGAATGTCACAAGCTTTATTTCTCATCACTTTGTCCTTTGTCTGCAGGGTTTCAATGGTTTAGATGGTGCCAAGGGTGAATCTGGACCTGCTGGCCCCAAGGTAATGTTCCTACTCAAAGATCAATGGTTTCATTGATCTTTTGTTTCCCTTTCTAACTGTAAATACCACATTTACTATTGCATTGCAATGATTCAGCTGATTCATTGATTTTTATCCCATTTACAATAGGGTGAGACTGGTTCCGCTGGTGAAAATGGAACTCCTGGTGCAATGGTAAGCAAGCTGTGCATTTTTCTGACCACATCATTTGTTGGATGTTAGAATACGTGCGAAAATTAACATTTATTTGTATGGTAAACCACCTCCTAGGGTGACCTAATACTGTGTGCAAAAAAAAGGTACATAGAGTGCAATATTGCTCAGTGTGATATACAGTTTGCTTCATAAAACAAACAAGATTAAAGTCTGCCATATTCCTATCAAGTAATCTGGACTAGATTATAAAAGAGGAGACTGAGAACTGTGTGCAATATTTCTATGAGATTCTTTGTCAATTCAGAAAAACTCTGCAAGTGGCTAAAGCCAGCCATCATGCACCTTTTTCTTTGGTAAGGTTTTGTTGATCACCTGAAACTTAACAAAAGATCAAGAGAATCCTTAAGAAATTCAAAGGCAGTACATTCTAATCAAAGTTGATCATCGTTGCTCCAAAGAGTTGTGAAACATTTTGTATCAAATCAATAACCAAAAGGATTTTACATATGTACTAAATGACATAGAAATAACGCCATGTTTTACCATGAACAGGGTCCACGTGGTATCGCTGGAGAGAGAGGTCGTCCTGGTGCTTCTGGCCCTGCTGTGAGTATTCAATGTACCTGTAAATTCATCACATAATCCATACGATTTACCGTAACATTTTAGCTACTTGAAATTTTCTGCCTCTCCACTCTGAACTGTTTGGAAACAATGTAACAAATGAATCTTCCTTTCATTGTTCCAGGGTGCTCGTGGTAACGATGGTGCCAGTGGAGCAGCTGGTCCACCTGTAAGTATCTGAAACCATCCTTTCTGCTGTTCTTATGCTCTCTGTAACTTTTTTTTTACCTGGATGGAACTGATCAAAAATCTTGTCTTTCAGGGTGCTGTTGGTCCTTCTGGTCCTCCTGGCTTCCCTGGTGCTCCTGGTGCTAAGGTAGGTTTGCATTCAAGGAACACCACCATTTGACACCAACCTTTGAGGCCCAATCGACACATAACCAAACTCTGAAAATGATCCCTCTGCACCCTGACACATACTCTTATTTACTCAAGTTTGTATGGCATCATGACGACACTGTCATGACTGAGTCATTTTCTCAATTATAGGGAAGTGGGGAATCCAACATGTGCTTCGGTGTTTACTGCTGGATTTGATCGTCCAAGGACATCTACTTGTTTTTACACAAAGAGGGTTCTGTTGACTTTAAAAAAATCCCATCTCTGTTGAATTCATTAAAGCAATGAAGTCTGGTGGGAGAAATACATCTGGGGTTGCATAGGCTCATCACAAAATCCATGCTAGGCTGAGTATCCAAAATTCAATTTCAATGGTACATTTGGAACGTCCATCTGAGAAGGCTAGATGTCGGGTACCAGCAGCATGGCATGCTGAAAGTGAATGCCATCTGCTCTATTGTAGGAATAAAGGAGCAAGCTCTTCATTTGAGCATAGCAAGCTGGTTTTGGACATTTGGCCTCAGATTAAAATCAGTGGTCCAATGGAGATAATGAATAAGATTCATAGGGACATAACAATGTAGTTAATATATTTTATAGTAAGATTATCTTGGAATTGTTAAAAGTACACCAATTCATAATTTAACAAGAATATTTCTGAAAGAAAAATGCCCCATCATTATTTTTTTTTTCATCGATTGTCTCACAGTAAATGCAATTTTTGCTATTTTTGTGGCCCAAACTGGGGAGCCATCAATGGATACCTAAATCCAAGACTGTAAATTATCTCTCTGCACCCTGACACTTTTCTAATGCATGCTCTTTATTTTGCCTAACTCTTATTAGAGATATTTACCTTTGAGAAATACATTGCCTTCCCAGCTTCAAAGGACAAAACCAGATGCCAATTGCTACTTTAACACAGCATCTAATCCTGCCAGTGCTGTTTACCTTTGTAACACTGATCATCGGAGAAACCTCGTGTTGAGTTAAAATGCCATTGTTGCTCTGGTTTAGGGTGAAGCTGGCGTCGCTGGTAGTCGTGGTGCTGATGGTGCTACTGGTGGTCGTGGTGAAGCTGGAAACCCTGGACCTGCTGGCCCAACTGGTGCCCCTGTAAGTATCTGGACCAAAAATCCACGAAGTGTCAAACAGTGCAAAAAAATGTCTATAATGCTTACGTTGCTAATGTACTACTTCATGCAATCTTTGTTTTTACCCTTTTTAGGGCAGCTCTGGTAGTGATGGTGCTCCTGGTTCCAAGGGTGGAGTTGTGAGTATAACATGAATCATATAATTTACCTCTCAAATCAAGTGCTGTCCAACAATTTGTGCCAGTCCCTGCCATTCTCCAGCCATCCTATTCCCTAACATTTGTCCAAAGCTGAACTAGATTGGCACTATGGTATCATACTTAACATTAGAGGAGGTTCAATCATACATCAGTGTTATTTCCTATCTCCACCTCTGTGGCAGCATCTAACTTCCCTTTCCACAGATCATCTTCTGCTGAACCCCACCATCTCCAGTCTGTTATTTCCAGTCTCGACTTTTGCGATGCACTTCTGGCTGTATCCAATCTTTAATCTTCCATAAAATCAAGGATACCAAAATCTTTAGTGCCTGAGTCCTCGCTCACATCCAGCACCATTTATCTATTGTCCTTGAATTCACATCATTAGCCTGTATGAAACCTTCATCCTTGTTCTTCAATCCCTTTGTGATGTCATCTCTCCCTGCCACTTCCACCCCTACCACCCTCTATCTGCAATAGCGCTATTTTCTCAGTCTCAGTTTTAGTCGACTATTAGCAGCCAGACTTTCCGCTGCCAAGACTCTGTTGTGAATATCCTACATCACTTTATTTCATTTGCCTACTACTCTAAACCACGTATCTATCTCTTTGATCATATTTTACTGTCAACTCCTTACGCAGATTAGTAGCAAGATTTGTACAGTAATGCACTTTTTAAAGCTCCCTAGAATATTTTAAAACATTGATGTATTAGCAAACTGGCTTTCTCTCCCATAGAATGGGAATGACATGGACTGACTGTTTTTCTCTTTGGGTACTAGGGTGCTCCTGGCATTTCTGGTGCTCCTGGTTTCCCTGGCCCAAGAGGACCAAGTGGCCCACAAGGTACTGTCGGAGCTACTGGCCCTAAGGGTAACAATGTAAGTCGCTTCTTGATCCATACGAATGAATGTTTGCACTATTGTAAATATTGAGTTACCCAGGGTAGTGTGAGGGAGTTCGGACTCATCCTATTCGGTGCTTATGGTTCTGGGAATTCCTGGGATGATACTTTTCACAACGTTTCCAATCAGACACTGACACTTAGATCTTCTAATATGTGTTAACATCAAAAGCGGCCTTACAGATATAATATAGCTGCAATTTATCTCTTGTATATAGAAAAGGAATATGAACAACATTCATTCTGTCAATTATCATTTTATCAATAAGATAGCACATAGAGACATCAGTATCAAATCATTTTTTGAAAATACAAAGTAATACCAGGTTTTTATTTAATTTTCACACCACTGATCAATGCACATTGTTCAATGCAGCTTCTAATAGCGAAAAGGAACCGGATATTTTTAGATTGTTTCCCTACTGTAATTCAAGCAATATAATTATGGACAAAGCTGTATCCCTTCTTCGGAAGTTCTGTAAATTGTTTATGAGGTGCAGGGCAGGACAAAAGAAATTCTCTGCTGAATTCCTGAGCTCAAGTCCGAATGTAATCATTATCATTAAATGAGGGTGCATCATTTGTGACCTCCTGACATTTACCCTTTTTTTTGTAATTCAGGGTGATTCTGGTGCTCCCGGTTCCAAGGGTGAAGCTGGTGGAAAAGGCGATACTGTAAGTGTACATCATGTGCTTTCTGCACTTATTGGTATTGAAGTTTTAATTAGGAATGTGATCAAATTCTGCAACATTAGCTCCAGTGGCCTGACCACTGATTACGTACTATTTTCTAGGGTATTGGTGGTCCTCAAGGTGCACCTGGCCCATCCGGAGAGGAAGGCAAGAGAGGTGGTCGTGGTGAGCCTGGCGTTCAGGGTCTCCCTGGTAACTCCGGAGAACGTGTAAGTTGTATATTGCTTTCATTCATAAAATTAGCATCAAATGTTTCCCCGCTCTGAACGATCTTGCTTCATTTGTCTTTCATTGCTTTGTAGGGCTCCTCTGGAAATCGTGGTTTCCCTGGTCCCGAGGGTCTTGCTGGTGCCAAGGTATGTTACTGTTACTCAAGCTCTTCTGTTTTGATCTCGATTGTGCTTTGTTCCTTTGAACTCATCTGATAATGCTTGCTTTCTATTCAAGGGTGTCACTGGTGAACGAGGCGGTCCTGGACCTGCTGGTCCCAAAGGTGCTACTGGTGAATCTGGCCGAACCGGTGAGGCTGGTCTGCCTGGCACAAGGGTGAGTCTCACCTGAAACTCAGCTACAGAGCTCATTGTACAAGCAATGTACCAGAAACCATCACTCTGTGGCCAATCCCATGGTGTTATCCTTGGAACGATGGCTTCCTTTACATAGCTTACACATACTAAGAACATTATCTAGACTATTTGTAGTTTATTTGTAAAATAAAAAATGATATGTATCATCGATAATTTCTTCAAAATTGCAGACAACACA
Source organism: Amblyraja radiata (assembly GCF_010909765.2). Lineage (NCBI taxonomy): Eukaryota > Metazoa > Chordata > Chondrichthyes > Rajiformes > Rajidae > Amblyraja > Amblyraja radiata. Next base: position 22,417,617 of record NC_045971.1, read on the forward strand.
GATTCAAAAGTTGTTAAAATTGGCAAATTGAGGAACAACTAGCATTTTTTTGCATACAGAAACATTGCATGTTTCATCAAGTTAGCTTAATGTATTTGGCACAAGCCATTGAATGCACTGCAAGGGAATGAAACATAAAATTTATTAAGCATTACAAAAGAAGATTGATATAATTTGTTAAAAGAAGCACATTTGGTCTTTGAGATAGTGTGATTGAAATATATCCCTATTTAATGTGTTGTTTGGGTTTTATTAATTTAAATGAAAAGCTAGTATCCTATTTGATTGCATGTTAAAGTGCTTGCTTCTGTTCAGGGTTGACATATAAGGTTATAAGACATGATTTGAAGAGTGGGAGACATTAGCCTGGCTTTAAATCCAGATATATTATTTAATATCCCATTAGTCTTCCATAGCTGTAGTTCATTGTCTGACAAGTTAGATGTGTAAAAGTGCCATATTAATTGTCATTTGTGTTTTAGGGTCTGACTGGTAGCCCTGGCAGTCCTGGTGCTGATGGCAAAGCTGGTCCTTCTGTAAGTATTAATGTTCTGTGAAACCTGTTTTAAGCTGAATACAGAATCCATACTAATTTAGGCACAGAAAACAGAAATAAAATGTCAACTCTCTCTAAATCTCTAAATTAAACTAAACAAAAAAGAATTGTCATTGTATTTTAAACTTAAATCGCATTGCATACGCACTAAATATAGAAGTAGTATGTGTTTCCACTGAGGACATCTCTGCCTGTTGCATCATGTTCATGGCAACTGAGATTTGTCAGCAACTTACTCTCAACGTTAACTCAACATTCAACCTTATTCTCAACCGTAACAGGGTCCAGCTGGTCAAGATGGACGTCCTGGACCAGCCGGTGCTGTTGGTCAAAGAGGTCAACCTGGTGTGATGGGGTTCCCTGGTCCCAAAGGTGCTGCTGTAAGTATGAAAATCACAGTGAATGGCAACAGAACTTGTGAAAGATGTATTAGAATCTGATGCAGCAGGTTTGGCAGAAAGCAATCCACTGCTTCAAAGGTTTAGGTTTATTATTGTCATGTACTTCGAGGTGCAGTGAAGAGCTTTGTTTTGCATGCTATCCAAACAGAACAGATGTACCATACACAGATACAACCAAGTCAAACTCAAGTAAAGTAGATGGAGCAAAGGCGAGGATACAGTGTAGAATACACTTCTCAGCATTGTAGTGCATCAGCTCCTTAGACAATTACAACACAATTGGGTTGAGATTGACAATATGTGCAAGAGTAGGCCATTCGGCCCTTCGAGCCAGCACTGCCATTCAATGTGATCATGGCTGATCATCCCCAATCAGTACCCCATTCCTGCCTTCTCCCCATATCCCCTGACTTTAAGACATGCCTAGTATCATACAGACGTACCTAGTGTCAGTCCCTTTTCTAACTCTGAACATGATTTGTGTACTGCGAGAGGAACTAAACCAACTTCAGCAGACTGAGATCAGTAATTTCTTAACGACAACCCTCTGTTAAAATATATGGGGAGTTAAAGAGCATTTGGTGCTCATCCTTGTCCACCATTATCAGAAGCAGTGATTTGTAGGCTCATGAATTGTGGTTGTTTTTCAAAGAAACAGTAGCTAAGTAAAATAAGCCAGACCATTTAGAGTGGAAACAATTGCATATACAGTAAACCTGTGAAGTTGGAGTCAATGGTAACAGGTTAATGTCAAGAAAATGAAAAGTTTGCATTAACCTTGTGAGCCTTTTGTTGAATCATATTCTTTGTCCTCTAGGGTGAGGGTGGTAAAAGTGGTGAGAGAGGTATCATTGGCCCTGCTGGTGTGGTGGTAAGTATTAGCAGAAATACCTTGGGAATCCAACATTCTGGTATCAAAACTTTAGTTGGCAACATTTGGTCGTTATGTACAGGTATAATTAAATAAATCTTTTTTCAAATTATAGGGTCTTCCTGGCAAAGATGGTGATATTGGCGCTCCCGGTTCAACTGGACCTGCTGTAAGTAAAATGTGAAAACATCCAATCAATTAAAAGAATAATATTTAATATGATAAAAGAGGCAACCCCAGTATTTACGTAAATGGCTTAGAAAGCACTGAGAAAATAATATTGCCCCTATTTCTCTGCTTTACAATCATTTGGATTAAACTAAAAGTTTCCAAATAAATTATCCATTAACTGTTTCTGCTTGTCAGAATTATATATATTGGGTTTTTAATCTTGTAACTCATGTTAAATTGGGTACCCAGTCACTTTTGTTAACAAGGCAGGGAATGAATAAACCATTGTATAGAGACATCATCTGTAACTTGTAACCTGTAATGTTTTCACACAGGGCCCCTCAGGTGAGAGAGGTGAACAAGGAATCACAGGACCAACTGGTTTCCAGGTAAAAAGATTAAATCATACTAAGAATTTAAGAGAATGTAAAGATGATTTTTCTAATGATCAATGCATTGGTTTATTTAATTATTCACACATAACATCTTGATTTCCTTTCTCTAGGGTCTGCCCGGTCCTCCTGGTGCTGCAGGTGAACACGGAAAGAGTGGTGAACAGGTTTGTACCTTGACAGCAACATGTATTTGAGTAAAATTGGTAGCATTTCGGCAGTCACTGTTTGTATAGTCCACAGATATTTTTGATGCCTCTTAAGCTTATAGAAACATTGACGACAGATCATAAGGAATCTTAAATTTGATGTGGTCTTATCCTACGGATGGAAACTATTAAATTAACTAGGATCACATCAATGCTGTTAGTTTAATTTGACAGAACTCATTTGTTCCTTTGTAGGGGACATATCTATGCCCTTTTCTTTATAACTTTCTAAAACAGCTTCTCTGGTTACCCGATAATCTGTATATTTATGGAAAACTATTAACAAATGTTTTCCTCTATTGGGTAAATTGTAGGGAAATTAATAATACTATTTATTTTAAGAATGTAAATTTCTACACCAAGAAGATGCCACTGTTTGCTGAGATTGTTACAGTTTTGTAATGGTGCAATTGCAAACTAACCTGAGGCATTGGAGCAGAATTAGAACATTCGGCCCATTGAGTCTGCTCTACCATTCATAGCTGATCTATTTTTCCCTTTCAACCCCATTCTCCTACCTTCTCCTTGCAACCTTTGACGCCCTTACTAATCAACCTGATGATAACAAAAAGATTTGATGTAGGTCTGTTCTGTAATCACACTGCTGTTTAATGACATGTGAGGATATTTTCTTTATTTTAATAACTTTTCCTTTGTTTTCTTTATGACAGGGTATTCCCGGTGATGTCGGCCCCCCAGGCAGTTCAGGTCCAAGAGTAAGTTTCTTAAGATATGCTCCCATTGCAAAGCATAGTACGAATTTTACCTCTGTGATGTTCTCTAATGTCTGAATCCCATTCTCTTTAGGGCGAGAGAGGTTTCACTGGTGAACGTGGTAGTCCTGGTGCCATGGGCCCAAGTGGTGGTCGCGGATCTCCTGGCTCTTCCGGTAGCGAGGGCTCTAAGGTACATCTTTGAACATGCATAAAAAGGAAGTGAATTCAGCCAGAAATAAGCGATAGCCTTTCCAGATAAATAACATGTTGGATTTACCATTCCAGAAAGTTACTCTGTAAATTTCTCATCTAATTTCACGGTAAAAATGACTGTTGTACTCTCAGAAGTTTATAAAAAAGAGCAAATGTAGATTTGGGATTAACATATTTGGGGAAGGAAATCGACTGCAGGTTACACTGAGCAAGATAATGGGAGGAACAAACATAGACTGGGGAAGATTGAAAATGAAGCACAGCTGTATGGTACACAGTTTGCAAGGTTTAGGTGAAAGGTTTGATTTGCAATCTTGGGTGGTAGATGTAACATGTGGAGCAGGGGGAGATACATTCAGCTTATAAACTGGGAGAGATGTGGCAATGATTGGTGGTGACTGTACCCTAGAAACAACAGGAACAATGACTTTAGGTTTAAAGATGCAATCAAAATATCATTCAGTGAAAAACCTAAACCACCTTAAACGCAATGCATATTTGAGATGGAAGATACATAATACAGAGCATAGACAACTACAGCACAAGAACAGGCCCTCAATGTCTGCCTTGAACTTGATGACAAAATAAGCTGATCTTCTCAGCCTTCACATGATCCATTCCCTGCATAACCATATTTTTTTTAAAGCCTCTTAAATGCCTTTATTTGCCCATATTTGCCTCGTCCACCACCATGGCAGCATATTCCAGGCACCCACCACCTCTGTAAAAGAAAAACCTTCCCCACATATCTTCCTAATATGAAGTTCCCACAACTCAGGAATATATGCTACATCTGGCCCCTTTAAAGTCAGATGGAAGTATACTTTCAACATAAAGGGAATATTTGAAGCATTCTTTCAATAGAGCTTTTGAAAATCCTCTAATTTTGAACATGAACTCAAAATATGCAAAAAGAATCATTAGTGCTGCACCACTATGTACAGAAATATGTTTATTTTAATTTTGAAAGTTTTGAATTAACTTCGGAAAACTTTTCATTTAATCACATTGAGCCAATGATGTTACATGAACACTTCCTGGTTTCTTTCAGGGTGATGCTGGCCCACCAGGTGCTCCAGGTGGCCAAGGTGCTCCAGGTCTGCAGGGTATGCCCGGTGAGCGAGGTTCTAGTGGTCTTCCTGGTCTCAAAGGTGGAAGAGTGAGTATTCTTATCTTGATTGCTCATCAGCATTTGATCACATTTTCACACAGTTGGCAACATGCACCTGTTATCACATAAATTGTGCTTGTGCTTAAATGTAATAACTTTCTTCTGCTCTTCCTTCTCTAATAGGGTGAATCCGGTGTAAAGGGAGTTGATGGTGCACCAGGCAAAGATGGAATAAGAGTAAGTATTCCTTGAAATTATTTATTTTTCTCGTTCATCCTAAGCATGAGCATCTGCAGGAAGTTGCCAGAATGGAGAGTCAGGATTATAACACACCATTCTGCAATCACTAAACATTATATCCTGCTCAGAACTTGAGATCTATGAATTTAACTTATTCCTATGTTCAAGCAAGTTTCATTATACTTGGAGTCTATGATGTTTTTTGCAATGTTAAAATATTCACAAGTCACTGACAACTGGCATACTAATTTTAAATGTTATTATTCCTAGGGTATGACTGGAGCAATTGGACCACCTGGACATGCTGGTATCATTGGAGAGAAGGTATGACATTTGAATGTTATTCATCTATAACAAAATACCCTTCAAAACATTGCAAAGTTAATAGCAGACACTATATATCCTCAGCATGGCATCACTTCAAGGACAAGCAATAAATACATTGACACTTTTCAACTACACAGAATATATTTCTTTCCATTGATCATTAAACAACCAACAACACTTTTTTAATTCCAACCAAATGACACTATTCAGGTATACAATGCGAATTGTTGGCACTTGAGGAATGTCAACTTCAAGTGCCTTTTGAAGTTAGGTTCTATTGTGTGGTAACCATCTCATTGTTATTTTCTTTGGTGACAGGGTGAAGCTGGTCCTCCTGGACCTTCTGGACCTGCTGGCGCTCGTGGTTCAAATGTAAGTAAAACTTAATCACAATGCTCATGAACTAGAACATCATCTTTCCCTGGTTGCTTGCACTTATTGCACAATATGGTCATGGTTTCACATCATAACTTCACTCCCAAACCTCGGTTCCATTGAAATAAGTAGAAACAAATTTGAGAACCTGCATCTAATGTGCAGCTTCTATTGTTATACCACAACAAGTAATGACATTTTTAAGTCATAGAGGTGTGAAGCATGGAAACAGGCCCTTCAACTCAACTCATCCATGCTATCTAAGATGCCCAATCCAAGCTAGTCCAATTTGGCCATGCCAAATACACCTCTATAAGGTCACACCTCAGCCTCCAGCACCAAAGAAAAAAGTCCTAATCTGCCCAGGCTCTAATGCTCAAGCCCACAAATCCTGGCAACACCCGTATAAATCTTCTCTGCAGCCTTTTCAGCTGAAAGGCATCTTTTCAAAAGCAGTGTGACCTGCTATGTTGGAAATTATTTTTCAATTTGAAGGTAATTTATTTTTCCCAAAACTCCCAAACTGTTGATGGGTATCATATGTAATTGGTGGGAATTGTAAAATTAAAGGGAGAACATGTATAATTTGTAACCTCCGCAAATGCACAGTCATACAGCATGGAAATAGGCCCTTTGGCCCAAGTTGTCCATGTTGATCAAAGTGCCTCCTACCTGAGCATTTGCCTGCATTTGGCTCATATCGATCTCGCTCTTTCTTATGTACATGCCTATCTAACTATATTTTTAAATGTAATTTTGAAGCCCATTTTTATCTTTTTATTCTTGAATTTCTTGCATTTAATCAATGGTAAATGTTAAGTCTATTCAGCTTCTAATGCTAAATCTCCTTTAGAACATACAGTATAACAGTGCATCACTGGATGATATATGTAATTAACCTTTTACTTTGCTCTTTAGGGAGATCGTGGTGAGTCTGGTGCCCCTGGCCCTGCTGGATTTGCTGGTCCCCCTGTAAGTTTGTTACCTTATTATATTAAAAGTTGTAAATAGTTGGTGATTCTGGTCGACACATTAATAAATGCAATTTAATACTAAAAAAGACTGACAAAGATTTTGCAAGAAGAATTACTAGGGAACAGAATTTCATCTGCACCGTTTTTTCAGTTTTAACACCCACGAGGGACAGACCTAACATTGTCTCAAAAGAGTTTAAATATGATCATGAAATTAATTAGCACCAAACAATTTTGTAACAAGTTCTGGTGGGTTCCTTTGTTAACACTACTTTCTTCAGGAGCAGAGGGCATAGCAGGGTCTCACCACATTAGTACAACTTTAGATGTTAAAAGCTGGTGCATCTGGAAATACATAGAGTAATCGGATGCAAAATCTCACCAGAAGCTAAATTTTAGTATTGCACTATTAAAATCTTTGGGGAAAAGTGAAACTGCAAATGGACATGATGGTTTCATACCAAACAAGTTCATAATCTATTAGTTACTGACATTAACTCACCTATATAAGTGTTAAAACTGCTTGTTTTTCTGGGGTAGTTCAGATGAATTTCTAGGGACTTATACTTAAAGGAGTGTCAGACTACATCAAAGTAATGTTGGTATTTGGCTTCTATTTAGTGCAGCTGATGTCATATAATTTCTTAAATGTTACCTTAGCCCCCTGGGAGCATGGTAGGAAAAATAATAGAATTGACTCAAGATTTATTCTGTCGATGAAAATAGTTGTGAGTAATCATCTGTGAGGTGATCATGGCCTATTGTTGATTCTTTTTCATAATTGCAGGGTGCTGATGGGCAAGTTGGTGCTAAAGGTGAAGCTGGAGATACTGGTGCAAAGGGTGAAGGTGGTCCTTCTGGTCCCATTGGTGCTGTTGGAATCGCTGGTCCTCCCGTAAGTAAACATCTCCGACACAAAAACTTTCAAAATAAAACACTGTTAAAAAGGAAACCCGATTTCCTTCAATCTCGATTTATCTAATACAAACCCATCTCTTTCTGCAGGGTCCTACTGGTTCTACCGGTGCTAAAGGTGCTCGTGGTGCCTCAGGCCCACCTGTAAGTTTCTATTTTGAACTCTGTAATTATTGAGATCTGGACCAGTGCAATAGCATAATGTTCCAATAATGTTGGTACACATTTCAATTTCAAATTCCAGTAGACTGATTTGAATCGGCTATTAATTTCAGTCCCGTATCTTGGCCACAGATGGAAAAAATTCAGTCCATATATTGATCCTTAGCCATTCATGTAGCTGCAAGTTTGGATTCAGGTGCAACACAGTATTATCTGCAAGATAGTATTTAGCTGCAACATAGTATTTAACTTCAAGACTATTATAACTTCAAGACTATTATAACTGCAAGACTATTATAACTGCAAGATTATTATAGCTGCAACATTGTATGTGGCTGCAGCTTTGTATGTAGCTGCAACAGGGTATGCAGGTGCAATATTGTATTCTTTTCCACCACTATAATTCAGTTCAATTGACATCAAATAGAAAATCTGATGCAATCAAACAGGGAAAAATGATTGAGTAATATGGGCACTGGCACTACATACAAGCAAGGGTCAGTTATTAAGGTGAGTAGAACCAACACGTGGAATCCACTATTCAACAGGTATCAGTACTCGCTTATGGTTTTAGTCCCACCAATCCAAGAATGTTTCCTCCCCACCCCTTCCAAAACTCATGCTCTTTGAGATAAGATATTAGAACTTGATTTAGCAGTGTAAACTAAGACCAGGATATAATGACATTTGAATTAAAGTACTAATTTGAAGCTACTTTTATAAATGAAAAATAATCAGTGCTAATTGCATTTAATAAATGTCTATTAAAACACAGACCTTTGTAAAATTTTTGGGACTATTGATAAAATCATTCACTCAGTAAATGTTGTTTATCTTTAGTAAAAGAACTACTCTCTACCCTTCAATAAGACGATGATTAATCAATTTCCTGCTCAAACCCCACCTCCCTTTATTCCCTTAATATTATAAAATCTAAACATTGATACAGTAATGACATTTGGAGATAAAAAATACAGTTAAGTGAATTGTCATATTAAATATAATAATTGTGTGATCTAATGGTATTGATTATTACTTGCTGTGTTTTAGGGTGCTACTGGATTCCCCGGTGGAATTGGAAGAGTTGGTCCACCCGGTCCTAGTGTAAGTACAGATGCTAATTTATCTTAATATTCAGATTTTACATCCGAATCAACTGGGTATTTATCATAGAGGCATAGACATCAAACATACAGTTTGGAAACAGGCCTTTCAGCCCAACTTGCCCACACCAACCAACATGCCCCTTCTACAGTAGCTTAGTCCTGAACCTTTCCTATCAATTAATAAGGCTGGCACAATGGTGCAGCTCCCATGCTGCCTCACACTGCTGCCTCACAGTGCTAGAAACATAGATTTGATCTGGACTTTGGGTGCTGTCTGTGTGGAGTTTGCACATTCTCCCTGTGACTGCATCGGTTTCCTCTGGGTGCTCCGGTTTCCTCCCATATCTTAGAGACATGAGGGTTTGTAGGTTGTTGGCCTCTGTAAATGTCCCTCATGTGTAGGGAGTGCACTTATAAGTGGGATAACACGGAACAAATGCAAACGGTTGATCGATGGTCAGCTAATGGGCCTGTTTCCATGTGGTATCATTCACTCAATAAATATTGTAAACTATAGTATTTATCTAATTATATAAAATAGTACCAAATGTTATCATTCCAAAATATTAGAACATGGAATAGTGCAGCACAGGAACAATGTACTGTTCTTGCCATAACAATATTAAATATATTAAACGGGTTTGGTATGGCAATACTCTACAGGGCTGTTTGTCCCAATTAAAATAATGTCACTGCGTTTGCACTTTGCAAATGTGACAACATAGCACCATTGAAACATTGGCAATGCACGGATATTTTCTGAATTGTTTATTTATCATCATTAAGGTTAAGTGACAAATTGAGACTCGAGTAATTTACCTGTTGTATTTATCTGTAGGGAAATGCTGGTCCTACTGGTCTTCCTGGACCTCCCGGCAAAGAAGGCGGCAAAGGTATTCGTGGTGAAACTGGTGTTGTTGGCCGTCCTGGTGAGCCCGGCATTGCTGGACCCGCTGGCCCTAGTGGCGAGAAGGGTGCACCTGGTTCTGATGGTCCTTCTGTAAGTATCCTCAAACATCACTTATCTTTCTAGGCAACTGCTTCACCGAACATTTGCCCTCTGTCCGCCAAGTCCTGCTGGATTTACGCGATTGCTGACCATTTTAACTCCCCATTCCGACCTTTCTGTCATTGCCATCCTCCATTGCCAGAGGGAAGACACACGCTAACTGGAGGAACAGTACCTCCTATTCAGCTGGGGTAGCTTACAACCTAATTCTATGAACATTGAATTCTCCATCTTCAAGTAATACCCCCTCATTCTTTCGAATGTCCCCCACCCCCACCCCGGTGTATTCCCATTTTCCCATTATCTCCATCCCAATTTCAAGTCATCCTGCACCTTTCCCCTCCTTTGTACATTCATCTCCCATCCCCGAGTCTCCCATTTCCCTTTTTTTACCCTCTGCCCTGTCTCCTTTCACCCACATCCCCCCTCTATCTTTGCATTTCACTCCCCCTTTCCTCATCTGACACCATTTTGTCTCCTTTTCACCTTTAGCCTTTACTACACCATCTGCCTATCAGACTCCCCTTCTCTTTGTATCTACCTGTCACTAGCCAGGCTTTATCCCTCCCTCACCTCTCTTCACCAGTTTCCTTCTCCCTACTACAATCAGTCCGATGAAGAATCCTGAACTGAAATATCATCCAGCAACTTCTCTCCACAGATGCTAACCTGACCCACAGAGTTCCTCCCACACTTTGTGTGTTGCTTAAGATTCCAGTATCTGCAGTCCCTTGTGTCTCTCCAAGTTAACTTTTGTCCTACATTAAACAGTCACTTAAAAAATTCCTATCATGACTCACATTTGGAAAGAAAAAAATATTAAGTCAAAGTAACAAGAGTCCATAAGGGAACATTTTAACTGAACAGCATGTGGCTGGGTGGTACCCTTCCATATTTCTTCCCTCTCTATCATAATCCAGAAACAGGAAAACTGGACATCTGCTAAATTGCATTTTGTATAGTTAAGAGCTTAAGCTTTTAAATCCCTTAAAACGACGTAAATTGGTGTATTCAATGCATCAAAATGATTTATAGGGTACCTATGTGTAGGAAGGAACTGCAGATGCTGGTTTAAACTGAAGATAGACACGAAATGCCGGAATGTCAGGCAGAACGGGCAAAATCTCCAAAGAGAGGCCTAAGTGACATTTTGGGTTGAGACCCTTCATCAGACTGAGGATAGGATACCAATCCTTCATATAATATTTAATGCAAATTGGAGAAATACTTTCACTATTCAGATGCTTAAATGATTGGCACTTAATGATATCAAGAGCAAATTATACTGTGAATAATTTGTTTTAAAAATGAAGCAAATATATCTCCATTGTTACTCACGCTCTCCAATTAAATGTTTTTGCTTCATAGGGTGCTCCTGGTATGCCCGGACCCCAGGGTCTTGCTGGTGTCCGTGGAACTCTGGGTCTCTCAGGAATGAGAGGCGAACGTGGTAACATGGGTCCCCAAGGACAATCTGTAAGTTGTAGTTGTATTGTATTTACACTAAGTTACAAATGCAAGCATTGTACTTTTCATTTTGTTCTGTAAAATTCGTCATGTAGCATGCAGCCTTTGCCGTAAATTACATCTCGTATAAACCTTCGAGCACCCTACAAAAATTAGCTTCATAATGGAATCTACAGAAAGCATGTAAACATTCAGACCTGTCTTTAAGGATGTTTCCTGTTGATTATACTTTTAAGTCCAGTCTTATTTTCTTGACAATGGATATGTTTGATATTCATTTCCTACCTTGTGTTATCATCTGTCATCTTTCAACATTGCATTACATCTTCTCCTATCAAAAGTCTTTATCCTTCTCCATTGTACCTAGGGCGAGTCTGGCAAGCAAGGTCCAGCTGGTTCATCTGGTGAGCGTGGTCCTCCTGGACCAATGGGTCCTCCTGGTCTCGCTGGCCCAACTGGTGAAGCTGGTCGTGAGGTATGAACGCAACCAAAGCAAACCCCTTGGAAAATTGATTTAAATCGGTTCTATAATGTAACGCTCAAACACTTGCTTTTCAACATTAGCATCTTTGCATACACTTTTTCCTTGTTTGCAACCTCCCAATATCAATTTTTTTTAAACTTATTTTTAAAAATGTACACAGATATAATAGGACTACTTTGGGTAAATACGATCAAAAACTAAGTCAAGCAAATCCTCGCATCAGCTGTTCAGCTTCTAGACATGCATCTTCTAGAAATATTCTAGTTGGAGTGCATGAAGTTGCATTTACACTTTCACCTGCAAATTCCACAGAGGGCCAAAAGAATCTTCAGGTGTAATCTTTAAAACTGTAACGCTAATACCAGAAAACGATGGCTGCACTTCTCCACAATGACTTGTGCATTTTCACAAGAGTCAGGAGGAAGAGACAGGGAAGAGAAAGTGCCTCTGGACATTAGATATATGTAGTGTCCATAAGATATTGAACCCATCTCATTCTGTATCATGGAGTAAGGTCACTTTCTCTTGGGAATCTCATTCAATTTTCACCCTGGCATTGTGATGGCCCTGGCTCTTGATATGAGCTGTATCCCGGGTGATATAACCAGAACATAGTGACATCTTGTTGTGAAATTAAATCTCCTTGCACCAACAATGCAGTCTACAAAGTCGAATGTAAATTTAAAATGTTGGCGAAAGGAATAAAAGTGATATGTTTTAATCGCAAAGCTCTAGGTTATTTACATTTTCATTCTTATCTCCTACAGGGTGCTCCTGGAGCAGAAGGTGCACCTGGTCGCGATGGTGCTGTTGGCTCCAAGGTCTGTAGCTTTCCTCCATTTCCCGGCTTCCAAATATTGATAATCTGACCAGTTAATTGTTTTTGTGATGGTCCAAAAATTGACTTTCTACTCATTTTCAGGGTGATCGTGGTGAAGCTGGTGTGTCTGGTGCCCCTGGCGCCCCTGGTGCCCCTGGTGCCCCCGGCCCAGTTGGTTCCTCTGGAAAGACCGGCGATCGTGGAGAGCCTGTAATTATACCTTTTGTTTCCTCTGCCTTCTAGTATTTGAACTCCAAAATTGGAATCCTTTTCACCAGTTTCACTAGAACCATGCAGCATAGAAACTGGCCCTTCACCCAACTTTCCCAAGTCGAAGAACATGCCCCATCTCCATTAGTCCCACCTGCCTGTGTTTGGGCCATATCTCTCTTAAACTATCGTATCCATGTACCTGTCCAAATGTTTATTAAATGTTGTGATATACAACATGGGCAGCACGGTGGCGCAGCGGTAGAGTTGCTGCCTTATAGCGTCAGAGACTCGGGTTCGATCCCCGCACACTATGGCAGCTCAGTGGCAGAGTGGTAGAGTTGCTGCCTTACAGTGCCGGAGACCCGGATTCGTTCCTGACTACGTGTGCTGTCTGTACGGAGTTTGTGCGTTCTCCCCGTGACTTGCATGGGTTTTCTCCGAGATCTTCCGTTTCCTCTCACACTCCAAAGACCAACAGGTTTGTAGGTTAATTGGCTTTGGTAGAATTGTAAATTATCCCTAGTGTGTGTATGGGATAGTGTTAGTGTGCGGGGATCACTGGTCGACACAGTCAAGGTGGGCCGCAGGGCCTGTTTCCATGATGTATCTCTCAACTAAACTAAAAATATAACATATCAAAGATTAAAATTAAGTTTAACCACCTAATGTGGTTAGTCAAAACTGCACTATTTCAAATGTACTGATCTTTAAAATGCATTGAAAACTAAACAATTTGTTTTGTTTTTCAGGGTTCCGCTGGCCCTGCAGGTCCCTCTGGTCCAATGGGTTCACGAGGTGCAAATGTAAGTACCATTTGCTTTTTAACATTGTGCTTCAGATTGTTCAACTTAGTTCAACTCACTCTTAGCAAACAACCTTTGCAGATGCATTTATATAAATTTAACGTAAATGCAAAAATACAACTTAAGGAACTAAAATGCTTATTAATTTGTTTTCTTAGTTTAATTAGTGGAACCACAAAAATAAATTAACTGAACCGACTGCATAATTGTCTTTGTCTGAAAAGGTTTAAGTTTGACATAAAAAGAGTGCAGGACGAAAACTCAACTAAACCCAACCCAACCCAACCCACTTACTTCGATTTCCAGAATTGCTAATAAGGACTCTTCAGATATCGGTAACTAAATGGAACTTATTTTCAAATAGGGTTTAACTGGTCCACGTGGTGATAGAGGTGAATCCGGTGAGAATGGCGCAAGAGGCATTAAGGGACACAGAGGTTTCCCAGGTGCTCAAGGTCTTCCTGGACCACACGTGAGTTAACCACTTTCAAGAAAAAAAAAACACTTATGTCTAACTCTACAAATTCTTTATTTCTGCATAATATCATTCACCGTGCTTAACTATTTTACTTCACCCAACAGGGTCCTCCTGGTGAACAAGGTCAATCTGGTCCCTCTGGTGCTGCTGGTCCACGTGTAAGTATACTCTCCATTGTTGTGTATTGGTAATAATACGAGGCAGTCGTTAAATATTGTTACATTCATTAAAACAAAGTATCTAAAACTATGCAATTTGGAATGGAGGCATGGGGGCGCAGCAGTAGAGTTACTGCCTTACAGCGCCAGGGACCCGGGTTTGATCCTGACTACGGGTGCTGTCTGTACGCAGTTTGTACGTTTTACCCGTGACCTGCGTGGGATTTCTCCGGGTGCTCCGGATTCCTCCCACACTCCAAAGATATATATGCTTGTAGGCTAATTGGCTTTGGTAAAATTGTACATTGTCCCTAGTGTGTGTGGGATAGTGTTAGTGTAAGGGGATCGCTGGTCAGCTTGGACTCGGTGGGGCAAAGTGCCTGTTTCCGTGCTGTATCTCTAAACTAAACTAAATGCATAACCTTTCTACAAAATCCCTGATTTCTTTAACTTTGGGGAACATCTGGTAAAATGATCACAAGTTTCACCTTCAATTACGTTTTCCTTTCTTCTAGGGTCCAGCTGGGCCTTCAGGTTCTTCCGGTAAAGATGGTGTAAGTGGCATGCCTGGTCCAATTGGTCCTCCTGGTCCTCGTGGTCGCACTGGTGAAATTGGCCCTGTTGTAAGTATTGTCAACAAATGCCATTACAGCTAATTATGAACCTGATCTTCGAGGGATGTTTTCTCAACTAAATCTTAACTACCCCCTTAGGGCTCCCCTGGATCTCCTGGTATTCCCGGCCCCCCTGGTCCATCTCAAGGAGGATTTGACTTCCAATTTGCAGCCCCACAATCCGAGAAAGGCCCAGACCCACTCCGTTACTTCAGATCAGATGATGCTGGCGCCGTTGCAGACCGTGACATTCAAGTCGACACCACCCTGAAGTCCCTTACCCAGCAAATTGAGAACATCCGCAGCCCCGAAGGTACCAGGAAGAACCCAGCCCGCACTTGCCGGGACCTGAAGATGTGCCACGCAGATTGGAAGAGCGGTAAGTCGAGATACAGACCTGTTCCACTCTCTATACAGCCGTGGCTGAATTTATCCACAGGGTAGATTCGAATGTCGAGATGATTACATTCTCAAGCCAAATGCAAAGCTATAATCTAGAAGAAGAATTGTTATTTTGAATAATATAAAATTAAGCTGCCAAAAAAAAGTTGGGTTAAAGTTAACTTTTAGCCTTGTCAGAATGTTATAAAGTTCCGCATCATAATAGAAGCTAGTCTGGATGAATTATTAGCAGTAGTTTAACCACACCTTCCATTTCTCATACAGGAGATTACTGGATTGATCCAAACCAAGGGTGCATCCTGGATGCCATTCGTGTCTATTGTAACATGGAGACTGGCGAGACATGCGTCTATTCAAGCCCACAGTCCATCCCACAAAAGAACTGGTACACAACCAAGAATCCAAAGGAGAAGAAACATGTCTGGTTCGGCGAGAACATGGATGGTGGCTTCCAGGTATGAACAAATGTTTTAAAAGGATATAATGTGCAAGAGTAACTTAACAAGTCAGGCAACATCTCTGGCGAATATGGAGAGGTGATGTTTCGGTTCGAGATCCATGTTCTCCAGTGAGGCTTTCTTACCTGTTCAGTTACTCCAGCATCTTGTGTCCTTTTGTGTATTAACCAATATCTGCAGCTCCTTGTTTCTACATGAACAAACATTATTTTTTAACTCTATCAATAATTACTTATTAAATTTAATTATGTCTAAGTTTATATTAATAATAATGAGATGGTAAATTAAAATGATTTTTTTTAGCAAAGAAAGGTAATTCAAAGTGACTTTAAACCATTTTATTGTTTGGAATTATGCTTCGATATTTTAAAATGAATAAGTTCATTTTTCAGAAATTGTAAGAAATAATGGCTTTATTCTTTCCGGATTTTAGTTTGGATATGGTGGTGATGATGGCGTTCTTGCTAGCGATGTCGCAATCCAGATTACCTTCCTGCGCTTAATGTCTTCCGAGGCAACACAGAACATCACATACCACTGTAAGAACAGCATTGCCTACATGGACGAAGAAGCTGGTAATCTGAAGAAGGCCGTCTTGCTGCAAGGTTCCAATGAGATTGAAATCAGAGCAGAAGGCAACAGTCGATTCACATACAGCGTTACTGAGGATGGTTGCACGGTGAGTTCCCGTCAACAGCATTAACAGCATCGCGAGGGCCGTAGAATCATAGAGGAACATGATGAATTCTCCTCTAACATCGGAGAATTAATATATCAGGAAAAGTGCATCCCAATCTTCATGATATTGTGTTTAATCTTTGTTATTTTATAAATAGCTATATATTTAATCTTTAAGTTATTGAATTTCCATGATATAGATAGACATGTGCAAATATAGCAGAGCTATTTTGGTAAGGTACATAATATCTTCAGGGACAGATATTCACTTTCATCATCAGTACAATTTGGGAGGAAAAGCAGGCAAGTTCAGTGGGATGAAAACCTTACACATCTTCCAGGTGGCAGATAATCCAATGAGCAAAACATAGCAGTTTCCTCATTTCTCCTTGTTTCTGTATTCTATAGCAGTTGATGTGTGATTCCAGGAATTATTGATGATTCTTGATTTTCTTTTAACCCAACAGACACATACTGGCGATTGGGGTAGAACAGTCATTGAATACAAAACAACGAAAACATCACGACTGCCTATTATTGACATTGCACCTATGGACGTTGGTGGCGCTGATCAAGAATTTGGTGTTGACATTGGCCCAGTCTGCTTCTTGTAAAACGGACTTGAAATTTACTTGCAGTCATCTCTAAACTTTCTATGCATTGAATCCTAAAATCATTCGACAGCCACGGTCCACTTGCTTAAACTTCGGGCCTGAAGACGGGTGGGACAACTACAAGGACACTTTTTTTATGTTCTCCGTTTCTATGGCAACAGGAAAATCATACTTGTCAGGTGTAAGCTTCCCCTTGGAGTTCAGAGATCACTGCAGGTGACATTTTGCCATATACCACTGCAGAGAAAAACTGAAAGATTGTATGTACCATTTTCAGGTGGCAAAATAAATTTGAAAAAATGTCAAACGTTTGTTATTGTCCTTCTACATGTGGCAAGAAACCATCAAAATCTGTTCTTTCCTTTTTTGTAGTGCAGAAGATTAAAAAAAAACATCCTTACATCTTCTAATACATATCTTTTAGGGCTACCTCACACAAATGTTACCTAGAATATCAACAAGCCAGTGAATCAAAAAGAAATGCCGGGATAGGTTACACAGCTTTAACAAAATAATGTATAAAAGAAAGGTGCTATTTAAGCTTAGGTTCTTTTAATCCTTCAATACATCAAGGATAAGATCCTTTGACTGGTGCTGAGATACATTCCTCACTGTTAAGGAAGACAGTGAATTTCTGTTCCATATGAGGTGCTATTTAGAAGTGTTTGTCTACACTAGGAGAAAGCTTTTATGTACAAAACAAAACACCGTAAACTGCCTGTCTTTTTCAAAGTTAAGCATGTGGATCCCTTTCTACCCTGCCATTCCTGTTCCATCATCTCAATGCCCTTCTCGTGCTTTTTTTTAGCAATACTTCTTTTTTTTTTCTACTCTAGAGGGGGAAAAAGAGGCAGACATTTCTGGGGCAAGTACATGGATATGTACCTGTTTTGTATATGTATAATAATTTGAGATGTTTTTAATTATTTTGAATGCTGAAATAAAGCATGTTAAATGATCTAAGAAATACTGGTGAATATGTATTTTTCACTCATTAGTTCACATAAATCCATTAATACTTTTAAAATCAGTCAGAAAAAGTCAAAATCAGCCCAGTTTTTTTTGCATTCCTTAAACAACCATAAAACAGTACTGAAAACATCTGCAAATTTCTTAAAACGTTGAAACAGGAAATTAAAAAAAGATTCACTTCAGGAATGGCACTAATTTAGATGGCTTAAAACTTTATTTAGAACTCGCTAAAACTAAGTAGTAAACTAAGGACATCAATGGCCGTGCAGAGTATTAAGTAAGCGAACATTAACACACTATTTCAAAAAGATAACAACGCAAAATAAATAAAATATTCACAAATTAAACTAAATCATAGTTCTCAACTTGTGGAAATAGGATATCCCAGACTTCATCAATATTTTTGCCTTTGTTTATTCCCCACAGATGTAAGCCACACCCACAAGGAGAATGTTTTATCGCTACAGTGATGGGCATTGGTTCTATCCAAGTACTAAGATCATAATAGCATATCCATACTCTCCTAAATCAAAATGAAAAGCTTTATTTTCACTCGATGCTGATTTTCCAAATTAATTCTGGTTTAAAAAAAAAAAAAAAGAATTCAATGTCTGCATAACCTACGCATTAGCTATTTTTTATTCACCAATATGCTTTCACACTTTCATATTTCCAGTACTTTAACAAAATGTCCCAACATTTTGGTTTAGTTTGGCTTGTTATTGTCACATGTACCGTGTTCTGCGTGCTATCAAGTCAACTCATACCATCAGTACAAATCTACACAGGTAAAAGAGGGAATAATTGTAGATAGCGTGCAAAGAATCCCTAGGTTCCGACACCATTTTGCAACTTTAAAGTCTCTGAAAATATTTGGTCTGATCTTGGCCTAAGGAGATAAGTTTTTCTAATTTTCTCACTTTAAGGCCCGGGTTCCTGAAGGCACTGGATCAATGAAGTCGGGATTGGCCTTGTTCAACACAATGCTGTCAGTTCCTTTCATGGCCGTAGCGATGTGTGCAAGATAACACGTCACATTTAATTTCCTGGTGCCATTTTATATTATGTAAAACCACAGATTCTAAAAGACCTTAGTCCTCCAGCACCAACTTTTACATTTTTGCTCAGCTATTCAAAATTCAGCCACTTGTTCCTGAGAGCCACGTGTCTTTTCATTCCATCATTGTTTTTTATCTTTCTTCCTTTACAGCTCTGCAGCAAATGGTCAGACTTCTTTCCTATTAATATCTCTTCCATTCCTGCAGCTAATATTGCTGTAACTGCATCTTTTGCCCCATTCTCTCCTCATACAACTGCACTAAACTAGTACCATCTTTGAATGATGTTACAGAGAAATTGGATTTATCATAGAATTGAAGTAGTACTTTTATTTCTTTCATTTCAACCATTTCAGCTTATTGTTTCAGAGAGTGAAACTAATCTTGTGTTGACAGAGTGAGAGTATTGCCCTTAACTAGACTAAGTGGGACCCGTTGGGTCCTAGCTTCACACGGGAGGACTGGTCCCCCAACTCAATATTCCACCTCTCCAATTCCAATATCCACACACACACTCACACACAGACAGACTCACACACACACACTCACACACACTCACACACACTCACACACACATACACACACCCCCCACCTCACACACACTCACACATACACTCAGACACACCTCACACACACAATATCCACACACACACTCACACTCACTCACACACACATACACTCACACTCACCCATATACACACACTCATTCACACACTCACACACACACACACACACACACTCACACACACACCCTCACACATACACTCAGACACACTCACACACACACATACACACACACACATACACTCACATACATTCACAAACATACTCACACACATACACTCACAAACACATACACTCACACACACACATACACTCACACACACTCACACACACTCACAAACACACACAGACACACATACACTCACTCATACACACATACACTCACACACACACACACACACTCACACACACACATACATACATACACCCACACACACTCACACACACATACACTCACACACACAAACATACACACACACATAGGCTCTCACACACACACACACACGTACACACACACACATAGGCTCACACATACACACACACACACACACACACATTCACACACACAAACATACACACACACATACACTCACACACACACACATACACACACACACATACACTCACACACACACACATACACTCACACACACACATACACTCACACACACACAGAATCACACACACACACACACATACACTCACACACACACACAGAATCACACACACACAGACTCACACACACATACACTCACACATACACATACACTCACACACACTCACACACACACATACACTCATACACTCATACACTCACACACACACACACTCGCACACACACACATATACACACACACACACACTCACACACACACTCGCACACACACACATACACTCACACACACACATTCACACATACACTCACACACACATGTATACACACTCACACTCACACACACGCACACACTGACTCACACACCATATATATGACAGTAAACTTTCTTGAATCTACTCACACGGCTGAGCGCGGCTTCTCCACTGTGGGGCTTCCGCAGTCAGCGGAATTTCCGCAATCAGCGTGACCTCTGCACTTACCGGAAATTACGCAATCATATTTGCATTCAGCTCAGTTAGGCAGGCCATGTAGGTAGCATGCCCAACAATGACCACCTAAAACAGACGCACAATTTCAAGATCCAAGAATATGGTCGAAGGCAAGATTCATAACAAGAGGATTTGAGTATAGGAGTAAAGAAGTCCTTCGGCAGTTGTACAGGGCACTGGTGAGACCACACCTGGAGAATTGTGTGCAGTTTTGGTCTCCAAATTTGAGGAAGGACATTCTTGCTATTGAGGAAGTGCAGCGTAGGTTCACGAGGTTAATTCCCGGGATGGCAGGACTGTCATATATTGAAAGAATGGAGCAGCTGGGCTTGTGTACACTGAAATTTAGAAGGATGAGAGGGTATCTTATTGATACATCTAAGGTTATTAAGGGATTGGACAGGCTAGAGGCAGGAAACATGTTCCGGAAGTGGCGGCTCTGCCATGCAGCTGCAGCTCGCCTGCAGTACCTCTGTCTTTTCTTTTTTTTCCGTTTTAGTTTATTTTTCTGTTTTAGTTTATTTTTAGTTGTGTATGTGTGGGGGGTGGGGGAAACTTGTTTTAGTCTCTTCCTTTGGGGGGTGCGACCTTTTCTTTGTCGTATCCCCGTCTCCATCTTCTTCTGCACTGAGGCCTAATCGCGGAGCTGGCGGTCGCCAACTGGGACCGACCTCGAGGCTCCGGAGGCAGAGCCAGGACATACCATCGCGAAGCTGGCCGACTTCGGGGCTGTGGTGGCGCTGCGGCGGTGGCGGCCCGACTTCGGAACCTAGGAGGCTTCGGCCGCGGGCCCAGTGGATGACAATATCGGGAGCTCGCTGGGAGCTCGCAGGTCCCAGGTTGGTGACCGGGTCTCCGGAGCTCCCGCAACAACATTAGCTTCGTCCGCTGGACTGGAGGGTGGGAGCTTCGACCGCCCAGGGTGTCGCAGTTCGAATCGGTCCGTTCGCGGAGCTCGGATTCGGCCGCAGGACTTACCATCACCCGGTGGTAGACCCAACATCGAAAGCCTGGATCACCTCAATGCAGTGGGAGAACAAGGAAGGAAGAGACAAGGACTTTAAGACTTTTGCCTTCCATCACAGTGAGGAGGTGCCTGGTAGACTCACTATGGTGGATGTTAAAATGTGTTCATTGTGAGTTCTGTTATGTTATTTTATTTTCTGTCATGACTGCAAGGTATACATTTCATTCTATGTTTGAATGACAATAAAGGAAACTTTATACTTTATGTTGGGGGAGTCCAGAGTTAAAGGCCACAGTTTAAGAACAAGGGCATTTAGAACGGAAATGAGGAAAAACAATTTCACCCAGAGAGTTGTGAATCTGTAGGATTCTCTGCCTCAGAAGGCAGTGGAGGCAGATTCTCTGGATGCTTTCAAGAGAGAGTTAGATAGGGCTCTTGAAGATAGCAGAGTCAAGGGATATGGGCAGGGCCGGCCTTAGGAGGTGCGGGGCCCAATTGGGAAAAATTTTGGTGAGCCCCAGGTTCCCAGCCAAGGTCTGTAGATTCATGGAAATATAATTAAAGTCTATTATAGACTTTATACCTCTATGGTAGAATGGAAAGTAATCAAAATGTGCGCTTAAAAAGTGCCTGCGACTTAATGGACCAAACAGATCTAAACTACATTTTAATATATAATTGCATGCATGTAAGCCTACAAGTAACAAACAAAATGTGTAGATCACCTCTGTGGGAGGGAAGGAGAGAAGGGAGGGAGGGAAGGGAAGGAGAGAAGGGAGGGAGAGGGCCGGCAGCGGGAGCGAATGCCGGGGTCTGGGCAGATGGGTGTGAGCTGAGGCCGAGGTTTGTAACTGGTGCTCCAAACCCCGGCCCGGCCCTCCGTGTATTGTTCACTGCGTCTCCCCTGGGAGAGAGAGGGGGGGGGGGGGGAGCCAGGGCTGTGTGCGTGAAGCACGGCGACTGGAGGGGCGGGAGCACTGCCGAGAGCGAACGACCTATCTCCACTCTCCCCCTTCTCCATTCCCCCTCACACCCCCCTCCCCGTCTACCCCTTTCTTCCCCCTCCACCCCTCTACTCTCTCTCCGCCCCTCTCTCCCCCCTCCACCCGGGGTAGATCTACCTGAGCCGAGAGTAGATTACTCTGGCGCGGGGAGAGAGGGGGAGAGAGAGAGGGGGAGAGAGAGGAGGAGGGAGAGAGAGAGGGGAAGAGAGAGAGAGAGAGAGAGATAGAGATAGATGCTAGAGAACGAGAGAGAGAGCTGAGACGAGAGCAGAGAGCGAGACAGGACGTGAGAGAGAGACGCGTAGCAGAGTTAGAGAGAGAGAGACGAAGAGAGCGAGAGAGGAAGACAGAGAGACATGAGCGCGAGGGATAACGATATGAGGCGAGAAGAGATGTGACGAGGAGTGAGGTGACGAAGGAGAGTACAGAGATCAGGGAGAGTGGACTAGGAGGGGAGAGGGAGAGGTCGCGCACGATGGGAGCGGGCTTTTCTGGGAGCTCGGGGGGAGAGGGAGAGGAGAGGGAGAGGAGGAGAGGGAGAGGGAGAGGGAGAGGGAGAGGGAGAGAGAGAGAGAGAGAGAAAATTTTTTTTTTAAATGACAGAACTTGCTGCAACTGTGAAATGAGGAACAAAGCATTTTCTGTGAATAGAACAATACCACACAAGAACAGGCCCTTCAGTCCACAATGGTTGTTCCAAACATGATGCCAAGATAAACTAATCTTATCTATTTCCATGTGATCCATGTCTCTCCAGTCTCCGCAGAGTCTGGTGCCTATCCAAAACATTTTTTTCCATGCCACTATTGTGTCTGCCTCCATCCTGGTGCCATGTTCCAGACCCCACAATCTGATACTTTAACCCAATGTAAGCTTTTTCAACTGACCTGTGAGTGTTTCCATCATTTTCTGTTTTCATTTCAGATTTGTAGCAACTGTAGCTTTTCTTTATTTCTATTTCCACTCCAGGGGAATTCATTATCAAGATTTGAAGAGAAATGATGCATCAAATGTCATGTTGTCGACGCCCTTTATGTGGTGGCTCTTTGCATACCTTGGATATGCAAAACAAAGGATTTCACTGTGACTTGTCACATGTGACAATGAAGTATCCATTCATTCATTAGTAGCAATAACAACAATGATAACTTCACACAAAGGGTGGTGGATATCGGAATGGTACCATTTGACGCCGCCGTTTCAGCGCCGCTGTTTCGGCGCCGTCGTTTCGGCACCGCCGTTTCTGCGCCTCCATTTTGGATGTGTGGAGTATATGGATAGGCACTGTTTTAGATCAGGACCCTTCCTCCGAATGATCCTGGTTGGGCACAAACCAGGAGGCCTGGAAATTGAGCTGGAAGCCATCTAGCACAAAATGACGGCTCAGGCTAGTGCTGAGAAAGCACACCTGGTTGTAGTTGTGAGTCCAGGTCTGACCCGAAACATCACCTATTCATTTCGGAAGCGCCGAAAAGTACCCGACCCGGTGGATATATGGATCGAGCTGCCAGAGGAGGTAGTTGAGGCTGGGACTATCCCAAGGTTTAAGAAACAGTTAGACAGGTACATGGATAGGACAGTTTTGGAGGGATATGGGCCAATTGCAGGTCGGTGGGACTAGTGTAGGTGGGACATGTTGGCCGGTGTGGGCAAGTTGGACCAAAGGGCCTGTTTCTACGCTGCATGACTCTAGTAAAGTTTCAAAGGGAATATCATTGTAAATACAACTGCATAAGTTTAACTAGGAAAGCTAATTTTTGAAATTGTTAAAGGATGAGTTGAAAACCAATATTGGGAAAATCTTTAGTGCATGTAACATTTAAATAGAATGCATAGGAAGGAAATGCAGATGCTGGTTTAAACCTAAGATAGACATAAAAAGCTGGAGTAACTCAATGGGACAGGCAGCATCTCTGGAGAAAAGGAATAGATGAAGTTTTGGGTCAAGACCCTTTTTCAGATATCCTTGTGTGATTTGCAAAGTGGCTGCTGTATAGGTGTTGGTGAATGTCACGGTCTCTAAGTGGTCTATATAAACGGCCTTGAACAATCTTGAACATTTAATTTCTCAATGAATTCACGGGATAAAAACTAGAAATCTCAGCTATATCAAGTAAAGCGACTTGCACAAGTGAAATTAGCCCTGACTGTAAAACAAAACGTCAGTACTTTTAGAGAAGGTACACAAAATTGCTGCAGTACTTTTAGAGATATCGACTCCAACTGGACCAGGTTACAGTAATAATGCTCTATTAAACTAAGCCCGTGAACCTGACTGTTTTTAACTCCCGATTTTCCTCACTTTAGAAGATTTTCACCCTTGAAAGTAACATTTATGTTTTACTTTAAAAACGATGGCTTTTGAATCAATTGTTTATTCGGTTTTGTAGTACTGTGTTGTGCGAATGAAAGTCCTGCTTTCATAGCGAAATGTAGGAACGGTTTATGTGTAGGAATGAACCAACTTGGTAAATTCAAAGTGAATATCTACCACCTACGAATTTTGTGAAATGCAGGAGAATAAAGGTATAACCTTTAAATACCAGCGATGTGTAGAACGTTTCTGTGGGTGACACCAGTTCACTGCAATGCTTTTTATACTGAATGTGATTCTAATCACGTCACTGTGACCGAGCCTACCCACAGGCGCTCAGTATAAGATTACAAAAAAGTGCAAGAACTACAGCCGTTTCGTGCCATTTCTACAAGTCCCCCAGCTTTCAATTTTGCTAGAACACGGGGAAGGAGCTCTGCGAGATGTCTTCGGCTGAATTACATTGAACTGGTTTAGATTTCTTTCAGCTTGGACTTCTGAAGAGACGTTTGTGCAACGCTGCTTAACAGAGCAGGCTTTGTTTTACGACGGATCTTGTTTTTTCTCGTTTTATATTTTCGATCCAACATTTCAGTACTTTTTAAATCGTCTTGGATACACACTTTCAAGTTAAATTCATTGGTCTGATGAAAACAGAACCAAACATAAAAACGAGTTATGTTTTCTAGTAAAATGTATATTGTGAATATATTGTGATCGTGGTCTAGCTCTTAGAGCGTGAGTGATTTTTGTTTTTGCCTCGTGATATTTGTGCGTTTTACTTTGTTGGTTTAGGGATTGACTTAGGCTGGTTTTTCAATATATTTCATATTGTAAGATTTGATCTGTAAATTAGGTATGAGGACGTCCAAGATGCAATACTTTTTCGATAGTAGTGCTGCATTTCTAGAATGCCAGCTTTGTTTTTACTTGTACTAACAATTCTTCTTGGGAGTTTTTGTAACCACTATTGGCGATTAAAAGATCTGATTTTCATTGAAATGTAAAAAAATACATTGTTATCAAAACTACGCCACTGGATATAAAATTGCACAACTCTCTGTGTGTGTTCGAGGTGTGGCGTGTGTGTTTTAAAACATGCCAGTTATTAAGATTGGAAAAGCCCGGATCCTTTGTATTTAAAGTTTAGCAGACGAAACTTCAGCCAACCAGTTAATATAGCTTCAGATTTACAGTTCTAACGACAGTGAAACTATCTGAATTATTGAAACGTGATAGCAATTTGCCTGTTAAACTATTGTTAAACTTGCAAATCCAGGGTTTTTTTGCCTGGGATACATCGCCTTTCCAGGGGTTTTTCTTCCTGGCGCGGTAAAACATATAATCAATGAACCATTGTTACCAGAAAAGGCACTGGAGATGTTAAATTTTGTTGAATGAAGCGTATGTAGTAACTCAAATGGATGGACGATCTACTTGATCCTAAGAATATTTTATTTGCTAAGGGTTGTCATTTGTTATTTGGTGGTAATTCATTAAAATACTTTTTAGCATTTCATTTCCTGCATTGCAACTTTTAGTTTTGTTTTATTTTCTTTAAAAAAAAATGTAAATGCCGATTACACTAAATGTTTCTTATTATTATCTTCGATGTACTTCACCTGCACGTCGGCGCAGCTTAGTTTAGAGATATAGCACGGAAACGGGCCCTTCGGCCCAACCAGTTTAGACCGACCATCGATGACCGATTTACATGAGTTTTGTGTGTAGGAAGGAACAGCAGATGCTTGTTAAAAATACGCCGAAGCTGGACACTAAATGTTGGAACAACTCAACGGGTCAGGCAGCATCTCTGGAGAGAAGGAATGGGTGACTTTTCCGACCGAGCCCCTTCTTCAGACTGAAGGGTCTCGACTCGTAACGTCACCCATTAATTCTCGCCAGAGATGCTACCTGTCCCGTTGAGTTACTCCAGCATTTAGAGTCTATCTTCGGTACATTAGTTCTATGTTATCCTTTGTTCTATGTTATCTTTATGATCTGGACGCCATGAATCCCACAGGAAGGCGTCAGGCTGGAAGTCACGTTGGAATGGGGGGAAAACCAAAGTCAGGGAGCCCAATAATGATCGTTTACAGCAAAGATCATAGAGCGCTGCGATCTCTGGTTTGCAGCTTATTTTGCAGTAATTACATTTCTTTGATGCAGAACGCAAAATCCAGGTTGCACGTATAGAGGACAGGAATATTTAGCATTAATAAAGTGGAAATATTCTCTTCATACTGCTTCTGTGAAATTCATTGCAACACTTTGCACACCGAGGACATAAATATTTGTTCCGTTTCTGCTTCAAAGAAGCATCGCAGGAAGCCTTTTTAATGCTAATCAACCTCACATAATGTTAGGTGGAGTTGGCAGATTTCGCAGGGCGGAGGTAGGCTACAAGTACCATCAAGGTAGCAAATTTAAAAGATGAAAGGGGGAAACTGGCTAGAAATAGCCCTGGCAACATGCGTTAAGTATTTGTTGGATTCTGAATCGTGTTTATATATATATAAATCATGCTTTAAACATTGCAAAAAAAAAACGCTTGCATTCGGGAGACACAAGAGACTGCAGATGCTGGGGAACAAGAAGATCTGGAGCAAAAAATAAACTAATTGCTAGAAGAACTCATGGAGTCCAGCAGCATCTGTGGTGGCAAAGACCTGCTGCACAGTCTCTTAGTTCCTCCAGCAATTTGGAGGGTTTTATTTGCTCTCACATTAAGGATTTTTGTTTTAAATTTCAATCCCAATCAAGTTGGTATGTCAGAGAAGATTCTCTTGAACCTCTACAGGTGTACAGTAGAGAGAATATTGACTGGTTGCATCAGGGCCTGGTTCAGCGGCTTGATCGTCCAGCGGTGAAATAGACTGCAAAAAGTTGTGAACACTGCCCAGTCTATTGCTGGGACTGACCTCCCCACCATCGAAGGGATTTACCGAAGTCGCTGCCTCAAAATAGCAGCCAGCATCATCAGAGACCCCCACCACCCTGGTCATACACTCATTTCACTTCTGCCATCGGGAAGGTACAGGAGCCTGAAAATTGTAACGTCCAGGTTCAGAAACAGCTTCTTCCCTTCAGCCATCAGGCTATTAAACACTACAACCCCAAATAAGCTCTGAACTACAATAGACTATTATTATTATTGCACTACTACGTGTTTTTGTGTGTACGTATGTATATATATATATATATATATGTGTGTGTGTGTGTATTTGTGAGTATGTGTAAAAACACACACTGAACTTTTCCTCTCGTTTATTATATTGTTTACAGTGTACTATGTTTACATATTCTGTCGTGCTGCAGCGTACGAATTTCATTATTCTATGTGGGACATATGACAATAAAACACTCTTGACTCTTGAAAGTTGATGCTCAGGTGCCACAGATGAAACTGCTAAAGAAGATGAGAGCCCATGGTATTAGAGGGAAGATACTAGCAAAGGAAGGTTTCAGTGAGTGGCAGAAGGCAACTGTAGGAATTAAGGGGCTTTTACTGGTTGGCTGCCAGTAACTAGTGACATTCAGGTCGTGTTGGGTCCGCTACTTTTCACGTTGTATATTCATTGATTTGGATGATGGAATTGATGACTTTGCGGCTAAGTTTGCAGATGATATGAAGGTTGCTGCAGGACCAGGTAGTGTAGAGGAAGCAGGGAGCCTGCAGGAGGACTTGGACAGAGTGGGCAAGGAAGTGGCAGATGGAATACAGCATAGCAAAGTGTGGAGTCATGCATTTTGGTAGTAGGAATAAAGGCTAGACTATTTTCTAAATGGGGAGAGGATTTAGAAATCAGAGGTGAAAAGGGACTTGGGAGTGCTGGTGTAGGCTTTCCAAAAGGTTAATTTGCAAGTTGAATTGGTAGTAAGATGGCAAATGCAATGCTAGCATTCATTTTGAGAAGACTAGGATATGAAAGCAGGGATGCAATGGTGAGGCTTTATCAGGCACTGGTCAGGCAGCTTTTGGGATATTGTGATCAGTTTTGGCCCCCGTACCTGGGGGATACGTTATCATTAGAAAGGGTCCAGAGGAGGTTTACAAGAATGATCCCAGGGATGATAGGGTTAATGTATGATGAGTGTTTGACAGCTCTGGGCATTTACTCGCTGGAGTTTAGAAGGATGAGGGGTAACCTCATTGAAAGTTACTGAATAGTCAAAGGCATGGATAGAGTGGTTGTGGAGAAGATGTATCCACTAGTGGGAGAGTCTAGGACCAGAGGGCACATCCTCAGCAAAAAAGGTCCTTTAGAAAGGAGATAAGGGAAAATGTATTTAGTCAAAGGTTGTAGAATCTGTGGAAATCATTGCCGCAGATGGCTATGGGGGCCGACTGGGTATTTTTAAAGCAGAGATTGACAGGTTCTTGATTAGTATGGGTGTCAAAGGACACAGGAAGAAGGCAAGAGAATGGGGTTGAGAGGGAAAGATGGATCAGCCAGAGTAGACTCGATGGCAGAGTAGACTCGATAGCACGAATGGCCTAATTCTGCTACTCTGACATGGGCTTATGAACTGATAAGCTGTACGTTGGGCAGCACTGACTGGTTCGGGTGCTCCCCCTAGTCTCTGTTCTGACTGGAGCTGATGCGTTCGATCATTTCCGCGGAAAGACACGCACAGTTATGTGGAGAGATTTCCCACCACGCATGGTTGGCAACTGGCCAATCAACGGCCTGAAAACAAATGATCCCTCGCCAGGTTGGTTGCTGGAGCGCGAGCGTGAATGGCTGCTTTTGGAGGGCAATTCGTCAGTGATTGGCCATACACTAACCCAAGCCAGAGGTGAATGGTTGGCGAGTCCACTGCCTGATCTGTGATTAAAGCAAAAAATCCCCCAGAGCTGCTGGAAACCACAACGAGAGAACAGTCCTGAACTACCTTACACCTCATTGGTGACCCTCGGGCTATCTTTGATCGGACTTCACTGGCTTTAACTTGCACTAAACATTATTCACTTATCATGTATCAGAGCACTGTAAATGGTTCGATGGTAATCATGTATTGTCTTTCCACTGACTGGTCAGCATGCAACAAAAGCTTTTCACTGTACCTCAATACACATGACAATAAAATAAACTGAATTGAACTAAAGAGTCTGAAGAAGGGCCTCGACCCAAAATGTCACATTTTTTCTATCCAGAGACGCTGCCTGTCCCGCTGAGATACTCCAGCATTTTGTGTCCCTTCTTAAACTAAATTAAAATTAGATAACAGTTTGGTTGATTGTGGCCATTCTATTGTCCATTTATGGTAACACTATGAAGACTGATTGTCATTTGGGACATTGAAGAGCAGTAGTTGGCTGTGTGCTAAGGAGATTGATACCTCTGGTTTGGAGCCTAAAATTTTCTTCCCATCTTTGAAGTTGGGCTAAATTCTTGCTCATTGATAACAGGGAACCAGTGATGGATTAACCATTAATTCAGTGAAAGACACTCTTTGGTCTGCCCGAAATATGTTGGTCTTCCAGCACAGCGAGATGTCTGTCAGGGAATGTTGCCAACTAGCCCATTCTTGACCTCACATGAAGGGATAGTAGTTTGGTGCTGGGGTAAGGTAGGGTTGGTTAGGATGGTTCAAGAACCTGATGGTTGATAGGAAGAAGATAGGTTGATGGTTGAATCTGGTGATAATGGTTCTCAGGCTCCTGTACGACCTGCTCACCGGTGGCAGTGAGAAAGGAGCAGAGCAGGGTGGCGTAGGTCTTTGAAGGTATCTGTCTCCTTGAGCAGCACATCCTGTAGATCCTTTCGATGGAAGGGAGGTCAGCAACTGAGATGGACCAGGCAATGTCTACCATTTTCCGCAGCCTCTTTCATTCATGAATTACCAATCCAGACCATGATGCAACGAATCAATATGCTCTACATCAAACACCTGTAGAAGTTCGATACAGTAGTCAGTATCATGTTGAATCTCCTCCAACCTGATGAAATGGTGGCATTGGTTACTGGCTCACTTGTCGTACCCGTTATTCATCCAATGGTCAGTGAATATAAAGAATGGTAGGAGATGTGTGTAGCTATACAATCATGAGTATAAAGGGAGTTGAGGTGGAGACTGAGCGAGCACACTGCCCTGAGGTGTCCCTCTACTGATTTTCAGTGAGGAGGTGTTGTTGACGATCCTAACTGATTGAGGTCTGCCGATGAGGAAGTCAAGGACCCAGTTGCATAGGGTGGAGCTCCCTGAATTTGACCATGAGTTTGGAAGGGATAATCTGCAGTCACTGAAAAACATGAGTAGGAAGTAACTGCAGATGCTGGTTTAAATCGAAGATAGGCACAAAAATCTGGAGTAACTCCGCGGGACAGGCAGCATCTCTGGAGAGAAGGAATGGGTGATGTTTCGTGTCGCGACCCTTCTTCAGACCCCTCAAGGGTCTTGACCCAAAATAGGCAACTTTTCGGGCCGAAACCCTTCTTCAGTTTCGGCCCGAAACGTTGCCTATTTCCTTCGCTCCATAGATGCTGCCGCACCCGCTGAGTTTCTCCAGCACTTTTGTCTACCTTTGATTTTCCATCAGCATTCCTTCTTGAACACCCACTCTTTCTCTCCAGAGATGCTGCCTGTTCCGCGGAGTTACTCCAGCTTTTTATGTCTGTCACTGAAAATCAGCCTGAAATACATGTTCTCTTTAATGCAGAGTGCAGAAGCAGCGAGATGGCATCTGCCGTTGGTCTGTTGTGGCAATATGCAACAAGGTCATTGCTAACAATAGACACAAAGTGCTGGTGTAAATCAACGGGATGGGCAGTATCTCGGGAAAAAAATGGATAGGTGACATTTCAGGTCGGGACGCTTCTTCAGACTAATTGTGGGGGAAGCAAGGAAAGACCAGGACAAATCAGGGCCAGAAAAAGATGACCTCAATGAAGAGAGGTTCCATGATAGGCAGATTGTTGGCGAGGGACAGTGTGATCCCAAGAGGGATACATCATTGTAAACTGTGATATTGATTAACCTATCTTCAGTGAAGAAAGGGAGACAAGGGGAGTTGGGGGGGAGGGGTGTGTAAAGTGAGAGGAGGGGGGAGAGGAGTGTTTGTAGAAGCTACCTAAAATTAGAGAAGTCAATATTCATACTGCTGGGATGTAAGCTACTCAAGCAAAATATGAGTTGCTTTTGCTCCGGTTGTGTGTGGCCTCACTTTGGCAACAGAAGAGGCCCAGGACAGAAAGGTCAAAATGGAAATGGGAAGAGTTAAAATGGTTAACAACCGGGATTACCAATAGGCCTTGGTCATTACTGAGGCAGGAGTGAGATTTATGTCTGAACCAGCCTTTCGAAGTACTTCATCACAATGGACGTGAGTCCCACCCGTTGGTTTTTATTGAGGCATGTCACCCTGCTCCTCTTGGGCATTGGTATGATGGATATCCTTTTAAAGCAGATGGGGACCTTGGACCATTACTGATAGGTTAGAGATGTCCATAAAAACTACAGCCAGTTGTTCTGCGTTTAGAGAATGCTACCTGTTGATGAAGAAAATTTTCACCCAACCTTCTCCAATCTGAGAATTCAAATCTGGGAACTAATGGCATACAAATGAACCATTGATTATAATTAGGATACCCTTCCACTTCTGCCATTTCTACAACTGAGGAAGGCCATCAGATATTTTAGCGGTTAATGTAAACTGAAATGCAGAAGCGGATTATACAATAAATGTAGCTACAGCTGTGTATATATTAAGCCTCATGGCAGTCTGCGAATGTTTGTTTAAAGAATGCCTTGCATGAGAGCTCATTTTACAAAGCAGTAGATCAAAAATAAGTTTGAATGTGGGCACTGAATATGTGGCAGGAATGGATCAGTTAGAAGCCTACTCCAATTTTCGGTCAACATCAAAATCAACATCAGTAATGTGGGCATTAGGGAGGCGGTACATGAGCCTCGGGTCTCGTACTAGTAGGATGAGGAACAGCTTCTACAACAACACTATCACATTGCTGAACTCGGAGTCCCGCCGATAGATTTCTCCAGTCTCTCCATCCACATTGTTTGCTTATTCTGTATTTTTATTTCTATATTGCACTATTACTACGGACTGACGCTAAACTGCATTTCGTTGTACCCATACTTGTATCTGTGCAATGACAATAAAGTTGAATTGAATTGAATTGAATTGAATTGAATTGAATTGAATTACGGTGGCACAGAGGTATCATTGCTGCTTTACACCACAGAGACCCGGGTTCCATCCTGACTACGGGTGCTGTCTGTACGGAATTGTACGTTCTCCCTGTGACCTCGTGGGTTTTCTCAAGGTGCTCCGTTTTCCTCCCACATTCCAAAGTGGTGCAGGTTTGTAGGTGAGTTGGCTTCTGTAAAGTGTCCCCAGTGCGCTGGTTGATGTGGGCCGAAAAGCCTGTTTCCACTATCTACCTCTAATCTAAACTAAACTAAACTAAACTAATGTAACAGCCTTATTTCGTGGTGAGTTATCTGAACTACACAGAGTAGTGCTAAAATGTGACAATATCTTTAAGAAACTTTGAATTTTGAACTTAAACCTGCAAATTGGCAGTTTTGGCAATTCAAACTAATATTTTCCACTAGCAATACTTTAAAATATAAATATATTGATATATATATTTTTTATGTTCCCCAAGATCATTCTGGATTAGATTTTACAATATGTGTGAATTTGTCAATGTGACTACTGTGCAAGGTGCCGAGATTAAGTGTTTAAAGCTCATCATGTTGGATTCAGCATTTTGAATTCAGTTGTAAAGGTTTGAAATAAAAAGCTGGCTTCAGCAAAAGTAATCACAAGTTTGCCACTGGCCATGTGCGCGATTTTGGCGCCTTTGTGGGAGGGGTGGGGTGGGGGGCGGGGTTAAAAAACGTTTTTTTCCTACCTTGTCCTAGATTATATTTGGTTGGAGTGCAAGCTTTTGCTGAAGAATCGTTCCGACGGGCGTTCTGTGTATTTTTTTTTAAATCGCCCAACAAGTTCAGGGCTGGAGTAATTTTAAAATCAGCTTCTAAAGCCGTCAACACCGACAATGGGGACGGATTTCAGATGCGGGACAGGTAAACGAAAGCCGTTTATTTTATGTATAAAAGTGGTCCTTAAGATACCTTTAGTTCACATTTTAAGTTGCGAAACGGTGATTTTTTTCCAGTGATTTTTTTCCCCATACGAACCGGCAGTATTTTTCATGCCGATACAGGTCTAAATTCACTGCAACCGCAACGTTCCAAATGATCGCGTTCCAGAAAAACCCACTCGCATGATGATTTAAACGGCCATTAATTTACAGGTATTAAACATTAAATTCCTTCCATTTGGCCTATAAATCCATGACAATGAGATTTAAAAATTATGTTATATTGTGAATTCTTGTGTGAATGTTATTTGGACACTTAGGCTATTTAAAATGTTAATCTATTCTTAAGAAATTGATAGATGTTTAGATCTAATAATTGAATTTTGTAATTAGCTACAATTAGGTAACTAACTAATTATATGCTTTAATTCCAAGTCATCTAAGTAAGATTGTTTCATATTTGTTTCAGAATGCTTCAATCTATAATAACTGAAAATTTATTTCAGTTCTCTTAATTTTTAAGAAAGTTATGGGCTTTTGACTGTCCTCGATCACAGCTTTTGTGTTAAGTCAATTGAAAAGCAATAGGGAACAAGATGCTAATTTCAGAGTATGAAAATGGTCATAACTTTTTTAATACTGAAGATATGAAAGTGAATTAGGTGTCAAATTAAACTTCTTTTTATGCTTTATCTGATCGGGATAAATTACAGACTTGATTTTTTAAATCTCAAAATGTTGTAACATTGCTAATATGTTTATTTATTTATTTGCCTGTTTATTTGTTTATTTCTCTGTCTGTCTGTCTGTCTGTCTGTCTGTCTGTCTGTCTGTCTGTCTGTTTGTCTGTCTGTCTGTCTGTCTGTCTGTCTGTCTGTCGGTCTGTCAAGCTGTTAAGATGAGGTACAATCACATGGTTCACTATCTACTTAGGCTTATAATGCCTTCCTTGGCCGTCCACTATACTTCATGAATAAAGCCTAGGATCGAACCACTTTCGCCAACTACTTTGCCATGTTCAGTGAACTATGTACATGCAATCCAGACCCCTCTGCTGCACATCCACTAGAATTGTTTTCTCTCGTTCAATTTACTCTTCTCATTCTTCTAAAACACCCAGCATTTCTCAGCATGAAATTTCATTGCCCATTTCACTAGACTCTGCATATCTATTATCATGCTCACAGTTCAAATTTTATGTCATCTGCAAAATTGGAAAATGTTAAACAAATATTAAAGAACGAAGTTTGCGAACCCCAGTTAAAGAACAATGGAGGACCCGGTGTGGGGGGACCGTCGTGAGGGAATGGGGGGAGAACAATGGACAATGGAGGGGGGGGGGAACAAACGACAATGGAGATTCGACATGGGGGAAACTGCTGGGGGGGACATGGGGGTGGGGCAAAAGGGGGAGCCAGCGAGCTTTATGACTTTGTCAGCGCCTTAGGTGGCCGCTATTTGTATACATTGTGTGTGCAAGCACAGAATTTCACTGTGCCTAGTCACATGTGACAATAAAGTATTCCTAGTCCTAAAGTTTAGGCACAAAATGCTGGAGTAACTCAACGGGTCAGGTAGCATCCCTGGAGAACATGGATAGGTGACATTTCTGGTCGTGAGTTACTTCAGCGTTTTGGGGTTTTTCCTGCATGAACCATCATCTGCAGTTCCTTATTTTTACCCATTAAAGTTTAATTTGTGTAAAGCGTGAAAGTCAGGTTTCTAATTATACCTGATGCTGCCTCGGCAAGGCCAACAGCATAATCGAGGATAAGTCGTACCATGGCCATTCCCTCGTCTCCCCTCTCTCATCAAGCAAAAGGTATCAGGCAATTAAATCATCCTACCACAACCAGAGAGCAGCGCTGAACTACTATCTACCTCTTTGATGACCCTCAGACTATCCTTGATCAGACTTTGCTGGCGTTACCTTGCACTAAACATTATTGCCTTATCATGTATCTGTACACTGTAAATGGCCTGATTGTAATCATGTATTGTCTTTCTGCTGACTGTTTAGCATGCAACAAAAGCTTTTCACTGTACCTCGGTACACATGACAATCAACTAAACTGAACTGAACTGAGGCAAACACAAAAAGCTGGTTTAACTCAGCGGGACAGGCAGCGTGTCTGGAAAGGTGGAATGCATGATGTTTCGGGTCGAGACTTTCAGGTAACTGGTTGGTATTTTCTGACAAAAGAATGGTCAGCTCAGTCAAGTGGAATGTGCATCCCGTGCAACATGAGAGATTGTAGACACTCACATCCGCATACATATGTATCTGCTGTTGTAGAACTATATTGCTCATTTTATCTTTATGCAGCATTTCCATAGTTTAGATTATGTCTAATTATGTCTTAGGTTCTTACTACAGCACTGGGATAGCCTACATATTTCAATTCAGATTAAACTATAGTCTTCAAACCCTACAATTGAAGGAACCAGTGCCAATGAGAAGGAGCCAGCCACCACATTCATAATCCTTTATGTTTCTGCTTTAATAAATGTAGAAACAGTATTTAGGTAATTAAGGTAAAAGTGAAATAACTGCTATTTTTAGAACCCTTTCTTTAAAATTTACTCAAAATTAACTCTGCCTGTCAAGTGAAGGCATAGCTTTTGAATAGAGTAATGATTTATCATGGAACAAGGTAAAATATATATTTCACAAGAATTGAATAAAGACAGACTGTGTTTTGCATATGCAAAAACAAGTTTGTACCTGTGAGCAATAGGTACCATGATACACATATGTTTATCATAATAAAAGCAATTAAGTTTTATCTGTTCTTACAGAGTCGGCAAAAAACACATTCCTAATGTGAAAAAACATTTTTGGAACATGTTTTACTTCTCAGTAGTTCGCTGCAAAATGTTTACATCGTAGCATTTGTTAAGCTTTTAAATCCATATAGTGTTCATGGTCTTGATGCTACTAATATCATCAGCACAAGTTGAGTTTCTGCTCAGTGCTAAACTCAAAAAGTTAATGCATAGACTCTAATATTTCTATGGCACAGAATAACAAATGTAAAAGCATCTATTCCTTTTTAAATTTCAGAGATAACTTACACAAACCACTAAATCTGTGAATAGGTCACTTTGGTGAAAAACTACCTTGTAAGTAAACCCCTTATTTCAGTAATAATGCACATATAATTATAATATGTTTTTCACATAGCACATAAACCATGGTGTTATAATACTTAATACATATGATGATTTACTGATGAAAGCCCATCACACTTTGACAAAGAATTGCTTTTGTGGCACATTCATTGGATGAAATGGCACATTGTGATTTCTGCATAATGTGATTTTTATGTTTATTAATTAATGCAGCTTGCTTAGAATTAAATGTGTACATGTCAATAATAATCATAAGACACATTAGATATGATTGGTAAAAGACAGTAAAATAAGGTTTACATTTATTTCCATCTTGACTTTGTCTAAAACTATGAATGTTTTTCGTAACGAGTGGTGCCTTGATTAACATCCAGTCAGCAACTTTGCTTTAAGACTTCATTTACCTAATTGAAAAGAAATTGTAAATAAATCTTTAAGCATTATTATGTGCACCCTGACTTAAGAAGGCAAGGGAAATATTGGCCTAAAATTTCCACCAAGCAACTTACCTCTTTACCCTTCCTCGATTGAGTCCTGTAGTACAGGTTCCTCCAAAATCACAGAGTTGTACAGCACAGAGACATGCCCATCGGTTCAACTAGTCCATGCCACCCAAAATACTAGTCTACGCTAATCCCATTATCCTGAATTTGGCATATATCCCTCTATTCCTTTCCTATACATGCGCCTGCCTAAATGCTTTTTAATAGCTCCCATAGTACCTGCCTGTGCCACCACTGGCACCTTTTTTCCCAGACCCCCCATTACCCTTTGTTTGTGACACCATCCTCTGTTGCCTCACAAATCTGCCCTAAATATTTTCCTTCTCATCTTATACCTTTGTCGTCTAGTTTTAGACTCCCTGACCCTTGGAAAAAGACTGTGATCATGTAGCCTTTTTGTGGCTCTCAAAATTCCATGATGCTCGATAAAGTCACCCCTCAGCCTGCTATGCTTCAGTGAGAACCAACCCAATCTATCCGATCTTTCCACGTAACTAAAACCTTCCATTCCACATGATATCCTGGTGAACATCTTCTGCACACTTTCTAGCGCAACCTCATCCTGTCTATAGTACAGTGATCAGAACTGCACACAATATTCCAAGAGAGGCCTAGCCAGTCTCCTGAGTAACATCAGACCTGGTTCAAGGTAATAATTATAACCCTCCTCAGGCTTCAGTCGGGTTAGAACAAGTTCCCTGGAAGAATTTGCACTATCGGACGTACTCAAGGAAGGGTCAAGATGCTCTCCAGGTGTTAGAAGTTGTCAGAGATTTAATGTTTGCGAATGTCCCTAAACATCCACAAACATATAAGCCATGCAAAAAATTATACAAATTAACCATTATAATAAACATGGTCTAATGTTTTTTTTAAATAGTCACTAGCAAACAAAAGATCCAAATTAACTCATTAGAAAAAGTTACCTTACACCCTTGCCTTTCACCTTTGCATGCATTCATCAATATTCTAATACATGGGTTTAATAATCCTCTGCAACGTTAGACCCGGCTCAGGAAGAACAGAGACAAATGGAACTGCAGATGCTGGAATCTTGAGCAAAATACAAAGTGCTGGAGGAATACAGTGGGACAGGCAGCATCTGTGGTGGAATGGACCGACGATGTTTTGGATTGGATTTGAGGTCTTTGAGGAACCTGTGTTTCGTCACCTTGCTCCAGTATTGCAGTGCAGTGATCTCGTCAGCAGGGAGCAAGTGTGCAGAAATGTTGCAATTTTGCTCATGCTTGCAAGGGAGCTCCAAACATGTGCACAATTAGAGAGCAAAAAATAGCAATTTTGTGTGGAAGTGCAGATTTTTAAAACAGACGATTTGAACCATTGGTTATAGCAATATATATATATATATATATATATATATATGGGATATATAATCATTAAAGTGGGGCATGGCAGGCTTTAGAGCTAGATTGTATTGTACAACAATGGTTTATTATTCAATAAGGGCTTGAATATTTTGCTGCACATCATCAGGATAGATTTCTAGAGGGAGGCCATTCTGTCCACTGGGTCTGTGATGGTCAAAAAGAGCCATGCCGCAGCAGGGGAACTGTAGAAAAATAAACTCATTGTGTTTTGTCTTTTGAAATATCAGTGCATATCCAAGTACTTTTTAAATGTGATGAGTATGTCTACTTCTTACCACTCATAATCAGTGAAGATTCAACTGGATACCATTCAACATTTTAACTTCTTACCAACTTGGATAATTGATCTATATTCTAATTGGTGGTGTTGCCCCCAAAATATCTCCAGTGTGAATTCAACTTTTAATTATATTTTTAAATAGCTTGCTTCAAAGAATGAGAGTTTCTTTCTAATAAAATGAGCTTTTAATCAAGTTTCACTGATACTGCAGGTTAGCTAATAAAGTTAATAGCATAGATAGATGCAAAGTGGCATTAATAGCTCTAGAAACGCGTCAATTGGAGAGGTTCAAGGGTCCATCTACAGAATTACAGAGACCAAGGTATGGGTGCAGAAAGTAATAAAAATGATTATTGGCTTTTATTGCAAAAGGGGTGGAATATAAAACAAATTGATGGCAATTAAATAAAGGTGAAGTTAAATCTCCATCAACGTACTATACACTTTTGGGCCAAAATCTCAGACCCAGTGCAATGTCGATCTATTAAACTAATATGGGAGTAAAGGAGCTAAATTACAAGGAAGTGCTACACAGACGTAGCATAGTTATTATGGTTGATTCTAGTCTATCCAGTAATAACTAAATTGTGGTACTCAAGAGAATGAATCTATTTCTTAAGGCAGATAGAAATTGTTTCCCTTTTCTGGGAGGATATAGCGCAGGGAGCATCGGATTAGATCTGCGATATTTAAGCTAGCACTTCCTCACACAAAGCATGGTGCAAATCCAGATCTATCCACTAAAGGTAGCTGGGATAGCTTGAAACTTTCAAACTGCACTGATATAATTTGTAGACTCAAGGAGCAGAAGATGCTGAAATGTTAAGTAAAACACTCAGTGGGCCAAGCAGCATCTGTGGAGGGAATGGATTTCAGGTCGGGATCCTTCTTCAGGCTGAATAACTGAAAAAAAAACACAACTCTGAAGAAAGACACAAAATGCTGGAGTAACTCAGTGGATCAGGCAGCATCTTTGGAGAAGAGGAATAGGTGACATCTCAGGTCATGATCATTCTTCAGACTGAAAGTCAGGGAAGAGGGAAACTAAAGATGTGAAAAATACAAAGAACAAAAGAATGAAAGGAAGGCAAAGAACAAATCAAAGCCAGCCAGATGATCACTTTTCTTTAGACTGATATATTTTGTTGGGTAGGTTCTATGGATACAAAGCTTATGTGTAAGCATAACTTTAAAAAAATACATAGGTTGTGAACTAATTGAATGACAGAATCAGTTTAAGAGGCAAATAGCCAACTCCAGTTCATTTAAAAAATATATTTCATGCATGTTAAATATTTTACATATATTTTAAAACAATGCATTCCAAACATTGCAATCAGTTATATCTTTAATTACTGAATACTAACCAATAACTTTTTGCTGTTGAGCCTTTGGCTGGATTCTGCAAAGAACAAAATCATAAAAGTAGTTATGTTGTTGGATGATTTGATTATTGTTGCAATATCATGCATTGAGCACTAGGTGGTGTGAATGACCTGTTTTAGGTGATCAGATTTACCACTTCATTGTGATTAGCAAGCAAAATCACTAGATGACAATTTTAATTTTAACCCAATTGAAAAATTAAAAATCTTAACAATTTAAATATAGTAAATAAAATGTTAAAACATTTCAATATGATAATAAATTAAGCATAATTACCTGGGATAAGGATCACTGTGTTGTTCCCTGATGGAAAAACATAAAAGGTTTGTGTTCTTCACTTGTATTAAGGTCCCTTTAAGAAATATTTGGCACTGAGATTTTGAATTAGTATTGGTATTGGTTTATTATCGTCCCGTGTACCGAGATACAATGAGAAACGCTTTGGTTTAGTTTAAATTAGTGATACAGAAGGGAAACAGGCCCTTCGGCCCACCGTGTCCGCGCCGACCAGCGATCCCTGCACACCAACACTATCCTACACAAACTAGGGACAATTTCCAATTATACCAGGCCAATTAATCTACAAACCTCTTTGGAGTGTGAGAGGAAACCGGAGATCCCGAAGAAAACCCATGCAGTTCAAGGGGAGAACGTACAAACTCCGTACAGACAGCACCCATAGTCAGGATCGAACTCGGGTCTCTGACGCTGTAAAGCCAGCAACTCTTCCTTTTGTGTCTAAAGACGGGTCTCAATCCGAAACGTCGCCTGCTCCTTTTCTCCATAGACGCTGCCTCACCCGCTGAGGTTCTCCAGCTTTTGTTGTCCACTTTCGATTTTTCGAGCATCTGCAATTCCTTCTTAAACACTACATTTTGTGCAGATCTTTTGCACCTTCGCTAACTTAATTTGTGAAGACAAATGTACTGTAGGTCCCTTATAATCAGAGACAGGTGAATTTATAATGGGAAACAAAGAAATGGTAGAACAGTTAAATGAATACTTTGATTCTGTCTTCACTAAGGAAGACACAAACAATCTCCCAGAAATACTAATGGACCAGGGATCTAGTGGGAGGGAGGAACTGAATGGAATCCGCATTAGTCAGGAAATGGTGTTAGGTAAACTGTTGGGACTGAACGCAGATAAATCCTCGCGGCCTGATGGTCTGCATCTCAAAGTACTCAAGGAGGTGGTCCTAGAAAGCGTGGATGCATTGGTGATCATTTTCCAATGTTCTCTCGCCTCTGGATCCTGTGGACTGGAGGGTAGCCAATGTAACCCCACTCTTTAAGAAAGGAGGGAGAGAGAAAACAGTGAATTATAGACCATTTAGCCTTACATCGGTAGTGGGGAAGATGCTTGCGTCAATAGTTAAACATGTTATAGCAGCGCATTTGGAAAGCAGTGACAGGATCGGTCAAAGTCAGCATGGATTTGTGAAGAGGAAATCATGCTTGACTAATCTTCTGGAATTTTTTGAGGATGTAACAAGCAGAATGGATAAGGGAGAGCCAGTGAATATGTGTATCTGAACTTTCAAAAAGCCTTTGACAAGGTCCCACACAAGAGATTAGTGTGCAAAATTAGAGCACATGGTATTGGGGGGAGGGTATTGACATGGATAGAGAACTGGTTGGCAGACTGGAAGCAAAGAGTAGGAATTAATGGGTCCTTTTCAGAATGGCAGGCAGTGACTAGTGGGGTACCGTAAGGATCAGTGCTGGGACCCCAGCTATTTACAATATATATTAATATTTAGATGAGGGAATTAAATGTGTCATCTCCACATTTGTGGATGACACAAAGCAGGGTGGCAGTGTGAGCTACAATGAGGATGCCATGAGGCTGCAGGGTGTCTTGGATAGGTTGGCTGAGTGGGCAGATGCATGTCAGATTCTGTATAATTTGGATAAATGTGAGGTGGCAAGAACAGGAAGGCAGATTATTATCTGAATGGTGTCAGATTAGGAGAAAGTGAGGTGCAACGAGACCTAGGTGTGCTTATACATCAGTCACTGAAAGTAAGCATGCAAGTACAGCAGACAGTAAAGAAAGCTTAACGGCATGTCAATAAACTGTACAAGGCCCTGGTGAGACCACACTTGGAGTATTGTGTGCAATTTTGGTCTCCTAATTTGAGGAACGACATTATTGCTATTGAGGGAGTGCAGCGTAGCTTCACCAGGTTAATTCCCAGGATGGCGGGACTGACATATGATGAAAGAATGGGTTGACTAGGCTTGTATTCTCTGGAATTTAGAAGGATGAGAGGGTATCTTATAGAAACAAATAAATTCCCAATGTTGGGGGAGTCCAGAACCAGGTGTCACAGTTTAGGTATAAATGGTAGGCCATTTTGGACTGAGATGAGGAAAAACCTCTTCAGCCAGAGAGTTGTGAATCTGTGGAATTCTCTGCCACAGAAGGCAGTGGAGGAAACTTCACTAGAGAGAGAGTTAGATTTAGCTCTAAGGGCTAAAGGAATCAAGGGATATGGGGAAAAAGCAGGAACGGGGTACTGATTTTAGATGATCAGCCATGACCCGAAGGGCCGAATGGCCTACTCCTGCACATATTTTTCTATGTTTCTATGTCTACCGCTGCGCCACAGTGTTTGTGTACTATCCAATCAATTCAGACCAAACTATGCATGAGTACAATCAACAGTGACAAACCTCTTGATCTCACTTCACCAGTGAATTGTGGGGGTCAGATCTTTGGGGTCATTTAGCGAGGAAAAGGGTCAATATTTGAAAGGTCAGGGATTTTGGAGCTGGGGAGAACTAGCACTGAAAAGGGGTTGAGGCTTGGGGCATCTCAGCTTTGATCATCTTGAATGGCAGGACAGGCTTGAGGAGCCAAACAGTCTATTTCTGGAACTACTTTCTCATTTTTTATAATGATCTTGGCACTCATGCAGCTCCTGGGTTGCCTTGTCCGGTCCTCTTACTGACCCTGCTGCATTTCTGCAATACACAATTCTCTCCTTTATCCTCTCTGGCTCAGTGGTTAACGGTGTATCTCTAATACCTCTCTCTTTGACAGCACATGTCTCTTTGCTGCTTCTAGTCTATCACCCATATGGCTTCGTCCAATATTGGAATTTAGTTTACAATATTCAATGTACTAATGAATGTTAGTTACTGTTACTTGCAGTATAACTCCAGTCTGGAATCAAACTAATTTTTAAATCCACACAATTTGCCAATTTCATGTATAAACGTCTCAATGTTTTAAATGTCAGTGAAGTGAGAATGTCGCAGTGTCTGGCTTCTCATTGTAGTTACATACCCTAGACACCAAATTAACACTTACAGTACGCATTGCAATTAAATTAATTGTTAGTCCCAGTTGACAGTGCTGTTGGCTTATGAACAACAGTAAAGTATTGGTTTACTTCTAACCTTTTGATTTGAAAGATAACTTAGAAATACCATCCTCATTCAGCAAACAAACTATTGATGTAGAATATATGATGTAGAAAGATGCACTAATTCTTCGCAATACTTTGTATATTTCACATGTCACACATTCCTATTAAACAATGGGAACTTACTGCTGGTCCATGATAAGAGGAATTCGGGATGTGTCAGAATTAAAAGGGATTCGTGGGGGGACCCTTTCCCCAGTCCTGGCGTTAAACATGGGGAGAGTGGATAGAGGTCGCAAGCCATCCCTGCTTTTAGCCAAGTTCCTGAGTTCATTGGTATCATCCTGAATCGACTGGTGATGGACAAGTTGAATACTGAAAAGAAAAAGCAAAAGATAAATAAATATGAATTTTATTTTTTACTTGTATTTATATTAAATTGACTGAAAACAACATTTGTTTAAACTGCTAGAACGGGAATCTCATTCAACTGAGAATCTAGAAGTTTCTGATCCTGACTCTCATGAAGTCATACAGTCACAGTCATAGTGCACGGACACCAGCCCTTCGGCCCAGCTTGCCCATGCTGACCAAGATGCCCCATCTACAATAGTCCCACCTGCCCGTGTTTGTCCCATATCCCTCTAGACCTTTCCTATCCATGTACCTGTCCGAATATCTTTTAAATATTGTTTTAACACAAACACATACACAATCAGCAAACACAAAACTCCAACACAAACTCAAACTTGGATGTG
The DNA here is from genome assembly GCF_010909765.2 of Amblyraja radiata. Lineage (NCBI taxonomy): Eukaryota > Metazoa > Chordata > Chondrichthyes > Rajiformes > Rajidae > Amblyraja > Amblyraja radiata. The sequence continues at coordinate 22,462,431 of NC_045971.1, forward strand.
CCTATTGTAGCTTGGGAATGGGGTGATTGAGTATCTAAGATAGTGTTTTCTACGTAAGATTGTTGTAATGTTGTCAGTTACTCCAAATGCAGCTTTACCAATGTCTTGTATAACATAACACCCAACTTCTGTACTCAATACACTGACTGAACTATACACATACACTTCTGGATCCCTCTGCTCTACAACCTCCTGCCTTGGTTTAACTTCCCAACAGACAACACCTCACATTTCTCTGCAATAAACTCCATTAACCAATCCTTACCCCACTTGCCCAAATGATCAAGATTGTGCTGTAATTTTTGGAAACCATCTCTGGTATCTCTGCTACTACCCATGTTAGTGTCATCTGCAAACTTACTAATCATGCCTTCTATATTCACATCCAAATAATTGTTGTACACCACAAATAACTATTGTCCCAGCAACAAACCCTGAGGCACACCACTAGTCACAGGCCTCCAGTCCGAAAAACAACCGTCAACCTTAACCCTCTGCTTCCTTCCATGAAGCCAATTCTCCATCCATTCAGCTACCTCTCCCTGTAGTATATGATATTTTTAGTTTAGTCTAGTTTAGTTTAGTTTAGTTTAGAGATACAGCGCGGAAACAGGCCCTTCGGCCCACCGAGTCCGTGCCGACTAGCGATCCCCGCACATTAACATTACCCTACACACACTAAGGACAATTTACCTTTATGGATAACCAATAAACCTACAAACCTGTCCGTATTTGGAGTGTGGGAGGAAACCGAAGATCTCGGAGAAAATCTACGCGGTCATGGGGAGAACACACAAGCTCCGTACAGACAGCACCCATAGTCGGTATCGAACCGGGTCTCTGGTACTGAAAGCAATGTAAGGCAACAACTCTACCGCTTCGCCACCGTGCCCCCCCCCCCCCACTATGTTATTTCACTGACATGATATTTCATAATTATAATCTTTGAAGTTGAACCTTTACAATAGATTAACGTTTACAATCACCAGCACAAGCACATGTATGCTGAAGTGTAAAACCAGTGAAGTGTTCGCACCAAATCATACTGTGGTTAAAGAGGAAGCGTTGGTACAGGATCAGTCTGTTCCCTAAATAGCCACAAAACTGTAACAGTGACCTAGATGGTTCTTCAAATTAAAAAGCATTATGTTGAAACTTGATATTCATGCCATTGGTTCTATTAATAGAACGGTAGAAAAGCAGACAATGTTGTTCACCATGGCAACCAATGCTTCAGTCACCTGCTTTAACACATGAGCCAATGCATTCATTACTATTTGAGAAACAAAAAAAAAAGCTGCCGACATGAGATATCTAAAACAAAACAGATAAATGCTGGCAACACGCAACAGAACAGGCCGCACCTGATGGAGGAGAAACAGTGTCTGTGTGTCAGGTCAGAGACCTATCATTAGAACTGAAAGGAGAAATTGAAGAAGCTTGTAAATCTGCTAGGAGGGTACTGGAGCATGATGAAGGAGTATTCATTGCTATTCTAGGCTAACTCGTTGCAGACAAAGTGAAAGCAGTAATGCGCTTGTCTGCAACCAATCGTCCCTGCCCCATTAAAGACAGACACAAAAATCTGGAGGAACTCAGAGGGTCATGCAGCATCTCTGAAGTAACGGAGAAAGGATGATGCTTTGGCTCGAGACCCTTCTTCAGACTGAGAGTCATGGCAGAGGGAAACTAGATGTATGAAAAGGTGGAGAACAAACCAGACAATGGTCGAAGAGCTCACAATCGTCTGTTGTTGGCTGAGGAGGAGGAGGTAAAAACGAAAGGATAAGAACAGTGAAACTGGCAAGACGACTAAGGTGTGTGGGGGGGGGGGGGGGGGGGGGGGGGGGGGCGGAGAGAGGGCCTGCAAGGGTTTCTTGAAATTAGGGAAATTAATGTTCATACCACTGGGTTGTAAGCTGTCCAAGCGAAATAAGAGGTGTTGTTCCTCCAATTTGCATTTGGCCTCATTCTGACAGTGGAGGAGGCCCAGGACAGAAAGGTCCATGTGGGAATGGGAATACAGTAAAATGTCCGGCAACCGGGAGATGGTGAAGGCCGGCCACATTACCGTTTATAAGCAGCTGCCTCCAACCCGTGTAAATTAGATTTCATAACCATCACTAACTTTAATTTCACTATAACTGTCACAAACTCTGTAGCCAGCATTGATTACTAATGGCTTTCTCATCTCTGAAAATTGCCAATATGCCTCCTCTTTAATATTATTTCTCTTCTGATGTATTCCTGTAAATACTTCAGTTAACTTCTTATCATTGGTGATAAAACGCTAGACATTTTGCATTGCATAATGTGTTTCTGCAAATGAATACAGTTGAGACAATGTCTTCAAAATACCCATTGTTCAAAAATAATATGTTGCTATATTCATCAAGTTTATTTCAATTAATACAATACAATACAATACAATTCAATTTATTGTCATTTGGACCCCTTGAGGTCCAAACAAAATGTCGTTTCTGCAGCCATACATTACAAACAAATAGACCCAAGACACAACATAATTTACATAAACATCCATCACATTGCTGTGATGGAAGGCCAAAAAAACTTCTCTCTCCACTGCACTCTCCCCCCCGATGTCAGAGTCAAAGTCAAAGCCCCCGGCGGGCGATCGAATTGTCCCGCGGCCATTAAACCCACGCCGGGTGATGCAAGGTCGCACACCGGGTCTTGGTGTTAGAGCCCCCGGCGTGCGCTCGCAGTCCCGCGGCCATTCCAAGCCGCGCGGGGCGGTGCTGTAAGGCCCCGCTCCAGGAGCTTTTCAACCCCGCAACTTGGGCGGGAGAAGTCGCCGTTGCGGAAGCCCCGAAAAGCGGTCTCCCTCCAGGGACCCGCGGGCTCCCGGTGCCGCCCGCCAGACCCGCAGTTGCAGCCACCGAATCTCCGGGGGTCGGGCCGCAGCAGCGTCCACCACAGCTCCACCCGCTCTGGACTCGGCCAGCTCCGCGACGGTGAGGTGAGTAGTCGGCACCACAGCCCCCGGTCTTCCTGTTGGAGGCCGCTCCTCGTTGCGGCCCCAACGACAACGGAGACCCGACAAAGAAAAGGTCGGGTCTCCCGTGCAGGGAGAGATTTAAAAGTTACCCCCTCCCCCCCACACCACCCCCACCCCCCCCACACACAAACCCCAACAAAAAATAACAAAAACTACATAAAAACAAAGACATAAAATAATAAAAACGCAGACGGACTGCAGAGGCCGCTGCTGACGAAAGTCGCGCCGCCCACCGAAAAGTCGCGCCGCCCACCCACAAGATGAAAGGAGAGAAAAGTCAACTCACTCTGAAGTCTTTGCATCTCGTTTTTCCCTGCAATTGAACAAAACAAAAAGGTGTCAATAAAGGAAAGGGGAAAATCATTGGAAGTTCAGCTGAAATCAAAATGAGGAGAAACCCATTATGGACACCACGTTCAAATCAGTTTTGCAAAATTACAAGGCAATTTAGTCAGAAGTGCCCAATTTAACATCAGAAAAGGATCCTCTTCACCAATTTGACTTCTAGCATAACATTTTAAGATCACCCCGTGAGGCTTATGTTTCCCCAAGATGTACATTCTTAAAAGAAAACTTACACTCCCTCTCGACGGCAGCACATTATGTAAGCAAGGATGAGACACAGAAATAGACCAATTACTAAAGGGACTGTTATTGTGACCACATAGTCCAAATAGTAGTCTCTGTCTTCAAGGAAATCGGGGGGAGGATCGTATTCTCCACTATCTGTAAGGATACCGTCCCCAAGAACCACCTCGACCTCTGGGGAATCTGGTTTAGATTTATCGATCTGTTAAGAAAAATATAAGATGGATTACTTAGTGTGTCTGCATTATAAATAAATATATATTAACATGTTATATTTGTCGTTTTACGTTCAACATTTAAGTTGCCTGGAGATGAGGCACTCATTGTAGGATATCCAATAAATGGCCTGGTCTTGAAGTCACTGCATGGATGTAATTTTCCTTTTGAGTTACTGATCAGTGTTGATCCCTAAGATGTTGATGATGGGAATCGTCATTTATTTGAAAGGTCTAAAATACTTTCTTTTGTTGATTATTTGAACTGTGAAAGCCACACTCCTTCCGTGGGCTTTAATGGTTTGAAAGATACCTTCCACTTCCCAGCCTATGCCTGAATGATGCCTTGCATTATATCTTGCTCCTTGCAGGTGTGGAAATCACAATTAACAGAGAACCAGTGAATGGAATTGAACAGTGTGTAATCATCCGTGAAAATCCCACCTCTGACTTGTTTAATGTTACGATCTCCTACCTATAACATCACAGAAGGGGGTATTCAGACCATCCAGAACATGTTGGCTCCATGGCAATCAATCCCGTTTGTCCCATTCTCCTTCTCTGTATTTCCCTATTACTCATTCCCTCTGACACTTGCCCATCATCTCCCCTATTTTCCATTCACCTGCATTGAGTGGACTGTATAACAGCCAGTTAACCTTCCAACACATCTATGGGATATGAGGGGAAGCTGGAGCACCCAGACGAAACATCTTATATGAAGCAATTATCCAGGGTAAATCATCAACAACCTCTCCCCATGGCAACCGTGATGATTTTATCCTTCCACCACCAACAAACGGTCATTTAACCTTTGTTTATTTTCTCCTTTTCCCAGTTTTGACAAAGAGTCATCGATCTGAAGGGTTTCGTTGTCTCTTTCCACAAATGCCCGCCAGCGTTTCCAGCAATATCTGCATTAGCTTCAGACTTCCACCATCTGCGGATGAATGATTTTCACCCACTTGTGCAGTAACCAGGCGACATGCCAAGAGCTCCCTGCTGCTTGGATGATCAGCAGAGAGCAACATGCAATGTTGCCAAATTCCACACTGTTTGTTCACTGCTCACTACAAAATTTCATCAATCCATTTGTTCAACGCCCACTGCAAAATTTCATCAAGGTATCATTACTAGGAATACAATTCTATACTCAATTTTTTTCGTCAAAATTTTACACAAAAAAAAAAAAGCAGGGTCTATTTCCAGTGATTCTTTAGAACTTGGATTCTCTACAACCAGAAATTGGATGCTTCCAAGATGGCGCCCACCCCAGGCGACTATTTGTGTGCTGGCCACAGAAGCAGATCTACAATCACATATTACAATCGCTCCACACACCTAAATCTCTATTCTATACACTGTAAATGGCTCAATTGTAATCATGCATTGTCTTTTCGCTGACTGGATAGCACGCAACAAAAGCTTGACATTGTACCTCGGTACACGTGACAATAAACTAAACTGTACTGTACTGTAGCTCTTATGCAAGGAGAAACAGCAAGTATTTGCAGTGCTTTTTAGTGTTATTGATAACTATTACAAAATGGTCATAAGTGATAGGCGCAGAAATAGGCCATTCGGCCCATCAAGTCTACTCTGCCATTCAATCACAGCAGATCTACCTCCCCCTCCTAACCCATTTCTCCTGCCTTATCCCCATAACCCCTGACCCCCATTTCAAATCAAAATGTTACTTTACAATAATAAAACGTACCAATAAGATATTGCACCAATCAATAATGAACTGAGGACTAAATGTGTCTTCACAGTTGCTGGGTCCGAATTGGTCACTGCATTGTTCTCCTCCAAGTACTTCCTCCTCCAGGCAAGAAGGGAAGGGCAAGTTGGAACCAACCTTTACATACACACTGCAAAGCAAGCATATCAAGTTATGCATTTCTCAATGAGATATATAATGCAAGGCATATTTTAAACTACACATTTGTGAAAGTGTACTCATCGTTAAATTGGCAAAGGCACAGGCAAAAATAGACGGCATTTGGTAAAACCTCAGAATATTTCCATTATTTGCATTAAAAATATGCTCTAAGCTGTTATCCACAACAACAAGCTGCTGTTGTTATCTTAGAATGTCTCAAAATATCAGACATTTATGGATATTGAACTGCGGAATAATAAATAACCATTCAGTTACTGCCAGTATGACTTTGAAGTACCTATTATGGGTTTGTTCAGAGGATGTAGTCATTGTTGTCCATCCCAAAATTTCCCTATACCTCAGGAGTTTGCTAAATAATCTCAAATGGCAGTCAACACGTTACTGGGCCTAGAATTACACATAAATCAAACTGTAAGCTTTTGATTATTGCACATACCCATCCCTGGGATTAATGTAGGATTAATGTGGATGATTAAAGTGGTCGGCATAGACTCAATGGGCCAGATAACCTGTTTTTGGGCAGAATAACGCCATGATCTAAACATTCCACAATCTATAACCCCTGCAATAGATTCACAACCATTATTATTGGTCTTCTCTTACTCTAGATTTATTTTGATACCCAATTTTAATTCCCAAGCTGCTGCAGTAGAAATTGAGCTCTAATCTAAGGATCAACTGTCAAGGTCTTGGGCTATCTATCCAACTTAAAGCCCCTGTCCCAATTTCACGACCTAATTGGTGACCTCTGCCAAGTTTTCCCTTGACTCATACTCGCAGCATGGTCGCCACAAGGTCTTAGGAGGTCTTCGTAACTCTTCCTCATGCTCGTGAGTGGTCTCCGCGTACTCGTGGCCTCAATTAGGTCACGGCGTTTTTTCCAGCCTGATAAAAAATGTCCGCGAGTAAAAAAAAGGTTGGCCTGGAAAAAATTGATACTTTTTACTCATAGGCAGGTCGTGATGGTAGTCGTAGGTCGGTAACTGGCCCAAGAAAAAAAATGCAAACAATACATAATTTTATCATGTGATCATTTTCCACTCGTAGCCAGTCGTAGTTGATCTTAGGCGTGGAAGACTGAGGTCGAGGGGGGTGGTAGGAGGTCGTAGACATAGTCATATGAGGTCGTAGACATAGTCGTAGGAGGTCTGATGGTGGGATTTCTATATTTAAAAGGGTGTTATACAGATGTGATATTAACTTATTTGACTCCGAGTTTCTATTCATACATTCGTCTAGTGTGTCTGGCAACAAAGATTGATAGTCTTAGAAATATGATTTCAGATAGTCTCGAATTTGAAGGTATCGAAAATATTGACTACCTTTCAGGTGATATTTCGACTGTAATTCATGAAATGAGAGAAGAGTTCCCATCTCATAAAGATCTCCGTATTTTTTGATTCCTGATCTTTCCCAATGTGTAAACGTTTTGTCTAAAATAGATGGCTTGAACGAAGGATTGTTGGCAATTGGTGAGAGAGCACAGGACAATAATCAAAAGCTTTGTTACTAATCACCTTGATGCCAATGCAAGATGTACCAATTCTTCTGAATGATTACTGTAAGACCCTATTTGCACACACAGTTGTACATGAGACTTGTGTGTTTCCCTTAATATCATAGTGAAGGACAACATGATGCATAGAGTCACAGAGTCATACAGAAAGTGGGATGGCATGGGGCTAGTGTGGCCAGGTGGTCAATGGTCAGCCCAGAACAAACAAGGGCCTTGTTTCCACACTGTATCTCTAATGCTAAACAGAAACTCAATCGTTCCTGCCTTTGCGAGGTGGGCAGAAATCAGACATTATGGGGAAAATTACGCCATCACAGGGCGAACGTACGAAGACAACATAGAGAGAGAGCACCGGACATCAAGATACTAGACTAAGTGGGACCCGTTGGGTCCCAGCATCACACAGGAGGGCTGGTCATCCAACGCAATATTCCACCTCTCCACCATTTCTAATATTGGTGGCCAGTTGGAGGGGGGGTTTCTGGAGCGCTAGTATGGGTGTTGTGGGCTGAAGGGACTGGTTTCCGGAGGGCTAGTATGCAAATTGTGCGTCAAATGGATTCTTGGGCTGGCGTCTCAGTCAATCAAGCCTGTTATGCTGGCAACTCACTCACTCACGGCTGGTGGGCTGGTAGTTGACTCACGGCTAATCCTTGAAATACTATTTCAAGCAGGGTATAAGGCCATCAAATTCAATTGCAGTTTCTTACCACTTCTAGCAGGGTGCAAGGCCACCAAATTCAAGTGCAGTTTCATACCATTTGAAGTAGGGTGCAAAGCCACTAAAGACAGCGAGTCATGACCTCTCCCTCCTCCATCTTGCAGAGACTGAGCCACACCCACATTTCTGGGTTTTATAACCCCTCCCCCCCCCCCCACCGGAAAAGGTGTGGCTTTCATGGAGTGATTGACAGGAGAGAGAGATTCTCAACATTTAAAAAAAAACTAATAACACTTTTATTTTTCATTGATGGGAAGAATTCTCTGCACCTGCTCAGCGGAGGGGGGACTGAGTAAGATGGCCAAACATCACAGCCGTAAGTGGTAGCGTTTTATCTAAAATCAATATACAGTGCAAACAGGAAGTAAGTGCATTTACAGTAGTGCCTTTCAACTTCAAGCCAATGCACCCACGCCACCATTTGCAGTAAGTAGTGCCTTTCAACTTCATGCCACCATTTGCAGTAAGTAGTGCCTTTCAACTTCAAGCCAATGCACCCACGCCACCATTTGCAGTAAGTAATGCCTTTTAACTTCAAGCCAATGCATCCAAGCCACCATTTGCAGTAAGTAATGCCTTTTAACTTCAAGCCAATGCATCCAAGCCACCATTTGCAGTAAGTAATGCCTTTTAACTTCAAGCCAATGCATCCAAGCCACCATTTGCAGTAAGTAATGCCTTTTAACTTCAAGCCACACCCAAGGCACTATTTGCAGTAAGTGGTGTCTTTCAACTTCAAGCCACACCCAAGCCATCATTTGCAGTAAGTAGTGCCTTTCAACTTCAAGCCAAAGCAACCAAGCCACCATTTGCAGTAATAGTGCCTTTCAACTTCAAGCCAAAGCAACCAAGCCACCATTTGCAGTAATAGTGCCTTTCAACTTCAAGCCAAAGCAACCAAGCCACCATTTGCAGTAATAGTGCCTTTCAACTTCAAACCAAAGCTCCCAAGCCACCATTTGCAGTAAGTAGTGCTTTCAACCAAGCCAAAGCACCCAAGCCACTATTTGCAGTAAGTAGTGCCTTTCAACTTCATGCCACCATTTGCAGTAAGTAATGCCTTTCAACTTCAAGCCAATGCACCCACGCACCCCATTTGCAGTAAGTAGTGCCTTTTTTAAAAAAATTTAATAATTTTTTTTTTTTTTAATTAGAAGTACAGTAAATTACAGTAATACACATCACATATATCTTATTACATTTGTTGTACCACTTCGTTTTTCGAGCTTTAAAAAAGGTAGAAATAAAAGAAGTAAGGAAAGTGAGCAAGAGTCGTGAAGGTGCAGGAAAGTGTTGGGAAAAGAAAGCCCCTTAGAGAAGAAGTTAGAGAAGGAAGTAAAGAAAGGAAATAGACCTTAGAAAGAGAAGAAAAAAAAGGAGAAACAATCGCTCTATTATAACACAAAACTCCGCAAAAAAGGATATACCAACCGTGTTTTTTTTTTACCCCCCGTTAACAGATCCTGGTACCATTTATTTTTTAAATTACTATTGTACCTTATGCTTGTAATAGTTCCATAAATGCAGACCACGTCTTTTGGAAGTGGTCTGCTTTGCCTGCTAGGAGGAGTCTCATCTCTTGCAGGTGTAATGTTTCGAACATGTTTGAAATCCACATTTTTATTGTTGGTATTGGAGCGTTTTTTTCAGAATTTGAGTATAAGCTTTTTTCCCATTATTAGCCCGTAATTAAGTAAGTTCTTTTGAAACACGTTTAGTTCGGGGTTACCTTCTGATATTCCAAAAATGATCCATTCTGCTTTTGGTACAAGTTTTATTTTAATTAATTTTGTGAAGATCTCAAATATTTTGTTCCAGAATTTTTGGATTTTTATACAAAAATCAAAAGAATGCGCTATGGTAGCTCCTTGTGACTGACATTTATCACAAGTGGGTGAGACATTGGGAAAAAGTTTATTTATTTTAGTTTTTGAATAATATAGTCTATGTAATGTTTTGAATTGAATTAGAGTATGTCGTACGTTGATCGAGCATTTATGCACATATAGTAAGTGTTTATCCCAGCTCTCTTTTGAAATTTTTATAGCTAGTTCTTGTTCCCAGTCTCTTCTAATCTCTCTTCTAAAGTAGTGCCTTTCAACTTCAAGCCACACCCAAGCCATCATTTGCAGGAAGTAGTGCCTTTCAACTTCAAGTCAAAGCTCCCAAGCCACCATTTGCAGTAAGTAGTGCCTTTCAACTTCAAGCCAAAGCAACCAATCCACCATTTGCAGTAAGTAGTGCCTTTCAACTTCATGCCACCATTTGCAGTAAGTGGTGTATTTCAACTTCAAGCCATACCCAAGCCACACCCAAGCCACCATTTGCAGTAAGTAGTGCCTTTCAACTTCAAGCCAAAGCAACCAAGCCACCATTTGCAGTAAGTAGTGCCTTTCAACTTCAAGCCAAAGCAACCAAGCCACCATTTACAGTAAGTAGTGCCTTTCAACTTCAAGCCAAAGCAACCAAGCCACCATTTGCAGTAATAGTGCCTTTCAACTTCAAACCAATGCACCCATGCCCCCATTTGCAGTAAGTAGTGCCTTTCAACTTCAAGCCACACCCAAGCCATCATTTGCAGGAAGCAGTGCCTTTCAACTTCAAGCCACAATTTGCAGTAAGTAGTGCCTTTCAACTTCAAGTCAAAGCTCCCAAGCCACAATTTGCAGTAATAGTGCCTTTCAACTTCAAGCCAAAGCACCAAATCCACCATTTGCAGTAAGTAGTGCCTTTCAACTGCAAGCCAAAGCAACCAAGCCACTATTTGCAGTAATAGTGCCTTTCAACTTCAAGCCAAAGCTCCCAAGCCACCATTTGCAGTAAGTAGTGCCTTTCAACTTCAAGCCAAAGCAACCAATCCACCATTTGCAGTAAGTAGTGCCTTTCAACTTCATGCCACCATTTGCAGTAAGTGGTGCCTTTCAATTTCAAGACACACCCAAGCCAAGCCAACCGGGGGGGGGGGGGGGCGCTGGCACTTTCTGGAGCGCTAGTATGAAACATTTTAGAACCAATAGACATTTTTTTGCAAGCTTTAGTTCCAATAGACATTTTTTTGCAAGCTTTAGAACCAATAGACATTTTTTGCAAGCTTTAGAACCAATAGACATTCTTTTGCAAGCTTTAGAACCAATAGACACATTCTGCAAGCATTTTAGAACCACTAAGGGCACTTACATTTGAGTAGACATGTGTTCAGTGTTATTCACAGCTCAGAGAAACGTGACCCTCTGCCTTCCTCCATCTTGAAGAGACTGTGTGGCACACCACTTCCTGGTTTTATAGTCCCTCCCCCCTGCCGCCAGCGGGGGCAGCAAAGAGAATGGGGAATTTTGTAAAAACATTAATATCTCTGTCATTTGTAATCGACGGGAAAAATCCTCGGCACACATACGGTGGAGGGGGGCTCTGAGCAAGGTGGCCAAAAATGACGGCCGTAGGTGGCGGCGTTCTCTCGGAAATCGCAGCACAGAAGGCCAAAACCGGTCAAGAACAGACTTTTAGTAATATAGATAGATAAGCCAGGTCTCAGGAGATGTGATATAACAACTCTAATAGCTATGCCACTGTGTCACCCACAGCCAGAACCTTTCCAAATAGCTTTCCAAATAGCTGTTTCCAGCTTGAATCTTCAGGCTGGGGATATTTCATTTACACAAGTGCTTAGCTTGTCAATATCCACTACTTATATTTTCATTGCAACTCACTCTTTGTGTGGTCCTCATCATTCTTCATTTAAAGCACCCATGGAGTACCTTAGGACATAAGCGCTGGAGTAACTCAGCACGTCAGGCAGCATCTCTGGAGAACAGGGATAGGTGATGTTTCTGGTTGAGACCCTGGCAGCCACACAGCCACGACTGTACAGCCATGTACAAATCTAATTCAATTTTCAAATTCAAAGCCGACACCACCATTGTGGGCCGGATATCAAATAATGATGAGAAGGAGGAGGTTTAATACAGGAAGTACAGTAAGGAGATAGAGAACCTCGTGTCCTGGTATTGGGATAACAATCTTTCTCCCAATGTCAGCAAGACAAAGGAGATAGTGATCGACTTCAGGAAGTGAAGAGGTACACTTACCCCAGTTTGCAATGATGGCGCTGAAGAAGAGATGGTTGAAAACTTCTAATTCTTAGCAGTCAATATCACCAACAACCTCTCCTGGACCACCCATATTGAAGCAATGACTAAGAAAGCAAACCAACAGCTCCACTTCCTTAGAAGGCTTAGGAAGTTCAGCATGCCCCCTTCGACTCCCACCAACTCCTACAGATGCACCATAGAAAGCATTTTATCAGGATGCATCACAGCTTGGTTTGGGAACTACTCCATCCAAGACCGCAAGAAATTGTAGCGAATTTTGGACCCAGCCCAGACCATAAAAACAAACCAACCTCCCTTCTATTGATTCCATTTATACCTCACGCTGCCTCGACAAGGCCAGCAGCATAATCAAGGATGAGTCGCACCCTGGCCACTCCGTCTTCTCCCCTCTGCCATCAGACAAAAGGTATAGAAGTGTGAAAACACACACCTCCAGATTCAGGGACAGTTTCTTCCCAGCTGTTATCAGGCAACTGAATCATCCTACCACAACCAGAGAGCAGTGCTGAACTACTATCTACCTCATTGGTGACCCTCGGACTATCTTTGATTGGCTTAACTGTGCACTAAAAGTTATTCCCTTATCATGCATTCTATACACTATAATGGCTCGATTGTAATCATGCATTGTCTTTCCGCTGACTGGATAGCACTCGACAGAAGCTTTTCACTGTACCTCGGTACAGGTGACAATAAACTAAACTGAACTGACATCATCAACAAAAATTCAGACACAAGAGACTGCAGATGTTGGAATCTTCAGCAAAACACAAAGTGCTGGAGGAACTCACAATGATGCAGCTGGTAGAGTTGCTGCCCCACAACGCTAGAGACCCGGGTTCAATCCTGACCTCGAGTGCTGTCTGTGTAGAGTTTGCACGTTCTCCCTGTGACCATTTGGGTTTCCTCCGGGTGCTCCGTTTTCCTCCCACAACCCAAAGTCGTGAAGGTTTGTAAGTTAATTGACCTCTCTGTAAATTGCCCCTAGTTTGTATTGAGTGGATGAGAAAATGGGATAACTTTGAACTAGAGTGAACGGGTGATCGATGGTCAGTGTGAGCTTGATGGGCCGTAGGGCCTGTTTCCATGCATAGATCCATGCAAAATAAAATAATTCACATGAATCAGTTTGTTTAATTGCCCCAATTTTAGGTTCTGGGTGAGCCAAATGCAGGCTGGAATTTGGGGCGGAATTTACAGTTGTGTGTGGTGGGAAAGGTTTTAATAGATTTTAGAAATTGACTGGATAATTATTATTAATGTTTCGTGAGCTCATATGGGAAATGTGCCTTTTGAGTAATCTTTTCAGTTTGCAATGTTAATCACATTCAAAGAAATGAAGTTTGACAAAATCGTATGTATTGTAGAATTCATTTTCCTTTATATGTGTGCCACCTACTGGTACTAAAAGTGACATCGTTAAGAAAAATCTATCAATGTTCTCCCAGTGTCAGGGCAGGCCATACAAATCACATCACATCACTCCTCCTGAAAAATTCATATAAGGTATCCATAACTGTGGAGAAGCAGATAGAGCTACTATCTCACAGCACCAGAGACTCGGGTTCGATCCTGACCTCTGTGTGGAGTTTGCACGTTCTACCTGTGACCACGTGGATTTCCTCCGGGTGCTCGAATTTCTTCCGATATCCCAAAGATGTGCGGGTTTGTCCTCTGTAAATTGCCCCTAATGTGTAGGGAGCGGTGGAGAAAGTGGGAAAACGTAGAACTAGTGTGAACGGGTGATTGGTAGTCGGCATGTACTTTGTGGGCCTAAGTGTCTGTTTCCATGCTGTATTTATCTTTTCAATTCAATTCAATTCAATTCAACTGATTTAAATGTTGTGATGGACATGATGTCAAGCTAAACCAATCTCATCTGCAGTTGTTTGTTGGGTTGAAGAAGGAACTGACTTTGTTACTGGGATAGGAGGACATGAATCTGCCTCATGACTGTCCGCAGGATGTTAGGACCATTGCTCTTCCCTGTTTCACCACAATCTGGGTGAAATAGAGATGTATGCAGGATCCATACTTGACAAAATGGGTTGCAAATTGATGAACATGTTACTGGCAGGTGTCTTTAATACAATTGTGAAGTACATAGAAATATATATTAATTACACAAAAATAAGCTATTGAGCACTCTAGATGTATATGCCACACTCAAGCCTTGTCTTTTTCCCCATTTCCTCCAACATTAACCAATTTATTTTCCGATTCCTTTCACTCCTGTATACATGTCCACATTTCTTTAACAAGTTCTTCTAACCAATCGCTTCATCATTATCTTTCTCCTGAATTTTCTATTTAATGTATCAGTCAGTTTTCAATTCAACATAAGTATGAATCTACGCAGTCAATCCCCTTCTTAATTGAGTAAAGAAGCCCCTTCAGTCTGATACAATCACTCTTTTTTCTCTTTTTGTAGATGCTGCCTGATCCATTGAGTGTTTCCTGCATTTATGATCTCCAGCATCTGCAGATTGCTGGACACAACAAGCTGGATTAATTTAGCGGGTCAGACAGCATCTCTTGAGAAAAGGAATAGGTGACATTTCGGGTCGTGACCCTTCTTCAAATTGGAAGTCTGGCAAACGTAACCTATTCCTTTTCTCCAGAGACGCTGTCTGACCCGTTGAGTTACTCCAGCTTTCTGTGTCTATCTTCGGTTTAAACCAGCATCTGCAGTTCCTTCCCTCACATTTCATCTGCAGTTTGTTTTAGACTTTCATGCTCTTTTTATGTTCATCTGAGTACAAGCATGAAAATAGTTTAGTCGGATTTTCCAGTTCTTTGACATTATTATATTACTCAATTTGCATCCGTCAGCAGCATTATGTTTGCAACAGTTTATCCCCAAGGCAGAGCCTCTTTCAGTAAAATGATACAGGGCAGCACAGGAATAGGCCCTTTGGCTCACAATGATACCATGATAACCTAATCTACTCTGCCTGCACTTGATCCACACCCCCCCACACCCACATGCCTCATTAAAAGCCTCTTAAATACCACAACCGTATCTGTCTCCAACACCACCCCTGGCAGCATGTTCCAGGCACCCACCAGTCTCTGTGTAAAATACTTGCTCTGTATAACCCTCTCACCTTGAAGCTGTGCAACAACACTATGCTGGCTGAGCAACTCTTTGAAAAGTGTGCTGCTTCTTTTAGCACTGGGCAGATTTGCTCAGGGAATCTCCCATCCAATCGCCAAAACAACTATTACGAAGGTTAGTTAGCATTGTTTTCCTGGGATTTTCATGGCAATTAGTTGAAGAAGGAAAGGGCAATAGATCTCTTTAGGAATTTATTACTTCCAAGATTTGATGTAATAAACATATTGTATGTGGCGCTAATAACTATATATTATTTCGTCTTCAATAGAGACTTAGAGTCTTAACAAAGCTGTGTAGCACAGAAATGCGCCTTTGGCCTACATATTCATGTCTGTCTTCATACCTGTCTATACTAATCTAATTTGCCTGCATTAGGTCCATCTCCTACCGTACCTTCCTATTCAAGTCCCTCTCGAAATGGGGGGGAAAAGTGCAGAGACGATTTTCGAGAAAGTTGCCAGGATTCAAGGGCCTGAGCTACAGGGAGAGGTTGGACAGGTTAGGGCTATTTATTGCAGCTCAGGAAACTGAGGGATGATCTATTTAAATTGTTGAGGAGAATAGATTAGTAGAATGTATAGTCGTTTTTCCAGAGTAGGGATTCAAGAACATGGTGAGAAGGGAAATATTTAATGGGAAATGGAGGGGCAACATTTTCACATAGAGGTATTTGGAACAATCTGCCAGAGGAGGTAGTTGAGGCAGAACATTTGACAGGTTATTGGATAGGAAATGTTTAGAAGGATATGGGTCAAATGTGGGCAAATGGGATGATCTTAGATGGGCCCCTTGGTCAGCATGGACGAGTTACCCCGCAGGGACTGTTTCCGTGCTGTATGACTCCATATGCTTCCAAATTCTAGCCATTGCAACCAAATCCATCACCTCCTTTGGCAGCAAATTTCAGACATCAACCACTCTCTATGTAAAAAAAGCTTTCTCCTTTGAAACTCCTTCCTCTAACCTTAAACCTGCCTTGATGTATTATCAACTGGTATAAAAACAATCAGGTCATATTGTTTCACTGCAGACTATACTGAGATAGATCAGCATCATTCTGCAGAGGTCAATTTATCTACCTCTGACAGACTTGGATTGCTTTCTCTGAGCTGCAGGAGGTTGAGGGGAGACCTGGTGGATATACAGTATATTCAATTACGAGAGGCATAGACAGTGGAGGTAAACAGCCAGAACCTATTCTCCAGGATGGAGACACTGCAGGGAATAGCTTTAAGGTGAGAGAGGCAAAGCTTGAAGGAGATGTGAGGAGCAAGTTTTGTTCACTAAAGTGCCTGCCAATTGCTGCTTGGTCTGGTGGAGGCACATTCAATAGTGGCATTTAAGAGGCTTTTGCATAGGCACATGGATATGCAGGGAATGGAAGGATATGGATCATGTGCAAGCAGATAAGAGTTGGTCTTGGCATCATGTTCAACACAGACTTTGTGAGCTGAAAGGGCTGTTCCTGTGTTGTACCGTTCTACGTTCTACGTATTGGAACCTATGGACAACCATGTAATGAAGCAACAATGAAGCTACTAATGTCAGTATCAGCAACACATCTGCAGAAAGGTGATTCTGAATGAAGCTGAGCTATGTTTGAAAAGCCAGATCTAATATATGTGGCAGGAGGTTAATTTTCAACAGTAACTGGGCTCTTCACACAGGTTATGGTTGCCATGGTAAATTTTGTCCACTGCCAGATTTCATTCTGTACTTGATTGCAACAAATTAAAAATAGTCTCCAAGCACAGCAACAATACTCAAAGCTACTGTCGACAGTGAAATGTAATGCAATATACTTCCACTCATTTGCTTCTTGCAGAGCTATCTATATAAACAGATGAACACACTAATTACTACTAAGGTTTGATGTGTTTTTTAATTCAGTGAAGGAAGCAGTGTTTTCCTGGAAATACGAATTCAATGTTTGTAGAGAACTGCGTTTGTTTCATAGAAAACTTGACTTCAAAATATAATTTTCTGTAGTGCCATGAACACTGTATAACGTAGCAGTATTGTGCAGGGTTTGTATATAACTCTATTTTTTATTTATTGAAGCTTTTTAGTGCGAGGGCATCATTTAACAGTCATCATACACAAGACAATTAAATAGCTCATGGGGATAAATTATCGAGCTATTACACTCCAGGATGTGGTGCTTGGCAGATCAGATATCTGCTATAAACGTGGGGCCATCCCATAATTCCTTTTTCCCTATTCTTTCCTCATAGCCCTGCAAATTGTTCACCTCATGGCTGTGACTTTTCGAAGTACTCATTGATTCGATTTCCACCATCCATTCAGGGAAAGGGTTTGAATTTTTAACACTCCCCATTTTGCCTTACATCCCCAAATCTAACTGGAGAAATGTGGATTGGCACAATAGTGAAGTCGCTAGATTGAATAGAGAGATATCACTTATCGCAAGACATAAAATGCTGCATCAACTCAACGGGTCAGGCAACATCTCTGGGGAAAATGAATAGAAGATAACTTCTACAGGTGCACAGTAGAGAGCATGCTGACTGGTTGCATCGTGACTTGGTTCGGTAATTTGAGCGCCCTGGAGAGGAAAAGACTACAAAAAATAGTAAACACTGCCCAGTCCATCATCGGCTCTGACCTTCCTTCCATTGAGGGGCTTTATCGCAGTCGCTGCCTCAAAAAGGCTGGCAGTATCATCAAAGACCCACAACATCCTGGCCACACACTCATATCCCTGCTACCTTCAGGTAGAAGGTACAGGAGCCTGACGACTGCAACAACCAGGTTCAGGAATAGCTACTTCCCCACAGCCATCAGGCTATTAAACCTGGCTCGGACAAAACTCTGATTATTAATAACCATTTTCTGTTATTTGCACTTTACCAGTTTATTTATTCATGTGTGTATATATTTATATCATGGTATATGGACACATTTATCTGTTTTGTATTAAATGCCTACTATGTTCTGTGTGCTTAAGCAAAGCAAGAATTTCATTGTCCTATACAGGGACACATGACAATAAACTCACTTGAACTTGAACTAGGAGTCGTTTCGGGTCGAGACCCTTCTTCAGACTGATCCAGATTTCTCCAGCCTCAAGAAGGGTTCCGACCCGAAACGTCACCGATTCCTTTTCTCCAGAGATGCTGCCTGACCCGCTGAGTTACTCCAGCTATTTGTGTCTATCTTCGGTATAAACCAGCATCTGCAGTTCCTTCCTACACATATCACCCATTGAAATGAGGTGCTACTCACACAGCAAGAAACAGCCAACAGAGAAACAGGACCAGACAATGCAATGAATTGTCAGAATTGCCATTCATAAAATGCAGGTGGTGATGATGTCAACCAGAGGAAGGTGTTAAGTATAATTCCTGTTTTTTTAAAACATAAATATTCTTGGAATTTTTTTTGTCATTTATGATTGGAGACTGTTACTTATAGTGAGACAAAAAAATGTTTCCCGTTCCAGTAACTTTGACCATTCAGAAAACCTCTCCCCCTGTCCTTCTCACCTCCAGTTGTACAGATGCCAGGACATCATAGCATAGTGGATTAGCAACTCTAACCTTTGACAAATATTTTAGAGACACAAGTTCAGTGTTTACCAGCCTATTTGGGAATTTAAATTCACTGTATTAAATAAATCTATTATACATGGTGTGTCATAAAAAAACTTATCGGAGGTCACGGGGAGAATGTACAAACTCCGTACAGACATGCACCCCAAAGTCAGGGTCGAACCCGGGTCTCTGGCGCTGTCAGGCAGTAGCTCTACCACTGTGCCACCGTGCCACCTAAGTGTTCCATTTAAAGTCAATTAGTACTGAGCAACAGGTCGTTTAGTTCAACGACAATATTTCATTGTTCGGTGCATTTTTAAATCCAAAAGAAAACATATATGTACAGTCTAAGCACCTACAACATTATTGACTATCACTTCTCACCCCTCTTTCCTTCCTTCAATGGGCAATGGAACCCGGCCTCCTCTGTCCAGCGCTGAAGTGATGTTGATCATGGTCAAATGGTTTGATCCCCATATGCTCGCCGCTCTGTCCTGGAAATATTGTTGCATTTCCAAGGGCAATACTTCCTCCACATTTCTGTTTTCCACATAGAACTCAACATGGTATGGCAATTTCAACCCTACAGCAAGAAAAAAATATCTCAATTCAACCAATAAAAGTTAAATTCCCTAGTGTATATGAGGTGAATAGATATTGCCTTTCACTCTTTGCTGGTACATATTTGTCAAAATAATATAAGATAGAGTTCTGCCCAAAGGGCAAATAACAGTGTGTTTGCAGAAAGTTGCTGCTATATGTTCACTTCACTAATTCAAGAGGATAAAGAGGATAACGAAACAGGACGACTTGTAGTTAATGGCCATTTTTGACCTCAGGATATCCCAGAGGCAATTAAAGTGCATTTGGAAATGTGGTCGCCTTAAAAAAGTGGGAGATAGGCACAAAAAGCTGGAGTAACTCAATGGGACAGGCAGCATCTCTGGAGAGAAGGAATGGGTGACGTTTCAGATCGAGACTCTTAAATTTGGTAGACAATGTGAGAATTGCAAACACTCAACAATCTGCTAATAACCAGATAATAGAATCATACAGCACGGAAACAGGCCCTTCGGCCCAACTCATCTATATTGACAAAGTGCAACGAGACACTATGAGTCAGGTATGAGGACATGTGCTGGGGTCAATCAGAGGTTGAAGAATTGGATGGTCACTCACCATCATAATGCAGGATCCCATTTCCTTCCCCTATTGCTTCAAGCTTCTTCATGCACCATCTCATTACTTTGTAATGAGTCGCGCTTAGGACATGACTCTGAATACAATTGGTTTTAATCAATCGGACCATTTACTTCTTCATGTATCGCGCTCGATTTAAACCATTACAAACTTAAAGGCAAACAGCTGAAAATCTTAATATATCCGAACAGCTAAAAGAACATTTATTCTTACAAACGTTCCCTTTCTCATTGGCTTTGCTCTTACTTTTCATGGATTTTTAAACGAATCTTGTGGTGAAACACATTTTTCAGCTTCTCTCAAAGTGTGGCCTTAATTGACCAGCTTAACCTGCTGAACTGCAGTGCTCCACACATGCATGCCTGGCTATGTTATAGAGAGAGCATTCATTTCCCAATTACTCTGGCAGTAGCAATTCATTTTGCTAAGGGATGTTTTGGAGTGTGCGTCATTGCGTTGTCAAAGACGGCTGAGTTTCTTCAAATGCAATCAATTCTGATATTCAAACAGACAAACTAAATGGACAAAATAAGCTCCAGCTGAAATCCAAACAGCATCTGCAGTCTCTTGTGTCTCCAAACAAAGTGATTCACGTTAGTTATAGGTTGTAGTTTATTCAAAGCAACCAATAATATGATTCTTCCTCCAACCCTACCCATACCCTTGAGAGAAATGTTCATGGTGTTCAAATTGTCTGACACAAAGACTTAAAGTAAAATGTTGCCTCAAAAGCAATTAACCCACCATAATTGAATCGTCGAAGGTAGACAAAATTGCTGGAGAAACTCAGCAGGTGAGGCAGCATCTATGGAGCGAAGGAAATAGGCAACGTTTTGGGTCGAGACCCTTCTTCAGACATTGAATAGTCAGTCATTTTGGGGATTATTTAATGGATAGGCAACAGTAATAGGAGCACAATTAGTTTAGTTTAGTTTAGTTTAAGAAGTACAACAATTAAACAGGCTCAGGCCCTTTGGCCCAGTGAGGCCACAGCGACCCCCATTCACACTAGTTCTATGTTATCCCACTATCCCTACACATTAGGGGCAATTTTACAGGAAGGAATTTGGAGCGCCTGGAGGAAGCCCATGTGGTCACAGGGAGAACACAGACAGCAGCCGGTCAGGATTGAACCTGGGTCTCCGGGGCTATGAGGAATCAGCTCTACCAGCTGAGTCATTGTGCCGCCCTGGCCATCAGTAGAAGGAAAATCAGCACTGCACCAATTTGCCATGTCCTAGCTGCCACATACATAGATACACAGATACATAGACAATAGGTGCAGGAGTAGGCCATTCGGCCCTTCGAGCCAGCACCGCCATTTAATGTGATCATGGCTGATCATCCACAATCAGTACCCCATTCCTGCCTTCTCCCAATATCCCTTGATTCTGCAAGTCCTAAGAGCTCTATCTAACTCTCTTTTGAATGCATCCAGTGAATCAGCCTTCACTGCCTTCTGAGGCAGAGAATTCCACAAATTCACAACTCTCTGTGTGAAAACGTTTTTCCTCAACTGTTCTAAATGGCCTACCCCTTAATCTTAAACTGTGGCCCTGTTTCTGGACTCCCCCAACATTGGGAACATTCTTTCATCGTATGACACCCGCCATCCCGGGAATTAACCTCGTGAACCTACGCTGCACTCCCTCAATAGCAAAAATGTCCTTCCTCAAATTAGTAGAGCAAAGCTGCACACAATACTCCAGATGCGGTCTCACCAGGGTCCTGCACAACTGCAAAAGGACCTCGTTGCTCCTTTACTCCTCTCATTATGAAGGCTCTCATTAGCTTTCTTCACTGCCTGCTGTACCTGCATGCTTTCTTTCAGTGACTGATGTACAAGGATATATTTAATGGATAGGCAACAGTAATAGGGATATATTTACAATATATATTAATGATTTGGACGAGGGGATTGAATGCAACATCTCCAAGTTTGCGGATGACACGAAGCTGGGGGGCAGTGTGAGCTGTGAGGAGGATGCGAGGAGGCTGCAAGGTGACTTGGATAGGCTGGGTGAGTGGGCAAATGCATGGCAGATGCAGTATAATGTGGATAAATGTGAGGTTATCCACTTTGGTGGCAAAAACAGGAAAGTAGACTATTATCTGAATGGTGGCCGATTAGGAAAAGGGGAGATGCAACGAGACCTTGGTGTCATGGTACACCAGTCATTAAAAGTAGGCATGCAGGTGCAGCAGGCAGTGAAGAAGGCGAATGGTATGTTAGCATTCATAGCAAAAGGATTTGAGTATAGGAGCAGGGAGGTTCTACTGCAGTTGTACAGGGTCTTGGTGAGACCACACCTGGAGTATTGCGTACAGTTTTGGTCTCCTAATCTGAGGAAAGACACTCTTGCCATAGAGGGAGTACAGAGAAGGTTCACCAGGCTGATTCCTGGGATGTCAGGACTTTCATATGAAGAAAGACTGGATAGACTCTGTTTGTACTCGCTAGAATTTAGAAGATTGAGGGGGATCTTATAGAAACTTACAAAATTCTTAAGGGGTTGGACAGGCTAGATGCAGGAAGATTGTTCCCGATGTTGGGGAAGTCCAGAACAAGGGGTCACAGTTTAAGGATAAGGGGGAAATCTTTTAGGACCGAGATAAGGAAAACATTTTTCACACAGAGAGTGGTGAATCTCTGGAATTCTCTGCCACAGAAGGTAGTTGAGGCCAGTTCATTGGCTATATTTAAGAGGGTTAGATGTGGCCCTTGTGGCTAAAGGGATCAGGGGGTATGGAGAGAAGGCAGGTACAGGATACTGAGTTGGATGATCAGCCATGATCATATTGAATGGCGGTGCAGGCTCGAAGGGCCAAATGGCCTACTCCTGTACCTATTTTCTATGTTTCTATGTTTCTATGACACCCAGATCCCGTTGTACTTCCCCTTTTCCTAACAACACCATTCAGATAATAATCTGCCTTCCTGTTCTTGCCACGAAAGGGGATAACCTCACATTTATCCACATTAAACTGCATCTGCCATGCATCTGCCCACTCACCCAACCTGTCCAAGTCACCCTGCATCCACATAGCATCTTCCTCTCAGTTCACACTGCCACCCAGCTTAGTGTCATCTGCAAATTTGCTAATGTTACTTTGAATCCCTTCATCTAAATCATTGATGTATATTGTAAATAGCTGCGGTCCCAGCACGAGCCTTGCTGCACCCCACTAGTCACTGCCTGCCATTTTGAAAGGGACCCGTTAATCCCTACTCTTTATTTCCTGTCTGCTAACCAATTTTCTATACCAGTCAATACCCTACCCCCAATACCATGTGCTCTAATTTTGCCCACTAATCTCCTATGTGGGACATCATCAAAAGCTTTCTGAAAGTCCAGGTACACTACATCCACTGGCTCTCCCATGTCCATTTCACTTGTTATATCCTCAAAAAATCCAGAAGATTTGTCAAGCATGATTTCCCCTTCGTACATCCATGCGGACTTGGACTGATCCTGTTACTGCTATCCGAATGCTCCGCTATTACATCTTTAATAATCGACTCCAGCATCTTCCCCACCACCGATGTCAGGCTAACTGATCTATAATTCCCTGCTTTCTCTCTCCCTCCTTTCTTAAAAATTAGGATAACATTAGCTACCCTCCAATCCACAGGAACTGATCCTAAATCTATAGGACATTGGAAAATGATCACCAATGCGTCCACGATTTCTAGAGCCACCTCCTTGAGTACCCTTGGGATTTATCAGCCTTCAGTCCCATGAGTCTACCCAACACCATTTCCTGACTAATGCGAATTTCCTTCAGTTCCTCCGTCACCCTAGATCCTCTGTCCCCTAGCACACCTGGGAGATTGTTTGCATCTTCCTTAGTGAAGACAGAACCAAAGTACCTGTTCAACTTGTCTGCCATTTCCTTGTTCCCCATAATAAATGCACCTGTTTCTGTCGTCAGGGGACCCACATTTGTCTTAACTCAATGGATAAACTAAATCCTGCAAGATCACTGCATGACTTTGTTGAGAAACGCGAGTAGCAACGTGTATATATAACATGCATCACGTGAAAGAAAGGAAGAGAAATCTTTAGTTTCTGTAAAGAAAAAACCCAGCAATGGTGGCACTCTTCGCTGAGTCAAAAGGTTGCAGGTTCAAGTCTCCCTCCAGAGACTTGAGCACAAAATGTCAAGCATACTGAGTGACTGCCACTTATTCAGAGGTTCTTCTCTGGATGTGACTTGAAACCAAGGTCACATCTACTTCCTCACATCAGCAGAAAAGGTCTCATGGCAGTAATTGCCAGGATAGCAGCAGAGTTTCCCGCAGTATTCTGGCCAACATTTCTCAAACAATCAATGTTTCCAAAAACAAGTTTTTTTATTCAGTATCCTGTTACTATTTATGGATATTTCTTCTGTGTAAATTGACTCCTACGTTTCCTACATTGCAAGGGGTGACCACACTTCAAGAAGTGCTTCATTATCTTTAAAACAAGCCAGGTTCACATGCAGGGAGTACTGTGAGTAACAGGTACAATGAAAAATCTTTTTTTACAGAGGCACAAAGACTCAGACAAACACACACAAAAAAACACAATTAGAAATGAATTACATTTCATGTTTTAGGTTTGGGATGTCCTGAGAGGGAAGTGAAAGGTGCTTCATAAAAACAAGTATACTGTATATGGTGCAGTTCAATCACTGCTCACTCTAGGAGCAAATGTGGCATCTCACCTCCTGGCTCTTCAACATTAATGATGACGTTTTGCCTTGATGTCTCAAATGTCTTCCTATTAACAGCAGTAACCTAAACAAATGATAAACAGAATTGATTTCATATTTTATGTATGTACAACAATTATTTTTTAGAGTCAATTCATAACACATAAAATCCACATTACCAGTTTTTCTCCTACGTTGAATGTTATCTTAAATCAATGGGGTTTTTGCAGAGAAAAAGACGCCGTTAGGCAAATCCATTTGGCAGCACAGTGATGAAGCTGGAGGTGTTGCTGCCTCACAGCATCAGAGACATGGGCTTGATCTTCATCTCAGGTGCTGTCTTGTGCGGAGTTTACACATTTTCCCTGTGACTGCGACGTGAGTTTCCTCCTGGTGCTCCGGTTTCCTCCCACATCCCAAAGACATATGGGATTGTAGGTTATTTGGCCTCTATAAATTGCCCTCATAAGTAGGGAGTGGATCCGAATGTGGGATAACGTGGAACTAGTGGGAACGGGTGATCAATGATTGGCATGTACTCAGTGGGGTGAAGGGCCTGTTTACATGCGGTATCTTTCATTCATTCAATTAAAAATTAATCTTCATTTATCAACAATATTTTTCTATCAATATACACCCCTCTTCCGTTTTGATTTTGAGACCAATCAACATCTAGCTAAACAAATAAGCAAAAAAGTATTTATTTCACCAAG
Source organism: Amblyraja radiata (assembly GCF_010909765.2). Lineage (NCBI taxonomy): Eukaryota > Metazoa > Chordata > Chondrichthyes > Rajiformes > Rajidae > Amblyraja > Amblyraja radiata. Next base: position 22,487,785 of record NC_045971.1, read on the forward strand.
TTAAATGGGTGAAATTTAATTTTTTAGAGGTGCCAGTTTGTCTTAGCCATGCATAACATCACCAAAAAAAGCACTGCCTTAAATATAAATTAATGAAAATGGTATTGGTACGTGAAAATGAATGGATCTTTGTCTTGCATTAATTATAAGCAAGAAACATAAAAAATGAATTTAGATGAAGAATGTGCAATATTATGGCCAGTGCAAACCAACGTGTTACAGGTCACAATCATGGTGAGCTAGAATAATAAATACAAGATTGATTATAAGGTTGAACACTTGCGCTCAGTCCGCCTTGGCATTCCTGATCTTCCGGTTGTCAAATATTTTAACTACTCTCTGACCTCTCTGTCCTGGGCCTCCTCCACTGTCAGAGTGAGGCTACACGCAAATTGGAGGAACAGCACCCCATATTTCACTTGGGCAGCTTACAACCCAGCCGTATAAACATTGATTTCTCTAATTTCAAGTAACTCCTACATTCTCTACCCCCTCCTCCCCCACCCTAGTCGTTCTACAGTTCCACTGATCGCATTCTTGTTTCCCTCTTGTTATCACACCTTCCCAGCCACCGATGAGCCACCCTTGTGGGCACCACCCTTCCTGAGGTCATCTGTTGCCGGCCCTGATGTTTTCGGGCCTTTTCTCGCCTCCAGTTTAATCCCCACCCCCAACTCTACTTTCAGTCTGAAGAAATGTTTTCTTTTTCTCTTCTTTTTCTCCAGGTATGCTGCCGGCCCCACTGACCCACTCCAGCATTTTGTGTCTATCTTTGATTATAAGTAAAGCACATTGCAGTGTGAATATTTTTTCCAACAAGCGTATAATATTATCAATATATTAAAATAGTCAATTGGGCAGAGAGAAAACTTTATACTTCAATTATTTTCTGTCCGACATCTTTCATGGTTGGCGTTCCATAAAGAATTCCATCATGGTATTCAGTCCGCTGTATAAAACGAAGCCAGCGAGGGCGGTCAGGGTGGTCATGGAGGTTGGTGTTGAAAGTGATGGGGATACTGGTGATGATACCTAAAGTAGAGAGCAGAGGTGAAATGAAAAGGGAATAGCAGTTTTACATTAAACAAGTAAAACGCAAAGAGCTGGAGTAACTCAGCGGGTCAGTCTAAAGAAGGGTCCCAACCTGAAACTTTGCCTGTCTGTTCCCTCCACAGATGCTGCCTGACCCGCTGAGTTACCCACTTTGTGTCTTACTCAAGATTCCAGCATTTGTATTTCCTTGTGTGTTGCATTAAATGGACAAGGAATGGAACAGTCTTGATGAAAATTAATTCACCAGCAAAGTTAGTTCTGTTTTTCTCTGCCGTGTTTCTGTCTCGCCTGCTGGGCCTTTCCAGAAATTTCAGTTTTTATTTATAATTAATGAGCTTTTCTTCTCTTCCAGAATAATAATTGTAAAATGTCTTTTGTGTTCATGGAATGAACAGCAGGTAAACAGGATAAAAACACAAAGTGCTGGATGAACTGTCGATGCCCAATATGTGGCGACTCTTTGCATACATGTATTGTATGCTAAGCAAAGTATTTCACTGTACTGAGTACATGTAACAATGAAGAATCAATCAATCAATCAATACAAATAATCAATCAATCAACTCAGTGAGTGAGATCAAATCTGTGGAGGGAATTATAAAGTTTTGGCCCTACTTCAAAGTCAAGAAACATCACCTGCCTATTCCCTCCACAGGTGCTGCCTGATTAGTTGAGTTCCTCCAGCATTTAGTGTTTTGTTCAAGATTCCAGCATCTGCAGTTCCTTATGTCTCTTAGTAAACAGGCTATACGTCCCAACTGGCCCATGCTAAGATGTACACCCCATATGAGCTTCATGCCGCATCTCTTCATCCAGCTCCAACAATCCCCGTGCACTAGCACTATCCGATACACTAGCGACAATCAATCTACAAGTTACTGGAGCCAATCAACCTACAAACCTGTACGTCTTTGGAGTGTGGGAGGAAACCAATGTACTCGAAGAAAACCTACGTGGTCACACGGAGAAGGTAGAAACTCCGCACCCGTAGTCAGGATCGGCGCTGTAAGGTAGCAACTCTACCGCTGCGCCACTGTACTGCTCAATTAATTAACTTGAGTTTTTCAAAGGGCCTTGTGAACTTGGAATCTTCTGATTGTTTCCACTCCCTGTAACTGCCTATATCAATTTAGGTTTGAGCTAAGTTTCACAACTCATCTCTGGTTTCCTTCCAGGGAATGCTACTGTGAATAACCACACAAGTATATTTACACTTGGGAACAGAATGTTCATTACATTTTATTCTAAAGATATGATTTACTCCAATATTTAACTATTTGGAACTAACCTGAGAACATAATTAGCCCATAAGGCTGGGAAATGATAGGCGCAAATTCATGGGAAATTTTATTCTAAAAAATCAGCACTGAAACCCTAGATACATATTTTTCAAAATTGAAAATATTAATAAAAATTATATTCGTGTCATATTACTATTTTCCATGGCTAGATCCTTTTCAAAATATAACTCTTTATTTCACAATTGATCTGGGCTACCACACATAGAGGGTGATTTAGACTGTAGATATCAGCATTAGATTGATATTTCCAGCCAGATACAACTTCATTGACGAGGCTTGCTGTCTGTCTGGTTGGCAGTGTAGCGTTCCTGTTTTGGAGAGGACTCAGTGCATGTCTTCATCACCGCATCATCAATGCTCTCTTCCCAAAGTTAGAAACAGATGTATTTCAGGAGAATATTTGCTCTGTAATTAAGGTCAGATGGGGTTTACAATCTCAAAGGGACTTTGCAAACCAGTTTTGATATTGCACCAAATTGTGTTCTCATCTCATGCTTGCCGGTTAGTTTGTGTCTTCTTTGGCATTTATGTTGTCATAGAGTTGTACAGCACTAAAACAGACCCTTCGGCCCACCATGTTCATGCCAACAAAGTTGGCATATTGGGCTGGTTCCATTTGCCCTCATATGACCCTTCCAATCCACATATCTGTCCAAATGTCTTTTGAAAGTCACAATTGTATCTACTTCTGTAGCTTCCTCTGGCAGCTCATTCCAGATATGGACTACCCTCTGAGTTGAAAGGTCTCTCTTAAACTTCTCCACTCTCACCTCAAGCCAATACCCTCTAGTTTTAGAATCCTCTACCGCAGGAAGAAGACTGTGAGTGTTCACTTTACCCATGGCCCATGATCTTGTACATTTCTATAATGTCAACCCAGCCTTCTATGCTCTAAAGAAAAAAGTTCCAGCCTTTTTCAACGTCTCCCAATAACTCAAGCTTACAATCTGAAAACAATTCTGGTAACTGAATATCGATGATTCAGCATCAACACAAAAGAGGGACTACCACATTAATGCTAAAGTGGGTGTGTAAATAGATAGTAAGATTGTTTTCCTCACCACTTGCTTCTTGGAACGAACGAAACCCTGCTTGAAAGTAGTCCCTCTCTAGTACATGTATAAAAAAGACTCCTGCCATGGGTTTCACATTCTGATCAGCGAATATCGTGGTCAGGAACACTGCAAAGCAAAATATATAATGTAAATAAATGCAACAAACACTCTTTTTGCAAATTGTTGTTGAGTGATATGCAATAATTATTTTTATTTGAAATTGCTATGAACTTTAATTTCTGTTAATAAAAATGTAGTTGACTGTGCTGGAAAACTAGTAATGAAGAGATTATAGTAATAATAATAATTGACTTATTTCTGAAGATCTTTTTTATCTCGGAAGATCTGTCCTGGACCCACAGATGGCACGGTGGCGCAGCAGTAGAATTGCTGCCTCACAGCACCAGTGACGCGAGTTCGATCCTAACTGCGGGCACTGTCTGCATAGAGTTTATACGTTCTCCATGTGACCATGTAGGTTTTGTCTGGGTGCTCAAGTTTCCTCCCACACTCCAAAGACGTAGAGATTTGTAGATTAATTGGCTCCTGTAAATTGTAAATTGCCCATAGTGTGTAAAATACTGCTAGTGTACAGTGCAAGGGGTGATTGCTTGTGGACTTGGTGGGCCAAAGGGCATGGAAAGGGCTTGATTCCACGCCGTATCTGTAAAGTAAAGTCCAAAGTCTAAAGTGCATTAATGCAACCATAAAGAAAGCCCATCAATGCCTCTACTTTCTTAGAAGATTGAGGAGATTCAGTATGTTGACAAATACTCTCTTGTTTGAGCTTCTACAGGTGTACAGTAGAGAGGATATTGGCAGGTTACAGCAACTCGATTGCCCATGAATGAAGGAGATTACAAAAAGTAGTGGATTCTGCCCAGTCCATCATGGGTACTGACTTCCCCACCATTGAATGGATCTACAGGAGGTGCTGTCTCAAAATGGCAGCCATCATCAAGGACCCACATCACCCTGACCACACTCTCATCTCACTCCTGCCATCAGGAAGAAAGTATAGAAGTCTGAAAACTGTAACATAGCAGCTTCTTTCCTACAACCATCAGGCTATTAAATACGACCACCTCCAAAACAGCTCCAAACTATATAGATGAGGACATTATTTTTGACGCATTACAATTGTCTATTTATTTGCCTGTTTTTTTTATACACACTGAACAATTGTTGTTGTTTATTATGGGTTTTACAGAGTAATATGTTTACATATCTTTTGTGCTGGGATAACATAGAACTAGTACATGGGTGATGATTGGTCAGTGTGGGCCGAAGGGCCTATTTCCACAGTGTATCTCTAAAAACCAGAAATGAAACAAAAAACATCAGTTCATGTTGGGATCTTTTTTCAAAAAAGGTCTGAAGAAAGTCCTGATCCAAAATGTCATCTGTCCATTCCCTCCACAGGTGCTTAAGGTGAGAGGGGAAAGATTTGAGGAAACTGAAGGGCAACTTTTTCTGCACAGAGGGTGTGGGTGTATGCAATGAGCTCTCAGAGGGGTTAGTAGAGGCTGGTACTCTAACAACATTGAAAGACATTTGGACTGGTACATGGATAGGAAAGGTTTAGAGGGATATAGGTCAAACACGGGCAGGTAGGACTATTGTGGATGGGCACTTTGGTCGACATGGGCAAGTTGGGCTGCAGGGCCTGTTTCCATGCAGTGTTAAGCCCGTGTCCCACTGTACGAGGTCATTCAAGAGTTCTCCCAAGTTTTTCCCTGATTCGAACTCGGAGAATGTCCGTAGCGGGCCCGTAGGAGTTCGTGGATGTCTCGTAGCGGCTCGTACAAGTAAAAAGTAACAATTTTTTTTCATCACGAGTATTTCTTTACTCGTGGACATTATTTACAGGGATGAAAAAACGTCACGAGTTTACCGGATGTCCCGAGTACCTACCGTTAGCATTACGAGCCACTACGAGACATCCATGAACTCCTACAGACCTGCTGTGGACATTCTCCGAGTTCGAATCGGGGAAAACTCGGGATAACTCTTGAATTACCTCGTACAGTGGGACAGGGGCTTTACTCCATGACTCTATGCTGCCTGACCTGTTGAGTTTCTCCAGCACCATGTATTTTGTTCAAGATCCCAGCATCTGCAGGTTCTTACGGCAGGATTCTTGGATCTTTCATGATTGGCAATAAAAGCCATGGGAAAGGCACGATTAATTCACACAAGGCTGAATGTTTGTTTTGACACTAGGTGGCAGTTTAAATTTGCAAGTTAACGTTAAACAAAAGAAACATCAGAGAGGCAAGTGAGGAAAGGGAGTTGCAACAACTTCTGCCACTCTTGGGGGAAATTTATTTTGATTTGGTTTAATGCTCTTGCGTGTTGTCATTAATGATGTTATACGAACAGTAGAAATGTAAATGATTGAGGTGATAATGTAAAGTTTAATTGGACATTAAAAACAAGAGCCGGAACCACTTTTTTCCCCCCTTGGTTAAGCTTTGTAGGAATAAGAGAGTATAATTTGATTTTGATTTCTTTTCACTTCAGCTCTCCATGTGCTGTCATATTTTAAATCATTTCAATATATTGGACTGCATGCTTAGGAAAAGAGATTGACTGTTTACAAAACTGCAGGTGCTAGACTCATGAGAAAAACACAACGTGCTGGAGTAACTCAGCGGGTCAGTTGGCATCTGTGGAGGGAATGGACAAATGGCATTTCAGGTTTGGACCCTTCAAACTAATTCAGATAGAAGTATATCAAATTATGAGAGGCATAAAGAGGGTAGACAGTCAAGGTGGAAATGTCAAAGATTAGAGGACATAGCTTTAAGGTGAACACGGCACTGCTTAAAGATGTGTGGGGCGAGTTTTTTTTTTACACGCAAGCGGCACGGTGGCGCAGCAGTAGAGTTAGTGCCTCACAGCGCCAGATATCTCGGTTCAATCCTGACTATGGGTGCTGTCTATATGGAGTTTGTATGTATTCCCCGTAGCCATGTCGGTTTTCCATGGGTGCTCTGGTTTCCTCCCACGCTTCAAAGACTTTGATAAAGATTGTAAATTGTCCCTACTTCACTGGAGTTTAGAAGGATGAGGAGGAATCTTATAGAAACATATAAAATTATAAAAGGACTGGACAAGCCAGATGCAGGAAAAATGTTCCCAATGTTGGGCGAGTCCAGAACCAGGGGCCACAGTCTTAGAATAAAGGGGAGGTCATTTAAGACTGAGGTGAGAAAAAACATTTTCACCCAGAGAGTAGTGAATTTATGGAATTCCCTGCCACAGAGGGCAGTGGAGGCCAAGTCACTGGATGGATTTAAGAGAGAGCTAGATAGAGCTCTAGGGGCTAGTGGAGTCAAGGGATATGGAGAGAAGGCAGGCAAGGGTTATTGATAAGGGACGATCAGCCATGATCACAATGAATGGCGGTGCTGGCTCAAAGGGCCGATTGGCCTCCTCCTGCACCTATTTTCTATGTTTCTATGTTTCTACTTTGTAGGATAATACTGGGATCGCTGGCCAGCACTGAGTCTATGGGCCGAAGGGCCTGAATCCACATTGTATCTCTAAACTAAACAAAGCAGAGGGTGGTGGATGCCTGGAATGCACTGCCAGATGGTGGTGATGGAGGCAGGTATGATAGATGCTTTTAAATAGGCGCATGCATATGCAAGCAATGAAGGGACATGCATCACATGCGGACAGATGAGATTAGTTTATCTTGCTATTATGTTCAGCACAGACATTTTGGGCCAAAGAGCCTGTTCTCGGCTGCATTTTTCTCTGGTCTGTTCCATATCCTATCTGGCATTTTATCAAAAACCTATCTGCCAACAAATCTACCAACATACCCACGTATATTGAATTGAATTGAATTGAATATATTTTATTAACCATGTATGTATACATACAAGGAATTTGGCTTGGTGCTTTGCTCGCAAGTAACAACACGATATACAGTAGACAATTAAGAATAAAACGTTATAATTTAAACATGTGAAGAATGAAATAAAATACCAGAGCAAAAGGAGGCTACAGTCTTTTGGCTGTTGAGTAGAGCTACTGCTTGTGGGGGAAAAAGCTGTTTTTTATGTCTGGCTGTGGCGGTTTCGACAGTTTGGAGTCGCCTTCAAAGAGTTTGTGGTCAGGGTGGGAGGGGTCACAGATGATCTTACCAGCTCACTTTCTGGCCCTTGCAGTGTACAGTTCGTCAATGGAGGGAAGGTTGCAGCCAACAACCTTCTCAGCTGATCAAACGATTCGCTGAAGCCTCCGGATGTCATGCTTGGTGGCTGAGCCAAACCAGGCCATGATGGAAAAGGTGAGGATAGACTCTATGATGGCAGTATAAAACTGGACCATCATTGCCTGTGGCAGGTTGTGTTTTCTCAGCTGCCGTAGGAAGTACATCCTCTGTTGTGCCTTTTTGACTGTGGAGTCGATGGTGGCCTCCCATTTAAGGTCCCTGGAAATGATGGTTCCAAGGAACTTAAATGACTCCACAGATGTGACTGTGGTGTTGTTGATGGTGAGTGGGGAGAGGGGAGGGGTAGCTCTCCTAGAGTCTACAATCAATTCCACTGTCTTAAGAGTATTGAGCTCCAGGTTGTTGCGATGGCACCAGGACACCAGCTGTGACACTTCCTGTCTGTAGGCAGATTCCTCCCCATCCTGGATCAGACCAATCAGGGTTGTGTCATCCGCAAACTTGAGAAGCTTGACAGAGGAGTCTGTGGAGGTGCAGTCGTTGGTGTAGAGAGAGTAAAGGAGAGGGTACAGTACGCAACCATGCGGCGCTCCTATGCTGAGCGTCAGCAAGTCCGAGATGTGTTTTCCCAACCTCACATGCTGCTTCATGTCTGTCAGGAAGTTGGTGATCCACTGACAGAGGGGTTCAGGCACAGTCAACTGGGAGAGTTTGGAGTGTAGTAGCACTGGCACAATGGTGTTGAATGCAGAGCTAAAATCCACAAATAAAATCCTTGCCTAGGTTCCCTGGCGGTCTAGGTGCTGGAGGATGAAGTGCAGGCGGAGGTTGACCTCATTGGTGACCCTCGGATTATCTTTGATCGGACATTACTGGCTTTACCTTGCACTAAATATTATTCCCTTTTTCACACAGAGAGTGGTGAATCTCTGGAACTCCCTGCCACAGAGGGTAGTCGAGGCCAGTTCATTGGCTATATTTAAGAGGGAGTTAGATGTGGCCCTTGTGGCTAAGGGGATCAGAGGGTATGGAGAGAAGGCAGGTACGGGATACTGAGTTGGATGATCAGCCATGATCATATTGAATGGCGGTGCAGGCTCGAAGGGCCGAATGGCCTACTCCTGCACCTAATTTCTATGTTTCTATGTTTCTATGTGTCAGTACACTGTAAATGTCTCTATTGCAATCACATATTATCTTTCTGCTGGCTGGTTCGCAAGCAACAAAAGCTTTTCATTGTACTCGGTACATTTGACAATAAACTGAACTGAATGCTTTAATCAAGCCTCCTTTCACTTCTAAAATCAAGCAGGTGGAAGCCCTGGATACCTTTTCTTCAAAAAGAACCCACCTACACCGTATTTATCTGCTAAATCTTCTCTGAGTTTTACCCAACATATTAATCACATTAATATCTTTCCTTAAATAAGGAAACCAATACTATCCACAGTACACCAGATATAGTTTCACCGATGCCCCATGTAACTGGACATTAGACTTAAACTGCATTGAGTCTAATCCGCTATTTAATAACATCACAGCTAATCTGATTATAAGTATAATTCGTCATTCCTGTCCAGCTCCCTTGTTTATCTTTTATCTTTTGCCTTAAAATATTCAAACACCTTGCTTCCACCAGTCTTTGGCAAAGAGAGTTCCAACGACTCATAGCCCTCTATGGGAAATAAACACCTAGTCTCTGCGTTAAATGGGTGTCCGTTCAGTATCAAGTAGTGACCTCTGGTTCCACACTCTCACAAGAGGAAGCATGCTCTCCTACCTATACCTGGCCAAGACCACCTCAGGATCTTACATGGTGGTTTGGGAACAGCTCCTTCCAAGACCGCAAGAATTGCAACAAATTGTGGACGCAGCCCAGACCATCATACAAACCAACCTGCCTTCCATTGACTCCATTTATACCTCACGCTGCCTCAGCAAGGCCAGCAGCGTAATCAAGGACAAGTTGCACCCTGGCCGCTCCCTCTTCTCTCCTCTCCCATCGGGCAAAAGGTATAGGCGTGTGAAAATGCATACCTCCAGATTCAGGAACAGTTTCTTCCCAGCTGTTATCAGGCAACTGAACCATCCTCCCACAACTAGAGTGTAATCATGCACTTACTATCTACCTCATTTGTGACCCTCGGATTATCTTTGATCGGACTTTACTGGCTTTACCTTCCATTAAATGTTATTCCTTGGAAACCTGGTTCAAGTATTTATCTGGTAAATCTTCTCTGAGTTTTGTCCAACATATTAATCACCTTAATATCTTTCCTTAAATAAGGGGACCAAACTATCCACGGTACGCCAGATATAGTTTCACCTATGCCCCATATAACTGAAGCATAATCTTCCCAGTTTAGTATTCAATGCTTGTCACAAAATGATATTTGGTTAGCTTTCCTCATGACTTGCTGCAGCTACACAGACAGAAGATAGACAGTCAGGACCTTTTTCTCAGGGTGGAAATGTCAAAGACTAGAGGGCACAGCTTTAAGATGAGAAGGACAAAGTTTAAAGGAGATGTGCGGATCAACATTTTTTTTAACCCAGAGGGGGGGTGGAACAAATGCTGCCGGGGTGGTGGTGGAGGCAGAAACTATATGCGTATTTGAGGCTTTTGGATAGTTACATGGGTATGCAGGGAATGGGGAAATATGCAAGCAGAGAAGATTAATTTAGTTTGGCATCATGTTCGGTACGGACATTATGGGTCAAATAGCCTGTTCCTTGCTGTACTGTACTACCTTCTATGTTCTTTATACACAACAATCTTTCCCAAATATATCTTTATATACAACAGTCTTTCATAAATATATCATTCATCTTTGGTCATTATTTACCTTTGGTCCATGGACATTGCTATTCTGTTTTGAAACAGAATAAATTAGGCAAATCTAATACGAACTTTACAAAAAAATTAAAGAAAAAATGCAGATGCTGGTTATCTGAATCAGAAACTGTGTTTATATTATAAAGCAATGGTAAACAAGTCTGATATTCCTCGGCCATATTCATTTCTTAGCAGCTTATGTCTCGTGGCGAGTATAACCTTCTCCTGATCCGGCTCGCCATATAAAACCTGCACAAGAGGAACTTCAGAGTGACGAATTAACATTATTGGGCCTCACATAATGGTTTCCTTCAACAATATGCCTTAAAGGGCCTGTCCCGCGAGCATGCGACTGCATGCGGCAAGCGCGACCTAACGTGGTCGCTTGAGCCGTACGGGGCCGGTCCCACTTCGATCGCCGGAGCCGTATGGAGTTGTGCGGAGCTGGTCCCGACATTGCGCGGGGCTCCGGAAAACTGACAGTGTTCAAAAATTCCGCGCGGCAATGACCTACTGGCCCGCAGCCGCTTTAAGGCTGTGCGCACCGCCTCGATGGGCATACGCAGCGTCTTGAATCCGTACGCAGCGTCTTGACGCCGTACGTCACGCGCGAACTTCACGCGGACTTCACTCGAACTTCACGTCACTCACTCGACCTCCGCGCTGCCCCCGCTTCCGGTTTGGTCGCGCTCGCCACATGCAGTTGCATGCTGGTGGGACCAGCCCTGTACGGGGATCACTCGACCCCCGCGCGGCCCCCGCTTCCGGTTTGGTCGCATTTGCCGCATGCAGTTGCATGCTCGTGGGACAGGCCCTTTACTTTAGTTTACTTTAGAGATATAGCATGGAAACAGGCCCATTGGCCCACTGAGTGCACTCCGACCAACTATCCCCGTACACTAGCACTATCTTAATAATAATAATAATAATAATAATATATTTTATTGTCATTGCACGTCAGTGCAGCGAGATTTAGTATCCAGCTTCCAACCGATGTAAAAGAAGAGTAAAATAAATAAATAAGCTGTGTGACGTGACCATCCGAGGGAGACAGTCCATGGGGGGTGGGGGGCACTCAGCAGGGCCGGTTCAGAGCCGCAACAGCTCTCGGAATAAAGCTGTTTCTGAGTCTGGAGGTTCGGGCGTAGAAGGCCTTATAACGTCTGCCAGAGGGAAGTAGTTCGAACAGTCCGTTACAAGGGTGTGAGTAGTCTTTATGGATGCTGACTGCCTTCCTGAGGCACCGTGTGTGGTAGATGCCCTCCAAGGCTGGTAGCTGTGTCCCACTGATCCTCTGCGCTCTGTGGACGACGCGCTGAAGAGCTCTCCTCTCCGCCTCCGTGCAGCTGAGATACCACACAGAGATGCCATATGTTAATATGCTCTCTGTGGTGCAGCGGTAGAACGTTGTCAGCAGCTGTTGGGGCAGACCAGTCTTTTTTAGTGTCCTCAGGAAGAACAGTCGTTGCTGTGCCTTCTTGACCAACGCAGCGGTGTTGGTGGACCATGTGAGGTCCTCAGAAATGTGAGTGCCCAGAAACTTAAAGCTGGACACTCTCTCCACACTTTCCCCGTAAATGGAGATTGGGGCGTATTCTCCATTATGGGACCTCCTGAAGTCAATAATCAGCTCCTTGGTCTTGGAGGTGTTTAGTGACAAGTTGTTACGTGCGCACCAGTCCGCCAGGTTCTGCACTCCGCTCTGTATTTTGTTTCATCACCGTTAGTGATCAGCCCAATCACTGTTGTGTCGTCTGCAAACTTCACGATGGTGTTGGTGTCGTATGCAGGAACACAGTCGTGAGTGAAGAGGGAGTAGAGCATGGGGCTTAGTACACAGCCCTGTGGTGTGCCGGTGCTCAGGGTGATGGTGGAGGACAGGTGCAGGCCCAGTCTCACTGCCTGCGGTTGCTCCGTCAGAAAGTTCAGGATCCAATCGCATATCGGCGAGCTGAGGCCTAGCTGGTGGAGTTTGGTGGTGAGCTTGGTGGGGATGACCATATTGAATGCAGAGCTATAGTCAATGAAGAGCATCCTCACGTACATGCCCTGTCTGTCCAGGTGGGTCAGGACAGTGTGAAGAGCCAGAGAGATGGCATCCTCTGTTGATCTATTTGCCCTGTATGCAAATTGATGAGAGTCCATTGAGGCAGGGATGCTGGATTTGATGTGGGAGAGGACCAGCCTTTCGAAGCACTTCATTGGGATTGGAGTTAGGGCAACCGGGCGGTAGTCGTTCAGGTTGGTGACTTTAGACTTTTTCGGCACCGGCACTGTGGTGGCTGTTTTCAGGCACTTGGGGACCGTTGCCAGAGATAGAGACAGATTGAAGATTCTCGTGAATACCTCCGCCAGCTGTACAGCACAGTCCTTTAGTACCCTTCCCTGGACTCCATCCGGGCCTGCAGCCTTGCGTGGATTGATCCTACGCAGAGCGCACTGTACCTCCTGAGTGCTCAGTGTTAAGGCCTGTCCCTCCGCCATGGCTGGGGTTATTCCACTCCTGGTGGTGTTGCCAGTATCGAAGCGGGCAAAGAAGGTACTCAGTTCGTTGGCCAGTGTGATATCACCGTGGGGGCAGGCGGGGCTGCTCTTGTAGTCAGTGATGTCTCTGACACCCTGCCACATGCTTCTGGTGTCCGCGGTATTGAAGTGGTCTTCTACCCTTTGCCTGTGGATGTCTTTGACCTTTTTTATGCCTCTGTTCAGGTTCGACCTGGCCGCACTGTAGGCAGAAGTGTCCCTGGATTTAAAGGCATTGTTGCGTGCCCTTAGTAGATCCTGAACCTCCTTGTTCATCCAGGGTTTCCGGTTTGGGAACATCACTATTTTCTTGTCCACTGTGACAGTCTCCACACAGCAGTTGATGTGGGAGAGCACAGTGGATGTGTACTCCTCCAAGTCTACCTCTGTACCACTGGTAGCCTGTTGTGCAAACAGGTCCCAGTCGGTGCGATCAAAGCAGTCCTGGAGTTGTAGGGTGGCGTCCTCGGTCCATATTTTGACCGTCCTTATTGCAGGTTTGGTCTTGCGGATGAGGGGTCTGTATGCAGGCAGTAGAAACAGTGAGAGGTGATCGGATTGTCCCAGGGATGGGCAGGGGAGAGCTCTGTAGGCGTCCTTGATGTTGGTGTACACTTTATCCAGCGTGTTTGAGCCCCTGGTAGGGCACTGCACATGCTGGTGGAATTTGCGGAGTGTGGCACGTAGGTCGACCTGGTTAAAGTCCCCTGCAACAATGAAGGCACCGTCGGGGTGAGCATCCTGCTGCTTACTGATGGCCGAGTGCAGCTGTGCTAGTGCTAGGTTAGCATTAGCCTGTGGTGGGATGTATATGGCCATGATGATAACCACAGTAAACTCCCGAGGCAGGTAAAACGGCCTACATTTAAGCAGTAGGTATTCCAGGTCAGGGGAACAGTAGCTGTCTACTGCAGTGTGGTTGGTACACCAGTCATTGTTGATGTAGATGCAGAGCCCGCCACCCTTGCTCTTACCAGAGTCCTTTGTTCTATCAGCACGATGCAGTTGGTTAGGTCCACAGCCCCATCGGGAACCAGCGCGCTGAGCCAGGTCTCTGTGAAGATCAGCACACAGCAGTCTTTCAGGGATCGCTGGGTGTTGATCCAGAGCCTTACCTCATCCAGCTTGTTGGTGAGTGACCGGACATTCGCGAGAAAGACGCTTGGGAGCGACGGTCTTTGTGGAGCCCTCCGTAGCCTGTCCTGCACCCCCGCTCGCTTTCCACGCTTCTGCTTTCGCTCCCGGTGCTTGCTCCGTCTCCTACCCTCCGGAGTGGTGATCCAGGGGGCTGTTCTGCCCAGCTCCATGGGGATTTTGGTAAGGGTACTGTAGTACTCACAAGCCAGTTTCTCGCAGCCACGTCCGATATTAAGCAGTTCCGTGCTGCTCCATGTGCGACCCGTCGGGATTGCGATGCGGGTCCTGGATTTCCTCGTCCTGGAGGTGAGTTTTTTCCTATGGTTTCTGGGGTTACTAGGGGTTCTAGGGGTTCTGAGGTTTTTAATTACCTTACTTTCACAAGCTGCGTTCAGTACCGGGCTGCTCCGAGTTAACTCGGACTTGGGAGCGCAAAGCCGTTGCGTCTGAACGCGCCGCCATCTCAGGTGAGATTAGGAACACATTAGGAACAATTTACGGAAGCCAAACAACCTGCAAATCTGTACATCTTTGGAATATGGGAGGAAACCAGAGCAACCGGAGGTCACAGGGAGAATGTACAATCTCCGTATGGACTGCACCCATAGACAGGATTGAACCCGTGTCTCGGGCACTGTAAGGCAGCAACTCTACCACTGCACCACTGTGCCACCCTCGCCAGCTTCTTCTCAAGATACACTAATGGGGCAAAGAAAGCTGGGGCTGCTCTTCATTCCAATACAGAACCTTTAAATCTCACAAAAATCCTTACTTTTTAAGCCCCCTAAATGGTTTATATGTAACATCTCTACTACACTCCATTCCCTATTTTGGCTGCTATGTCGTACAATCTTAGCATTCCAAAATAATTTGTTATTTTAGTTTGCAAATCAGCTAAAGATATGAAATCAGTTGAGCACTGCATGCCATTTCATCTGCTAGTTTAGTTTAGTTTAGTTTAGAGATACAGCGTGGAAACAGGCCCTTCGGCCGACCGAGCCTGCACTGATCAGCAATCCCCACATTAAACACTATCCGACACACACTAGGAACAATTTACATTTAAACCAAGCCAATTAACCGCCAAACCTGTACGTCTTTGGAGTGTGGGAGGAAACCGAAGATCTCAGAGAAAACCCACGCAGTCACGGGGAGACCGTACAAACTCCATACAGACAACACCTCTAGTCAGGATCGAACCCGCTACAAGCACTAGAACTCTACCGCTGTGCCACCCCAAATGCCACCATTTATTTTGTAGAGATTTCTAGTTCATTGTAAATGTAGACTATGCAATCGAATGTACTGTTATTTAGCATCAACTATAATATCTACTTGGTCTCTCTTCATGTGTCAGGACTAAATGAATTAGCTCTTTTGCTAGAATAACATGCTGCACTGCAATCATGAATCAGGAGCATAATAGCCATCAATCCCTTGGGCCTAATCCGTTATTAAATAAAATCGTGGCCAATCTGATCGTAATCTTAACTCCACATTCCCATCTGCTTCCAGTAACCTTTCACTGACCAGTGAGATATTTTTAATCTTAAAACAAATATGTTATGTGTTGTAAGGTCCTGAGGGGTCCTGGGAGGGTGGATGTGAAGAGGTTGATTCCTCTTTTTAGTTTTAGTTTTAGAAGTACAGCGCGAAAACATGCACTTCGGCCCACCGAGTTCACGTCGACCAACAATCCCCGCACCCTAACACTATCCTACACACTAGGGGTGATTTACAATGATACCAAGCCAATTAACCTACAAACTTGGAAGTCTTTGGAGTGTGGGAGGAAACTGGAGCTCCCGAAAAAACCCACGCTGGTCATGGGGAGAACGTACAAACTCCGTAAAGGCAGCACCCGTAGTCAGAATCAAACCCAGATCTCTGGTGCTGTAAGGCACCAACTCTACCGCTGTGCTGCCCCTTGTGGGTGAGGGAGGTCATTGAGGTCGCTGGACCTTTTCTCTCCAACATCAGAACGCTACAACTCAACATTCTGCATGCTGCTCCCTTTTCTTTCTGCACTACTATTGCTCTTGTGTATGGCTTGATCGTACTCTGGTATTGTACGATTTCCGAGGTGTCGGATGTAGGAGGGAAGAGATTGGACAATGGGGGATAGGATAGAAGCGAGGTATGGTTTAGTGGGGCAAGAGCAGCAGAAGCAATGGGTCGGCCGGTGTCTACCCATCCTTATTCTCCAGAGATGCTGCCTGACCTGTTGAGTTACTCCAGCACTTTGTGTCTATCTGCAGGTCTTTATTTCTACACAGGGATTCAAATTTTTGTTTACATGGTGTCACCAATTTTTAGATAGTGATCTGGTAAAATGTTTTCTCTCAGAGGATCTATACATTTTGAACGAGGCCACAATATGTCATGGGCCAATGCTTGCAATTCAACAATTAATGATCTGGATGAGGGAATTGAAGGCAATATCTCCAAGTTTGCGGATGACACTAAGCTGGGGGCAGTGTTAGCTGTGAGGAGGATGCTAGGAGACTGCAAGGTGACTTGGATAGGCTGGGTGAGTGGGCTAATGTTTGGCAGATGCAGTATAATGTGGATAAATGTGAGGTTATCCATTTTGGTGGCAAAAACAGGAAAGCAGAATATTATCTAAATGGTGGCCGACTAGGAAAAGGGGAGATGCAGCGAGACCTGGGTGTCATGGTACACCAGTCATTGAAAGTAGGCATGCAGGTGCAGCAGGCAGTGAAGAAAGCGAATGGTATGTTAGCTTTCATAGCAAAAGGATTTGAGTATAGGAGCAGGGAGGTTCTACTGCAGTTGTACAGGGTCTTGGTGAGACCACATCTGGGGCATTGCGTACAGTTTTGGTCTCCAAATCTGAGGAAGGACATTATTGCCATAGAGGGAGTGCAGAGAAGGTTCACCAGACTGATTCCTGGGATGTCAGGACTGTCTTATGAAGAAAGACTGGATAGACTTGGTTTATACTCTCTAGAATTTAGGAGATTGAGAGGGGATCTTATAGAAACTTACAAAATTCTTAAGGGGTTGGACAGGCTAGATGCAGGAAGATTGCTCCCGATGTTGAGGAAGTCCAGGACAAGGGGTCACAGCTTAAGGATAAGGGGGAAATCCTTTAAAACCGAGATGAGAAGAACTTTTTTCACACAGAGAGTGGTGAATCTCTGGAACTCTCTGCCACAGAGGGTAGTTGAGGCCAGTTCATTGGCTATATTTAAGAGGGAGTTAGATGTGGCCCTTGTGGCTAAGGGGATCAGAGGGTATGGAGAGAAGGCAGGTACGGGATACTGAGTTGGATGATCAGCCATGATCATATTGAATGGCGGTGCAGGCTCGAAGGGCCGAATGGCCTACTCCTGCACCTAATTTCTATGTTTCTATGTTTCTATCTCCCTTCATGTAGGTACTTACCTAGCACTTCCAGTCCTTACCATCAATTCTCATGTGGTAACCCATCCATTCTCCAAGATTGCAAAGCTCATCCATTTTCCCCTGCAACCATCAATCTCCCAATCCAAGCTTTCTCATCCGCTTCAGTGTTCGGCAGGGGAAAGTTGTTTGGTGGCTTGCCATTGACAGACAAAAGCAGCCCCATTCATGTTCTCAGGCCAAGTTCCATTGAATAACATGGAACTACTCAATTACTCAAGATTAGACAATTCTAACACCTTTTTTTAAAAAGGATTAGGATACTGGGTTTGACCATCTAAATGCACAGTGATTAGGTCAATTTTGTTGCTCCAAACAGCTTCATATTTAACTAGAATGATATCTCAAACCATGAGAGACATAAAAGACATAATCGTGTTGCAAAATTACATTATTTTTTTCTTGTAGTTTTGTTCGCAGCCCATTTTAAATATTGCTGAAAATACATCTGCCACAATATTAGCAAAACAGAAATTTAGTAACAGCTGATTGAAAAAACACTTCTGGCATACATTCCTACTGCACATCCTGGCCTTATGCTCACAGAGAAATCAATTAAGCTATACTTTACAAGGAATTAACACATCAAATGGTCTGAATTTCAGGAAAGACAATATTGAATCTCTCTTCTGTTCAAAAATAGGATATAATGGTAGATAACATGGCAAAAACACATGTTGGTATACAAAATATACTTGCTTTTATATGTACTTTCTAATATATAAATCTGTTATTTCCAGTCTTGATGGAAAATCCTGACAATGCAACAAACACTTGCCTGCTGAAGCATAAATCCAAACTCTGACTCTCGCCATCTTCCTCTACAAGGTAAAGGGAAAGTGCTTGAAGTTTGATGGACAGCAGCATAAGGGTGACACATTAATATCAGCTGCTGCATTCTAACACTCGATGTGGCCGGCTTTCTGTCACTGTACTATTTTTGTAAGCTTTTTATTCCCCAGCCATTTTGACAGCTATACATTTGGTAGCAAGAAGTTTGTTTCCAATTCTAAACAGTCCAAAGTGAAATTCTGGCTGTCACATAGCAATGTTCCACTGTGCCTTTTCAATGGAAAGCTGTAAAAACATTTCCCCCCTTCCTTTCCACCCTCCCCAATAATCAGTCTAAAGAACTGAATCCTCGCCGAGCCATTATCTCCAGAGATGCTGCCTGATCCGTTGTGTTATTCCAGCTCTTTGTGTCTAACTTTGGTATAAACCTGCACCTGTAGTTCCCTTTTATTGCATATATGACAGAGTTGCGTGACTAGTATGGAATATAAAAATAAATGTTAATAGTGTTACCAAACACACATTTACAATGAATGTTGCTAACCCTCAAATCACTGAGATGTTGTGATAACACATATTACTGACAACAATTCATGCCCTTGAAACCATCTCAATTGACAAGGATCTGGGAAGTATAGTACCACTGATATTATTTTTATGTTTGATGGCACAAAGAACATATAAATTATATACGGTATGGAGTTTACACAAAGTCTAACAACAATTTTTTTTGATTAGCCAACATTTTTTCACGCACTTCTTTTTTCCATTGTGACTGAAATTTTTGTGTTACTATCATAATTTGCCATTTTAGATTGCAATGGTTATATGGTGATATTTTTGATAACATATAACAGTGAAAACCATGAATGAGATCATTTTAAGATAATCTGAAAAGGGATAACGCTTCCACCAGCGCTTTCTTATTAACCACCACACAGCTGTATCCAATAAATTCTGGTTCAATATCGGCCCATCCTCTTACTCATGCACATAAAAAAACGAATGAGCTATAAAACACCCTGGCCATGTTAAACCTCCTTATAGCAGTAGATTCTAGGGCCTATTAGCAGCATGGGACTTCACCAGCAGTGACCTGAATTTGAAAAATTAGGCCATTGTGTTCTCAAAATGGAGGGTGGTCCAATTTTAGTGTGCAATCCGAGAGCAGTAATAGTACCAATATGCATAACCTCGTTAATCAACTCAAATACTTAACAGTATTTGAGAGCTGGAATTTATTTTGTTCGAGTTTACTGTGGTGCTCCCATTATGTCTCGAAACATTCAGTGATTATCGGGAAACATATCTGTTCAACCAGGCTTTGAAATGAAGAACGCAAATAGTTTCATTACCAGTCCATTTCCTGCCAAGACGTTGCCTGAACTCGTTTAGATTTAGGTTTAATAGTATCACACGTACCAAAGTACAATGAAAAGCTTTGTTTTGCATGCTAACCAAACAGATCGGACATACCATACATAGTTCAGTTTAGTTTAGAGAGACAGCGCGCAAACAGGCCCTTCGACCTACCAAGTCCGCACCGACCAGTGATCACCGCACGTTAACACTATCCTACACACACTAAGGACCTTACATTTATACCAAGCTAATTAACCTACAAACCTGTATGTCTTTGTGGGAGGAAACCGACGATCTCAGAGAAAACCCATGCAGGTCACAGGGAGAACATACAAACTCCATACAGACAGCACCCATAGTCAGGATCGAACTCGGGACTCTGGTGCTGTAGCGTGTAAGGCAGCAATTCTACTGCTGCCCTTAAATACAATAAATTCAAATTCAAGTACTATAGGTACAGCAAAGAGGAGGATACAGAGTGCAGAATATAGTTCTCAGCTTTGCAGTGCATTGAAGCTCAGCAGATCTATGGATAAAGTCCAATATCCTCAATGAGGTAGAGGTGAATAAAATATTAACCTTATGAAAGGAACAGTAGCTTATGGAAAGAATGTCATAAGCCTGATAACAGAGGGGAAGAATCTTTTCCTGAGTCTGGTGATGTGCGCTTTAGAGTTTCTGTACCCTTCTGCTGGATGGGAGCAGGGGGAAGAAGGAATGATCGGGATGGGACAAGTCTTTTATTACGTTGGCTGCTTTTCCGAGGCAGCGTGAAGTGTAGATGGACTCAATGGTGGGAAGTCTAGACTGTGTGATGGACTGGGCTACATCTACAACTCTTTGCAATTTCAGGATCAGGCCCAAGGGATTGATCGGTCAGAACTGTTTGCCAAAACAGGCTGAGCTCTTTCCCAAACAAGCCTGTTGAGTTACGCCAACGCTTTGTGTTTTGCTCTGGATTTCAGCATCTGCAGTTCTTTGTGTCTCCATAGATAACACTGTGTCTTGCTTCATTCTCTGACATAATGAAGGGATATTAGTGAGCTAGCAAACTATTCTTGCCATAATAGACCAGGAAAATATTTTGTTTGTTACTTGAGGTGAAAACATTTTTTAAATTATGTTCTGGTCCATGAAAACATTTCTTGGTCCTTAAAACTTAATTTAAAAAATGTAATTTCTAATTCCCTTAAATATAGCTCTTGTAATTTCATTATATTTCCAATAGATTTCTTCATGATATTTGATATACAATAGCACGATATTTATATGCATGTTCTGATCTCTGTTTCACTCTGACATCTTTCAAATGTTAGATAGTGATTGCACTTTTACTTAGTTGAGGGAACTCCTTTGTGTGAATGGTTGCTTTAGCAATTTGACGTCATGGTTGTTGCTGAGCGTGAGGGTGTCCTTCTGAATAGACAACAACCGTTTGCTGGAGGAGGGAAAACCATAGCCCATAGCATCACTTAATCTTGGCAGCTTGCTTCAAGGTCAGTAGTTAGTCCCTTTGCTTTGTTGCTGATCACAGAGTTTTTGCTGGTGGAAATGATGCCACACCATTGCACCGCAACTTCAGGTAACATTTACACACACAACTGCCTGGCTCAAAAGCCCCAATTGTCTTTCACAATTTTTGAGTTATTTTCTGGAATAATTATAACTTCCAAGAGTCATGGAGCAGACCCCCAAATGTCATGAGAATATGTTAATGAACCACTACGGTGCAACAGAAAATCAGGTCCCAACCCTGCCCCCCCTTGTGTTCCATTTCATTAAACTAAGATGATTGGAACTGGTCCACGCAGATGTTTTCTTACGTGGTCATTAATCACACTTCCTACCCCCAACCTTTCCCTGCTTTCAGTACACAGCTGTTAAACTTTTACATTGACCTTACCACACTGGCGACTAATCAAGCTGCTGCTCTCTGAATTTATTGCAAACACTACTATGTGGGCTGACCAGCAAGGGAGCGGAGGATTGATCTTATATTTTCATTTTAGCCGGACGCTGATCCGTCAAATGCGTTTCACTTCTGTTATATGTTTGATTTCACTACTGTGCAAATACAAAGGCCATGGCAGGGAGCTGCGTAGATTGTAAAGTAATTGAAGATTGTGTGTCTTTTTTGTCATGGTGCCAACTGCATCTCAATGTTAGCACTCATCCCCCTGTGTCAGAACATTTTCACAATCCAGGGAATAAGGGTTTCTACTGAGTCTGGAGTATTTCCTTCCTTGGGTGAATTACACTGTACCTTGCTAAATGGGACAATGAAATACTATTGAACAATTGAAACATTGAACCATTTCAAAACTTTAGACCCAATCGTAATGCCATAAGACATAGGAGCAGAATTAGGCCATTCACCCCATTCAGGACGGCACGGTGGTGCAGTGGTAGAGTTGCTGCCTTACAGCGCCAGAGACCCGGGTTCGATCCCGATGATGGGTACTGTCTGTATGGAGTTTGTACGTTCTCCCCGTGACCACGTGGGTTTTCTTCGAGATTTTTTGTTTCCTCCCACACTCCAAAGGCGTACAGGTTTGTCTGTTAATTGGCTTGGTAAAATTGTAAATTGTCCCTAGCGTGTGTAGGGTAGTGTTAATGTGCAGGGACCGCTGTTCGCTGCAGACTTGGTGGGCCGAAGGGGCTGTTTCCGCGCTGTGTCTCTAAACTAAACTAAACTAAACATCTCATCGAGTCTGTCCTATCAATCATGGCTGATCATCATACATATTACGAGCGGGAATAGACTGTTTGGCCCATCCACTGTTCTCTCACATGCAATGATGTTGTGGCTGATCAGATTGCAACCAAAAGAGTGCTTTTTACCGGCAGCAACCTTTCAGCGCTTGTTTATTGAGAATCTGTATAGATTTGCCATAAAAATATTCAAAAGACTGGTTTGTGGAAAAGTGTTCTAGAGACACAAAACTCTCTGAGATGAAAAAAAATCACTTAATCTCTGCTTGAAATAGGCGACCTCCTATTTTTAAACAGTGGCCCCTTGTTCCGGAATATCCCACAAGTAGGAGCATCTTCTCCCCATCCATCAATAGTCCTCAGAATCAATCAAGTCCTCTCTCATCTTTCTAAACTCCAGATAATACAGGCCCTGCCTATCCAACTATTCTTTGCAGGGCTATCTGTTCAATCCAGGTATTAGTCAAGTAAACTGTCTCTGAACAGCTTCTAATGCAGTAATATACTTCTAAGAGGCCAACAATGCCCACAGGATAGACACAAAATGCTGGAGCAACTCGTCGGGACAGCTAGCATCTCTGCTGAGAAGGAATGGGTGACATTTCGGGTCGAGACCCTTCTTCAGACCCGAAACATCGCCAACCCGACCCGACCCAAAACGTCACCCATTCCTTCTCTCCAGAGATACTGCCTGGCCCGCTGAGTTACTCCAGCATTTTGAGTCTATCTTCAGTGTAAACCAACATCTGCAGTTCCTTCCTACACATTTCGACTGCCCACAGGTTTCCAGATAGAGTTTCACTGATGCCATATGTAACCTTCCTACTTTTGCATTCAATTCCCATCACAATAAACAAGAACATTCTCTAATTATGCCGTGCCTGCAAACTAGCCTTTCGCAAACATGTCATCAATCAGGTTTCCCTTGATCCACACAAAACTACAGATCAGTGGAGACAGAAGGAACAGCAGATGCTGGAATCTTGAGCCAAACACAAAGTGGTGGAAGAACTCAATGGGTCAAGGAGCATCTGTGGAAGGAATGGGCAGTCAACGTTTTGGGTCGGGATCCTGCTTCAGACTGATTGGAGCTGGGAGGGGAAAGAAAGCTGGAAAGGAGAGGTGGGAGTGGAACAAAGCCTAGCAAATGATAGGTAGACACAAGTGAGGGGTGGGGCTACATGGCAGATGGGTGAAGAAAGGCAAGAGGTGAAAAGGTGTCAGATAAGGAAAGAAAAAAAAGAGTGAAATGTAACAGCAGAGGATGGGATATGGGTGAACGGGGACAGGGAGGACTGCACCACAGTGCTGCTCTAATGTGTGCTCCAATACATGACTAGGATTTTTGGTATTAGTTCTGTAGAAGATGAACCAGCAACATTCTCGATCACACCCTTGTCACTTCGCCAGGGTCCACACAATTACACATCAGCCAAGTAGATTATTGCAGTGCAAAGCGTCACAGCGGTCTCTGGTTGAACTTTAAGGCCATCTCAGGTTCTTTACGAACCAGCAATGTGCACCAGACTTGCTGTAGCAAACATGGGTAACATAGGATCATTAAGTCTGGCAAAGGCAGTTACTAACAAGATGTATAAAAAACATTTATTTGTGTGTGTGTGTGTGTGTGTGAATTAACGATCAAAGATTTAGAATGTTACCAGACTAAGTGGGTCCCATTGGGTCCCAGCATCACACGAGAGGGCTGGTCCCTCAACGCAATATTCCACCTCTCCACCAATTCCAATATTGATGGCCAGTGGGGGGGGGGGGGGGGGGCATTATGGATCGCTAGTATGGGTGTTGTGGGCTGAAGGGACTGGTTTCCAGAGGGCTGGTATGGACATAGTGGGCCGAATGGATTCTTGGGCTGGCGGCACAGTCACTCAGGCCTGTTGTGCTGGCAGCTCACTCATTCACGGCTGGTGGGCTGGCAGTTGACTCATGGCTATTCCTTGAAATTCCATTTCAAGCAGGATGCAAGGCCACCAAATTCAAGTGCAGTTTCTTACGACTTCAAGCAGGGTGCAAGGCCACCAAATTCAAGTGCAGTTTCATACCATTTCAAGCAGGGTGCAAGGCCACTAAAGACAGCGAGTCGTGACCTCTCCCTTCTCCATCTTGCAGAGACTGAGCCACGCCCACACTTCTGGGTTTTATAGTCCCTCCCACCAGAAGGGGCGCGACCTTCATGGCGTGATTGGCAGAAGAGAAAATCTCAACATTTTTTAAACACTAATAACTCCTTTCTTTTTCATTGATGGGAAAAATCCTCGGCACCTGATGAACGGAGGGGGACTCTGAGTAAGATGGTCAAAAATCACAGCCGTACTCACAAACAGGATGTGGTCAAGGTTAGACTTTTAATTATATAGAAGGCAAGGCAACTTTAATTAGGCAAGGCAACTTTAATTAGACAAGGCAACTTTAATTAGACAAGGCAACTTTAATTAGACAAGGCAACTTTAATTAGGCAACTTTAATTAGCCAACACATCTTTAGCATTTCAAAACCATAGCCAACACAGCTTTAGCATCTCCACACCAAAGGCAACACATCTTTAGCATTTCCAAACCAAAGACAACACAGCGTTAGCATTTCCAAACCAAAGGCAACACAGCTTTAGCATTTCCAAACTATATTTTTAAACCACATTAAGGGCACTGACAGGTCAGTAAAACCACTCACAGAGAGACGTGACCCTCTCACTCCCCCATCTTGCAGAGACTGACTGAGGCACTCAATAATTCCAGGTTTTATAGTCCCTCCGCAAGGGGCGTGGCCTTCAGGAGAGAGAATCTCAACTTTTGGAAACACTAATAACTCTTTTATTTTTCATTGATGGGAAAAATCCTCTTGTCCTGCGCAGCGGAGGGAGACTCTGAGTAAGATGGCCAAAAATCACAGCCGTAAGTGGCAGCGTTTTTTCTAAAATCAATATACAGAACAACAGGAAGTGGTCAAGATCAGACTTTTAGTAGTATAGATTTGATATTGGTCTCTATTCTTATTTTCAAACCTGAAGGAAGATAAACCATTGTGGGTCAGGTAATTTGGTGTGTGATTGCTAAAAGTGCACTTATAACATTGTCCCCGCACTTCCTCTTCTTTCCCAAACTCTTCCTTTTCCTCCTCTTTCCACTTCTAGAACATAGAACATAGAACAGTACAGCACAGAAATAGTCCATTTGGCCCACAATGTCCCTGCCAAACATGATGCCAAGTACATGATCCATATACCTCTCCATTTCTTGCATATCCATGTGCCTATCTAAAAGCCCCTTAAATATCACTATCCTAACTGCCTCCATCACCATTCTTGGGCACACATTTATTTCCTCCTTTTGTTCCTCAGTTACTACAAAAGACCACAAGAATACTGCGCTTTGAACTTAGCACCACAGGTTTGTGTATCAACACTGCTGAATATGACAAGGTGGGCAGAATGGGCAAAGCAAATGGGCAGCACAGTGGCACAGCAGTAGAGTTACTCCCTTACAGCACCAGAGACCCGGGTTTGATCCTGACTATGGGTGCTGTCTGCACGGAGTTTTACATTTTCCATGTGACTGCGTGGGTTTTCTCCGGGTGCCCCGGTTTCTGCCCACACTCCAAAGACATACAGGTTTGTAGGTTAATCGGCTTTGGTAAAATTGCACGTTGCCTCTAGTGTGTAGGGTAGTGTTAATATGCAGGGTGATCACTGGTCGCCGCAGACTCGGCAGGCTGAAGGACCTGTTGCCACACCATATCTCTAAAGTCCAAAGCAGTCTGTTCACTTAGAGTCATAGAGGAACACTGGACAGAAATACACCTTTTGGCACTACTAGTCCATGTCCCATCTAGCATCGAATTATACTAATCTTATACTAATCCCACTTTATTTTCCCCACACTCCTATCAACTCTCACACGAGTCCAGCACTCACCTACACGCCAGGGACAAATAACGGTGACTAATTAAGCTATCATTATCTGTCCATCAAATCATCGTTTCTGTTTAATCCAAGCATTGCATTTGTTACTGTTCTTCTTTGCAATATGGCAGACAGCACAATGCACTCCACAATGCAATGCATGCACAGTGTTGAGCAAATTGCAAGCAAATGGAAAAGAAAACCCATTAAGTTCAAACAAAGGGTCCCACAGAACCAGATTTCACGGCCTGTGTCTCATCATTATCGTGCTGTTGTTCATAATTTTGCTGTGCTGTTCCTGCATTACAACACAACTGCAACTACATGTCAAAGGACATTCTGAGGTGTAAACTACCCTTAAATAGTTTGCAGTGAGTGAAACATCTTCAAATTGATTCTTTGAAAGGAAAGAATCCTTTAGACACCTACAAATATTTAAACCATATCACAATGAAATTGCTTTTTCGTTATAAAGAAGACATTCATCTTGTACACAATTTATTCCATTTTGTAAAAGATTAACTTGAGCATTAACATGTCTTGGAATCACATAATGCAATTGACCTTTTCCAATATTTTGTTCTGGCGTTGCTTGTTTTCTCGTGGCTAAATATAGCGGTGCACGTTGAATATTGGCGTAAGAGCCACAGAGGGCTTTAGATTAGCATTGAAAGATGGTAAGAAATTCCCAAAAGACTTCATTTGTCATTGTCCCCAGCAACAGCCTGCTTGTGCAACTGAATCAGAAAGAAAGCTGTGTGAAAGGTCACTTCTAATAGCAAGAAACACAGAAGGGTTTCAGTAAATGAACAAAGAAACAGAGGCATCATTGGAGGTTGATGGACTGATTCTACATACAGCTGTGCTCCTCTCAAGCATGTGCCTCACAAGTAGCTTCTTCTACTAAGAATTAGCTTTTTTTTAAACCCTCACCAAGCAATCTGCTTTGCAACAAGATAACGCAAAGCGTTTCATACTGTGTATAAATAAATTGACACTATTTGTTTCATCTTTGTAAGTTTCAATAGTGAGCAGCAAAGTGGCATAGCTGGTAGAGTTGCTGCGTCATAGGGCTAGAGGCCCAGCTTCAACCCCATACCCGGGTGCTGTCTGGGTGGAGTTTGCACATTCTCCCTGTGACCAGGTGGGTTTCCTCCGGGTGTTCCGGTTTTCTTCCCACATCCCAAAGACGTGCGGGTTTGTAGGTTGATTGACCAGTAAATTGCCCCTTGTGTGTGACGAGTGGATGTCAAAGTGGGATAACATAGAATCATTGTGAATGGGTGATCAATGGTCAGCGTGGACTTGGTGGGCGAAGGAATCTTTGGTCCATATCCATCTAAATCTTTCCCATCAATGTACCTTTCCAAGTGTCTTTTAAATGCTCTTCTAGTACCTGCTTCAACTCCATCCTCTGGTAGCTCGTTTCACCCTCTGTATGAAAAAGTTGCTGCTAAATCTTGCCCCTCTCACCCTTAAACCTATATCTTCTGGTTCTTGATTCCCCTATCCTGGGTAAAAGACTCTGCACATTCACCCTATCTATTCCTCTCATGGTTTTAAACACCTCCAGACGATCAGTCTCCTTCACTCCAAGGAATAAAATCCTATTCCGCCAACACTCCCTAAAGCTCAGGTTGAGTCCTGGCAGCATACCGGTTAATTTCCGCTGCACTCTTTCCAGCTCTTTTCCGCTTAATGACATGAAGGAGGAAGGGGAACTGGTGTGAGGGAGAGGTTTGGGGCAGGGATACAGAGTCCTGATGAGGGCATGGCCGCCAATTTCACAACATTAGAATCGAGAATACACAAGAGGCGAGAACTAAACCATATTCGTTTTAGTGCTAAAACTAATTAAATCCAATCCCCTATAGCAATAATTTAATTTGCTTGCTAAACCTATAACTCTCTGAAGTATATTAATCAGAAAATAACTAAATTGAAAACTATACCTATAGCTTTTGCAGAGTTTTACATTATGATAGATTATTTTTGATTACGTTTTGAGCTTTGACAATATTAATGTAATTTCACAGCCTAAGTCAACGTGAATATCTTGCATCTTCATTGATGCATTTATATTTATATTGCTTTGTTTAATTGGGATGCAAATGTGTCTCAAAACACTACCTTAAAATTATAAAGGGGAATCTGATGATGACAGTGAGGGGGCAATGATGGAATTGGAAGTGTTTTATCTATCACGTCATTGGTGAATGCAAGGATATATTTGGTTTGGTAAAATTATATGTCAAACAATAATCATTTCTAGGAGCAGCATGTTATGATTTAAAGATGGTACTGCCTAAAGTGCTTCCGTATCCTCTCCGAAACCTTACTGGCAAAACGTGCCAATGGTGGTTTCAGGATTTAAGTACTTTGTCCAAACATCACAAGTTTACTTCTGATCTGACACCTCTGGCAGGCATCACATAGGATTTTGGTCCAGTTCTTGTCTGCAGCCGGCAGCCGCAACAATGTGTGCTTTCATTGTGGGGGAGATAGGCCAGGAATCAGAAGCAGAACACAGGAAGAGAGAGACAGAGACAGAGAGACAGACAGAGAGGCAGAGAGGCAGAGAGGCAGAGAGGCTGAGAGACTGAGAGACTGAGAGACTGAGAGACTGAGAGACTGAGAGACTGAGAGACTGAGAGACTGAGAGACTGAGAGACTGAGAGACTGAGAGACCGAGAGACCGAGAGACCGAGAGACCGAGAGACCGAGAGACCGAGAGACCGAGAGACCGAGAGACAGATAGAGACAGATAAAGACAGATAAAGACAGAGGAAATTAGTTCTGGGGATCTAAAAAATGAACATATGTACTCACATCAGACTTTTGAATTAATTTACGATGGAAGCTTGTTTGTATGCAGGGGTGTCCATAAAGCAGGTGTTCATATGCTGGGGATGGCTGGGGATGATGGCCTGTACACAATATTGAGGCTTTACGGTGAGTCCCCTGCTGCATTTGTCCTTGTAAAAATTGACAGGCTTTGGGCTGGTAAAGAAAATAGCTTGAGGAAGGGTTGTCTCATCAAATTCATATCCTTTGAGTGTGACGATATGGCAAAACAGTGTGATTATTAAGATGATCAACATCATGAGTGGATTAGGAGGCACTTCTTGTGTGCCATCTGCTCTGCTGTTTATAAAGTCAGATTGAGTTGACTATACTACACACCTTAATCCATGGAGAGTATTCACATACATTAATATTTAGCATGCATGAAAAAATAGTGGGACCACGTCTGTCAATTTCTAATGGACAATCTTGGAAGGCTGTCTTTGGAATATTGGCCCATTGATAGATTGAATTGATTGAAAGATGCAGCGTGGAAACAGGCTCTCAGCACACCGAGTCCATGCTGACCAGTGATCAACCGTTCACACTAATTCTATGTTATACCTCTTTCGCATCCACTCCGAACACACTTAGGGGCATTTTACAGAGGTCAAGTAACCTACAAAGCCACACACCTTTGGGAAACTGGAGCATCTGGAGGAAACCAATACTGTCACAGGGAGGATGTGTAAACTCCACACAGACAGCACCCGAGATCAGGATCAAACCTGGGTCTCTGGTGCTGTAAACTGCAGTTCTACCAGCTTAGAATTGTGCCACTTCTAAATATGTATTGCAATATTTTTTTCTTTTAAGATTTCTTTGACCAAAGCAAATTGTGTTTGGTAAATTATTATTTATCATGTGTAAGAAGGAACTGCAGATGCTGGTTTAAACCAAAGGTAGACACAAAAAGCTGGAGTAACTCAGAGGGACAGGCAGCATCTCTGGAGTGAAGGAATAGGTGACGTTTTGGTTCGAGACCCTTCTTCAGACTATTATTTATCGTCTGAAGAAGGGTTTCGGCCCGAAACATTGCCTATTTCCTTCGCTCCATAGATGCTGCTGCACCCGCTGAGTTTCTCCAACACTTTTGTCTACCTATTATTTATCATCCTTGACTCCCAGATTCCCAGACAACAAACAATTAAGATGCAGCTATTTATTTATAACATTATCCAGCATACGTTCATTTGATTTGTTTTCAGATTCTATGATTGGGGCACAAATACTTATTTCTTTATGCCAGCATTCAAATTAGTACAATAATCCACTGTTTCTCAATTGTGCAAATATCTTGACAAGGCGGTTCACCATAGTTCAACAAAAAAAGTTGAAAATCTAATTTCCACAAATAGACAGAGGTATTAATGAATCAAAGAATACTATTTACATTATGCTGACTGAATTAGTTATAATGTGATTTCAATCAGCAGCTGAACAACAGTTAAAAGTTACTTTAGAAATTGAGAAACAGGAAAAAAAGCTGTTTTGGATTTAAACAGTATAAGGTAAAAAAAAAATCTGCAGAAATCAGACAACATTGTTTCTTAAGACCACATGTGTAGGAACGCACTGCAGATGCTGGTTTAAACTGAAGATATACACAAAAATCTGGAGTAACTGAACGGATCAGACTGCATCTCTGGAGAAAAGATCCAGGTGACGTTTCAGGTCAAGAATGGTCGGAAGAAGGGTCTCGACCCGAAACGTCACCTATTCCTTTTCTCCAGAGATGCTGTCTGACACGCTGAGTTACTCCAGCTTTATGTGTCTATCTTTCTTAAGACCACAGTTGCTACTTTCACCATGGGTAGCCATTGAAACTGACAAGAACGTAGAACATAAAAAAGTATGGCACAGCAACTGGCTTTTGGCCCACAATATCTGTGTTGAATATAAAGCCAACCTCAACTAATCTCATTTACCTGCAGGTGATCCAGATAAGCAATATATTCCATTGACACTGGTGCAATGAAACTCTTTTAAATAATGTAACAGCAGTCATTAATATTTTTAGCTTGTAGTAACTTAATTTATTGGGTGGCACGGTGGCGTAGTGGTAGAGCTACTGCCTTGCAGCGCCAGAGATCCAGGTTCGATCCTGACTACGGGTGCTTGTCATTACGGAGTTTGTACGTTCTCCCGTGGCCTGCATGGGTTTTCTCCAAGATTTTCAGTTTCCTCCCACACTCCAAGGACGTACGGTTTTGCAGGTTAATTGGTTTGGTATAAAAAAATGTAAATTTGTCCCTAGTGTGTGTAGGGTAGTGTTAATGTGTGGGGATTGCTGGTCGGCGCAGACTCTGTGGGCCAAAGGGCCTGTTTCAGCGCTGTATCAATAAACTAAAAATAAATAAATTAACGAAAAATTGTAAAAATCAACATTGCTATTGAAAAGACCTTTCTTTATTCTTGAAAATCCTGCAGGGCAAATTATCATTATGAGCCCACTAGCTCCTAACCCATTGTCTTTATAAAGGGATTGTTTCTATCAAGAGGTTTCTTAAGAATACAACTATCACGTTATTGCAGAACTACCTGTAGTGATAAAACAGGAGAGATGAGCTCCTGCCGGAAGTCTACCTTATCACATTCATTGTTATAATATCGCCCATAGAAACATTCTCCTATTCTTTCATCATCATGGCATTTGCTCTAAATAAAAATATTGCCCGTGGCAGATTATTGATCAGATAAAATACTTTAATGCTTCCATGGCTTTTAAAATTACACAAACTGTACATTTTTCATTTATATTTTCATTTTGGAATATCTCAGATGATTAGATTTCCTATTGAGAACAAGCTAAAATACTTTGCTCGACACAACCTAAGATTCAATTTGTGTCTGTCAGAAGATGCGTTGCAAAGAATACATTTTCAGCATTCTTGCAGAGGACTGATAGTTTCTGCAAAATATGCAAACAAATTACTAATTTACTAAATTTAGGTTGGCATTTTTGAACAATTCCTGTGACCCCCTTGTCAGATGTGCGCCTATTGTCTAGGGAGTGAATGTAAAAGTGACGATAACAGAGAACCAGCGTGAAGAACACAAAGTGTTCAAAGAGGAGGAGAACGAGGAGGAGAGGAGGAGGCCCGAAACGTCGCCTATTTCCTTCGCTCCATAGATGCTGCTGCACCCGCTGAGTTTCTCCAGCATTTTTGTGTACCTGAAGAACACAAAGTACTGGAGTAACTCACAGGGTCGGGAGCATTGATAGACAACGTTTCAGGTTGGGACCCTTCTTCGGACTGGATCGTTGCCATCCATGTCCTCCACAGATGCTGCTTGACTTGCTGAGTTAAAGCAGCACTTTGTGTTATACACATTGTTCCAGCAACTGCAATTCCTTCTTCTAGACAGGACTAGTGTAAATGTGTGATCGATGGCCGACATGGACTTGGTGGGCAGAAGGGCCGGTTTTCATGCTGAATCATTCAATCAACCAAACTATCATGTCAGGCAGCATTTGTGGGAAAGGATACTGGGTTAACATTTCAGATCAAAGACTGAGAATAAAGAAAATTATTTAATTTAAAGTCAAAGCACAGTTGACGGAGTGTACTCTTCCCACTGATACTGCCTGATCTACTGAGTCCTTTCAGTCCATTTTATTTCAGATTTGCAGCATTGGCCATTTTAGTTTACTGAAGAAATTAGTGCAGAAAAAGCTGAGGAAACATAATAGTGGTGTTTTTGATCATGAAGGGTTTAGGTTGAGTAAAAAAATGAAAATGCTCTCCAGGGACCGACAGATAGATAGCATGGTAAATGGAAGGATGGCCAGAAATGACTGGAAAATCTTTGTTAAACAGCTTCATGTCAGGGCGATGACACGGTTCATTCATTGACTTCAAAAATAATTAGTTAAATAATTGGGAGGGGAGGATATCTAGGGATATAGAAAAGGAACGCAAGAATGGACGAAGTAGATTATTCTACAATAGAACCAAAACAGTTTAGTTTAGATTAGTTTAGAGATATAGTGTGGAAACAGGCTCTTCGGCCTACCGAGTCATGATGACCAACAATCACCCTGTACACTAGTTCAATCCTGCACAATAGGGATAATTTACAGAACCAATTAACCTACAAACCTGCACGTCCTTGGAGTGTGAGAGGAAACTGGAGCACCCGAAGAACGGGTGCTCCAGTGGTCACAGGAAGAAAGTGCAAACTTTGTATAGACAGCAGCCATAGTCAGGATCGAACCCGGGTCTATGGCGCTGTAAGGCAGCAACTCTACCGCTGCACCATGGTGCAGCCTGTTATAGTCTTAACGGGTCAAATTATTTACTTCTCTGCTTCACTATTCAATGATTTTTATTATTCTATTTATGCAGACTGATAACCTGAATTCTAACAGTATGATCCAGCATGGTGTGAAAGCACCAGCATTCCTGGTATCCATTGTTGCTATGTTGCAATTGGTAGGAACTCTTTTGGATGACTTTTTTTGGCTGGCTCTTGATGTCCTTTGAATATTCTCACCTGTTTTCCATGATTTCCCCCGATGAGTTCTGGCAGAAAATACACGGCAGTGATGTGTGAATGAGAAGTTGTCCAAGTGACCTCTGAACAGTTTGCCCACCCACATCTGTTGGACATCTGCCAGCTCCCTGCTGCCATCTCAAGAGAGAATCCTTCACATTTGATACTTGAAATACCTCATAATGTTACTGGAATAGGATTTAAACCCACATGTTGAGCCTGTAAACTCCTGATGCTCTATAAGTTGCTGGTAAGGCCGCATTGTGAGCAATTTCGGGCACCATATCTGAGGAAGGATGTGCTGGCTATGGAGAGGGTCCAGAGGAGGTTTACAAGAAGGATCTCAGGAATGATTAGGTTAACCTACAATGAGCATTTGTTGGCACTGGGCTAAGGTTTAGAAGAATGAGGGGGGACCTCATTGAAATATACAGAATATTGAAAGGCTTGGATAGAGTACACGTGGAGAGGATGTTTCCACTAGTGGAAGAGTCTAGGACAAGAGGTCATAGCCTCAAAATTAATGGAAGTTTTAGGAAGGAGATGAGGAGAAAGCCGTGGAGGCCAAGTCAGTGGATATTTTTAAGGCAGAGATAGATAGATTCTTGATTAGCATAGGTGTCAGAGGTTATGGGGAGAAGACAAAAGAATGGGGTTAGGATGGAGAAATAGATCAGCCATGATTGAATGGCGGAGTAGACTTGATGGGCCGAATGGCCTAATTCTACTCCTGTCACATGATCTTATGTCATGATGTAGTACGTTTGACAGCATGGAGTATTAATATTCCTAAATTGCATTTGATGTTCAATGGACGGATGCTAGAAAATGAAGACAGCAACACAGAAATGTTTGATATATTGTCGGTATATTCAGATAATACCGGATGTCTGGGACTCAGCAGGTCAGGCAGCATCTGAGGTAAGAGAAATAGAGTGCTCTCCTTCACTTTCTCTGAAACAAATTTGTTCTTTTAGTTTAGAGATACAGCACGGAAACAGGCCCTTCGGCCCAGTTTGCCCATGTAGACCACGGTGCACATCTACACTAGTCCCACGTGCATGTGTTTGGCCCGTATCCCTCTAAACCCTTCTTTTCTATGTTCCTGTCCAAATGCCTCGTTAATGTTGTCATATTTTCTGCCTCAACTACATCCTCTGGCAGCTACCCATATACCCATCACCATCTATGTAAAAAATATTGCCACTCAGATTCTTATTAAATCTTTCTCCTCTCACCTTAAACCTATGTCCTCTGGTTATTGATTCGCCTACTCTGGGAAAAATTCTTATTAGAAACTTTTACCCAGCGTCTTCTGAGGGACAAAAATACTTTTCCAGGTAGATCTTAGGAGGAGATTTCTCATTATCTATTGGTTAAAGGGGATAACTTTTTTCCCTTCTTATAAACTGTCCTACATCCCACTAGGTGTCACTATTTTACCTACACTTATTTAGAAATTATATAATTTTTTTCTTGAGCAATGCAATCTAATTTCTACGAAAAAGAGTGAAAACTACGTAGGTAATTTGGGTGACTTAGGTTTATTATTGTCACATGTTTGGATGTACAGTGCAAAACTTTGTTTTTCATGCTATCCAATTAAATCAGATAACACTATACATAAATACCAACAGGCCAAACTCAAGTACAATAGGTAGAGCAAAGGGAAATATACAGAATGCAGATTATAGTTCTCAGCATTGTAGCGCAACAACTCCAGAGACAAAGTCCCCATTGTCCCCAAAGAGGTAGAGGAGAATCCTAACTTATGGAAGGACCGTTCAGAAGCCTGATAGCAGAGGAGAAGTAGCTGTTCCTGAGTCTGGTGGTTGGTGCTTTGAAGCTTCTGTATCTTCTGCGTGATGGGAGCGGGGAGAAAAAGGAATGACTAGGAAGCACAGAAGACACTAGACAATCTAAAAGCGATCAATCCACATGCAACACATATCTGGATGACATGATTTTAATTTGCTGTGGGATCCCCCACTCATTTCATGAGCAACTTTGCAAAGGTTTTTTCAGTGGCGCCTGGTTTAGTGTAATGCCCCTGTCCCACTTAGGAAACCTGAACGGAAACCTCTGGAGACTTTGCGCCCCACCCAAGGTTTCCGTGCGGTTCCCGGAGGTTGCAGGTGGTTGCCGGAGGTTGCAGGTAGTGGAAGCAGGTAGGGTGACTGACAAAAACCTCCGGGAACCGCACGGAAACCTTGGGTGGGGCGCAAAGTCTCCAGAGGTTTCTGTTCAGGTTTCCTAAGTGGGACAGGGGCATAACACTGAGGATAGTCCAGGATCCCTGCCCTTCTGTTATTACTGACACCCTTTTGAACTTTACTGAATGCAATCACCCAGACACTGATCACCAGACGTTGAGCACAAGACACTGATCATCAGACACTGATCACCAGACACTGAGCACCAGACACTGAGCACCAGAAGCTGTCAGTCACTGATCATCATATGATTCTTCCACCAAGTAATCATTCCACCTGACTAATGTCATTAAGTGGAAAGGGTGCTGAGGAGATTCACCAGGATGCTACCTGGGCTTGCGGACTTGAATTATAGGGAGAGGTTGGATAGGCTGGGATTTTTTTTTCTTTGGTGCATTAGAGGCTGAGCGGTGACCTTATTGAGGTGTGCGAGATCTGCGGGGGTATAAATAAAGTGAGCAGTCACAGTGTTTTTCCCAGGGTAGTGATGCTAAAAGTAGAGGGCAAAGACTTAAGGCTCAACCGCAGGGCCAACCTTTTCACTCAGAAGCCAGTCGGCATCTGGAATGAGCTGCCAGAGGGAGCGGGTACAATTATAACTTTTAAAATACATCTGGACAAAAATATGGTTATGGAGGGCTTAGAGGGATATGAGCTAAATGTAGGCAAATGGAACTAGCCCAGTATGACAACTTGGTCGACATGGAGGAGTTGGGCCATGGAGCCTGTTTCCATGCTGTATAGATCGATTACTCTATAACATCCTGACCTACAAATTGTCCCCCACTCTAACCCATTGATCACCACATCACATCACTTCTCTGATGGGTGAATGCCAGCTTCACCCACTCCACCTCCACTGACCCACTTTATCCACTCTCCCTCCACAGAAGTCCCAACTTATGATCCATGATCCTAACGGATGTGTCCAAACTCTCCTCAAACTCTTGCTTCTATCCTCTGCAACTCACTTGACTTGGCCTTGGCCTGAATTTATCTCATCCCTGTCCCTGAGGAAATCCTTTCCTTCTTGTGGGGTTGCTTGAGTTATATAAGCTCTATGGATGTTAAGCAACACTGGATTCCTGAGTTGCAGGTACGTGACTGTAATAGTCACTGACCCAGTTTGCAGCAACTGTTAAATGCACCTTATTTTAGGCAGAAGAGAATTCTAAGACACATTATCTGTGTAGCTCCAGCTATTGTTTTTGTAATTATAGGCTGTGCACAATTTAAGAACCCTTTTGCTAAAGGTATGCCTCTGATACTTACATCATTTACCAGGAAACCAATTATACTAAATATTGATGTTGATGCAGCACAGCAGATTGTCCTTAATCGCCCACAACATCAATAAACCGTGGGTTTATAGTACATTAATTCTTGCTTCTCCCCATTTCAAAAATGACTGAACAATCTTACGGTGGGTGGCCCCTTTCTATAAAATACTAGACTAAGTGGGACCCGTTGGGTCCCAGCATCACACAGGAGGGCTGGTCATCCAACGCAATATTCCACCTCTCCACCAATTCTAATATTGGTGGCCAGTTGGGGGGGGCGCTTTCTGGAGCGCTAGTATGGGTGTTGTGGGCTGAAGGGACTGGTTTCCAGAGGGCTAGTATGCAAATTGTGCGTCAAATGGATTCTTGGGCTGGTGTCTCAGTCAATCAAGCCTGTTATGCTGGCAACTCACTCACTCACGGCTGGTGGGCTGGTAGTTGACTCACGGCTAATCCTTGAAATTCTATTTCAAGCAGGGTATAAGGCCACCAAATTCAAGTGCAGTTTCTTACCACTTCTAGCAGGGTGCAAGGCCACCAAATTCAAGTGCAGTTTCATACCATTTGAAGTAGGGTGCAAAGCCACTAAAGACAGCGAGTCGTGACCTCTCCCTCCTCCATCTTGCAGAGACTGAGCCACACCCACATTTCCGGGTTTTATAACCCCTCCCCCCCCACCGGAAAAGGTGTGGCTTTCATGGAGTGATGGACAGGAGAGAGATTCTCAACATTTAAAAAAAAACTAATAACACTTTTATTTTTCATTGATGGGAAGAATTCTCTGCACCTGCTCAGCGGAGGGGGGGACTGAGTAAGATGGCCAAAAATCACAGCCGTAAGTGGTAGCGTTTTATCTAAAATCAATATACAGTGCAAACAGGAAGTAAATGCATTTACAGTAGTGCCTTTCAACTTCAAGCCAATGCACTCACGTCACCATTTGCAGTAAGTAGTGCCTTTCAACTTCATGCCACCATTTGCAGTAAGTAATGCCTTTTAACTTCAAGCCAATGCATCCAAGCCACCATTTGCAGTAAGTAATGCATTTTAACTTCAAGCCAATGCATCCAAGCCACCATTTGCAGTAAGTAATGCCTTTTAACTTCAAGCCACACCCAAGCCACCATTTGCAGTAAGTGGTGTCTTTCAACTTCAAGCCACACCCAAGCTACCATTTGCAGTAAGTAGTGCCTTTCAACTTCAAGCCAAAGCAACCAAGCCACCATTCGCAGTAATGGTGCCTTTCAACTTCAAGCCAAAGCTCCCGAGCCTCCATTTGCAGTAAGTAGTGCCTTTCAACTTCAAGTCAAAGCTCCCAAGCCACCATTTGCAGTAAGTAGTGCCTTTCAACTTCATGCCACCATTTGCAGTAAGTGGTGTCTTTCAACTTCAAGCCACACCCAAGCCATCATTTGCAGTAAGTGGTGTCTTTCAACTTCAAGCCACACCCAAGCCATCATTTGCAGTAAGTAGTGCCTTTCAACTTCAAGTAGTGCCTCCCCTCCCCCCCCCCTTTTTTGCGGAGTTTTGTGTTATAATAAACACAAAACTCCGCAAAAAAGGATATACCAACCGTGTTTTTTTTTTACCCCCTGTTAACAGATCCTGGTACCATTTATTTTTTAAATTACTATTGCACCTTATGCTTGTAATAGTTCCATAAATGCAGACCACGTCTTTTGGAAGTGGTCTGCTTTGCCTGCTAGGAGGAGTCTCATCTCTTCCAGGTGTAATGTTTCGAACATGTTTGAAATCCACATTTTTATTGTTGGTATTGGAGCGTTTTTCCAGAATTTGAGTATAAGCTTTTTTCCCATTATTAGCCCGTAATTAAGTAAGTTCTTTTGAAACACGTTTAGTTCGGGGTTACCTTCCGATATTCCAAAAATGATCCATTCTGCTTTTGGCACAAGTTTTATTTTAATTAATTTTGTGAAGATTTCAAATATTTCGTTCCAGAATTTTTGGATTTTTATACAAAAAACAAAAGAGTGCGCTATGTTAGCTTCTTGTGACTGACATTTATCACAAGTGGGTGAGACATTGGGGAAAAGTTTATTTATTTTAGTTTTTGAATAATATAGTCTATGTAATGTTTTGAATTGAATTAGAGTATGTCGTACATTGATCGAGCATTTATGCACATATAGTAAGTGTTTATCCCAGCTCTCTTTTGAAATTTTTATAGCTAGTTCTTGTTCCCAGTGTCTTCTAATCTCTCTTCTAAAGTAGTGCCTTTCAACTTCAAGCCACACCCAAGCGATCATTTGCAGGAAGTAGTGCCTTTCAACTTCAAGTCAAAGCTCCCAAGCCACCATTTGCAGTAAGTAGTGCCTTTCAACTTCATGCCACCATTTGCAGTAAGTGGTGTCTTTCAACTTCAAGCCACACACAAGCCACCATTTGCAGTAAGTAGTGCCTTTCAACTGCAAGCCAAAGCAACCAAGCCATTATTTGCAGTAATAGTGCCTTTCAACTTCAAGCCAAAGCTCCCAAGCCACCATTTGCAGTAAGTAGTGCCTTTCAACTTCAAGCCAAAGCAACCAATCCACCATTTGCAGTAAGTAGTGCCTTTCAAGTTCATGCCACCATTTGCAGTAAGTGGTGTCTTTCAACTTCAAGCCACACCCAAGCCACCATTTGCAGTAAGTAGTGCCTTTCAACTTCAAGCCAAAGCAACCAAGCCACCATTTGCAGTAAGTAGTGCCTTTCAATTTCAAGACACACCCAAGCCATCCAGGAGAGGGGGGGAGGGGGGGTGCTGGCACTTTCTGGAGCGCTAGTATGAACCGTTTTAGAACCAATAGACATTTTTTTGCAAGCTTTAGAACCAATAGACATTTTTTTGCAAACTTTAGAACCAATAGAGACACTTTTTGCAAGCTTTAGAACCAATAGACATTTTTTGCAAGCTTTAGAACCAATAGAGACACAATAGAGACACAAAAAGGTGGGGAGCAGGGAGGGGGGGGGGTGGAGGGAAGGGGATAGGGGTGTGTGGAGGGGAGGGGGGTTTAGGGGAGGGATGGTGGGGGAGGGGGATGGAGGGGAGGAGGGAGAAAAAGAGGGGAGAGAGAGAGGGGGGAGTGGAGAAGAGGGGGGGAGAGGCGAGGGGGGGAGAGGAAGGGGAGGGGGGGAGGGGGGGGAGAGGAAGGGGAGGGGGGAGAGGAAGGGGAGAGGAAGGGGAGGGGAAGGGGAGGGGAAGGGGAGAGGAAGGGGAGAGGGGGGGGAGAGGAAGGGGGGGGAGAGGAAGGGGGGGAGAGGAAGGGGGGGGAGAGGAAGGGGGGGGAGAGGAAGGGGGGGGAGAGGAAGGGAGAGGAGAGGGGGTGGGGGGAGAGGAGAGGGGGTGGGGGGAGAGGAGAGGGGGTGGGGGAGAGGAGAGGGGGTGGGGGGAGAGGAGAGGGGGTGGGGGGAGAGGAGAGGTGGGGGGGAGAGGAGAAGGGGGGAGAGAGAGTGCCTTTTTATTTAAACCCAAACCCCCCAAACAACCATTTGCAGGCAGTGCTTTTTTACTTTAACCATATTTTCATTTTCAAACCACATTAAGGATACTTACTCACAGTTGTGTGGACATGTGTTCAATGTTATTCACAGCTCAGAGAAACGTGACCCTCTGCCTTCCTCCAGCTTGCAGACTAATTGAGGCACACCACTTCCTGGTTCTATAGTCCATTCCCCGTGCCGCCAGCGGGGGCAGCAGAGAGAATGGGGAATTTTGTAAAATCATTAATATCTCTGTCATTTTTCACCGACTGGAAAAATCCTCGGCACACATGTGGCGGAGGGGGGCTCTGAGCGAGGTGGCCAAAAATGACGGCCGTAGGTGGTGGCGTTCTCTCGGAAATTGCAGCACAGATCGCCAAAACCGGCCAAGAACAGACTTTTAGTAATATAGAAGATAGATAGAAGATAGATAGATAGAAGATGACATTTATAGGGTCAACTGATTGAGGTTATAAAGGGGTGTTATGGCTCAGTGGCACAGCAGTAGAGTTGCTGTCCCACAGCGCCAGAGACCCGGGTTCGATCTGGATTACAGGTGCGGTCTGTACGGAGTTTGTACGTTCTCCTTGCGTCCGCATGGGTTTTCTTGAGGTGCTCCGGATTCTTCCCACATTCCAAAGACGTGCAGGTTTGTAGGTTAATTGGCTTCTGTAAGTTGTCCCTAGGGTATAGGATAGTACGTGTACGGGTGATCATTGGTGGGCCGAAGGGTCTGTTTCCATGCTGTATCTCTAAAACCACAAAGTTAACTAAAGTGATGGGCATTAGAATTCTACTTCGAGAGGAGACCAGAACCAGTTAAAGATGGGCACTAATAAATCCTGTGGGGGAATTCCAGACAAGCTTCTTCATTCACAGTATAGATAGAATATGGAACACATTCCCATGCTTTTTGTGGTTGAGTCAAATAGCAGAGATATATTCAAGCGGAATGTAAATACGCACATGATGACATGGTGCCTTGGGTGGGGGCGCAGGGTTGGGTAATTGTGTTGGAGAACGAGGAGTAAAAGAAAGGTTCTGTTAAACATAAATCTTGACGCAGATTTGTTGAACTAAATAATTTATTGTAGTGCTACAAAGACTTCATCATTCTGATTTACACATGTTATACATTGCGAGTATATTTGCCACTTAATTTCAGAATGGGAATTAAATATCCCGTTTGCTTTGGAGGGACAGGGTACACACCTATCGCCCTGTTGGGATCGACTGCAGAGGGCCCACGGAAACACACAGCACCATTTCTGTTGTGATAGAATTGGAGCAGTCCTTCAATCCTAGAGAGAGGCAGAAGGCATAAGGAGCAAAAATACGATAATCTGAGAGAGCAGCACGGTGGTGCAGCGGTAGAGCTGCTGCCTTACAGCACCAGAGTCCTGGGTTCGATCCCGACCATAGGTGCTTGTCTGTATGGAGTTTGTAAGTTCTCCCCATGACCTGGGTGGGTTTTCTCCGGGATCTCCAGTTTCCTCCCACACTCCAGAGATGTACAGGTTTGTAGGTTAATTGGCTTGGTATAATTGTAAATTGTCCCTAGTGTGTGTAGGATAGTGTTAGTGTGCGGGGATTGCTGGTCGGTGCAGACTTGGTGGGCCGAGGGGCCTGTTTCCGCTGTATCTCTAAATTAAACTAAACTAAACTAATGTAGAAGCAGAGAATAAAATCATGAAAAATGTTACAAAAGGAATTAGAAAAGGTTCCATTGATGCTGCTGATTGCCAAGTCTCCTGTGGCTGCCTGTTCCCTGCTCCCGGGAATGCAGGCAGAGATGCCCTCTTTATAATGAAGATAAAATATTTTGTACAAGATATTCGTTGGGGCGACAGAATAGCAGCTGCTAGTGAGCACACTATTCCCGTTTGGTGGACTGATACATCAAGTCTCTCCCAACATGGGAAATTTAGGCGATGGAACTCATTTACAAAGCACTGATGTTGTTTGTGGTGACCCTGTTTACAACCCCAGAAAGGGAAGGATAAATACTTTGTAACTAGTGGTGTGATGTTTGAAAAAGTGGATCTCACTAAGTATCTCCAAATGCTTCCTCAAGGAGAT
Organism: Amblyraja radiata; assembly: GCF_010909765.2. Taxonomy (NCBI): domain Eukaryota; kingdom Metazoa; phylum Chordata; class Chondrichthyes; order Rajiformes; family Rajidae; genus Amblyraja; species Amblyraja radiata. Next base: position 22,530,483 of record NC_045971.1, read on the forward strand.
AAATATTGGTTTACATTTTTGGTTTTAGAGATACAGCGCGGAAACAGGCTCTTCGGCCCACCGAGTCCATGCCAACCAGTGATCCCCGCACACTAACACTATCCTATACACACCAGGGAAAATTTACATTTATACCAAGCCAATTAATCTACAAACCTGTATGTCTTTGGCGTGTGGGAGGAAACCGATGATCTCGAAAACCCATGCAGGTCACGGGGAGAACCTACAAACTCCTAACAGGCAAGGGCTCGTAGTCAGGATCGAACCTGGGTCTCTGTGTTGTAAGACAGCAAATCTACCGCTGCCCAACCCTGCCACCCTAATTGCTTCATTGTTAATTAGTCATTGGCTCTAAAGTTAGGACTGTAGTATATTGGCATTATCACAGTACTCATCTACAACCCTTGTAGAAAATATAGAACACCGAACAATACAGCACTGGACCAGGCCCTTCGGCCCACAATTTTCCCTGCAGACTTGGTGGGCCGAGGGGCCTGTTTCCGCTGTATCTCTAAATTAAACTAAACTAAACTAATGTAGAAGCAGAGAATAAAATCATGAAAAATGTTACAAAAGGAATTACAAAAGGTTCCATTGATGCTGCTGATTGCCAAGTCTCCTGTGCCCTCTTTACAATGACGATAAAATATTTTGTACAAGATATTCGTTGGGGCGACAGAATAGCAGCTGCTTGTGAGCGCATTATTCCCGTTTGGTGGACTGATACATCGTCTCTCCCAACATGGGAAATTTAGGCGATGGAACTCATTTACAAAGCACTGATGTCTAAGCCGAACATGATGCCTAGATGAACTGATCTCAACTGCCTGCACATGATCCATATCTCTCCATTCCCAGCCTATCTAAATGCCACTTAAATGCCACTGTTGTATCTGCCTCCACCATCACCACCACCCCTGACAATGATTTCCAGGCCCCCACCACTCTCTGTAAAAAACTTGCCCCGCACATCCCCACTTTCACATGTTGGCTCTTCCATCGAGTGTTGGGCATTTCCATTCTGGGAACAGGTTCTGCCTGTCTACCCTATCTATACCTTTCATAATGTTAAATACTTCTATCATCTCGCTCAACCTGCAACATTCCAGTGAAATTCCAGTGAAATTCCAGAGAGTTGTGAATTTGTGGAATTTCCTGCCATGGAAGGCAGTGGAGGCCAATTTGCTGGATAAATGTAAAAGAGAGCTAGATAGAGCTCTTAGAGCTAGCGGAATCAAGGGGTATAGGGAGAAGGCAAGCACGGGTTACTGATTGAGGATGATCAGCCATGATCACAATGAATGGCCTCCTCCTGCACCTAGTTTCTATGTTTCTATCCAAGACAATACAAAAGTCCTCATCCACGCTCTGGTCACATCCCGCATCGATTACTGCAACGCCCTCCTCACTTGCACCTCCAATAAACTTCTTCATCGCCTCCAATGCATTCAGAACTCTGCAGCCCGGATCATCACCCGCACCAGATCATCGGACCACATCACACCCATCCTCACTCAGCTCCACTGGCTCCCTGTGCACCACCGGATTAACTACAAGATTTTACTGCTGACCTTCAAAGCCCTACACCACCTTGCTCCCCAATACCTCTCTGACCTGCTGCTACCATACACTCCTTCCCGGTCACTTCGTTCCTCCTCAGCTGCAATTTTAACTGTCCCCACATTTAGACTCTTCTTAGCCCTCTTTAGAGCCTTCAGCTGCTCTGCCCCACGTCTCTGGAACACTCTCCCACCTCCCATCCGTCACATGGACACTATTGATCAATTCAAATCACAACTCAAAACACACCTGTTTAGATTAGCATACCCGACATAACTTCCACCATGTTCACCCTGATTTTAATGACTTAAAATGTTTTGTGTATTTTTATTTATTTATTTATTTTTTGTTTTTAATCAACTTGATTTTAATATTGATAAATGTATTGTGATTTTATGTCCTGTAAGGTGTCCTTGGGTGTCCAGAAAGGCGCCAGCAAATAAAATGCATTATTATTATTATTAACCTCGCACTATAGCTGAAACCTCCTATAGTGCGGCAGCATTCTGGTAAAACATACAGTGCTCACTTGATCTATTATCATTCTACATCATGAGTGTTTAATTGTCGTATGTATCAACAACAGAATAATTAAATTCAATAGCTTAACAAGCTCATAAATGCAAGATGCACAAATAATATATAACAATTATTAAAAACATTATAAATTAATCACAGTAATACTAATGCAAAACCACAGCCCTTAGTGCTATCAAAGACATAGTCCACAGAAGTTCATAGCTTCTGAGGTTAGTGTTGTGTTGTATACAAGAGCCTGATAGTTGTTGGGAAGAAGCAGGTCTTGAACCTAGTGGTCAAGCTTTCAAGCTCCTGTACTTTCTTCCTGATGGTAGGAATCAAAATGATAACAAGTAAAATGGAAAAAATAATAAGTAATTCTGTATGAAACTTGTATAGTTCTTAAGTTCATAAATCATAGGAGGAAAATTTAGCCATTCGGCCCAATGAATCTACTCCGCCATTCAGTCATGGCTGATCTATCTTTCCCTCTCGACCCCATTCTCCTACCTTATCTCCGTAACCTTTAACACCCTTACTAATCAAAAACCAGTTAATCTCCGCTGTACAAATATCTAAAGACATGGCCTCCACAGCTGTCTTTGGCAATGAATTCCACAGATTTGTTACCCTCTGGCTGAAGAAATTCCTCCTCATCTCCTTTCTAAAGGTACATCCTTTTACTCTGAGGCTTGGATAATACTCTGCTTTTGTATCCACAGTTCTTCCGTGGGTCTATTAGCTGGATTTACTGGATTATAGAAGTTTGGGGATGAACGGTTTCCCTGAAACTTTTAAAATGCTAACGGAATTTAGTTGTTACCCAACCAGATGCAACTAAATTTAAAGTAGCTCTTTCTTCCCAATAACCCTTTCTGGCTTAAGCCCTCCCTTCACCACCTCCAGTTTAAATTCCATTTGGAATATTTTGGAGGACCAAGAAACCAAGAACCAAGAACTACCAGATACAGGATGGATGTTCTCGCTGGTGGGGGAGACCAGAACCAGAGGTCAGGATATGGTTCTGCCATTTAGAAGCAAGATTAGGAGAAGTATCTTAACCCAAGTCATTCCGTTATCAAAGAGGTAGATTTCCAAATGCCATCAAGGTCATGGGACATTAGAAGAAGCTGAGAACAGTGCAGCTGAGAACATAGACGATGCGCCATTACAGAGACAACTGCATTTCGTTGTCTCTGTACTGTACACTGACGATGACAATTAAAGTTGAATCTGAATCTGAATCTGAATTATTGTGCTGAATGATGCTGTGGGTCCATATGACCAACTCCTGTTCCTCTTCACTATCTTTCTCTATCTCTGTGTTTCCTGTTTCTAATTCTTTCCGGATCTGACACCAACTGAATGCTCACTTACTGTGAAGTTTTTTTTTTGATGTCATGAGGCCAGTGACTGTAACCTGAAATGTTATTTCTTAATTTGAAGCAATTATATGAAGATAAGTAGTATACTGCACATCGATAATTATTAGGTCCACTGTATGAATAATAGAATGGAAGGCATGATTTTGAGTGAGTTGTGATATCAATGATATGTCCATTAGTAATGGACATTTGGAAGAGATTGATAAAAGCCAAAGTAACTGTAAACACAATATCAATTTGGTTATTAAATTGGTAGATATGAGTTATTAGGTAGGGCTGCTGCAAAATAATTTGCAAACATAACTCTTAAGTTATTAAAAAACATTGAACTGCATTTCATAATGTTAAGTTTATTGATATAGATTTTCAATCAATCGGGGAAGTCAAGTGGTGAGAAAGCTGAGTAACAAGATAATGATGAGTGCCTACTGTTAAATCACTGGCATAGTATACCTGGTGTTGAGGGGTGAAGCTATCTAGAGCAGTGCGCCTATCCCACTTCCCACTGGTGTAGCAATGTTATTGATCGGCTGGTGTGGTTAATCAATTTGAAAATAGTAATTGGTTTAAATGTTCTGGAAAGTGGCTGAGCCCTTGCTTTTTAGAGATGGACATTGGCAGGTGGTTACATGTTGTGAATATACACTGGACATTGTTCCGATATTGCTGCAAAGTGGATCTGATTGCCAGAGAAGTGTAAAAATCATCACGTGTACATTAAATAACAACTGCATCATCTTTGTAGAATATAAAGGCAGGGATATTATGCTGAGGCTTTATAACGCACTGGCCAGACCACATTTGGAGTGTTATGGCAGTTTTGGGCCCCACATCTGAGGAGGAAAATGCTGGTGTTAGAGAGGGTCCAGAGGAGGTTTACAAGAATGATGCCAGGTATGATTGAGTTAATGTATGATGAGCGTTTGACGGCACTGGACCTGTACACGCTGAAGTTTATAAGCATGAGGATGGAACCTCATTGAAACTTATCAAATAATGAACAGTCTGGATTGAGTGGCTGTGGAGAGGATGTTTGCACTAGTGGGAGAGTCTCGGACCAAAGGGCACAACCTCAGAGTAAAAGGACATACCTTTAGAAAGGAGATGAGGAGGAATTTCTTTAGTCAAAGGGCGGTGAATCTGTGGAATTCATTGCTACAGTCAGCAGTGGAGGTCTTTATTGGGTGTTTTTGTTGGATATTGACAGATTCTTGATTGGTACAGGTGCCAAGGGTTATGAGGAGAAGGCAGTAGAATGGGGTTGAGAGGGAAAGATAGATCAGCCACGATTGAATGGCAGAGTAGACTAGATGGGCCGATGGTCTAATTCTGCTCACATGACATGAATTATTTAGGAACGCATGACCATCTGCAGTCCCTTTTATATCCAAGAAAAACATAATCATTGATGTTGACCCCTGCAATGTACTAGAATGAACATGTATAAAATAGAGATTTGTGCTAATCCTCAAAATTTGCAAAATTGTGCTAATCCACAAAAATTCTCCTGCAAGAATTGACATTCATCCCAGTGTTATTCCCAAAGACCTGTGCAATTAGCATCTCCAAGCTCACTTTTAAGAAAACAAAGCAATCGTGTAATCAGATCAACAAAATATTAATATTCAATTTTGCAAACTATTACAACAAACAATTTGACCCAATTGCATTGCATTTGGTTGGCACACCTGAGATTCGCGTTGGGATAAAAATGCAGCAGCGTTTAACCTGGTCACCGCCAAGGGATGAAGCCAATCTCACTAATTGTAGCCTTCTATTGGCTGAAAGGGGCTGTTTGGGGGGCACATATATCCAATCCAAGTCTCTCCAATATCCTCTGCTTCTAAAATGAACTGGGAGGCACTGTGCGGAAAGCAGGTTGGTTTTTGCTGTGGGTGCGGAGAGCAGGGTGGATTTTGCTGTGGGTGCGGAGAGCAGGGTCATTAACTACTGCTAGTTATTCCGGCTGAGAGAGAGAAAAAGGATGCAGGAGGCAGCAAGGGAAGAGGCATGCACAGAAAGCGGAAGTGGCTTTTTTAGATGGTGAAATTTTGATATTGTTGAAAACGTTGCTAAAGAATGGTTGCATCGCCGCTACAGCTTTGTATCCATTCTCGGTGCGAATAGACGTAGCAGACCACTGCCTGGCTGCAGGAAGGTGATATTTCCCTGGACCAGCTGGAGATTCTGAAAACAAACGGCACGACCTTGCTATAATAAAGGTACACAAAATTGCTGGGGAAACTCAGCGGGTGCAGCAGCATCTATAGAGCGAAGGAAATAGGCGACGTTTCGGGCCGAACCCCTTCTAATAAAAGCAGGATTGCTCTTTATTTTTTTGACAGTGCAACGTTAGAGCAAATGAACTGAGGTATTTAAAGTAAAACAACAACAAAAAAAAGCTCACACATTTGAGTAAAAAACAAATAACCAGAACTTGCAATAGGAAATGATGATGGGTCACAAGTCCACACACACACACACACACACACACACACACACACACACACACACACACACACACACAAAGACGCCCACCAACATGACTCTAGGGGTATTGTTTTTAAGCTCCGCCTGCAGGGTTGGCTGTGGATGGGTTAGAGTAGTGTGACATGTGTAGCTGGTAAAAGCCCGGTACTGCGGCACAGCGCGGAAACAACTCAGCAAAAGAAGCCAAGAGGAATACTGCAAACAGACAGACGCCGATGTAAGTCACACAATAGCAGCCCTGTCGCAGAGCGGGATCCAAAGAAAAAAAACCTTTCCTTGATTTTCTTTATTTCTTCGTTTTCTTAAACAAAAACGACTCTAACGTGTGATCGTTTCCTGTGTGTAACGTATACCGGATCCGACGCTTTGGGCTGAAATGACAGCTATTAGGCAAATGGGAAATAACACGTAGGAAACTCAACCACGGCAGGCCTTTTGTGTGCTGTTCTCTCCTGCATCTCAGCGCCGTTAGCTACAGGGTCTCATTTTGAGCAACAGTGTGGACATGTAGATGTGCGCCTGGCTGTGTTAATATAAAATATATGGACGTTGAATATATTGTTGCCCTGAATAGATATGCATATTTAAATTGTATGTCACTGTAAATTGATGCCCTTTTTAAAGATTTAATAAATATCTAGATTTATGTCCTGCTATTTCACAATCTTTCCATTTAGGGCAACAATTATACAATTTATGAGTGTATGTTTAGGAAAGGTCCCGATCCCAAACGATTTTTTTTTGGTGTAAACCAGCATCTACTGTTCCTTGTATCTCTCTCTGTAAGGCCATTTAGATTGAAGCACTCAGATCCAAGAGAGAACCAGGACATTTGTCTGTGTGTATTATCTACATACACTATTTTATAACTGCAAGAGTGACCACACGTTAAAAGTTGGGCGGTGGTGTATCCTGAGCACATGAAAGGGAATATATAGATATGCATATATATGTGCATACATATATATATGCATAAATATGCAAATATATATATTTGCAAACATACATATGTATGTGTGTGTGTGTATATATATATATATATACACACACACATATGTATGTATGCAAATATATATATATGCATATCTATATGTATGCACACATATATGCATATATATATGTATGTGTGTATATACATGTATGCACATAAATATGTATGCACATATATATGTATGCATATATGTATGGATGCATATATGTATGGATGCATATATGTATGGATGCATACATATATGCATATATATGTATGGATGCATATATGTATGGATGCATACATATACGCATATATATATATATATATATATATGTATGGATGCATATATATATGCATACATAGGTAGGCATGCATGCATATAAATATATGCATATGTAAATATGCATACACATATATGCATATATAGGTACATGCTTATATATATATATATGTATGCATATGTATGTATGCACATGCATATATATGTATGCATATGCATATGTATGCATATGTATGTATGCATGTGTATGTATGTATGCATATGCATATGTATGTATGCATATGCATATCTATGTATGTATGCATATGCATATCTATGTATGTATGCATATGCATATCTGTGTATGTATGCATATGCATATGTATGTATGCATATCTATGTATGTATGCATATGTTTGTATGCATATGTATGTGTTTCTTCATAATTAATCAAATGAAAGAGTCTTGTCAGATATTTCAAAATTACTTTGTATTGATATTGGTTTTGTTATTGTCACATGTAATAATACAGTAAAACACCTTTGTTTGTGTGCTATCCAATTAAATAAGATCATAATATGTGCATGACTTGATTGTACTCACAAGTACCAAAAAGAGAAATACAAGGAAACCCCCCAAAATGCAGGATATATGTTTGCAGTGTTGTAGTGTTACATTTCCAGAGAAAAAAGTCCAATGTCCGCAATGAAGTATGATGGAAGATTAGGACTGCAACCTAGCTTATGGGAGGGCTGACATAACAAGCTGGAGTATCTCAGCGGGCCAGACAGCATCTCTGGAGAAAAGGGATAGATGATTTTTCGGGTCGAGACCCTTCTTCAGATTGAGGACTGTTTGTTAGACTTATAACAGAGGACAAGAGTTGTTCCTGAATCTGGTGGTACATGCTTTCAAGCTTTTGTATGTTCTGCCCAACAGCAGAGAGGAAAAGAGGGAATGACAGGAATAAAAAAGGGGTAACTTGACACATCGAATCAATCATTTACAGGAGGTTTGAACATTTCACTATGTCTGTCATCTTGAAAGAACTCCCAAGATATATAAAATTCCTAGGCTTTTATATTTAGTACTTCAGGACATGAGAATGTATGTCAGCAAGGGACAGTTTAAAGGTGTATTGGCATTGCATAGCAGCAGCTGTAATTTCTGACCATTGAAGGTGTTATGCCAATGCTTTATTTTTAGTGAACCACCAATCCCCTCAAGTTCTACAAAATAAAGTATTTTTTCTTTTTGACACTTGGGTCAATATTTCATTCATTTTAATATTTGAAAAAACTTTGTTAATGTGCTCTTTGTGGTGCATATACAATTCTCAATGTGTTGCTCCTTGCAAGCCGTAGACCCAAGCATTTCAATTGTGTTACCTGTTGATGGGGGAGGCTATCATTTAAACAAGGTGACGGTTGGAAATGGGGATAAATTCTTTAACTATCAAAATTAACAGTGACATTTGAACAATTATACATAAATAATTGTCATGGTTGGTAAATTTGTGATGTCAAAAGTATGGAGTCTTGTTGGCACATGATCTTGTAACAATATAGATGTCAGAGAATGTTTTAAAGACAATTCAGCAAAAATATCATGTTAATTCGAGAATAAATTGGAATGGATTCTAACGACCTTCTCTATCGTCCCTATCAGAAGAGTCTATAGTTTTGGAGGTTCAATTTATGTCAAGCTTATTTAAATTTGTAATTTATTGAGAAGAAACAGGGCGACGCAGTGGAGCAGGTGGTAGAGCTGCTGCTTCATATCACCAGAGACCCGTGTTTGGTGTTGTCTGTGTGGAGTTTGCACGCTCTCTCTGTGACAGCTGAGTTTCCTCTGAGTGCTCTGGTTTCCTCCCACATCCTAAAGACATGTTGGTTTGTAGGTTAATTGACCTCTGTAAATGCTGCCTAGTATATAGGGAGTGGATGCGAAAGTGGGATAACATAGAACTAGTGTGAACGAGTGATCGATGGTCAGCGTGGACTTGCTGTTTGCATGCTGTGTCTCTAAACTAAACACTGTACCCTGCAAACATGCATTCTAAGTATATTTCTTCCAGCATTACATTGTAAGTGTACATTATGTAATAGGAATGGAGTGGTTTGAGTGGAGGAAGGACCTGATTATAATATTGACCATTACAGATTAGCAGTTGTAGGTTACATCTAAAGGTAAACGAGATACTGAAATATCAGCAACAACTCACAATCAGTTCAGGCAGTATCTATAGAAAGCAAATCATGGTTAACGTTTCAGATCAAAAACCTTTAATCAGGCCTAGGAAAGTGAGAAATCACAATCATTTTCTCAGTTACATTTTCTCAGTTCTGTGGAGAACTTTCCGACCTGCTGCATTAACTCTGTTTATCTTTCCAGAGATGCTGACTGACCCTGTTTCCAGTAGTTTCTGCATTTAATTTCCAGAACAAAATGTTCATGTTTATTTTAGGTGATATTTTATTTGTTTGACAATTTCAAGTTATTCACTTGCCGTCTCCAAGTAGAAACAGTGATTGTTTTTATGGTTTTTAAGTCAATTGATATTTTGTTAAAGCATCATTTTTGTAGATAGGAAGACACGCTCAAATTTATGAAATAATTGTATGTAATTCAGTCTTAATTTTACAGTGATGAGAAGCCAACGAGCCAGAGTATCTCTATGGTTCTGGCTAAGGAACTGGGTGATATTCAAATAAAAAACATCACTGTGCCATCAGTGTAACAAGATCATGACAACCTTACCCATGTCATTTCCATGATAAACACTGGCATGCAAAGTTATTATGAAAATAACTGAGAAGAAATCTTTCATGACAAAAATATGATTACATCATAGTTCCTATACAAAATCATGAGAGGAATACCGCGGGTAGATGCACAGAGTCTTTTGCCCAGAGTATAGGGAATCGAGGACAAAGGTTCAAGGTGAAGGGGAAAAGATTTAATAGGAGTCCGAGGGGTAGCTTTTTCGCACAAAGGGTGGTGGCTGTATGGAACAAGCTGCCAGAGGAGGTAGTTGAGGCTGGGACTATCCCATTGTTTAAAAAACAGACAGGTACATATTAGGACAGGTTTGTGGGAATATGGACCAAGCGCATACAAGTGGGACTGGTGTAGCTTGGACATTGTTGACCAGTGTGGGCGAGTTGGGCAGAATGGCCTGTTTCCACACTGTATCACTCTATGACTTTATTGATTTAGTGGAATTTCACATTTGTTTAAGTTTATTGGATGTTAAAAACCTTACATTTGGGCCTATTTCCCATCTAGTTCACACAATTTTTCCTTCATTTCTATTTCTACAACCAATCTTGAGGATTCATTGTCTGTATCCACTTTTTTTTTTAATGCTTCTATGTTTATCATGAAAACAATACTCAGATTGCAAGAACTTCTAGTTATGTATACAGGGAAAGAATTGTGAGAGGAAATGTGAATTGCTTAGAAACAGAGACAGGATAATTTATAATGGGAAATAGAATATTGGTAGAGACATTAAATAGGTACTTTGTATTTGTCTTTATGGAAGAAGACGCAAAGAAACCTGCTAGAAAACAAAGACGAACAAAATATCTGACAAGAGAAAGAATTGGAAGGAAATTAGTATTCGTGAAAAATAAGTACGAGGTCAATTAATGAGATTGAAAGCCAATAAATCCCAAGATGCCTGTGACCTACATCCCAAACTTTAAAAAAAAAGTGGCTGCAGAGATAATAGATGCATTGGTTATTATCATTCATAGTTCTATAGATTGTAGAATTGTTCCTGATTGGATTGTAGCACATGTAACCCCACTATTTAAGAAACAAAGGGGAAATAAATTGGTGAATTTCTGATCTGTTGGCCTAAAACAGACAGTGGAGAAAATATGTAATGACAGAACACTTGGAATAATAGGATTGAGCAGATTAAGCAATGCTTTATGAAGGAATTAAAAAAAGATACAATGTGCTGGAGAACAGCAGTTCGGGCACCAATGTGTAAGAAGAAACTGCAGATGCTGGTTTAATCCAAAGATAGACACAAAAATCTGGGGTAACTCAGCGAGACAGGCAGCATCTCTGGAGAGAAGGAATGGGTGGCGTTTTGGGTCAAGACCCTTTTTCAGCCTGAGGAGTTCCGTTTGATTAATATCCTGGAGTTCTTTGAGGGTGTGACTCGTAGTATAGATAGCGGAACCAGTAGATGGGTTGCATTTAGATTTTCAGAAAGCTTTTAATATAGTGCAATGCATGCGATTGATTAACAAAGTCGTCTTCTTCTTCGTGTCCACACACAAGATTAGAAGTTGTTCAGCCAGAGCTGAACACACTTCTCGGCATCTGCATACAATTGCGCTTCTTGTGTGTGGTGGTTGAGTTGAGGAATTGTGAAGGCAAGAAGACATTAATTGGTGTTATCTACAGACCCCCAAATAGTAGCCCGGATGTAGCGTGTAAGTTGCCAGGAATATAAAACTGGCATGTAACAAATGTAATGCCACTGTGGTGATGGGGGATTTCAATATGCAGGTAGACTGGGAAAATCAGGTTGGTTCAGGACCCCAAGAAAGAGAGTTTGTAGAATGCCTCCGAGATGGATTCTTAGAGCAGCTTGTAATGGAGCCGACCAGAGAAAAGGCAATTCTGGATTTAGTGTTGTCCAATGAACCAGATATGATAAGAGAACTTGAGGTAAAGGAACCGCTTGGAGGTAGTGATCATAATATGATTAGTTTTAATTTGCAATTTGAGAAGGAGAACATTAAATCGGAAGTGTCAGTGATAGAAACATAGAAACATAGAAATTAGGTGCAGGAGTAGGCCATTCGGCCCTTCGAGCCTGCACCGCCATTCAATATGATCATGGCTGATCATCCAACTCAGTATCCCGTACCTGCCTTCTCTCCATACCCTCTGATCCCCTTAGCCACAAGGGCCACAAGTGATGCAGTTGAACAAAGGGGACTATGAAAGCATGAGAGGGGAGCTGGCCAAGGTAGACTGGAAAGGGATCCTCACAGGAATGTCGGTGGAACAGCAATGGCAGGAATTTCTGGGCATAATCCGGAAGACGCAGGATCATTTCATTCCAAAAAGGAAGAAAGATTCTAAGGGGAGTAGGAGGCAACCGTGGCTGACAAGAGAAGTTAGGGATAGAATAAAACTAAAAGAAAAGATGTATAACACAGCAAAGAGTAGCCGGAACCCAGAGGATTGGGAAACTTTCATAGGACAACAGAAGGAAACAAAACAGGCAATACGGGCTGAAAAGATGAAGTACGAAGGAAAGCTGGCCAGGAATATAAAGAAGAACAGTAAAAGCTTCTTTAGATATGTTAAGGGAAAAAGAGTAGCAAAGTCAAATGTGGGCCCCTTGAAGGCAGACACGGGTGAAATTATTATGTGCAACAAGGAAATGGCAGAAGAGTTGAATAGGTATTTCGGATCTGTCTTCACTAAGGAAGACACAAACAATCTCCCAGAAATACTGGAGGACAGAGGATCTAAGGGGGTAGAGGAACTGAAATAAGTTTTCATTAGGCGAGAAATAGTATTGGGTAGGCTAATGGGACTGAAGGATGATAAATCCCCCGGGCCTGATGGTCTGCATCCCAGGGTCCTCAGGGAGGTGGCTCTAGAAATAGTGGACACATTGATGATCATTTTCTAATGTTCAATAGATTCAGGATCAATTCCTGTGGATTGGAGGATAGCTAATGTTATCCCACTTTTCAAGAAAGGAGCGAGAGAGAAAACGGGGAATTACAGACCAGTTAGCCTGATTTCAGTGGTGGGAAAGATGCTGGAGTCAATTATAAAAGAGGTAATAATGGGGCATCTGGATAGCAGTAAAAGGATTAGTCCAAGACAACATGGATTTATGAAAGGGAAATCATGCTTGGCTAATCTTCTGGAATTTTTTGAGGATGTGACAAGTAAAATAGATGAGGCGGTGCCAGTGGATGTAGTGTTTCTAGACTTTCAGAAAGCCTTTGATAAGGTCCCGCACGGGAGACTGGTGACTAAAATTAGAGCACATGTTATTGGGGGTAGGGTGTTGACATGGATAGAAAATTGGTTGGCAGACCGGAAGCAAAGAGTAGGAGTGAACGGGTTATTTTCAGAATAATAATAATAATAATAATACATTTTATTTGCGGGCGCCTTTCAAAGTCTCAAGGACACCTTACAGAGATTAACAAGAGAGAAAAAACATATAGTCGGAGTAAAATAAATAATAAGGACATCACCAATACACAAATTAAAGACAGAAATCGCTCCAAAGACAAAAAAAATCAAAAACACAATATGAAGAGAGAGCAGCGGCAGCTAAAGCGCGCCAGCGTCCACTCTCCCTTCCGACAGCCATCTTGGACACAGACTAACATATTAACTTACACACAAAAAAAATCATCCCCCCACAATGATTGCCACTGTGGGGGAAGGCACAATGTCCAGTCCCCATCTCCAGTTCTCCCAAAGTCAGGCCTATTGAGGCCACCGCTATTGCCTCTACGGAGGCCCGATGTTCCTGGCCGTTCTGGCCGGGTGGTGTTGCCCCGGCGTCGGGAGAGTCCTCACAACGGCTGGGCCACCTGGAACGGCCGCTTCGTAACTGGGGACCGCGGCTCCCAAAGCCGGCAAGGCCGCGCTGGTTTGGAGCTCCCAGGCTCCCGATGTTAGAGTCGGCGCCGCCCGCTCCGCTCCGCAGACCCGCAGCCTGGAGGTGTTGAACACGGCGGTCACAGCTCACCGGAGCTCCAGCGCGTCGATCCAGCGCGGCGGCCCAGGCAAGGCATCGCCCGCTCCGCTCCGCAATAGTGCTCCAGTGCTGTGCTGCCACCGAAGCCAAGGTGCTGGGCGGTCCCCGACAGTAAACAGCGCTCCACGCCTGCTGGTAGGCCACGAGGACGGGTCGACGGGGCAGCCCGAAGAAAAAGCTGCCTCACCAACCAGGTAGGGACCTAGAAATATTATTACCCCCTACCCCCCACATTAAAAAGTAATTTCTCCCACAGACAAGGCACAGAACACACTAAAACTTCCAAAAAAAAGTGAATTAAACGGACGGCTGCTGGTTAGCAGCCGTTCCCCAAGATGGCTCCTCCTGATGTTATGCAGGCAGTGGCGAGTGGAGTGCTGCAAGGCTCAGTGTTGGGGCCGCAACTGTTTACCATATATATTAATGATTTGGAAGAGGGAATTAGGAGCAACACTAGCAAGTTTGCGGATGACACAAAGCTGGGTGGCAGTGCGAACTGTGAAGAAAATGTTAGGAGGTTGCAGGGTGACCTGGACAGGTTGAGTGAGTGGGCAGATGCATGGCAGATGCAGTATAATATAGATAAATGTGAGGTTATCCACTTTGGCGGCAAAAACAAGGGGGCAGTTTATTATCTCAATGGGGTTAGGTTAGGTAAGGGGGAGGTGCAGCGAGACCTGGGCGTCCTTGTATACCGGTCACTGAAAGTTGACTTACAGGTACAGCAGGCAGTGAAGAAAGCTAATAGAATGTTGGCCTTCATAACAGGAGGATTTCAGTATAGGAGTAAAGAGGTTCTTCTGCAGTTGTATAGGGCTCTGGTGAGACAACATCTGGAGTATTGTGTACAGTTTTGGTCTCCTATTTTGAGGAAGGACATCCTTGTGATTGAGGCAGTGCAGCGGAGGTTCACGAGATTGATCCCTGGGATGGCGGGACTGTCATATGAGGAAAGATTGAAAAGACTAGGCTTGTATTTGCTGGAGTTTAGAAGGATGAGGGAGGGTTCTTATAGAAACGTATACAATTATAAAAGGACTGGTCAAGCTAGACGCAGGAAAAATGTTCCCAATGTTGGGCGAGTCCAGAAACAGTCTTAGAATAAATGGAGGTCATTTAAGACTGAGGTGAGAAAAAACTTTTTCACCCAGAGAGTTGTGAATTTATGGAATTCCCTGCCACAGAGGGCAGTGGAGGCCAAGTCACTGGATGGATTTAAGAGAGAGTTAGATCGAGCTCTAGGGGCTTGTGGAGTCAAGGGATATGGGGAGAAGGCAGGCACGGGTTATTGATAGGGGACGATCAGCCATGATCACAATGAATGACGGTGCTGGCTCGAAGGGCCGAACGGCCTCCTCCTGCACCTATTTTCTATGTTTTCTATGTTTCCTATGGTGGAAAGATTGGTGAAAACAGGGCCTCAAAGTGAACGCTCTTTCCTTGATCCCCACTTGACCCCCACAGGTGAGAATATGGATTAATATACTGACATGGTTTCAGAATTATATAACAGACGGAGAGAATGGTGTGGGAATTAATGTGTCTTTCTCAGGTTGAGAGGCAGTGACTTGTGGGATGTTGGGCATCAACTATTCACAACCTGGCTGAGGAGGTCAAGTGTCATAGTTCCAGTTTTGTTGATTATATGGAGTGCATGCTTGTGACTATGGAGGATATCAAATGGCTCCAAGAAACTGAGTGGGCGAGAACAAGGTAGATTGAATGTAAGGTGGAACATGTGAAATCATCCACTTCAGTGCACAGAACAGAAAAGCAGAGTATATTTTAAATGGTGAGAGAACGGGAAGTGTTGAACTTCAAAGGGTACGTACGCAATGCTAATCTATAGAGTTTCATATACAATTCATGAATGTCTCTTTATGTGTCTGCACTGAAAGCTGACATGGAGGGGTAATAAGCATTTGGGAAGGTAAATAGTTTGTTGGCCTTTATTAGGAGAGGTTTTGAATACAGGAGTGAGGACTTCTTCCTGCATTTATAATAAACACAAATTGCTTTAGTAACACAGCGGGGCAGGTAGCATCTCTGGATAGAAGGAATGGGTGGCGTTTCAGGTCGACACCCTTAGGACATCTCGATCTGAAACGTCACTCATTCCTTCTATCCAGAGATGCTGCCTGTCCCGCTGAGTTACTTCAGCATTTTGTATTCATCTTCAGTGTAAACCAGCATCTGCAGTTCCTTCCTACACATTACTGCACTTATACCTGTACTCAAATCATCTCATAATAAAGAGCTCACGCCTTTCTTTTGATACTGTTTGAAAACAAGAATAAGGATGCCTTACTGTACCTCTATCGGGTCCTGGTGAGATCACACCTGGAATTACTTAACCTCTCTACTTACCCCCCAAAATATGTTTTTGCCATAGAGAGAATACAGCACAGGTTCACCAGGTCAGCTACTGGGTGGAAGTTTGCTTTTTAAGAGATTGCGTGGCCTAGGCCTGTGCTCTCTAGAATTTGGAAGAATTGAAATTGACAAAGCTCTTTACGGAGGTCATCGGTTGGTGCAGGGAGGATGTTTCTTTGTCTGAGGAGATGCCAACAAGCACTTGCATCAGAATGAGGGATAGGCCATTTAGGACTGAGATGAGGAGACATTTGCTCATGCGACGGGTGGTGAATCATTAGCATTCTCTATCATGGATAGAATCCATGTAGAGATCAATAGATTTATGGATTATATTATGGAGAGTGCAAGAACATGGTGCTGTTCAGCTATGATTTTGTGCAGCAATCTTAAAGGACTAGGTGGCTCTTTCCTGTCTCTATTTTGTTTTGAGCTTTACAAATACCTATCGATGGTCCATTGATACTTTAGAAAAGTTCCAAAGGACCAATTTTAAAAGTAAGAAATCTGCTTTAGAGAAGTACAATTAGATTGATTATATATGTAGCCTGAAGAAGGGTCTCAACCCAAAACGTCGCCCATTCCTTTTCTCCAGAGATGCTGCCTGTCCCGCTGAGTTACTCCAGCATTTTGTGTCTTTCTTCAGATTAATTATATAGTTCAGAGTTCTTCCAAATACCTTCTATTTATTTATAAGTACCATCATCATGTGTGAAGTCAGAACATCCTCCTTTTCAAAAAGTCAGATGAAAGATGTATTTTGTCATTATTACTGTTCATTAGTTTCTCGTTGTTTAAAGTGTCATTTGTAGACAAAGTGCCCATTAATGAAGTAACATCAATACCGTGTTCAACATTTTACTCCTTGTATTTAAGTGAATTTTAGATATTTTGTTTGGAAATTAATGGACCATTATTAAAGTAACAAATGCTTAACTTTTGTATTGTTCTCTGTACCAATGATCAGGCAAACCAATATACTGTTGATGCAATATTTTTTTTAAATAATGAAGACAGTATTATAGGGTTTTAGCGCAGTTTTATATTTGAATATCTTATTAAAACAACAACAGCAATAATTCAAAATTGTCCTCATTTTTCCAAAATCTGGCATTGTTTTTATTTCTTTTTCCAAGAAGGTGAATTTGTGTGGCAAAATGTTAATGCAGTTCACTGTTTAGCTCTTACATGGATTTGCATACATGTTAATAAACTTGACATCCAACATCTATCAAAATGGGAGGTAATACTTGTAGTTGGAGTTTAGAAGCTTGCATTCTTTTTTTGTTAAAAGGTGGGTTTTGCAGTAAACATATCAGCTCAAGTCAGCAAAATAAGAATATAAACCCTATGGCCATGATAGCTGCATTGAATTGAAATACTATCACCAGTTTGTGATTTTTGGGGTTAAGCTCCATTCTATCAATCCTGGTGTTCCCACTGCTGCAAAATGCCTGAGAATTATTAAGTGCAACAAATGTAAAGGTTATTTATATCCCCCCTTTTCACGCATTTGTCTGGAGAAAATACTCTGCTTTTATTGGGATACATTTCTATAGTTTTGGATAAATGCTATCTCCACTTTTCTGTTTAAATAGACTCAATTATCTGCACAATTTTACTCTCAGTGAAAGGACATTGGCTGCTGGCACAGCAAGCCCTGTCCCGCCCCGCCTGTAACTCATTGGCTGGGACAGCGTTGCCAGTAGACGCTAGCACATCGTCAGGACTTCATCCGGCGGAGCGTAGGACCCAGCGGGAACCCGCTCGGTCCACTGGCTTGCTAATGTACAGGGATCAAGCGATCAGCATTTGGTGATCAAACCGATGCAATCCAACAGATTGCACGTTTGCAATCCATCACGGGGAGTGCATTCTTTTGATATTGTATCCGCTGATTTGTATCCGGGATTTATTTTGGTCTTTATTTTTCCTTTCCCCAGATGGAGAGCCACAGGATAGACCGCCTTCTTGAGCTCGACAGAATGCAACCATGAGTCTTATGGCATAGTGTGTGTGTGTGTATGTGTGTTTCCTTTTTTTTGTGAACGTGCATTCGGAAATATGCAGCTGTGGAGAAGGAGAGAGCTGCATTAAACATGATGAAGACCGAAGCATCCTCAGCAGCCAGCCTGCGGAGTGCCTCTCCCCATCGCAATGCCTACGAGGCGGAGATCCAAGCGCTGCAGAAGCCCAGCCAGACGAGCAACGGGGAGGAGAAGCCGGGCGAGGATGCCGAGTGCAGGAAGCAGAGCAGGGGCAAGAAGTACGGCTCCAACGTGCACAGGATCAAGAACATGTTCCTGCAGAAGATGAGCACCCCGCCCAACGAGGCCACCGGCATCCCGGGCAAGGGCAAGGAGAGGTCCGTCAAGTTGTCCCTGCCCAGGGCCAGCAGCCTCAACGAGAACGTGGACCACAGCGCCCTGCTCAAACTCGGCACCAGCGTGTCGGAGAGGGTGAGCCGCCTCGACACCAAGTCCGAGAGACCTCTCTCCAAGCTGCAGGAGACCAGGAAGATGTTCGAGAAGAACATCCAGGAGAAGAACCTGTCCAACCGCATCTTGCTGAAGAAGGAGAGGGCCGGGCTGAAGGACAGCAAGCTGGACGTGGTGGTCCGCTTCAACGGGAGCACCGAGTCGCTGGACAGCTTGGAGACCGAGGCCATCTCGCCCACGGTGAGCCAGCTGAGCGCCGTGTTCGAGAGCGGAGCCCACCAGAAGAAGGCTGGCGCCCTTGACAAGGCGACCAGGCACGGCTCCTCCTCGCCCAACGCCAAACCCTTGCCCAAGAAGTCGAGGCTGGCTCTCAAAAGTCAACAGGATGCACTTAAAACAGAGGGCGGGCCCCACAGTGATGCAGACCTCTCCCTTGATCTAGCTGGTCCTGGCCAATTCAGGAGAGAGACCGAGGACCTGCAGACCGAGAGGTCGTTGACTGGCTCCCCATCCAGAAGCAACCTAGCCAGCAAGCTGGCATCGTTGGTGAAGCATGGGGACAGTCTAAAAGAAACGAGGCCTGTGGCCACCTCACAGAAGTCACACAGAGTTGAAGAAGTGAGGAAAATTAGGCCAGTGGATGTGGAGGAGGACACTGTAGAGTTGGAGCAGGAATCTGGACCTACAGATGATGGAGATGATTTTGAACTTGCCCCCAAGGACTTTCAGCAGGAGGAAGCTGGCACAGAGACTGGTGACCCTCATTTGGTAGAGACAGACTCACAAGCTCAGGATGTTAGCTCGGAAAATGGAGACTTTCTCAAAGATTCCTTGGATAATTTTCAGCCCCTGTCACTGGATTCCGGAGAGGAGATTGCACATCAGATGGAGGGGTCCCTGTCCTCGAAAGCAGGTTCCTTTGAAGACGGAGAGCAGGCTAAAAATGACCTTGATCGAGAGGACCATTGCAGGAAAACAGAAGACTTTTCTGAGGCAGATATGGTGGATATTAGCGCCTTCAGTGGGGTTGGCGATGAATCAGAAGGAAGTTGTCTGGATGATGATGAAGATGATGCATTTGAACCCGAGAGTGGCTTCTCAGAAATCACTGGACTATCCGATGAAGAGGAACCAGTTCCACACAGGAAGATTCGATTCAGCACGGCATCAATTAAAGTAAGTCCATATATAACAAGAATGTAACCAGGGGTTAGAAATGGATGGAATCATGTGGTGCATAACATTTCACGAAAAGATGAATTTACAAATGTTAGAATTATTATATTAATGTTTCCTCAAAAATTTAGTATAAGAGACAAGTATGATTTTTCTATTGAGAATAAATATTGAGTTGCTCATAGATAAAATGCTATCCATGCTGTTGATAATTATTTCAGGATTAAGCAGCTTAATAAATAATTAGTGGGTTTAATCAGATTTATTAGAAGACAAATTTGTCTAACATTACATACTTTATGGACTACTTCAATCTTATGATCTATATGGAATTCATTTCAGTTATTTTAATTATACAAATAACTGATTAGTTTAGATTTATCGTCACTTTTTAATGATGCTGCAGTCTGAAATTTATCCCTCAGCAGGAGATTGACATTTTACCAGTCATTCTGACTTACAGTTAACTCTTGGTATCACGTCACCATGGAAATTAGTAACTGCCTCCATTGGTGTTCTTGGTGGGTGGGATTACTTCAGCAGTTTATGCTGATTGGAACGGGTATTTACTGTACTTGCCTAGTTATTAAATCAGCACTGCTTAATTAAAGGGGAAAATGAAATCCTAAGGTTAAAATATTTTTCATTCATATAGCAATTACATCTTTACATATGAATGCATGTTTCAGGAATGTATTGTTAATCCATGACGTATATGTGTTGCATTTTAAGACAAGCTATCATCTGTGGGGATGCCGTTATTTTCTTGCAGTTAGAAATATAAATATTTCAGACTTGCAGAGTTCAGCAATGTGCTTTTTATGTTGTAAAATTGATGGTTTACCAGGCTGTTTTAAATGTATGTACAAGCCAAGTTCTGACTTGAGCAGATTGCACATTATAACTGATGAAGTTTGTCAGTTGCTCAATTGTTATCATTCTGAACCAGTCACCATAGAACTTCCTTGTGCAACAGGAAGGGGCATAATAAGACTTCCTGTGTAACAGTTTCCAATGCAGTAGGAAATCGACTTAAGTTTAAACATGTTATGCACATGTCGCTTCCAGCCAAATGTGTTACTGAACAGTTTCAGATATTGCTCGATTGGTTGGAACACTTGGCTTTACAATCCACAGAAAATGATCTGCCTCTTGTAGCTGTATTCCTTCTTTTCTTGGTGAATGATCATGACAGGATCTGAGAGTGGGTATGATTGAGGAAAGCCAAGATAGCCAAGCTAATCCATCGCTGGAAAATAAAATGTGCAGCTTTTTTCCTCAACCCCTCTCCATTCTCATCACAACAGCCAGTTGATCTTAAATAACCCCAGACTCTGTCTCTTCTATCTTAACTAGGTTGTTCAATTACAGCATGATCACAAATCTTTTGAAAGTTATGTTTTCTCTTTGACCCTTTCAGCACAGTCAGTAAATAGGTAATAAATTGTGTATCCTTTGACACAAAATGTAAATATGATTTCTAATAACTTGTAATTATGCAGTAAATTGTACCCTGTGTAATACTTTTGAAGTCTACTCACTTATGTAGACAGGATGTGGTGAACTTGTGTAAAGAGCTCCTTTCAGTCAATTCATTGAAACTATATTAGTCATTTGAGAGCTTAAAAATAATTGAAAGCTATTTTTGTTTGCTGTAGGTGATTGGTTGCAAGATTTTCTCACACTTTAATATTTTGATCCACATTTATGATGATGGGTGTTTATGGGTTTTTTTTTTAAAGCAATGAACATAATATCACAAGATTTGTTAGCAAACTTAAAATTCACAGAATTAAAGGGGCATAGTCGCATGGGTATGAATTTAGTTGAAGGACAGAGCATCGAGCCGTGTGGCCAGTTGTTTCTTCAATTTGGAAGGAGGTGCTACAGCCAGGGTCCCTTAAAGGTATTATGAATGGGCCTGCAGCTTGGGATCCAATGCATCATTTTGAAGTTTGCAGAGTAGCACTGTAGTAAAATAACAAAGCAGATGGATAAAATCACAACAAACACAAAGTGCTGGAGGAACTCGGTGGGTCAGACAGCATCTGTGGAGGAAATGAACAAGTGACAGAATCACGGGATGGTTGCAGCACGAAAGGAAGCCATTTTGGCCTTTCCAGTTCATGCCGGCTTTCCTTTCTTGGTTCATAACCCAAACTAATGTCGGGGAGCAGCAGAAGAATGGAATGAAATATCCCCACAATTCAATGGGATCTTTTAGGTTTTTTTTAGTAAAATAACGGAGTACTGTGCCAGTGACATCTAGGCAGCATTTGACCAATTGTGGGCATCAAGAAGTCCTGGCAATACTGAAGTCAGTGGGCATTAAGGTGAAAGCACTCCAGATACTCCAGAGTCATCTTTGGGCAGAGGAAGTTGTCTGTGATTGTTGGATGTCAATGATCACAGCTAGATCATCACTGTAGGATAGACACAAAATGCTGGAGTATCACAGTGGGACAGAGGGGATAGAAGGTACTGTAGGAGTTTCTTGGAGTTAAACAACTTCAGTATCATCAATGGCCTTCCATGCACCATGAGGTCAGTAATTGGGATGTTACCTGAGTGTGCACAGCTTCATTCTAATTGCCGCTCTTCAGAAAGAAAAGAAAAGCCGTACACGACTGTATGTGGAAAGACTGTGTAGATATCCAGGCATGGACAATTAATATTGACACTGAACGAATGCCAACAAATGACAACACTCAGCAAGTCTGCCTGTCTACTCTTGAAATTCAAAGCCACTAGCATTGGCCAGAGCCCTAATATGACATAATGGGTGTCATAATTGACCAGAAATTCAGCTGGACCAGCCATATAAATGCCCTGGCTCCAATATTAGATCAGAAACCAGATATCCTGCAGCAAATGACTCGCCTCTTGACACCTTAGAATATTGGTGTTGGTTAATTATTGTCATGTATACTGACATTCAGCGAAAACACATTTTTTAGTGCATTCTGGCAAATCATATCTTACATGAGTACATCACATGGTGCAAAAGATAATATAAACAGGGGTGCAGACACAAGGAAATAATGTGATAGAATACTCCCCACTTAGATAATTGCAGTTCCCTAAAACACACAAGAAGCTCAGCACCTTCCAGTATAAGGAAGCCTCTGTGACTGGAATTCCCCTCCAAGCCACATACTATACTGACTTGGAAATATGTTACTAGTCCTCCACCAGGGCAGGATGTAAATTGTGGGCGCCACCAGGAAGACTGGCAGCCCAATTAAATGACTCACCATTACCTTCTCAAATGCAATCTGTAATAGTCTTGCTACCAATGCAAACATGAATTAACTTTGTGATAAAGCAAGGAAGTCATGCTGGAGTTTACGACACACTGGATAGGCCTCAGTTATGTACAAGCTTACAGTGCTTGAAGCACTTATGGAAATATCTGAAGGAAAAATAATGCACGATGTTATGGAGGAGAAGCAGGAATAGAATTTGTTGACTTGCTCTATCAAAGGCTTGGTTGGTTGAATCTGAGCATTTTTGTATGATACTTCTGTTGAACACATAACAGGAAAAACCAAAGTGCTTCAAAATAAATTGATACTGATTCACATACTTGCTTTGATGCCATTTAAATGCAGTTTCGAGTTAAAATCTAACCTGTAATTTTCTAACCGTCCCCTGCCTAAACTTCATGTGTCAATTGAATGTGAGAATCTAACCTGGTGATTAGTGCAGTTTGCTCATTAGGCTACTAACATTGGTACTTGATTGGTGAAATTACTTCTCAGTAATTAGTTCTTTGCTGATTTATTTAGAACTTTAAAAAAAGCCCAAAATGGTTTGTATTTGAGACATCAAGGCTTTCTTTCCAGGAATAAATAGCCCGATAATTAAAGCTTATGATCTGTATATACCGT
The DNA here is from genome assembly GCF_010909765.2 of Amblyraja radiata. Taxonomy (NCBI): domain Eukaryota; kingdom Metazoa; phylum Chordata; class Chondrichthyes; order Rajiformes; family Rajidae; genus Amblyraja; species Amblyraja radiata. The sequence continues at coordinate 22,554,309 of NC_045971.1, forward strand.
AACATCGCATGACTACTTTGCTGATTTTTAAAACACACCCTGAAATAGATGATCAGCGAGCCCCCATGCCTGAGGTAATCTGTTGCCAGCCATGATTTGACCGGCCCCCTCTTCTCTCCCAGTTTTATTTCCTGCTCCCCCTGCAATCAGTCTGAAGAAGGGCTCCGACCCGAAGCTTCACTCTCCATGTTCTGCAGAGATGCTGCTTGACCCGCTGTGTTACTCCGGCATTTCGTGTCTGTCCCAGAAATTCATGATTGTTTGTGGATTTTCAAGAGTATAATGAAAATAACTCATGTCAAACACATTTATTATGGGAATATGTCACAAACAAGCTTTTTAGACAAAATTGACAAAGAATCGTGGAAGGAAATATTTAAAATGTTAATTAAAAGACTCGTCAAAGAGCTACCTTTTTGGAGAGGTGAGAAGCAGAGTGAAGGAGGATTTCCAAGCTCTAGGGCATGAACACTTGAAAACACATCTCCTGTGGTGGGAGAAGGGAACAAGAGGTGCGTTAGATGCCTGTGGAGGGGCACATGAACTGCTGTATTGGATGATACTACAGAGGATGAGATCATGTTTTCTGGGTGCTGTTAATGATGATCAATGAGACAAGGGGTGAAGAATGAACAATACCCAACCATGTTAGATATCGGTGGCAGACTATTGGACATCTTCATGAAAGTTGAAAGGATGGTGAACTGGGCAAGAGCATTGGAACAATCTATTCTTGATGGGTATAAAGCATGGTGGAGGGTTTCTGAAGCAGGTGGGTTGAGAGGTGTAAAGGTGTATTACAATGGAGGAAATAGAAGATTTTTAGGCAGAGTTATGCCAAGCTGAGAAGCAGCTATGAGGTGGATAGGATACTAGGGCAGCAAATGATTTATTTCCATGTAAAACAGTGGCCATGATTGGGGGAATTGGTGGGTGGGGGGGGGGGGGGGGGGGGGGGTTGCAGTTAGATAGTGGTTGCAATGAGTGTGGGCCATAGTCAAAGGATTTGGTCTTCAAAAAGTAGCAAAACCATATGAGGAAGGTAGAACATTGCCAGCAGCTGCTGACATAGAGCAGGAGTGCAGTGGGGAGTTAAACGTTTGTCTGACGTTACGACTGAAGAACTGATTTCCAAGCCACTGTCTCCCTGCTGAAATGCCCACAAGAGACCTCTGTTCTGAATTGATTTTTAAGCTGCTGTTTCCTTAAAGAAATTATGCTGCACAAGTGGCCAAGTTGAGTGTATTAGATTGTGAGCAAATAACTTACACGATGATTCTCCCAGTTCATCCCGTGAATGCACAATTCCGAAAAGAATTTTGTAACTGGTGACTAGCCGTTTATATAATTCACAAGTTCCATAAGAACACATGATATTTCTTCACAGGCAAATCCAGGAAACAACGCAAAGGCCATGGCAGGTTAGGAAAACAGATTTCATTCTGCGTGACAATCTTGATGTGTGCATTCTGGGATCTGAACTTGACTTTGGACCATTGAATCAATCCTTTGGATACTACCCCAATAATTTAGCCACAATGTCATGAACTGGTCCATCAGGGGTGCTAACCTCCCCAACATCAAAATTAACCATAGGAGGAGCTGCCCCAAAAAAGCAGCCAGCATCATCAAAGACCCACACCACGCTGACCACACTCTCATTTCAATCCTACCATTGGGGAGAAGGTCTGATAACCATGACCACCTGGATAGCTTCTTCCCAACAATGATCTGGCTTTTGAGCACTACAAAACACTAACTATACTATGAACTATGGACTGTCCTGGGTTGTACTAAGGACTTTGGGCTTTTGCACTAGTATTGGGATTATTAATTTATTCATCTAATTTTATTTATTGTATGTATCTGTGAGTATTGTGTTTACAATTTTGCTGCAAGTAAGAATTTCATTGTTCCATTGTTGGCACTTATGGCAATTAAATACTCTTGATTTTCTTGACTCCTGATTTTGAAGAGGAGCTAAAGGTTCATCCCTTGCCATTACCATTAAAGTAAGACTACCTGGATCAATTTCACATCTGCTTATTGGACCATCCCTCATACAGGTCTTTGGCGTGTTTCCAACGTTAGATCACCTGCACTACAAATCCGCGTAATTGTCTTCAAACACCGTTGGACGTTTTGGAGACGGTGAATAATTTTATATTGAATTCAAACCATTTTGTTCTTTTTCAAATTTTGGATTGAGATGACCTGTTCCGATCCATGCAGGAGGAACATGAATATGATATGTGCACTGATTAGTGAGACAATCTGAGAATTAATTATTTAAACATTCATAGAGAAAATGTAAGAGTTCCAAATTCAAATGGTTTGCTGATGTGAGCTGATGATTGATGTTGGGTGATGTTATTGGACGTGTTTCTAAATGATATATGACACTGTTGCCTATCTCATTGGAGGCCTTCCCCAATTTAAAATAAACAGGTTCACACACTCATTAAAATGGGTCACAAAGAGTTTAAAGAAACTCTACAATTAATTTCAGAATTATTTGACCTAATTTGTGGTAGGTAGAAAATAAAGCATGATATTCATCTGAATAAAGAGGACATATTTAGAAGTTCTACTTGGAATAAAGTGCCTCCAGGTTTTAGATAACAGCACTTTATCTACATCTTGTGTTGTGCTTTTTATGGATTTTATGGGAGTTGGGATCACACAGACAGTTTTTCCCAATGAACACAGAACAGTACAGCACAGAACAGGCCCTTTGGCCCACAATGTCCATGCAGAACATGATGCTAAGTTAAACTAATATCCTCTACCTGCACATGACCCATCTGAAGAAGGTTCTTGATTGGGAAACGTCACCCAATCCCTCTATCCAGCGATGCTGCCTGTCCCACTGTGTTACTCCAGAATTTTGTGTCTATCTTTGGTTTAAACCATCATCTGCAGTTCTTTCCGACACATAATCCATATCTCTCCATTCCCTGCATATCCAAAAGCCTCTAAAATCCCACTATCTTATGTGCCTCCACCGCCATCCCTGACGGAATTCCTGCCACCCACCATCACTGTAAAAATAAAAATCCCCACACATCTTCTTTAAACTTTGCCACTCTCACCTTAAAGCTATGCATTCTAGTCTTTAACGTTTCCACCCTGGGGGAAAAAGGTTCTGACTGTCTATCCTATCTTTGCCAATGATTTGTTCAGCCAAATTATATTATTTCTGATTTAATACTTTAATTTGAAGACCTGTCATGTGTGCAGATTTATTACTGGATCTGGTATTGGCATCATTCACTTGAAATAGAACCTATTAATTAACAACAAGCATTTGATTATGAATGGAAATGTCCATTTGCAATGTTGAAATGTCATCAGAAATGCAAGTTACTCATACAACTACAGTTGGTGGCAACGGTTCAGTGGGAAGCCTAAAGTCTGAAACTTGTTCTTCATGCTAGTTAAAAAAAAAAAAAGTTCTCTAATTAACTAAAACAAAGAGGGACCTTGTTCATTCCGAGCTGACCACAGAGATATATTGATGTTGAAGATCCTGTTTGAATTATTGGCTTATTTGACTTATTCTGCACACGGAGAACAAAGAGAGCCAATGTAGAGGGGGAAGAAAATATGCAGTCAAAATGAATTACCGTGCATTAACGTGAAATTGGTCATGACTGAGTCAGCAGCAGCTTTCTATGCTGAATCAGCAAGATGGGAACAGCTGAGGCATTTCACACTGCTCTTATGTCTTCAGTCCAAATGCAATTCTGTATGAGATTGAAGCTATTAAACGGGTGTTCGGTAAAGTCAAATTTAGATATAATGTGTCATACATTTTATCTTTGTTCGCAATTGAATAAGTTTGGCATTTAAGAGGCTTTTCGATAGGCTCATGGTAATGCAGGGAATGTAGGGTATAGATCATGTGCAGGCAGATAAGGTTGGTGTGTCTTGGCATCATGATCAGCACAGACATTGTGGGCCGATGGGCCTGTTACTGTGCTGTATTCTTGTACGTTCTGTGTTACTTTTAAACCGATAAGGTGGACTCTGTTTCAACATTTTTAAATGCTGTTTTAGATTGTTGGCTTTTAAGGATTGCATTTTTAGTGATTAATTGTTAAAATGAATGAAATTAACAGTCATCTGACAGTGGAAATATATTTGGGTTTAGGTTTATTACTGTCCCATGTACTGAGGTACAGTGAAAAGCTGTGATTTACGTGCTATTCAATTAAATGAGATAACAAAAAACATAAATGCAATCTCAAGCCATACACAAATACAATAGCTAGAACAAAGGGGAAGATACAGTGTGCAATATTTGGTTCTCAGCATTGGAGCGCATCAGTTCTATAGAGAAGTGCTAATGTCGAAATGGGATAAAGGTGAAGCGGACCGTATCCGAATTGTGGAAGGACATTCAGAAACCCAGTATATATGGCTCCAAAATAAATAATTTGGTGGCACAGTGGCGCAGCGGTAGAGCTACTGTCTTACAGCGCCAGAGACCCGGGCTTGATCCTGACTACGGTTGCTTGTCTGTACGGAGTTTGTACGTTCTCCCCGTGACCTGCGTGGGTTTTCTCCAAGTCCTTCGATTTGCTCCCACACTCCAAAGACATCCAGGTTTCTAGGTTAATTGGCTTGGATATAAATGTAAAATTGTCCCTAGTGTGTGTAGGATAATGTTAATGTGCGGGGATCGCTGGCTGGAGCGGACTCGGTGGGCCGCAGGGCCTGTTTCTGCGCTGTATCTCCAAAAAGAAAAAACTAAAACTTGCGTTTCTTTCCATATATTAAATGTGCGACACATGAAGGTGATGGGTGGCCATTGTTTGCATTTTAACAATAGAACAGTAGTTCTGCTACATTTATCACCCAGCTCTCCGTGTGCAGTTTTTTGGAGGGCAGGAGCTGAATAATGCGCAATGTAGTAACCAGCCAGTAAAGCGGATCTCTGTGCCTTTAGGGATATAAAAGATTTGAGTCAGGAACGTTGTTTGATCGTGAAGCTTTGCAAATCGGAATATACCTGCCTTGAAATAGTTTTCTTTCTGAAATAAAAGTATGATGTTTGATCTATGCAGGTGTTAAAATGCAGGACATCATCAAGAGCCAAGCATTTAATTGTCTTGTGTACTGACAACAGAACAATGCTATTCTTACTTGCAGCAACTTAACGGGCCCGTAAATGCAACTAGGACACATGAAAAAAACAATAATGCAAAATAAATAAATAAATAAATAGATAACTGTGATACTAGGTAACCATAACAGTGCAAAAACTGAGGTCCGTAGAGCATCCAAGGACAGTCCATAGAAGTTCATAGTTGCTGAGGGCGGCACAATGGTGCAGCGGTAGAGTTGCTGCTTTAAAGCGCTGGGGATTCAGGTTCGATCCTGACTACTCGTGCCGTCTGTATAGAAACATAGGGTTTGCACGTTCTCCCTGTGACCGTGTGTGTTTTCTCTGAGTGGTCCACTTTCATCCTACACTCCAAAGACGTGCAGGTTTGTAGATTAATTGGCTTCTGTAAATAGTAAATTCTCCCTCGTGTGTAGGATATTGCTATTGTACGGGGTGATTGCTGGTCAGAGTGGACTCAGTGGGCCAATGGGCCTGTTTCCATGCTGAATCACTGAAGCCTAAAGTTAGCGTTGTGTGGTGTTCAAGATCCTTATGGTTGCTAAGAAGAAGCTGTTCTTGAACCATGGTAGGGCGAATGATACCACAGTGGAGGTAGGTCTAAATGCCAGGGCAGCTACTAGTAATTGCAAGTCGTTATAATACCTTGTGAAGTGGCAGAGACAGCTTACAAATGGATTTGCGTCTGATTCTGTAGGTGTTTTGGCTCAGTAAGTTCCACTGCCTTTCGAACTCCAGCAGTGATTGAAAGTTGATCAGATGTTGTGCTTGTTGTTGGTCATTGGGGTGTTCTTTCAGTGTACCTGGGAAGAGCCTTGAGTGTCACTCACACTTCCTGAACAACAAATGTTAAACGTGGAAGGGGTGTGCAGGAAGCCAGATTTTTTTCCATAGGAACCCCTTTTTTCCCCTCCCACAAATATGTAATATGTGAATATGTAATTCTGTTCCATTCTGTTTTGTAATTTTTTTGTTTGTTTTTTTTGGTGTTTTTTTTGCACAATCCGCAAGCATTGCCACTTTACATTTCACTACACATCTCGTATGTGTATGTGACGAATAAACGTGACTTGACTTGTTGGATGAGTGAAGGGAAGATGTCCTTTTAAAATGTTCCTCCATGCTGGCTGTAAACGCGGCTGATGTACACCCCAGGCACAAATCCACAGCTGCCAACACGACTTTCATCCATTCAACATCGAAGGGATCTATCGGATGCAGCCGACATCACCAAAGGCCCACATCGCCCTGCACATGCTCTTATTTCACTCCTACCATCGGGAAGGTGGTACAGGTGTTTGAAAACTGTGACCAACTGGTTCAAGAATAGCTTCTTCCTAACAACTATCAGGGTCCTAACGACTATATAACATTAACCTCAACTATGAGCATCTATGAAGATGGACACAAAATGTTGGAGTAACTCAGCGGGACAGACTATCTCTGGAGAGAAGCAATGGGAGACTCGACCTGAAACATCACCCATTCCTTCTCTCAGATACTGCCTGTCCCGCTTAGTTACTCCAGCTTTTTGTGTCTATCTTCGGTTTAAACCAGCATCTGCAGTTCCTTCTGACACATCCTGACAAATAAACACTCTTGACTTCCCAATTGACTATTGACATCACAGAGCCTAGAGTCACAGCTAATTAACAGTGGGGCCAATTACAATTCAGCCTGATTTCATCCTTACCTTGTGGCTAGGCAACAGAAAATAGAAGACCTAGTTCTGTAATTATGGTTTACCATTCTGTGACCAACATGGGGGAAAACAGACCATTTTTTTTGTTTTTCAGAACTTCAGGATATCAGCAAGAAGCTTAGAGTCAATGGTTAATGAAACGCAGTCACAGTCATAGGCAGCCTAAAATAAATATAGCAAATGCAGCAAAGGGTGGCACAGTGGCGCAGCTGATAGAGCTTCTGCCTCGCAGCATCAGAGACCCGAGTTCGATTCTGATCTCGGGTGCTGTCTGTGTGGAGTTTGCCCGTTCTCCCTGTGTCCATGTGAGTTTCCTCCCACATCTCAAAGACGTGCAGGTTAATTGGCAGCTGTACACTGGCCCTAATCTTTAAGGAATTAAATGCGAGAGTCGGATAACAGAGAACAAATGTGAACAGACGGTCGGTGTGGACTCGATGGGCCAAAAGGCCTGTTTTCATTTTTTTTAAATTCTCTCTCCTGCTTTCCCCTCTCTTTCTCCCCTGGTGATGTGTGCTTTCAAGCTTTTGTACCTTCTGCCTGACCAGAGCGGGGAGAAGTATGAAAATATCTTTGATGATGTTGGCTGCTTTTAGAGGCAGCGTTGTGCAGATGGAGTTATAGGTGGGAAGTGGTGGCAGAAGAATGACTATAATTTCCTCTCGTTTAGTTTGGAGATACAGTGCGGACACAGGCTCCTCGGCCCACCGAGTCTGCACCGACCAGCGATCCCTGCACACTAACACTATCCTACACACATTAGGGACAATTTATATTTACACCAAACCAATTAAACGTCTTTGGAGTGTGGGAGGAAATTGAACATCTCTGAGAAAACCCACGCGGGCACGGAGAGAATGTACAAACGGCGTACAGACAGCATCCATAGTGGGTATCGAACCATGGTCTCTGGCACTGCAAGGGCTGTAAGGCAGCAACACTATCGCAGTGCCACCGTGCCGCCCTGCCTATACATGATCCAGAACCAGAGACCCAGCGACCCAAATTTGATCCAGAGAATACTGGGAGTCATCCTGAGGTGATATTAGTTTACTTGATAACTTAATTGATGTTCAACCACAGTGATAAATGTTGCAAAGAACTTTGAATTCAATTTGAATTTCATTTACTCTTTAACATGAAATCTATTGAAAATTCATAAAATTGGCAATTTTGGTGCAGAAAACTTCTTTATCTCGTGTTCTCCGCAGTGTGTGCTTATATTAGTAAAACCTGCACAGCGGTGACCACTTTGCACTTAATTCACAGGATACACTTCACATAATTCCAGCTCTGTGTTGGGTTTGTAGTTTGAATAACTGAGGCTGTGCATGCGACTTTTAATTTCAAGCCACAACTCAAATTATGTGAAGTTTTCAAAAGCATTAAATTCCTACTCTGCTAAGTTATTTATGCTCCTCAATGCTTGGAGTAATTCAATTTTTAATACAAAAAATGGCTTTGGTTCATCGGGATTAGATTTCGTATTCATTTGAATCATGTGCACTCTAAGGAATGTCTATAATTAGAAAAAGGAAGCTCAATAATTAAATGCTCATTTTTTTATTTGGATCTACTGCTTTGCATGTGATGTTTCCATCTCATGTTTGACCATTTTCACTGGATAGCCCTTGGAATTAATTTAGCCTGAATTGTGGATCGTACTGTCTTGTGTTGGACCTGATGTAGAATTCCAAATTTGCCAAGGTCTCTTAGGAGCCTGTTTGGAGAATATTGGCAGAACATCAGAAGAAACAACCATTTAGGGGTTTGCCGTGTGGTTTCGAGTGAAGGAACCGTGGGACACCGTAGGATCCTGGTATTTACTATTACTGAGATGAAAAGTCTTTGCACCAGAACGGACGGGACTCGGATATGATATTTCTATTTTTAATTTTTCACTCCTTTATAAAATGTGTCTAAAATACAAGGAGCATTCCTCATCAACGTGCCATTAATATCCACTTTTACTTTTTGGTTTCCCCCCCCCCCATGTTTGATTTTTACTATTTGTTTAAGGCTTTGGAATTTTAAATAGGGCCAAATTTAGAATGTTGTTGATGCACTAAATATTTGCAGGAAGCATCTACCAAGTCCCAGCAATACACCACCAATCTCTGGGTATATTGCAAAACTGAAGTCCCAGGCTCAGTGGAGGTTGAAGGAACCAACATGGTATTTTGAACAATAAGTGACATCTAGATAGTGGCTGGGGTTTGTAGGTGTGATGTCGATCACAAGCCCTGCTCCATAGCAAAAGATCCTAGAAATGGTTTGGACATGAGTTCTGCTGGGTGCCTGTTCAAGAAATGTGATCCAAGGTTTGAAAGCTTTCCAGTTTTGTGAGTGTGCTGTTGCATTCAAGGTTAAAAGCATCACTCCATGCCATCCTGAAAAAGATGCACATATGTTCATTTTCCTTTTTCCCCCCCAAAGTTCACACCTTCCATTCTGAAGGCAGATATTTCCCACTGCCCTAAATCAGGAAGATGGACACATCTCCTCTTTGCCCATCTCCAAAAATTATATTTGCTTACAAGAATGTCAGACTGACAGGTATGGAAGGGAAGAAGATTAAAAGAGCCTAACAGGGTATTATGATGTTACTGTTCATTAAAAGAGCTCTTTGAAATGTTCAGTTAATAGACATAAAAAGCTGGAGTAACTCAGCCGGACAGGGAGCATCTCTGGAGAGAAGGACCCGAAAAATCACCTAAATCCTTCTCTCCAGAGACGCTGCCTGTCCCGCTGAGTTAGTCCAGCTTTCAGGGGAGTTTTAGTCCATTGGGGGAGTGTCAGGTTGTGGCTCTAAAGGAGAGTCAAGTTCAGGATCATTTACCTTTGTCTCGACTTTCTTTGGAGATTCTGATTTTACATCTGAACTTGGAATAATACCAAGGTCTGATGGATCTACTTCCTCATCTATGCTTTGCTCTTGTTCATCCCTTGCTGGGATCATCTGATTTATGTGCACACTTCTAACACGTCCTCCACGTTCTCACCTCCTATTTGTTTGCTTTGTAAGGGGGGCTGAGAACACGAAACTGATCATTTATATTGAACCTACGTTCTTTTTGACTTCCACCATAATAACTTTTCTGATCAGATTGTTTGCGTTCAACCTTACGATATAGGTTAGGTAGGACCAAACTCAGTCTAGTTCTGAGCTTTATTTTCATGTGAAGTTCAGCTGGCGTATACCCTGTGGTAGATTGTGGTGTGGTACGATATTTCAGTAAGAAACTAGCTAGCCGCTGTGACATACTAAATTTTGAATTCTCTTTAAGAACTTGTTTCTTGAGTGCTCCTTTGACTATCCAGACTGACCTTTCGGCTGCACGTTAGATGCCGGATGGTAAATTGGCACTAAGCTATGCTTGATACCATTTAGTTTCATGAAAGTTTGGAACAGTGCAGCCGTTGTCAGAGACAAGCTTTTCAGGTAATCCATGACACGCTAAGATAGACCACAAAGCGTCTATTATTCTTTCTGTTGTTGTGTTTGTACCCATATGTACCACCTCAATCCACTTTGAGTGGCTATCTACCAAAACAAGAAAATTATGAATCCAGTTTCCACAAAAATCCACATGAACCCTCTGACAAGGTCTAGTTAGCCATGTTTGCAAAGGGGTTTGGCCAGGCATACTTCTATAACTCTTGACAGGTGCTACATTTGCTTACCATTGCTTCTATGTCATTGTCCAATCCTGGCCAATACATGCAACTTCTAGCTGAGACTGCATTCACACAATACCTGTGTGTTCACTATGGAGTTCTTTAAGTAATCTTTGTCTTAAACAATTGGGTACTAGTACTCAGTGACCCCGTGTATACTGAAAACATGTTTCTATCTACATGCTGAAGCAGTAATATCTTACAATGGCGATGAGGATCAGATAGAGTTTGTAACTTCAACCTTTAAATACAGTGCAGGACTGTTTTGCAATATGCAGTATTGTTTAACATTTTAAACAGCAAATACGAAGCTATGTCACAGTTGTTTGTGAACTGGACACGATAGGCCTCAGATCCTTCTATGCATGGGACTGTAGTTTAAAACAGCAGCTATACAAATCGTCCAGAGTGCGTTTGCTATAGCTTCAATCTTTTCCTTCACTGGTTGTAGTCCATGTTGATCCACTTTCAAACCAAGATACATTACTTTAGTCTGTAACAATGCACATTAGTACATGGTTTTATTTCTGACCATCCACACAAAGTTTGTTCGTATACTTGTTTTAGCACTGTGTCCTTTTGAGTGTCAGCAGCAATTACAGCTGCTGTGACTAGAAAGTCATTGTCCACTGTTTCTGTGACGCAGGTAGCATCTTCAGTGCCTACATCTGATTCTTTATGAGGCAAACGCCACAATGCATCAGCGATAGCATTTTCTTTTGAGTTGTGGTACTCAATGCTGTAGTCATACTGTGACAGGAGAACTGCCCAGTGCTGCATCCTTGAGGCTGCCAATGTAGGTATTGCTGACCAAGGACCAAGAATAGCGAGAAGTGGCTTATGATCGGTGACTTTCCTACCCAACAGATACTGATGGAATTTCTTGATCCCAAAGATGATACCAAGGGCTTCTTTCTCGATTTGTGCACAATTGGGCTCACTTTTGGTAAGTGTGCGTGATGCAAATGCTATAGGCTTTTCTTGTCGATGTTCCATTACATGTGGAATCACAGCTCCTGCCCCATAACTAGATGCATCACAAGCTAACATTAACTCGCGACTTGTAGTGTCGTAAACAAGTAATGCATCACTGGTCAAACTCTTCTTACATGCATTAAGTGAGCAATACTGTACCATACCCAGGAAGGAGCGGAGTTGAGACGCGTTCTGTTTTCAGGGAATGGACATTATATGCAAATCTTGCCACAAATGCCTGTATTTGTGATTGAATTTTTAACAAAAAGTCCATTATCATGTCCCTGTAATTTCAAAAATATTTATATAAAAAATGCATTATGACAGTTATACAACGGCAATGATTTAAGGTCAGACTGGTGGTGCAGTCGGTAGAGATGCTGCCTCATTATGTTCAAGAGCCAGGTTCGATCCTGACTTTGGGAGCTCTCTGCATGGAGTTTGCACGTTCTCCCTGTGACTGTATGGGTTTTCTCCGGGTGCTCCTGATTCCTCCCATATCCCAAAGACAGATGGGTTTGTAGGTCAATTGACCTCTGTAATTTGCCCCAAATGTGTGGGAAATGGATGAGAAAGTGGGATAACATAGAATTAGTGTGATCAATGCTCAGAGTGACTCGGTGGGCTAAAGGGCCTGTTTCCAGGCTGTATCAATGAATATAATCAGTCATATTAAGATTACAGATAGAGCATCTGATAACTTTGCCAATTTAACAATTAACCGTGGTTTTGAGTAAATTATACCTGCAAATAAAAATAACATAATATATTATTGCCAGCTTGTTAAGATAAGGATCAAACTTTGTCAAATGTCTGCCATTCCATTGATGGGCCAGGATTTCCTACCCACTCCCAGTTTCCTTCCCTTGACAGTTCAGTGTTGTGTCATACAAAGAGTACAGTGTGCTGTGTTATACGGTGGAACATGCGGCATTATAAATAAATGGAATTGCCAATGCTGGATTTGTGCCTTAGGCAAAGGGATTCAGTATAGGTAGTGACCAAAATCTGTTCCGTGTTTATGCCTTGTACAATGCCTCATTCATACATTCAGGGGAAGCTATTGCTCATTTTAACATAAATTCTCTCTGGTGTCTAGCCTTGGAAGTTTGCCCTTGTTCGAATTCATCGGAGTCTTTGTGGCATTGAAAGCCGTGAATCACTCGCTTGGATTTTAAGAATTGTCATTGTAGGCTGGCAGATGCAAACTTTTTCTTGTACTTAACTGTGCTTTCCTTTTGATCACTCCGTCCATAATTCCTCCGTTGAATAAACCTTGGGAAGGGCCTGTGCTCTGAAGTTGTCCCTTTTCCCAGTGAATGCCAGGAGACTTTGTGCTCCCGAATTGTCTTCAGCATCCCGCTCTGAGGAAGAGACACGCCCTGGAATATTAGCCGGGCTTCTTCTCTTTTCCCGCGCAGGAACCCTCAGAGTATTCAATGACTTCATGTACTTCAGATTTTGGTGCAATGCCACAGTCATGTTTCTGAGAGATAAAACTTGCAGCATGTTTGCTGTGAAATAATTTGCAAACCTGAAGCCTGTGGGGTTATTTGTGACGGTATGGACCAATACCGAGTACTGGCATCGTGTACAGGTCAATAACTAGCTATTCATATTTTTAGTATTTTTAATATTAAAAAAATGATTACTGGTGCAAAAAATAAAAATTGCTAATTAATAATGATTGATTAAATTATAATACAATACAATACAATTTATTTGTCATTTGGACCCCGTTGAGGTCCAAACGAAATGTCGTTTCTGCAGCCATACATACAAAACGAAAAAGACCCGAGACACAACACAATTTACACATACATCCATCACAGCGCTGTGATGGAAGGCAAAAAAACTTATCTCTCCCCTGCACTTATAAATCATCATAACATTCAAATAATTAATTAAATCCCTTAAACATCTTATAGAATCAAGAGTGTTTTATTGTCATATCTCAGATAGAACAATGAAATTCTTACTTGCAGCAGCACAACAGAATATGTAAACATCGTACACTGTAAACAATATAATAAACGAGAAAAAAAGTTCAGTGTGTGTGTATATATACACATACATATATACATTTATGTATACACACACACAAGTGTACACGCGTGTACACACACGCACACATAATACGTACACATAAAAAACAAACACTAATTATAGGACAACGATCTGCCATAGGCACCAATGACAAGAAGCGATGTGCATACCTATATGTCCACTGAACAAGCTCAGCCTGAAACCACTGCAAAACAATTGCCGTTCCACAATTAAGCAGACGTTCACCATCAGGCTTAATAAGATGCTTATTACGTTTCTTCTGAAAAATATTTTTAAGTGGATCAAGTTGTGCAACTCTTACTTAAATGTGAGATGAGCTAGGTAAATTAATTGTTAATTTTAAAAGAGTTGCACTTCCAAATGTTGCAGTCCTATTCTTTGACTTACGCGAAGAGACAGCTGGCTATGAATTATTTTATACCGTACTGTCTTTTGTGTGATCGTAATGAATTAAATTTATTCTGAAACACTGGTCTCTTTGCATCATCAAATCCTTTTTGGAAATCTATCCTGGGCCTTGTCATGTGCATGAATATTAAACCAACCTGATGATACAGTGACATCAAATTGCTGGCAATGCCTGTTGTAACAGCAATCATCACTTAATTAAAAAAATGTTTGGAAGGTGTATAATGTTTTCACAAAAGCAGTACTGTCAATGTACATCCAAGGTAGTGGTTAACTGATGTATATTTGTTTTGAAATGCCTCTCTGCTCTTTAACTCTTGCTACAAACTACTACTATACCACCTCCTATCCATTTGTATTGCGGCATGTCCATATATATTGAAACACATTATGTCTGTGCATATAAATACACCCGTATCTTTTGTCTAAATAAAGATATTTTTCTTTATACTTTTATATTTCTAGCAGTGAGTCGTAAATAACATTAGTGTGCATTTTTAATTAACAGTAAAAATGAATCTAGAGACAGGGAACTGCAGATGCTGGTTTACAAAATACCAGACAGTGCTGGAGTAACTCAGCAGGTCAAGCAGCATCCGTGGAGAACATGGATAGGTGATGTTTTGGGTCAGAGTCTTTCTTCAGACATTGTGGGGGAGGGAAGCAGGAAGGGAGGAGGGGCAGGTAATAGACGAATACAGGCGAGGAGGGGCTTTGATAGGCAGATGGTTGGATAAAGGCCACAGTTAAAAAATAAAACAGGTGTGAGACAAAAGGATTAAAGAGTTGTGAAGAAATGTAGGTGGAAGGGGAGGGGCTGTGGAGAAATAGGTGAGAGTCCAGGTGTGGCAAAGGGAAGGGGTTGTTGGGGACAAAGGGGTAGAGGAGGAGAGGGGAGGGAGATTGGAGTGGGTAAGGGGAGTTCAGCAGTCAGGACAGTTGATGTTGCGCTGGCAGTCGGAAATGAAAAGGTCCAGAGAATTTAGTTTAGTTTAGAGATACAGCGCGGAAACAGACTCACCGAGCCCACGCTGACCTGTGATTCCTGTACACCAGCACTATTCTACACACTAGGGACAATTTACAATCTTCACCAAATTCAATTATCCTCCAAACCTGTTAATCTTTGGAGTGTGGGAGGAAACAGGAGCACCCGGGAAAAACCCGCATGGTTACGGGGAGAACGTACAAATTCAATACAGACAGCACCCGTAGTCAGAATCGAACCTGGGTGACTGGCTCTGTAATGCAACAACTCCCTCGCTGAGTTGCCGTACAGAAGGCCGGTGGGGGGAGTCCAAGAAGAAGAAGAATGTTGGAGACGGGGGAAGAGGTCTTCACTGGGTGGTGAGGGCTCCTTACCAGAAGGACTAAATCTAGTATTGTTTTCAGAGTCTTCATGAACTCTTTCCAGATTGTGCTGGTGGATGAACCTTTGGCCAGTTTGGCTCTGGATTGGGATTTATTTGAAGGTGATTGTCTTTCTTTGTCTGACTCGCTTGGATTTGTGTTTCACTCGCTGAAGTTGGGATTAAACCCCGCTCCAACACAACTTTATGTCTGAGTGGTTCACCATACAGACTTGGCGCATTTCTACCACAATTTATTTCATCCATGTGAAAACTTCTGCTTTTATTACCGGTTTCAAACAAATATCTCTTGATTCTGCAAACCTCTGCTGTACTTCCTCTTCCTAATGAGTGTTCGACTTGCTTGTATGGGGCTAAAAATGCAGCACTAAACGCAGCACTAAATTTGGTCAAACCTTCTCCTTGTCATGAATGTCATGGCAACCTTTTTGGTGCAGCTGTTTCTTTTCAACTTTAGGTGCAAATTTGACTACGACTCAAACAAGTTCTCAGTCTTCCCTTTGATAAGAATCTTCAGGTGTGCATCCTGTGAAATTGTGCAGAATTGTTTGTTCCTCAGCAGAATATTAGTCAAAAAAAAAAAGAGTTTTGTGCTGAGTTTTAAATATCTCAGCAACACCTGCCTCTTCAACCATTCTTTAACTTTTTGTCTGATGTCTTGGTTGCTCCATTTGAATCCAGGGGACATTTGGTCTCATTCTGTTGCATAACGATTGTTAAGAGAGGAAAATCAACCTGGTTACTATTGTCAGAATTAACCTGAATTATTGAGTCTGCAGAAGGGTTCGGACCCGAGACATCCTCTGTCCATTCCCTCCTCAGATGTGCCTGACCTGCAGACTTCCTCCAGCACTTTGTATTTTGCTAAAGATTTGTCTGCAATTTCTTGTGTCTGTCAGAATTAATCTCTTCAGACGGTCTTCATCATATGGATCTCACACATATGACATTTAGTTGTAGTACATTAACTCATGTTTGACTTCAATCCACTTTGAGTGACCATTAATTAGTACCTGCCATGTCCGGTTTCATAATGGCTACTTCTATTCTTTGAAGAAGTCTATGATAGATTTTACGACTTTACGACTCCATGACTAAGTCTAATTGGTCATGGCTATGTTTGGAGGAGTTTCTGGTGGCTTGTTCCTATTTGGTTGGTTACCTACGTTGAGTTTAGTTCAGATTAGAGATGCAGTATGGAAACAGGACATTCGGCCCACCGAATCTGCTCTGACCAGCGATCCCTGCACGTTAACACTATCTTACACCCGAGGGACAATTTACAATTTTTACCGAAGCCTATTATTCTACAAACCTGTACGTCTTTGGAGTGTGGGAGGAAACCGGAGATCCCGAAGAAAATGCACGCAGGTCATGGGGAGAAAGTACAAACTCCGTACAGACTGCACCCTAATGGCCCTGTCCCACGGTACGAGTTCATTCCAAGAGCTCTCCCGAGTTTAAAAAAAATCAAACTCGTGGTTAGCACAGAGAATGAATGTAGCGGGTACGTCGGAGCTCGTGGACGTCTCTTAGCGGCTCGTAACGCTAACGGCAGGTACTCGGGAAGACTCCCTAACGGCAGGTAAGCTCGGGAAGACTCGTGAAGACTCGTGAAGAGTTCGAATCAGGGCAAACTCAGGAGAGCTCTTGGAATGAACTCGTACTGTGGGGCAGGGCCATTAGTCAGGCCAAACCGGGGACTCCACTACTGTAAGGCAGCAACATTACCTCCGCGCCACCATGCACAAATGTTTCTAGATTGGCAAACCCAACTTTGTGCAGTTGCTTATATACTGACTATTCTTGCCTGCTTGGTATGAAGTTCCAGTGGACTCTCCTGTCCCACCATTGTGTCCACACTCAGCGACGCACAGAGTATATTCCACGGCCAGAACTCTAGGGAGAGATTTGGGCAGACTTGGCATTGTAATCCTTGGAGTGCAGATGACCGAGGGGTGATCTTTATAGTGTATAAGATCTGAGGGGAATCGATAGGATAAATGCATATGAATAAATATCTCGTGGTACATGCACTCACCAGAGCATGGATCCCACCAGCACTTTAACTCTTCCAAATGGATGGATCTCACCCCGCCGCACACACCCCAACACACATGCACGCATATGTGTGCACTCCACCCCCCCCCCCCACACATGCACCCCCACGCCATACAAGAACCACGCGCACATGCATGCATACCACACTCTCTCTCTCTTACACACACACCCTCCCACTCCATTCACAAACAAACCAACACGTACGCTTTCATGCATACACACACCCCCACATGCACTCTCTCTCTCTCTCTCTCTCTCTCTCCCTTTCCTACCCAGTGTCAGTTGCAGAAAGTAATGTGCATACGATAAGAAATGTGGGTGGAGAGAAAAATGAGGAAATCATCAGATTAAATCTGTTTATTCAATAGAAATGGAGTTCACGTATTAAGGCATCTTATTTCAGTAGTTAAATTCTTTGTTCTAGTTCCTTCATAAGATTACTTTACTTTATAATTAGAAATTGAATGGGTTTTCTTTAAGTTTGGAAAAATATTTATGTGTGTGGATTAATGTAAGCTGGTATCATGCTTTTCCAAGCTAGGTAATGGTTGGGATATCAGTTCATAGTTTTCCCCTGTGCTTATTGAGCTTGGCAGGGTGGAAGGCAGTCTATTCTAGTATGTGATAACATTAGGTTCCTGTATCTATCCACAGCTCACGGGGGCAGAGTGTTTCACTGTTATAAACACCAGGAGAAGGAACAATGAAATTCTTACTTGCTGCAGCTTTACATGGACATTAACGCAACAAACAACAAATAAATGTAATAAAAAGGAACTGCAGATGCTGATTTATATTTTTTAAAAGATGGACACAAAATGCTGGAGTAACTCAGCAGGGTCAGGCAGCAGCACAAATAAATGTATATTAATCACCAATTAAGTAAATGATCAGTAATACTATATTACAGAAAGTAGCGCAAACTGAAGTCTGTTGTGCAACCAAAACACTGTAGTTACTGAGGTAGGATTTTGGTAGGGATCCTTGCCGAGGTCGCCAGTGTTGAATCTCCGCCAAGCTCGACCTGTGGACTTTGGGAGCCGCGGTCTCTGGTAGGAAGCGGCTGATTTGGAAATCCAAGCCGCTGAGAGTGTTCTTCCGTTCCGACGTCGGAGCTTCATCATCCCGGCGAGAGGGCCTGAAACATCGGGCCACCATCGTGGCGACTGCGGAGACCTCAATAGCCGGTGAACAAGAGGAAGAGGACTGAACTTTGTTGCCTTCCCTCACAGTGGGAAACGTTGCTTCCGCTGTGGGGGGATGTTTTTATGTTTTATGTTCAATTCTATAGCGTTGTGTTTATCTTATTTGTGTGCTGCATGGTAACTCAAATTTCACTGCACCAATTGGTGTATGTGACAATAAATGTCCTTTGTCCTTTGTTATGTAATGTTCAAGTGCCTGATAGTTGCTGGGAAGAAACTGTTGATGAACCTGGTGGTCATGGATCTCGGGCTACAGTACTTTATTCCTGATGGTAGCAGAGATGAGAGCAGAGCCAGGGTGGTGTGGGTCTTTGATCGTATTAGCGGCGTATTTGACACGGCTTGTTCCATCTACATCCATGAGGGTATGTGTAATCATGTTAAATTTTTAGATTTTCATTTTTTTTACTGTATTTGAAAACTGATTATTGCTGTGTTGCTGCGCAGCTTATTGTGCATATTGAATTGAATGGTGATGATTGCAGGACAGTTAAGACAGAAGTTGTCCCTCCACAAATTGCTTTTTCTGTTGAATTATTTCGAGATTTCCAGTTGTGATTACAGTCGTTACACCATTTGCATGTTGTGCGATCTTGCTCCCTTGAAATGCGATAGAGATTGTGTGAACTGTTGACATTTAACTTCGCCAACAGCCTCTTGGCCAACGGAGAGCGTAAGCCTCCAGAGAATTTCTTATCAATGAGTTGGTCTTAGCGTTCAAAAGGTAAACAGACATAAATCACTGAACCGCCCCCATCTTACAAATTATTTTAAATTAGTTTAGTTTAGAGATACAGCGTGGAAGCAGGCCCTTTCGGCCCACCAAGACGAGCCGACCAACGATCACCCATTAACTAGTTCTATCCTACAACTAGGGACAATTTACAGAAGCCAATTAACCAACAAACTGGCATGCCTTTAGGATGTGGGAGGAGACCGGAGGAAACGCATACAGTTACAGGGAGAACGTACAAACTTCTTACAGGCAGCACCCGAGGTCAGGGTCGAACCAGGGTCTCTGGCGCTGCAAGGCAGCAACTCTACCGCTGCGCCACTGAGCTGCCCTGATGATGGATCCAATGGCTGTTTGTGATTATTGCACGGTTTGTCCACTAAGATTCAAAGCTGCTGTACAAATAATTATAAAATGGAAGTAGCATGACTTGAGCTTGGCTTGACTGTAAAAATTGCAATTTTCTTGTTTATTTATAGGTCATTGGTGGAGTTCCAGTCAGTTGAATGGTGAACTCTCTGCTTAAAGATTTTTTTTTGCTCTAGAGAGCTCATGTCAAAAATATTTTCAGGTCTTGCTGGACATGAAATTGTATTGATGTCTAGCTTTGCTTAATGGAAGCATGGTGTTGGTGCCTAGTTTGTGGCAGAGGATGAGCAACTTTCACATTAATATTGCAGAGTAATGCTTATCAAGTCCATTCAATAGTGCAAATGCAAAGAACTGCAGATACTGGAATCTTGAGCAAAACACAAAGTGCTGGAAGAACTCGATGGGCCAGGTAACATCTGTGAAGGAATGGACAGATGTCGTTTTGGGTCAGGAACCTTCCTCAGACTGATTGGAATAGAGAGAGAAAGCTGGAAAAGAGAGGTTGGGGTGAGACCTCTACCTGTATCCATCAATTGCCAGGATTAGCTCTGCACCCACCTCTCTTTTCCTGCTTTCTCGTCCCTAATCCAGCAGTATGAAGAAGGGGACCAGAGACCCGGGTTCGAACCTGAGTTCAGGTGCTGTCTGTGTGGAGTTTGCACACTCTGCCTGTGGTTCCCTCTGAGCGATCCGGTTTCCTCCCACATCCCAAAGATGTTCAGGTTTAATTGTCCTCTGTAAATTTCCCTTATTGTGTCGGGAGTGGATGAGAAAGTGGGATAACATAGAATTAGTGTGAGCAAGCAATTAATGATCGGAGTGGACTCGGGAGGCCGAATGGCCTGATTCCATGCTATATCTCTAAACTAAATTAGGTGAAATAGCAAAAGACTGTGGTGCTGGAATTGCTCTGAAATCTATCATAGATGGTGGGCTCAAAGATAGACATAAACTCAGTCTAGTCTGAAGAAGGGTCCTGACCCAAAATGTGACCCATTCCTTCTCTCCAGCGATGCTGCCTGTCCTGTTGAGTTACTCCAGCATTTTGTGTCTATCTTCTGTTTAAACCAGCATGTGCATTTCCTTCCCACACACAGATGGTGGGCTGAATGGCCAACTTCTATGTTGTAAGAAAATATATTTGACCTTGTACAAAATACACTTGATTTGCGTATAACTTTGACATTTTTGACGTCATCATGTAAAAAAAAAAACGTCATCTGGTTAATTCATCTGGAAGCTCATCTATAACCTCCTAAAGTTGCATTCTATTTATTTTGGGGGAAAAAAATAGTTGTAAAATCATCCAGGCCTTGAATTTATGAATGAAGCCATGCATTGATAAGTGCTTCCAAAGTCTGTGGAAGGGACATAGAAACATAGAAACATAGAAAATAGGTGCAGGAGTAGGCCATTCGGCCCTTCAAGCCTGCACTGCCATTCAATATGATCATGGCTGATCATCAAACTCAGTATAATAATAATAATAATAAATTTTATTTAATGGGCGCCTTTCAGACATCTCAAGGACACCTTACATAGTAATCGGAATAAAAACATATAATCGGAAAATAACAAGTAAAAAAGACATCACAGAGACACAAACAGAATTCAATCCAAAAACAGAAAATCAAAAACACAATGTGAAGAGGGAGCAGCGGCAGCCAAAGCGCGCCAGCGTCCACTCTCTCTTCACGGCAGCCATCTTCGACACAGACCTACAGGACTACAATTAGACAAAAAAATCATCCCCCCACAGTGGATAGCACTGTGGGGGAAGGCACAATGTCCAGTCCCCACCCCATGTTCACCCCAAAGTCAGGCCTATTGAGGCCACCGCAATTGCCTCTACGGAGGCCCGATGTCCCTGGCCGTTCTCACCGGGTGGTCTTGCCCCGGCGTCGGGAGAGTCCTTTCGGCGGCTGGGCCACCTGGAACGGCCGCTTCCTGGTTGGAGCCCGCGGCTACCGAAGCCGACAAGGCCGCGCCGGTTTGGAGCTCCCAGGTTCCCGATGATAAAGTCGGCGCCGCCTCTCAGCACTGCCGCCTCTCCGCACTGCCGCCTCTCCGCACGCCGCCTCTCCGCTCCGGAGACCCGCAGCCCGGAGATGTTGCTCTCGGCGGTCCAGCTCACCAGAGCTCCAGCGCGTCGCTCCAGCGCGGCGACCCAGGCAAGGCATCGCCCGCTCCACTCTGCTCCGCTCCAGCGCTCCAACGCTGTGCCGCCGCTGAGGCCGAGGTGCTGGGCTGTCCCCGCCAGGAAACGGTGCTCCAAGCCCGCAGGTAGGCCACGAGGACGGGTCGACGGGCAGCCCGGAGAAAAGGCTGCCACACCGACCAGGTAGGGACCTAGAAATAAAGTTACACCTACCCCCCCACATTAAAAGACCATATCCCCTACAAACAAAAAAACAGGACTCACTAAAAACTATAAAAAAAACGAATTTAAAACGGACGGCTGCTGGCTAGCAGCCGTTCACCAAGATGTCTCCTCCTACTCTGTTATCCTGTATCATGTACCTGCCTTCGCTCCATACCCCCTGATACCTTTAGCCACAAGGGCCACATCTCACTGGCCTCAACTACCTTCTGCGGCAGAGAATTCCAGAGATTCACTACACTCTGTGTGAAAAATGTTTTTCTCATCTCGGTCCTAAAGGATTTCCCCCATTATCCTTAAACTGTGACCCCTTGTTTTGGACTTCCCCAACATCAGGAACAATCTTCCTGCATCTAGCCTGTCCAACCCCTTAAGAATTTTGTACGTTTCTATAAGATCCCCCCTCAATCTTCTAAATTCTAGCGAGTACAAGCCGAGTCTATCCAGTCTTTCTTCATATGAAAGTCCTGACATCCCATTGGGAAGTTTATGCAGGGAAATCTGAAGTTGAAGGGGAGACTTCCCTCTGACATTCTTTTAGGAAGGGGCACAAAGATAAATTTCTTTAGCCAGAGGGTGGCGAATCTGTGGAATTCTTTGTCACAAAAGGCTGTGGAGGCCAAGTCAGCGGATATTTTTAAGGTAGAGATTCTTGATTAGTACGGGTGTCAGAGGTTAAGGGGAGAAGACGGGAGAATGGGATTAGGAGGGAGAGAAGATCAGTCATGATTGAATGGCAGAATAGAAGATGGGCTGAATGGCCTAATTCTACTTGTATCACTTATGGCCTTATGATAGGGAACTGAATTAAAGCACATATTTCTCACCATGGGAAGGGAATTTACTGCGTTTTGCAGAATCCCCAGGTAGGACGTTATAAAATATCCCTTAATAAGTAAGAAAACTGCATTTCTTACCTCCTCCAAGTACAGACATTTTGCGGTATTCATTCACTTTACGATTATTATGTATGGTTTTCACTTAAAGTGAATAGCCACGGCCTCAGCCACAAACAGCTTTCACTGGCCCTGTTCCCCTCGGCTCCTCAGTTATATCCTCAAAATCGATGCATCTGCAGATCTTCCTACGTCACATCAGTTTGTCTATTTTTATTCCCTGATCAGGATTCACTTATTTAGGTCATTGTGGTTGCCATGGCATTTCAATTCCCTGTTAGTTTCTCACAGGAACTGAGTGTCTTTTGAGGCATCGTGAGAGAGATACTGTGGCAGCCCAGGTGAATGGGAAACAGCTGAGCAACGAGAGTGAGTTTAGTAATGTGATGCACACATTGTCCTGTGTGACTAGCAGTTTCCCGTTTAAATCCTATTAGCTCTTGGGACTCTGCAAATGTTCAGATTAGAATCATCTGAGCCCACAGAGGCATCACGGTAAGTCAGTCTTGGTAGACACTAAATGCTGGAGTAAGTCAGTGGGACAGGCAGCATCTCTGGATAGAAGAAATGGGTGATGTTTTGCGTCGAGACCTTCTTCAAAACCAGCATCTGCAGTTCCTTCCTACACAATGCGGTCTTGGTGCCTGATCCATGTTGCTGCCTCTTACAATATTCAGATTAGAGATGGGTAACCAAACTGAAGCATAAGGAGGTTTGGCAACAGCTACTGAAGATGTCATGCACACGTTTCACTTCACAGTCCCAACAGTTATTTCCTATTCATACCATTTAGTGTAAGATCTCAAGTGAACAGATGCTGGCTTCTTTCAGATGGAGAGATTTTGATATTAATAGCTTGGAAATGATCAGTTCGCTCTCATTCTTTCCCAGTTGGAGTTGGCCAAATTCAATAAATCTCGGAAAATATAAGAACATTTAACATGCGTTAGAACAGTAGGGTCACAGACTTGATCTTGATTCTAATACTACATTTTTGATATTGCTGTAAAAACAAAGTCACCATGTGGCAGTGATGAATAATATTTATGAACTAAATAATTACTTTGCTGTCATAGAACATAAAACATAAGAGGACATTATAAAAAATCCCTTAATAAGTAAGGAAAATGCATTTCTTACCTCTAGCAAATACACAGTACAACACAGCAACAGGCCCTTCATCCCACTATGATTACTTTGCCCCATAGCCTTTACCCAGATGTCAGATCAAGGCTAAAATGTTGATTGATTGATTGACCGATGGAAAGACACAGCATGAAAACAGGCTCTTCAGCCCACCGAGTCCATGCTGACCATCGATCATCTTGGAAATCTTAGCGCAGAGCTGAGAGCTCAAGTTGAGTTTGCACTTGAGAAACCATTATATCTGAAGCTATAAATACCACTTTTTTTTCAATTTATTAAATCGTTTGTAAGACTGGAAATGTTTCAAATGATTTGAAATGGCATATGCAATGTCATATGACAAGCATTTTATCGATGGGTTGAATTGATTGAAAACAGGTCCTTCAGCCCACCGAGTCCCCACCGACCATCGATTTCCCCATTCACACTAATTCCATGTTATTCCACTTTCGCATCCACTCGCCACACATTAGGGACCAATCAACCTAAAAACCCGCATGTCTTTGGGATGCGAGTGGAAATTGGACCACCCGGAGAAAACCCACTCAGTCACAGAGATTATGCAAACTCTACACAGACAGCACCTAATCCTGGTCTCTGGCCCTGTGAGGCAGTAGCTCTACGAGCAGCGCCACTGTGTCACTTAATTGCTCACAGTTGTATCAAGCCTTTTACATTTTCATAATATTGTTTTCGAAGTCTATAAATCTACACGTGTTGTACTGGAAATGTTGCATACAAGTTCTGAAGAATGACTAATTTGTAATCACAATTTTGCCTGTGACCTCCTGTTTTTTTTTTAATGCCTCTATTGTTGTACAAAGGCTGAAGCATCATCAGCTGGGAGCAGTGTCCTGTGAGATCTGCCGGTGAAAAGGCTTGTTTGTAGGTTGATATCAACACAGCCATCTTGTGTGCATTGACCGATGAATGCCAGTCAGCGTTATGTTATTAAGGGCTGGGAGGAATGGTGAAATGACACTCCTGGAGTAAAACTATCAAGAGCTTACAGGTTTGTAAATTCCATCGGCTCACTGAGTCCTGGAGTCTATAGCACAAAAATGAGTCCCTTCAGCCCATCGAGTCTGTACATAGTAATCAAGTACGTATCTATCGTCAATGAAAATTTTAAAAACTGGAAATCTGAAATATAAACAGACAAATGTGAGCAAATGGTTTTAAAATGCAAACATCGTGCATGACTTCAAAGGCCAGCCCTTCTTGCTCATACCCAGATTCCCTGAAGAAGACTGGTGACTCTGAAAATCAGTCTGTCTAATCCCCAGGAATTGGGGCCTTTGAGACGACTTGATCTAATTTCCTATCCAATGCTCCAAAAGAAATAGTGTGTATTTGATTTGATTTAACAGAAAGGTATAAGAGCAGCATATTTAAATTCTGTTTGCTGTAGGCATACCTTAGCAGTGTAAACCTGGAATACTGTTTGTGAAGCGATAAGCAAAGAAACGCAAAAAACTGCAGATGCTGGAACGTTGAGCAAAATAAAAAGTGTTGGAGGAACTCAGCAGGTCAGGCAGCATCTGGGGAGGGGATAGGCAGGCAATATTTCGGTTTGGGACTCTTCTTCAGACTGATTGACAATGATCAGTCCCGACCTAAAATGTCATCTGTCCATTCCCCACTCAGATGCTGCCTGACCTGCTGCGTTCCTCCAGCACTTTGTGTTTCTCTCAGAGATAGACAGTTGTCCCTCGGGTGATGTTTTGGGTCTTCTTCAGACTTGAATAAACAAGGATAGATTGATAAAGACAGAGATTTGCCGTTGATAGCTGAGAGCCGAAAGGTATTGGGAAAGACTTTACGGGCAAGTTTAGACTCCATTTTTAACAACTTTGAACGTGAAGGATACAAAATGGCGGAAAAAACGTGGCGACCTTTGTGTAGTGTCTCAGTGTAATCTATTGTTCTTGCACTCTTGTACTTGAGCCTCTGTGTAGATTGGTTTATGCATGAAAGCCAATCATAGTAGAATAGCATCACTAACCCCACCCTACTGTATGATTCATACTAACACCCACTTCCTACATTAGTCAGTCTTGGAAGCGGTCACGATGTACTAACAACTAACGACCTGCTGTACTGTTATAATATGGATACTGATTAAAGATGATCTTGAACTTCAGATTGTGTACTTTGGCTATTTACACTATGTATGCTAAGATTTTTACTGAACAGGCAAAAAATGAATCTCACTGTACGTAGGCACATGTGACAATAACGTGCCATTGAACCATTGAGTAGGAAGAAGAGATGAGTTGGAGAAGGGATGGATTATGAAACGTGTGCAGTGTGAAGGTATGTCTCATATCATTGCAGATGGGAACACTCTTATGTTATATTTGCTCCACTGGTCAGATCATAAAACATTTTGCTGCACTGAGCATCTCCTCTGAATAATGCTGCAGGCTTCGATGATCTTAATAATCTCGTTCTGGTAGTTGGTTAAAGGCTGGCGCTGGTTTAAGCCAGAAGAGACTTCACAACAGCGGTATGATGAAAGAGAGCATGTGAACAAATCACAACATTATTCAAGATGCTGTGCATGATGAACGGATGTGTGCTGTATGACCCCTGATGTGACCTTCAGAAAGGTGTCCTTCCTCCCTGTTCTGCAAGTGCTCCTCCCCGAGACCTCATAATCAGCCGGGCTATTCAACCATGCGATTAGCTTGCAGATGTGATTGCTCCGTTCTTTTGACCATTCACTGAGAGAAAACCCACCTCAGTTCATATAAAATTATAAGAGACACAGGTCGGGGAGTCAGACAGTCAAACATTTTCCCAGGCTGGCAATGTCAAAGACTAAAAGCCATAATTTTAAGGTGAAAGATTAAAGGAGATGTCCAGGACAGGTTTTTTACACAGAGAGTAGTAGGTGCCTGGAACACACCGCCAGAGACGGATACAATAGTGGCATTTGAAAAGTTTTTAGTTAAGCATATGGATATGGAGAGATATGGATCAGATGCAGGCAGAGGAGATTAGTTTAACTTGGGATCATGTTCTGTACAGATATTGTGGCCGAAGGGCCTGTTCCTGTGCTGTACCATTATACGTTCTATATACTGTCTGGGTTTTTAGATGGGGAGATAAAGAGATTATCACTTTAAAGCTGTGCGGCTCTGAGTTTAAAGTAAGAACAAGCCACATAAGCAGGATAAGTGACGGAAATGCAACGTCCAAATCTACAAAGGATGTGAATTAATGCTGGCGATTATCTGGAATTTTTGTTTAATGTGTCTACAAAAATATTTCAACCTCGGGAGAAGATGCCCAGTTTAGAGATCTGCTTGGAGGTAAATGAAAGCCAAGCTGACAATACCCATCCTGAGTCTGGTAGTTTAGTTTTTTCCCTGGCCTAAATGGCCAGGCACTGACCCAGGAGTTGCATCAATTCACTTGGCGACATGGGAATTCGTTTTATTTCCAGCTGGAGATACTGTCAACGTTTGTTATGTGCTGACATTTTCTAAGATAATTTCTGGCCATCCAAGCTTTACAGCGCACCATACAAGAATAAATACAGACTAATAATAAATTGGCCCAAACTTCCAGGTTCATGTTTATATTTTTGAGTTTATCGTAAATGAGGGAAAAGCAATTCAGTCAGAGCCAGAAGCTCTTTGAATATAATGGTCAAAGTGATTACAATTTTTCCTGAAAACCGACTAGTAGTTTGTGAACACCCAGGGATTTCGAGGCTGCCTTTGCTCAATCGCCCGTCATTGTGGTATGAATAGCATGACTGATTTTGCATTACATTGCGTTCTTTGAAAGCATTTTGTACATGAAATTTATTGTGAAAGAATTGCTGGAAGAGCACAGCGGGCCAGGCAGGAATGGAGGGACAACGCTTTGGGTCGGGACCCTTCTTCAGACTGATTGGAGCAAAGGGGGGGGGAGAAATTTGGCAAAGAGAGCTGTGAGTGCATCAAAAGATAGGCCGGAAGACAGACACAAAAAGCTGGAGTAGGTCAGCGGGTCAGGCAGCATCTCTGGAATAGTTGGAGATCCCTTTTCTCCAGAGATGCTGCCTGACCCGCTGAGCGACTCCAGCTTTTTATATCGGTCTTTGTTTTAAACCAGCAAATGCGGTTCCTCCCTACACAAATGGTGGGTCAGTACGTTAGGGAGGACACTTCCCCAGACTAATTGTAATCAGAAGGCAATCAGTTTGAAGAAGGGTCCTGACCTGAAACATCGTCTGTCCATTTCCTCCAAGATGATGCCTGACCCGCTGAGATCCTTCAACACATGGTGTTTCCTTCAGACATAGACAGTTGTTCTTCATTGTAGGCAGTTTCTGGGTGTGTGGACCCCTCAGTCGGTGTAAAGACAGCAGCTGGTATACTTAGTGTGTGACTTGAGCTGCAGACACTCCAGATGCACCGCCGGCTGGAGAGTGATCTGCAGTAGCATGAAGGTAGAGAAATTCTGAGGAGTCACATTATCTTCCTGACATATGTTCCCCAGTAAGAAGCAAAAAGTAGTCTCATTATGTTGTATGTCTGGTGGCTTTTGTTTATTTTTTACATTTTGTTATACATTTTTTGGTAGAAGCCATCCAACTGTGCCAAATTTAATGATGAATTGATTGAAGTATTAAACATGGAAACAGATCCTGAGGCCCGCCGCGTCCACTCCGACCATTAATCATCCGTTTACACTAGTTCTATGTTATCCCACTTTCGCATCCACTCCCTACACACGAGGAGCAAACTGATGTTGATTAACACAAACCAGCACGTCTTTGGGATGTGGGAGGAAACCCACACTGTCACAGAGAGAAATTGCAAACTCCACACAAATGGCACCCAAGGTCGTAAACTACTGGAGGTCAAGATCAAACCTGGGTCTATGGTGCTGTGAGGCAGCAGCTCTACAAGTTGTGCGGCCCTCAGTGCTGTATGTCTCTGACTATAAAGAGACGACTAAGGACTAAGACAGATCAAGTAAGTGAGGAAGTAAGTGAGGAAGAATTTGCCACATGGTGGGAGCATCACAGTGGGGAAATGTGAAATTGTCCATTTTGACAGGAAAAGTGTAAAAGGGCCAGGTTATCTCAATGGTGGGGGTGAGCGAAACAGAGGCACCAAGGATTTTGGGTGTCATAGTGTATGATTTGCCAGAGTAGCAGGTAATTAACAGAATGTTATTGTTTATTGTGAGGTGAAGTGAATACAAATGTTGGAATATTTTTTCGATTCTTCAATTTATAAAAGACATCACTAAGAATACATTGGAAACACCGTTTATGCTGAATTACTCCAGCATATTGTGTTTATCTGTGGCACAAACCAACATCTGCAGTTCCTTTACATTATGTAATAGCTGGAATAGTCCGTTTATCTTATCAGGATAGGTTTTACAGTCGTGACGACATATACTGAGGGGTTCTCAGGGTGGATGTGGAGACAAGGTTTCTTCTTTTGGGAAAATCTAGAACTGGGGTGGGGGGTGGGGGGGGGGGGGGGGGGGGGGTAGAGGGGGACGCTCGTTTCAAAATAAAGAGTTGCCTGCTTACCAGAGAACTGAGGCAAAATGTTTTAGTTTAGTTTTAGTTTCGAGATACAGAGCAGAAACAGGCCTTTCGGCCCACTGAATCCGTACTGACCAGCGATCCCCCCCTCCCCCCCACATTAACAGGAGGGGGAGATAGAACCAACGTATTTGGAGATGAGTCTGGTGGGGAAGCAGCAGGCAGAAACGATGGGTCTGCCAGGCCAGTTTGGAAATGACATGGATACGGACGCTGCGAGGTTGGGGAACGACAGGGTTGGAATAATAGTAAGGAATTAAAATGAAATTTAACGTGGCCAAACTGGAATCAAAGTATTTTGTGATTAGCTGAATATCACTGCTGCTATTTCTTACTTTGCTTACTATGCCTCTGTTGCTGTTGTAACACAAAGGGTCTGGGTAAATGCAGTGCTTTTTCTCCAAAGTTATTTTATTTCACCACTGCCATGGAGGGAAAAAAGCATCCAGAGCCTGAATACTGTGACCACCAGGTTCAAGAATGCTTCGCCCCAGCATCTATCAGGGTCTTGAATGCCACAAAACGAACCTCAGCAACTATGATCTTCTTTGCACCGCATCTGTGGTTGCAATGTAGACATCAGTCTTTGCACCATTATGTGTAGGAAAGAACTGCAGATGCTGGTTTAAATCGAAGGTAGACACAAGATGCTGGAGTAGACACAAAATGCTGGAGAATCTCAGCAGGACAGGCAGCATCTCTGGAGAGAAGGAATGGGCGATGTTTCGGGTCGAGACCCTTCTTCAGACTGATGTCAGGGGAGTGGGCGGGATAGAGATAGAATGTAGTCAGAGACAGTAAGACTGGTAGGAGAACTGGGAAGGGGGAGGGGATGGAGAGATAGGGAAAACAAGGGTTATTTGAAGTTAGAGAATGTTCATACCGCTGGGGTGTAAGCTACCCAAGTGAAATATGAGATGCTGTTCCTCCAATTTGTGCTGGGCCTCAATCTAAGAGTGGTGGAGGCCCAGGACAGAAAGGTCAGATTGGGAATGGGAGGGATATTTAAAATGCTGAGTCACTGGGAGATGAGGTAGGTTAAGATGGACTGAGCGGAGGTGTTCAGCGAAATGATCGCCGAGCCTGCGCTTGGTCTCGCCGAGCCTGTGGAGGAGTTGACACCTGGATCAGAGGATACAGTAGATGAGGTTGGAGGAGGTGCAAGTGAATCTGCTTCACCATTATGGTTATTGGTTCATTGTATTTTTGATTTGTTACATATTTATCTGTTGAGGAGCCACTTAAGTTGCAGAAACTAAGAAGTTTGTTGTTCTGCTGTTGGTACATGTACAGTTTGGCTAGTAAGAGGTCAAAGGCAGGAGAAAGGGGTTGAGAGGGAAAGATAGATCAGCCATGAATGAATTGTGAAGTAGACTTGATCGGCAAAGACACAAAATGCTGAAGTAACTCAGCGGGTCAGGCAACATCTCTGGAGGCTCTCTCAGTCTGCAGAAGGGTCTCGTCCCAAAACATCACGTATTCCTTTTCTCCAGAGATGCTACCTGACCCGCTGCGGTAATCCAGCATTTTGTGTCTTATCTTCGGTGTAAACCAGCACCTGCAGTTCCTTCCTACACAGCCATGATGGGCTGAATGGCCTACTTCTGCTCCTATAACATATGAACATAAACAATTCAACACACTTAACACTTGAGATTGAGTAAATCTTTGCGGATAGCAGAGCAGGAGTACTTAGGAGATAGTTCCACTGAATTGAGAAACCTTTAATGAGATGGAATGATCTACATCAAAGGTTGCATAATTTCAGAAAATTGTACAAGTTGTCCCCACACAAATAATACTCACCCACATTAGCCCGATCCTTAATGGTCAGTGGTCCACGATGGTCTTAATGCCTTCTAAAGCTGCTGTTCCACTAATCCAAAGAGGATACTCCATGGTTTTTGGTGCTGGCTGAGTCATTTCCTCCTAATGCCTTTACATAATTCCAGCATGCTGATACAAATAACTTGAAAAACACATGATGGATGAATCTTACATTTTCATGTGACAATCCCTTACACAGATATATAAAGAGCTTAGTGATCATATTATAAATCTTTCGTGATGAGAAAGATTGAGAGGAAGATCTTTAGATAACACAAATTGTGGCCAATTACTTTAAAAAATAAGCGTACAGAATTGAAATTAATTTTTATTGACAGCACAGCACAATGAAGACACTGGCTCAGCTATTTTCAGTACTTGAAGAGTAGAAATAATTTACGTTAAGATATAACTCCTGATAGTGATCCTGATATCCCCAGGTCAGCTTTGGAATCTCTACTGTGTTAGAACAGCAGGGACCATTGCTCAGTCCACCAAGGCCTACGTAATCTCCCGGTTGCTAAATACTTTAACTCCCCCTCCCATTCCCATACTGACCTTTCTGTCCTGGGCCTCCTCCACTGTCGGAGTGAGGCCTAACACAAATTGGATGAACGGCACCTCCTATTTCGCTTGGGCAGCTTATCTCGGCAGTATAAATATTGATTTATCTAACTTCAAGTAGCCCTTGATTTTCCTTCTATCTCTCCGTTCTATGTTCCTCCCTCACCCTCGTTCTCCTGCTAGTTTCACGGTCTTCCTGGTTAATTTTACTGTTTGTATGCCTCGTTGTCGCCTTCCCCTCAGCCAACAATGAGCCATACTACATTTCCTTGAGCATTGTCTGCTTTGATCTGTCCTTTTCACACCTTCCATGCTTTTTGTATCCTTCTGTCTCTGGTTTTCCTCTCCCCGACTCTCATTGAAGAAGGGTCTCGACCTGAAACATCACCCATTTCTTCTTTCCAGAGATGCTGCCTGTCCTGCTGAGTTACGCCAGCATTTTGTGTTTATCTTCAGACCAATTTTAACTTATTTGGGAGAAGGAAGATGAAGATACGATATGATACGATACAATAGAACATTATTTATCCCAGGAGCGAAATTAATTTGCCAACAATCATAAAAAACACAAAATACATGAAACATGAAATTAAAGGGACGAGTTTATAGGGATGTGCAAAGATTGAGGTGGGGGGGGGGGGGGAGGGGAGTCGGTCTCAGTCTACCCCACGACAGAAGATCTTGGGGTCCAAGTACATAATTCCCTGGAAGTGACAACACAGGTAGAAAATGGCAATGCAACTAGGTAGTCTGTGTGATGGACTCGGCTACAACGCTCTGCAATTTTGTGTGGTCTTGGGCAGAGCTGTGATGCAACCTGATGAAAGCATTAGTAGAAATGACCCAATGTGTGAGAGGCAGCAAAATGCGCGTGTGTTAGGCAAGGTGATCTCACAACCAGTCAGATAAGATCAAAGCTCTGCTAATGTCACATTCAGCCATTGATAGTGGTACACAACTAAACAGCTCATGGCAGGAGGAGGCTCATACAATGGCAGGGCCTAGCGTGTGACATAGCCTCCATAACCGTGTTCAGCCCAAAGTGCTGAATAGATAACTTACCTTGGCTTCCACTTGAAATCTGCACCACCCCAGAGGCCAAACTTCAGATATCTATATTACTAAAAGTCTGTTCTTGACCGGTTTTGGCCATCTGTGCTGCGATTTCCGAGAGAACGCCACCACCTACGGCCGTCATTTTTGGCCACCTTGCTCAGAGCCCCCCTCCGCCGTATTTGTGCCGAGGAATTTTCCCGTCGATGAAAATTGACAGAGATATTAATGATTTTACAAAATTCCCCATTCTCTCTGCTGCCCCTGCTGGCGGCAGGGGGAGGGACTATAAAACCAGGAAGTGGTGTGCCTCAATCAGTGTCTGCAAGCTGGAGGAAGGCAGAGGGTCACGTTTCTCTGAGCTGTGAATAACACTGAACACATGTCTACTCAAATGTAAGTGTCCTTAGTGGTTCTAAAACGCTTGCAGAATGTGTCTTTTTTGGTTCTAAAATGTTTTTTAGGTTCTTCCCCCCCCCCTCCTCTTCCCCCCCCCTCTCCTCCCCCCCCTCTCCTCTCCCCCCCCCCCCCTCTCCTCTCCCCCCCCTCTCCTCTCCCCCCTCCTCTCCTCTCCCCCCCCTCTCCTCTCCCCCCCTCTCCTCTCCCCCCTCTCCTCTCCCCCCCTCTCCTCTCCCCCCTCTCCTCTCCCCCCTCTCCTCTCCCCCCCTCTCCTCCTCCCCCCCTCTCCTCTCCCCCAAGCCTCTCCTCTCCCCCCCTCTCCTCTCCCCCCTCTCCTCTCCCCCCTCTCCTCTCCCCCCTTTCCTCTCCCCCCCTTTCCTCTCCCCCCCTTTCCTCTCCCCCCCTTTCCTCTCCCCCCTTTCCTCTCCCCCCCTTTCCTCTCCCCCCCTTTCCTCTCCCCCCTTCCTCTCCCCCCCTTCCTCTCCCCCCTCTCCTCTCCCCCCTTTCCTCTCCCCCCCCCTCCTCTCCCCCCCCTCCCCCTCCCCTCCCCCCCTTCCTCTCCCCCCCTTCCTCTCCCCCCCTTCCTCTCCCCCCCCTTCCTCTCCCCCCCCTTCCTCTCCCCCCCTTCCTCTCCCCCCCTTCCTCCCCCCCTTCCTCTCCCCCCCCTTCCTCCCCCCCTTCCTCCCCCTTTCCTCTCCTCTCCCCCCTCTCCTCAACCCCCCTCCCCCCTCTCTCTCTCCCTCTTTTTCTCCCCCCCTCCCCTCCATCCCCTCCCCCACCATTCCTCCCCTAAACCCCCTGCCCTCCACCCTCGCTCCCTGATCCCCACCTCTCCCCCTCCCCTCTCAGCACACCCTCTCTCTCCCCCTCTTTCCTCTCTCCCCCTCTCTCCCCCCTCTCTTCCCCTTCCCTCCCCCCTCTCCTCCCCCCTCCCCCTCTCTCCTCCCCCTCCCCCTCTCTCCTCCACCCTCCTCTCTCTCTCTCTCCCCTCCCTCCCTCCCCTAAACCCCCTCCCCTCCACACCCCCTACCCTATTCCCTCCACCCTCCCCCCTACCTCCCCCTCCCTGCTCCCCACCTCACCCCCCTCTCAGCACCCCCTTTCTCTCCCCCTCACTCTCACCCTCTCTCTCTCCTCCCCTCCTTTCCCCCCTCACCCACCCTCCCTCTTCTCCTCCTCTCCTCCTCCACCCCCTCTCCCTCTCTCTGTATCTGTCTCTCTCTGTCTCTGCCCCTTCTCTCTCTGCCCTCACTCTCTACCCCCCCCCCCTCTCTAGGTGTGACTGCAAGTTGGGGGCTATGCGTCAGTAGATAGGGTGTTTATGGGGTAAAAGGAGCAAATTAATAATATTAATATAATATCAAGGGGGGTAATTAGCTAATTAGCGTGAGTGCGGGGGGGGGATAGTTAGTGTGTGTCTCCCCCCCCCCCCCCCACACAACCGCACGTTGGGGGAACAGACCCAACGGGTCTGCACTTGGTCTAGTAGAGTCATAGATCTGTCATGGCCATAGCATGGAAACAGGCCCTGCAGCCCACTGTATCCATGCTGATCAAGTTGCCATGTTGAGCTAGTCCGATTTGCCTGCATTTGGTCTATTGCCCTCCAAACCCTTCCTGCTCTCCAGTATTAATTCAATTAATTCCTCATAATGTCAATCATTGTCAAAGTGTTGCTAACAGTGCCATCAAATGGTGTTTGCTCACCTGTCCCCGGTGGCTGGATTGGGTTTCACAGGAATCACTTAACACTAAACCTCGCTGCCGCATTGGTACAAGCATGGGCCAAAGAGTTAAACTCAAGAGATCACGGGCGACACGGTGGCGCAATGGTAAAGTTACTGCCACACAGTGCCAGAGACCCGGGTTCGATCCTGACTACGGATGCTGCCTGTACGGAGTTTATACCTTCTCCCAGTGACTGCGTGGGTTTTCTCCAAGATCTTCGGTTTCC
The DNA here is from genome assembly GCF_010909765.2 of Amblyraja radiata. Taxonomy (NCBI): domain Eukaryota; kingdom Metazoa; phylum Chordata; class Chondrichthyes; order Rajiformes; family Rajidae; genus Amblyraja; species Amblyraja radiata. The sequence goes on from NC_045971.1 coordinate 22,589,787, forward strand.
TCCCACACTCCAAAGACCAACAGGTTTGAAGGTAAATTGGCTTGGTATAAATGTAATAATTGTCCTTAGAGTGTGTAGGGTAGTGTTATTGTGCGGGGATTGCTGGGCCAAAGGGCCTGTTTAGGCGCTGTATCTCGAAACTAAACTAAACTAAAGATCAAGTAGCAATGGCTCTTGTGGACACCAAAGCAGTACTGAGGTGTCCTGGTAAAACTGATCAGTAGGCATAAAAGAGGAAGATTATAGTGGTTGGAGTTGTATCTCACACAGGTGAGGTCTGTGATTATGTCAGTGGTGAAAGTATGTTCCTCCTACTCTGAAGTACAGACACATTAGGGAGGGTAGAAACTCGTTATCAGTTATCTGCCTCGTCCACTTGAATTGCCTCCTATCCCCACAATATGTTTAATCAATACAGATTGTTGGAATCATCCATGATCAGCTGCCTCTCACACATTGAGTCATTTCTATTAATGCTATCATTGGGTTACATCACAGCTTAGTTTAGGAACAGCTCGGCCCAAGACCACACAAAATTGCAGAGCGCTGTGGTTGTAGCCAAGTCCACCACCCAGACTATCCACGTGTGGTAAAAACTGTTTGAATTTATTTATTTTTTATTTTTTATTTAACCTTTATTTAACCAGGAGAAGTCTCATTGAGATTAAAAATCTCTTTTACAAGAGAGTCCTGGCCAAGACAGGCAGCAGCACAGTTCCACAGTTACAGACAATAATTTTAAAAAAAACAACAGAGAACATATAAATAGAGTCACAGTCAGAACATCATCAAACAAAGCATGTACAGACAGAAGAGCCCGCTTCAACATCATTAAGAAGGGATTTAAATCTGTTTATAGAAACCAGCTCCTTAAGTTTCAGTTTATTCTGCAGCTGGTTCCATGCGAAGGGAGCAGCATACCTAAATGCCCTTTTCCCCAGTTCAGTACGGACTTTAGGTACAGTTAGTAAGAACAAGTCCTCAGAGCGGAGCTGATAAGTTCCTGTGCTTTTTCGAATTACTTTCGAACTTCTGCAGGTATGAAGGAAGTATGAACCTTCAGCTATCTGTCTACAGGAATCTCCAAGTTTAGAAAGTGAATTGATTGGTATAAGACAAAACCACTACATTGCCATTGACCGCGTCCGTTAGTCAGAACAAGTGGAGAGATACAGCATGGAAGCACCCAGCCCGTGACGACCATAGATCACCCGTTCACACTGGTTCTATGTTATCCCACTTTCTCATCCACTCCTTACACAGTTTTACAGAGGTCAGTTAATCTCCAAACCTGCACGTCTTTGAAAAGTGGAAGGAACCTGGAGCACCCAGAGGAAACCAATGTGATCACAGGTAGAACATGCAAACCCCACATAGACAATGGTACAGTGTTATCGAACCCGGGTTCTCTGGCACTGTGAAGCAGCAACTCTACCAGCTGGGCCATTATGCTGCCCCCAAAGTTGAAGAAGATAATCAATTAGTTTGAACATTTCATTTATTTTGCTTGCAACATGCACTCTGCCTGTGACTGAAGAAGTGGTTTAATGTCACCAGTCATGTCCAGCATCAACGCTCTCAGACGACGAGGTATTGATTTATTATTCTGGGACTGTCATGCTCTGAACCTTGCGATGATGCACTGCAGGGGTTGCTGACAGTAACATTTGATATTACAGTGACGTTAGATGTTGAGCTATCAGCAGATGACAACGCTGCTTCACTGAAAGTGTGGAGGCTAGTCAGATGTGAGTTGGTTGCTGGATCACCTCATGGTGTTTTAATTAGTGGATAATTCCCAGTGATGCTGTGCTTTATCAAACTTTTTTTGTGTCAATCTATTGCCATTTCTACATTGTTGCTGGGTCTAAATCCTGGAGCTCCCTCGCCAATGGTCATGAAGGGGTATCTTCTTTGGAAAGTCTGCCACAGTTGAAGAAAGGATAGTTAAGGATGGGAAATTGCTGCTGGCTTAATCAGTGATATCTAGCCAATGCTAGCATTTATTTCATGAAGGCTAGAATACAAAAACAGGGATTTAATGCTGAGGCTCTATAAGGCGCTCGTCAGGCCGCAATTGGAGTATTGGGAGCAATTTTGGGCACCATATCTGAGGATGGGTGTACTGGCTCTGGAGAGGGTCCAGAGAAGGTTTACTAGAATGATCCCAGGAATGAGTGGGTTAACATATGATGAACGTTTGACGGCACTGGGCCTGTACTCGCTGGAGTTTAGAAGGATGGGATGGGGGGGGGGGGGGGGGGGGGGGGTACCTCTGAAACTTACAGAATAATGAAAGGTTTGGATAGAGTGGATGTGGAGAGGATGTTTCCACTGGTGGGAGAGTCTGGGACTAGAGGTCATAGCTTCAGAATTGAAGGACGTTCCTTTAAGAAGATGAGGAGGAATTTCTTTAGTCAGAGAGTGGGGGATCTGTGGAATTCCATGCCATAGAAGGCTGTGGAGGCTAAGAATGAATATTTTTAAGGTAGAGATAGATAGATTCTTGATTAGTATGGTTGTCGGGGGTTATGGGGAGAAGGCAGGAGAATGGGGTTAGGAGGGAGACATAGATCAGCCATGATTGAATGGCAGAGTAGACTTGATGGGCCGAATGACCTAAATCTGCTCCTATCACATGACCTTATGAACTGAAAGTAGAACCGCTGACCTCATCATTGAGGACAATAGCATGCATATGGGCTTGATCACATTAAAATTGCTTGGGATATGTACAAGATTCACTGTAAACCAACTCTTCAGTCCCGCACAAAACAGAACAGCTCCCTGCTATCTATGAGGTCAAAGCCTCAGAATTAAAGGACATTCCTTTAGGAAGGAGATGATGAGGAATTTGTTTAGTCAGGGGGTGGTGAATCTGTGGAATTCATTGCCATAGAAGGCTGTGGAGGCCCAGTCAATGAATATTTTTAAGGTAGAGATAGATAGATTCTTGATTGGTATGTGTGTCAGGGGTTATGGAGAAAAGACAGGAGAATGTGGTTAAGAGGGAAAGATAAATCACCCATGATTGAATGACGGAGTAGACATGATGGGCTGAATGGCCTAATTCTGCTCCTATCACTTATGAATTTCTGAACTTGTGTCTCCAAGTCCATGAAGTCAATGAAATTTTACAGCGATATACATTATGTGGATATTTTGCACTTTCAGGAGTCACGGACACATGGAACTGCAGAATTGTTGCTGGGTCTACGAATCTTGAGCAAAGCACAGAATGCTGGAGGAACTCAGCGGGTCAGGCAGTAGCAACAGTGGGAGGAATGGATCGGCGACTTTTAGGTTGGGACCTTTCTTCAGACAGGTTGTAGTAGGAGGGAGAAAGTTGGAATAGAGGTTGGGTTGGGACAAAGCCTGGCAACTGGTGGGTGGATACAGGTGAGGGGCGTTGACTAGCAAATGGGTGGACAATGGCTAGAGATTTAAAAAAGAGACAAAAGGAGAGAAGGGGTGAAATGTAAAGCTGGAGGGTGGGATATAGGTGTAAGGGGACATGGGTGGGACAGTAGGAGAAATGGGTGTGCACTGGGGTTGGGCTGGACACAGGAAAGAGAGAGAGGGAAGGGTTACAGGTGAATTTATAGTGAGTTAGATCCCATTCTGGCAGGAATAATCTCTCGTATTGTGACAATTAGAGTTTAAAGACATACTTATCTAGGGGAAATGACATGGAAGTCTCAGACATTTTAATCTATTCATAAATTGATGCTTGCTAATAACCTTGATTAAAATCACGTTTTGACTCTCCCAATGTTCTTTCATTGACACATGGTGACTAAACGCGAGCTTTCTACTTTCCCCTCAGATACATTCACTGAAGCATCTGTCTAGTTTCTGCATACTCTTTATCCAAAATAAAGTATTAACATAACAAAGATCATGCCCATCAGCATTCAGCTGAAGATACTAGGAATTAGTTTGTTGAATTAACTTTGTCATGCTATTTGTTCTTTGGGATTATCTCCCTTTTGAAAGTTTTTAATCCAGTACTGTTTTTAGTGTCACCTATAATGGGAGGTATTAGAGTTGACAAGCCTGTGACTGTTAGCTTGGCTCCTAAATGGATGTGGGTTTTAACTTGCTACCTTCACACTTGCCACGAGACGGAACACCCTGCGATTAGCGATTTGCGAACATGCTTAATAAGCTCTACGGTAAGACTGATTTATCCAGCAGATCTTCATCGCTAAGCACTTAATCAAGTCGACTAGCAGAGGTATCAAAAGCTGCCTCATTAAAGTTAGCGATGTTTGACGAATGGCTTGTGGAAATACCCAAAGAATACATAAATTATTAACTCAGAATCTGATTTGGAAATCTGTTGTTTAGTTGGGGACAAAGGGAACTGCAGATGCTGGAACCTTGAGCAAAACGCAAAGTGCTGGAGGAACTCAGCGGGTCAGGCAGCATCAGTAGAGGGAATGGACAGACGATATTTCAGGTTGGGACTCTTCAGGTTCGTCAGACTGCTGAAGAAGAGTCCAGGGATAAAATGTCATCTGTCCATTGCCTGCACAGATGCTGCCAGACCCACTGCTTTCCTCCAGCACATTGTGTTTTGCAGTTATTTAGATGTTTTGTACTGGATATAGCCAGATAGCAAGTGGTAATAGTTTTGCCAACCAACTCATTTTTGATGGTAGAATCACAAAGCACATAAACCGGCCCTTTGGCCCACTTGCCCACACCGACCAAGATGCCATTTCTACACTAGACCCACCTGCCCGTATTTGACCCATGTCCCTCTAAAAGCCCAGACCCATGGTACAAGTTCATTCCAAGAGCTCTCCCGAGTTTAAAAAAAATCAAACTCACGGTAAGCACGGAGAATGAACGTAGCGTGTACATCGGAGCTCGGGGACGTCTCTTAGCACTAACCGCAGGTACTCGGGAAGACTCGCTAACGGCAGGTAAGCACGGGAAGACTCGTGAAGATTTTTCAACATAATGAAAAATGTCCACGAGAGCCCCGAGTACCGATGAGTGGACATTACCGTAAATCTCCGAGTTCGAATCGGGGCAAACTCGGGAGAACTCTTGAAATGAACTTGTACCGTGGTTCAGGGCTTTAAATCTTTCCAATCTATATACCTATCCAAGTGTCTTTTGAATGTTGTTTTAGTACCTACCTCGGCTCCAATGGCAGCTCATTCCATATGCCCATCTTTCTCTTAGCCCCCTCAGGTTTCTATAAACCGTTTCCCCCTCACTATAAACTTAAATCCCCTAGTTCTTTATTCCCCTACTCTGGGTGAAAATACTGTCCATTTACCCTATCTATTCCAACCTTACTCGCAGAAATAACGTGACGATGAGCCACTGTGATTTACTCTCTCCACGTCTCAGAGTTTTATGGCACAGACCATGTTAAATAAGAGATGAATAAACTGGAGGGGGGCTGAGATGTGGCCCAATGAAATGGTTCATCATGGAGACGGGGACAATAGGTGATCAATCCCTCTCTTCCCCAGCAAACCTTGCAGCAAATGCAACGTGATTCAGAATTTATGGTAACATCACCGTTTAGTCCAGCCACAGGGAAAGTACTGAAAATTACTAGTGACAGCTAAAGTGCAGTAAGAAATCAGATGTGGGGGGATTCCTTTCAAAAACAGCAGCGAACACATAAATCAGGGAAACACTGAAACTAATAGCCCCATTGTTCTTCCTGCTGTACATCTCATAAAGGGCTAACCCAAATACGAACGACAGCAGTAGGACAAGCGATGAATTAAAATTGGTCTTTGTCAACCAACTAGAACACAGATTTTTTTGAGTTTTTGTTCGAGGAGGGAATAGGTAGGGTAAATGCAAAGAGTCTTTATAATCAAATTTGGGGAATCAAGAACCAGAGAACAGGTTTAAGGAGAGAGGGGAAAGATTTAGCAGGAACCAGAGGGGCAACTTTGTCATGCAAAGGGAGGTGGGTGCATGGAACAAGCTGCCAGAGGAGGTAGTTGAGGCACTATCACAACATTTAACATACATTTGGACAGGTACATGCATAGGAAAGGTTTAGAGGGATATGGGGCATACACAGGCAGATGGGACTAGTGTAGATGGGGCTACTTGGTCAGTGTGGGCAAGTTGGGCCGAAGGGCCTGTTTCCATACAGTATGCCTTAATGACTGTAACTGAAGGAAGATTTTTATTTGAGGCTGTCTCATCCGGCATTGACAATGGACATCCCGTTGATGAAGCAGTTTGTTAAATCAGACATGAACTGTTGCTATGGAAGCAAGTGTAAGTATTTTTTTGCGATTTCCTTGGCTTTTAGTTGAATCTCATTTAATTTCAGTAAAAACTGATAGTAGCTGGGCCAGCTGAGAGGAAGCAGTGAATTATGTGGGCGTAAGGAAGTGTGCTGATTGGTACGTTTAAGGGTTGATTTTTCATACCATTGTTAATCTTTCTAAATGGCTGGAATTCCATTTAAGAGATAAGAAACTGGAGTAGGTTTAATCAGTCCACCTAACATCAGCACTGACAGTGTAGCCAGCATTTAGAATCATTTAAACAATGTTTGTAAATGGACAAACCAATAACAGCTGAAAGTGTATCTGTAAATGATTCTGTAAATGGATGGTTTTGAATGGATCTTTTTATGGCTGAAAGAGGTGATTTTTATTGCACTTTGTCATTATGGAATCAAAACTAAAACAGCAAACAAAGCGATGAGCTGTATTGTTAAATCACCAGGGTTCTGCAAATCCATCATGTTGAAACTGCTTGGTATTGATATTGGTTTATTATTGTAGATACAAAGAAATGTAGTCGCTGCAATCTTGCATAAAACACAATACTGGAGTGAAGATAGACACAAAATGCTGGAATAACTCAGCGGGACAGGCAGCATCTCTGGAGAGAAGGAATGGGTGGCGTTTTGGGTCGCGACCCTTCTGCAGACTGAGTCGTACAGAAACATCACCCATTCCTTCTCTCCAGAGGCGCTGCCTGTCCCGTCCAGCATTTTGTGTCTATCTTCCATTTAAACCAGCATCTGCAGTTCTTTCCTCAACAATATTGAAGTGATTTATGTGGACAATATATGCATTTAAATTTAAACAAAACTATGTTATATTTAGTTTGGTTGTTATTATGCAAACTTCTAGACACCTATTGGACAGTAGTAGGTGTCAGAGCACTGGTGGCAAGTAAACCAAGCTGGCTGCAATCATAATTTTTGAGCAATGTTTTTTGAGCAATTTTTGAGTTCCTCACAACAGATGAAGAAGCAAGGAACTGCAGATGCTGGTTTACAACAACAAAAAAGACACTAAGTACTGGAGTATCTCAGTGGGTCAGGCACCTTCTCTGGAGAACATGGATGGGTGACATTTTGGGTCAGGACCTGTAAGAGATTTGTTGAGTGTAGATACATCATGACCGCTCTGCTCTTTCAGCAGCTGCTGAATTAAATGCTCCCATCAACCATGTGGCCTTTGTAAGTGGAGCATCGTTTGGCTCTTCCTGATCGTTGGTGAAAATATTCACTGAGACCTGAGTAAGAGAAAAGCAGCAACTTTATTGTTGGACATCTCTGGGAGAAGAGTCAAGACCGCGGTCTGTGAGCACCTTCTCCCCGAGTGATCCTTACAGCTGGTTTATTTTATTATCAAAAAAATGGCATGTTTTTACATTATCTGGGTGAGGGGCTATTCAATCCCATAGCAACTTCTTAGCAACTTAATCATGTTTTTCCATCATTGTGGCTCAACTGTATCTATATTTTGGCTATTGCAGACACTCAGCATCTGTCCTTGTGACTTGTCAAGTGGAGAATGGTGCATAGCCATTTAGCCAACAAAGTTAATGTTCAGTAAGCATGTTGCAGTGTCCACATGGTCAAGTATCCCGACATCCTCTCTGGTTCCGAAATTTACTCCAACACTGATCCTTGAATTAATCTTTAATAATTTAGAAATGAACATTATATTTCCTGAATCTCATGGCCCTTGTTAGCGTTCTTATCCAAAAAGGGGTAATTCTCAATCCAGCTCTCCTCTCCCACCCTAGCTCATCATACATTTATAAGTGCTTATTTGTGAAATAGTGTTGGTCTGCAATGAGACTGAGTAACGCTAAATTATATCAAAATGGAACAGTCATACATCCGACTAATTTTCATTCTTCTTTCTTCTTGAAACTGGTGACAAGTCTCTCTGCCGACTGCCTGTGCTTCTTCATCATTTCACAGATATCATGCTGAGAAACATATGGAATAATGGCAGCTGATTAATGGCATCTTATCATTTTCTGTATTGAACAAAGCGGTGTGGGTGGCACAGCTGTGTAGCTGATAGAGGCACTGCCACACGGCGCCGGAGAACGTGTTCAATCCTGACCTCGAATGCTGTCTGTTTGGAGCATGCATGTTCTCCTGTGACCGCGTGGGTTTTCTCCAGGTGTTCGGGTTTTCTCCCATCCCCCACATTTGTGGGTGAATTGGCGTCTGTGGGTGCAAGAGAACCACTGTGAATGGCTGATTAATAGTCAGTGTGGGCTTGGTGGGCTTTAGGACCTGTTTCCATGCTGCATCTTTCAACCAATCAATGTAGAAATATATCTTACATCATATGTTGTGTGAAAAGCAAATTTCCTCTTACTAGGCAAATAGTTATTGCACAATCAGCCACACACTCGACTTGGTTCATTTTCAGCTGTGTGTTTGCCCTGCTTTGTGATTTGAATTCCTGCAAGTTAAAGGTGTGCCTCGGCCACAAAGCTAGTATAACTACAGCTGCACCTTAATGAGTGTGTCCGGGTAACTACAATCCATAAAGCATTATGTCAAAGGCTATGGGTTGTGCACCATGAATTTCTCGAAAGCGAAGCCTCGATGCAAGACTGTTTTTACACATTGCATGAACATATCAGACAATGCTGGAAATGTTCAGCAAGTCAGGTAACATCCATGGGGAGAACAGACATTGCTTTACATCAATATTTCAGGGTTACCAACATACACAGAGGTTTTACTTTGTATTTATGTAAATATTGGTCATGTTTGCAATGCGAAGAGTGGGGTAGTGATCAAGCCAGTGGTAGATAATCTGTAGCTTGTGCATACACTGACCTGACCAGTTTTGTTTTTTCTGTTAATATGATGATCAATGTAAAATAGAATAAGGTGCAAAGTGCTGAAATAACTCGGCGGGTCGGGCAGCATCTCTGGAGCACATGGGTAGACGACGTTTGGGTTCGGGACCGTTCTTGAGACTGAGTCTGAAGAAGAGTCCCGATCTTAAAAAGTCAACAATCCATGTCCTCCAGAGGTGCTGCCTGCCCCATGGAGTTACTCCAGCACTTGGTATCTTTTTGTAGATCAGCCACTGCAGTTCCACGAGTCTAAAAGAGCAGCATGCTGGCTTGCTGTAAATAAGTTAGGTGAGTGTCCCAAGAAGTGGAAGAACATTTATTGCAAAGATCTGATGTGTAGGAAGTAGTGTGTCTTGCATGTGAAATTCAAATGCATGAGTTACCAGCATGACCATAGAGATATATATCACACCTGCTCATGACATCTGTAAGAGGAGGAGTTTAGTAAATTAGAAGAGACTGCAGCTGGTTATCACTTTCTGCCAATAGTAGAACATGTCAACGTTCTTCAGACGAAGAGAAGTTTAAGAAAGTGAGTCAGAAACATATTTGGTGCTTTGTTGTGAAGAGGATTTTGGAGGTAGAAACACCATAACGCAATGTAGAATGGTACAACACAGGAACAGGCCCTTCAGTCTGCAATGTCTGTCAAGTTACACTAATCTCCACTGCCTGCACGTGATCCATATCAGTCCATTCCCTGCATATTCACATGCCTTTCTGAAAGCATTTTAAATGCCACTATCGTATCTGGCTCCACCACCACCCCTGGCAGCGTGTTCCAGGCACCCGCCATCCCCTGCGTAAAATAAAGCCTTGCCCCGGACATCGTTAAACTTTTGTCCCTCTCAACTTAAAGCTATGTCCTCTAGTCTTTACATTTAAAAAAGACCCTGTCTACGCCACTCTCATAATTTTATATGCTTCTCTCAGGTCTCTCCCCTCAGCCTCCAGCATGCCAGAGAACAGAGTCACGTCTGTCCAGCTTGTCCAGTATTGTTGTCTGTCCAGCTTATTCCAGGTGGCTGTTAGCTCTGGATTTTAAGAGAACTCAAGGGTTTGGATTGACATACCCTAGAGACCAGTAAGTAGCAGAAAAGCTGGCTAACACCTATTGGGCTGATGGCTGTAATTACTGAAAGTTTAATTTAACTTTGTGTACTTTTATAATCAAGGTGTCAAATTGCTATTTAATCTGGTATTAACATTGCTAATTTCTTTAGTCAAAGGGTGGTGAATCTGTGAAATTGTTTGCCACAGAAGGCTGTGGAGGCAAGGTCTGGATATGTTTAAGGCGGAGATAGACAGATTCTTGATTAGTACGGGTGTCGGGTTATGGGGAGATGGCAGGAGAATGAGGTTAGGAGGAAGAGATCGATCAGCCATGGTTGAATGGCGAAGTAGACATGATAGGCCGAATGGCCTAATTCTGCACCCATCACTTACGATCTTATCTATTTAATCTATTTGATGAATATCACAATGTTGATGCTGATATCTCTTGCAATGGAATATCACAGGTAAATAAATTGCTATTCATCTCTAGTTTTATAAAACGTTGTGTTCAACATACAAGTAACTGGTATTAATACTGAGGCTGCCAGTTGGGCTGTTTAGTTGCTTCGACATTGTCTGCTTTTCAGCGTCCTCCACAAGGCTGCAGGGCAAATCCGCCTCTGAAGACAAGGATGAATCATTGGAGCACGAAGAGCTCAGTGAATTTGTCTTCACTCCCACCCCGAGTCCCATTTTCACACGGTGCTTCATTTAGCTTTCAGGCTAAATTGCATAGATTTATCATAGATCATACCTGTACCCAACAGAGGCACTTAAACTGACATGACATTTGACCAGGAACTTAAATAGGAAACATGCAATTAACCGCTTTACAACTTGTCATTGTGTCCGCCTCCAGAGAATTGGATGGAAGGGGGACAACAGTGCAATCCAGCTCCTCCCAATTTTTTCAAGTCATGGAATGTGTAGGAAGGAAATGCAGATGCTGGTTTTCACCAAAAAACTGGAGTAACTCAGTGGGTCAGGTGGCATCTCTGGAGAAAAAGAACAGGTGATGTTTTGGGTCAAGACCTTTCTTCAGACAGGGGAAAGGGAAACGAGAGATACCATGAGGAGGTATTTGAGGCAGGTACTATTGCCACAGTTAAGAAGCATTTAGACAGGTGCATGGATGGGACAGGTTTAGAGGGATATGGGACAAAGAGCAGGCAAGTTGGTCGGTGTGAGCAAGTTGGGCCGAAGGGCCCGTTCCCGCACTGTATAACCCTATGATTCTATGATCAAGGAATTGAGAGTCAACATCTCCGATGACCTCTCTTGGACCCACAATACCTCAACTCTGATCAAGAAGGCTCACCAGCGTCTCTTCTTCCTGAGGAGACTGAAGAAGGTCCATCTGTCTCCTCAGATCCTGGTGAACTTCTACCGCTGCACCATCGAGAGCATCCTTACCAACTGCATCACAGCATGGTATGGCAACTGCTCTGTCTCCGACCGGAAGGCATTGCAGAGGGTGGTGAAAATTGCCCAACGCATCACCGGTTCCTCGCTCCCCTCCATTGAGTCTGTCCAAAGCAAGCGTTGTCTGCGGAGGGCGCTCAGCATCGCCAAGGACTGCTCTCACCCCAACCATGGACTGTTTACCCTCCTACCATCCGGGAGGCGCTACAGGTCTCTCCGTTGCCGAACCAGCAGGTCCAGGAACAGCTTCTTCCCGGCGGCTGTCACTCTACTCAACAACGTACCTCGGTGACTGCCAATCACCCCCCCCCCCCCCCCCCGGACACTTATTATTATTTATTCAAATCATTTGCTATGTCGCTCTTCCAGGGAGATGCTAAATGCATTTCGTTGTCTCTGTACTGTACACTGACAATGACAATTAAAATTGAATCTGAATCTGAATCTGAATGGGGAATTGGCACAGAAGGATTAACCATGAGCGTATGGAATGGTGAGGCAGACTTAAAAAGCGGAATTGTCTATTCCAGCTCCTATTTTCTATGTTCTTGGGTAACCTCTGTATATATTTCCTTCTATATCCTTCTGTTTCCCTCTGCCTGGCATCTCTTTCTCTATGGTTGCTTGGTTTGTTATGTAAGTGTATGATTGTATCAGTAACCATGTTCTGTGGTATTCATATTATATGACTTATTCTGTTTGATGCTGTATGGTTTACTTTTTTTTGTTAGAGCGTATGTGAGGATTTTGTTCTGCTTCATGTATTTTCTTTTACCTTTGTTATTTCTGTTTGACGTGTGGTGAATATTTTGTGTGCTCTGTTTTGCTTGTGTAATCGATTGGTTTGTATCTGTCCATGTTATTTGGAAAGTGTTTTTTTTATTGGGTTACTGCAATAAGTTAGTCTAAAAATTGAATAATGCTAGCTCGTGATTTAACCCAGGGTAATGATTTCCAGATGGAGTCATGCCCATTCGGATTCTGGACCAGCCACTTCCATGTGTTGCTGCTGTGGGTCATTGACTGTTTCAAGTGTAATTAACTACAGAATCAAGTGCAGACAATAATGTAGACATAAGAGACCTAAATTACCAGACACTGGAGCAAGAAATAATTGGTGGGAGGAAGGCAGCGGGTCTAGCAGCATCTGTGCAGAGAAAGGAATTGTCGATGGTTTGAGTCGAGAGCGCAATACAGTGTGGAAACAGGCCCTTCGGCCCACCAAGTCCTCGCTGACTAACGGTCACCCGTGCACTAGTTCTATCTTCCACACTAAGGACCATTTATAGACGCCAATTAACCTACAAACCTGCAGTCTTAGGAATGTGGGAAGAAACCGAATCACCCGGAGGGAACCCGCATGTCACAGGGAGAACGTACAAACTCTGGACAGACAGCACCTGTCGTCAGGATAGAACCTGGGTTTCTGGCGCTGTAAAGTTGCAACACTACTGCAGTGGCACTGTGCCGCCCCACGATGTTCAGGAATGGGGAGCTAATCCTCTGACTTAAGGTAGATAGGAACGGCACAGTGGGGCATTGATAGTTGCTGCCTTGCAAGGCCAGAGACCCAAGTTCCATCCTGACTATGGGTGCTGTCCGTGCAGAGTTTGTATGTCCGTACTGCGACTACATGGGTTTTCTCCGGGTGCTCTGGTTTCCTCACACTCTCCAAAGACGTACAGGCTTGTAGGTTAATTGACTTCGGTTAAAATTATAAACTTTTGGTTAAAATTATAAATTTTTCCTGGTGTGTATGATAATGCTGGTGTACGGAGTGATCGCTGGTTGGCGCGGTCTTGATGGAGCGAAGGGCCTGTTACCGCGCCATATCTCTAAAGTCTAAAGTAAATGTCTAAAGGACCAGGACTATGAAATAAGACCTCTCCAGGCATAGCGGACAAGATGAGTAAGGAACAGAGCGAGTGGAGCTGGGGAGAATGGCAGGATGTGAAATAGGAGTGCTGTCAGGGCTGATCCGCATGAGATGGGAGAGGTAAATTGGTAACTAAGAATTATTTACTAAATCTGGAGAGAGACCTGCGAAGGAGGTGGATTTTAGCAGGGTCTGAAAAAGTAAATAGTGCCTGAACACCTCACGGCTGGTGGGTCATAAAAAACCAATCATTATTAATGTAGCGTTGATATTTTAACAGAAGACTGGTGATATTTATATTTCTAGCTATTTGTCAGAGGAAAAATTAATTGCCCAAAATTTCATCATGATTGGTAAGTTATTCGCAGAGACAGTATGTTCGGCTTGGTTACCAATTGGGTGTTTTTCAGAGTCCACCTTATTGGTTTTCATTTTGGCTCGAAGTTGTAGCTTGAGAATTCCAACACATAGCCGATGTGCCAGAATATTGCTTGGTGTGTTAAGGACATGGTCTGCAGCAGATTCAGTTGGTTATTTTAACTGACTGTTCTGTGGGTAAAAGTCTCAGTCTTATTGCAGGCAGCGAGACCACACAGGCCGATGAATTGAACCGCTAATCGATACGTTCTTGGGGCTGAGTGAAGGGTTGCAGTCAGAAAGCAGGGCTCTAAGTTAACTTTTTTTCGTCTGTTGCTAGCCAGGCAACCTTGGCAGGTTTTTAGGTTGCCGAATGATAGTTTAGGTGGTCACTTAAGACGTCTTGCATGACGTGTGCGATAATGTACTCGGACGAAGTGCGTAGTCGGAATTATGCTCAATGAGGCATTCACATATTATTTCTGCTTCAAATAAGTCACAAACTAAACATATTCACCATTCAAGACATGATATATACCACAATGACATGCAGTAAAATTACAATACAGTATCTCAACTCTTTTTACACATTGCAATGAATGAAATTTCTATTATTTCTTACCACTTCCAAACAAAAATGTGGTCGGATTATTAAGCGTTTGATCAACCTCGGTGGGACCAAGCGCAAGCTTGGCGATCGCTTCGCTCCGATGATGTGCTGGCCATGGTTGTGCGCATGTGCAGAGGTCGGATGTGCAGGCCGTGGCAGTGCGCATGTGCAAGGTGGCCGGCCGGCCGTGCCGGCGGATGAGGAGCGGCCGGAGAGCAGAGACCCGGCGGCCCGGACACGGATGTGTGCGGAGACGGAGAGTGACAGAGAGAGAGATAGAGAGGGGGGCCCGCTCAGAGTTGAACGGCAGGTGTCCCGTGTGCTTGCCAAGCTGGGCAAAATGACACGGCTTTTAGGTTGCCCGGCGGGACTTTAGGTGGCCATTGGGAACCGGCAACCGTTAATTTCGAGCCCTGGCAAAGTTCTACAAATAATGCCATGGGAAAGTTGATACCTTGCTGACTCCAATTCTAGGATCATGAGATTTCCCTTAATGTCCCAACCCAAATGGTCGCCTGTCCATTCCCGCCATAGATGCTGTCTGACCTGCTGAGTTCCTCTGGCACTTTGTGTTTTGATCAAGATTCCAGCATCAGTCATTTCTTCGACTCTCTCTTGCCTTAATGTCTTAACTGCAGGAACGTACTTGCTTTGGGCAAGTGTGAAAAGTGGCCAATAGGGCAACGGTAGAGTTGTTGCCTTACAGCGGAAGAGACGCGGGTTCAATCCTGACTACGGGTGCTGTCTGTATGGAGTTTGCACGTTCTCTCTGTGACAGCGTGGGTTTTCTATCGGTTGACTCCCGCACTCCAAAGACATGCTGGTTTGTAGATTAATAGGCTTGTAGAAATGTAAATTGTCCCTAGTGGGTAGGTTAGAGCTAGTGTATGGGTGATCGGTGAGCCGCAGGACCTGTTTCCACGCTGTATCTCTAAAGTTTAAAGTGAAGTCAAACTCCAGGTTTAAATTTCCAACCCCAAACGTTCTGCCAGCATTTCTGAACATCTTCAATAAACTAAAGAAAATAACAAATAAAAGATGGACTGTTAGCTTTTGAATCAACAATCACGTTTCACTCACAATCAGAACACGATGGGGGAGCTTTTTATTGTTATTATTATTATTGCTTTATTTATATAGCACATTTTAAGTCAACTTGCATTGACACCAAAGTGCTTTACATAAATTAAATAATAAATTTACTTACAAACCATAGAAAAAGGTTAAAAATAAATAAAGAAAATGGACACAACACATTATAGAGTTCAACACAAACATCCCCCCACAACAGAATCAAAATTGTCCACTGTGGGGAAAGGCAGCAGAAAGTTAAGTCCTCTTCCTCTGAAACACCCGAGGTCGGGGCCCATTTGTGGCCTTGCAGCCAGTCCGATGATTTTCAGGGCCCTCTTGCCGTGAAGATGGAACACTGGCGTCGGGTGAAACAATTCCTCAAGCGGCTTGGAAAGTCTGGAGCGGCTGCCTCCTCCCCGGAGACCGGAGACCGGAGACCGGGGCACTCGTAGACCTCAGGCCGCGCCGGTTGGAGCTCCGACCCCGGCGAACTCAATCCCTGGCTCCGCGGCGCTCCAAATCCAGCGCCGCCCGCGGCCGGACGCCCGCAGCCACAGCTCCGCGATGTTTGGATCGACGGCCACAGCGCTCCGGAGCTTACTGCACGGCGACCCGGCAAGGCATCGCCCGCTCCGTGGCTCTGCTCCGTGATGGTGTCCTTGCGCTGCGCCGCCGCCGAAGCTGTAGTCCCGGCCGGTCCCGACAGGAAACGCCGCTCCATTCTCGATGGTAGGCCGCGAGGACGGGGCGAAGAAGCAGCTCGGAGGGATGCTGCCTCTCCGACCAGGTAGGGGACTAAGAATTAAAGTTTCCCCCTTCCCCACCCCCCACTCACCACATAAAAGACCTCCACTAACATTTTGGACAGGACTTAAAATAAAAAAAAGGTGAAGAGACGGACTGCGGGCAGGCTGCCATACACAGACGGCGCCCACTCCCGCACATCCGCCATCTTGGAATTTCTTTTCCTTTCTTTTTGTATTAAGAGCTTAAAGATTTAAATGTCGATTTCTGGCTTCTTCATCTATTTGAGGTCATTATGTAGGCATCCAGTATGAGAAAGTCATTCGGCCAATGCCAAATACTAGCAAGGACTGTACATTTTGGTGTCCAGATTGATGCCATGTGTTTGATATGGTATGAAAGAAATGAGCTGAGCAAATATATTTTCGCAAAAGCAGAAAGGCAGCTTTGGGAAGGAGCCTGCAAGGGATGTTGGAGAGCCGGCTTTTGGGCCCACGTCACAGCTCCAATTGATGTAACAGGAATACAAAAAGAAAGGAAACGCACTGGAGGGGAAAAGCCTTAAGATAACAACATTTTACAGCCTGAAAAAAGGTCTCGACCTGAAATCTCACCTATCCATTTTCTCCAAAGTTGCTGCCTGACCTGTTGAGTTACTCCAGCATTTTGTGTCTATCTTTGGTATAAACCAGCATCTGCAGTTGATGTTTATAACATTTAAATGACGTTTTGACAAGGTCGAGGTGCCAAAGAAAACATGTCAAACATGGGCATCTAGGTCGACATGGGCAAGTGGGCCAAAGGGCCTGTGTCCATGCTACATGTGTCTCTATAAAAGTTATTGAGAATAGTCTGTTCAGTCGTGTCCTGAAAGCTGAACTGGTTCATGGCTTGTGAGCCTCCAGCTGTTTAAAGATTCAGAGCGACACTCTTCCAACTTGATTGCCAAGTTAGCTTTCTCAGTGTTTCTTTTGATTTTTTTTTGTGCCAGAATCTAATGTACTTGGTTTCAAGGAATCTTAAGTGGCACTTAGTGAGTGAGTGAGCTGACCTTGCACTGATACTTGTGATAGCCCTTGTCCAGTGTGTGATGAGACCAGCCCATCTCCTGAGTGGCCTCTGTGTGTTCTACCAGAGGGACTGACTCTGCCCTGCTCACTGGACTTTATCTTGTACTAAATGTTATTTGCGTTATTCCCTTTATCCTGTATCTGTACACTATGGATGGCTTGATTGTAGTAATGTAGTGTCCTTCCCCTGACTGGTTTGCATGCAACAAAAGCTTTTCACTGTACCTCAGGGCGGCGGTAGAATTGCTGCCTTACAGCAAATGCAGTGCGGAGACGTGGGTTTGATCCCGACTACGGTTGCTGTCTGTACGAAGTTTGTACGTTCTCCCCATGACCTCGTGGGTTTTCTCCGAGACCTTCGGTTTCCTCCCTCACCCGAAAGACGTACAGGTTTGTAGGTTAATTAGCTTGGTAAATGTAAAAATTGTCCCTAGTGGGTGTAGGATAGTGTTAATATGCGGGGGTCGCTGGTTGGCATGGACCCGGTGGGCCGAAGGGCCTGTTTCCGCACTGTATCTCTAAACTTAAAATAAAACTAAACTAAATGTAACAATAAACTCAACTCAACTCATTTCAGCTGAAGCCTAGCTTCAGAAAAGTGGAACAAAATGCACAATAAAGCTAGTTAGTTTAGTTTATTATTGTCACATGTGTCGTGGTACAGTGTAAATCTTTTGTTTGCGTGGTATCCAGTCACAGAAAAGGCTCTACAAGATTACAATTAAGCTGTCCACAGTGCACAGATAAAGGATAAGCTTTTACTAGAATTTTTTTAAAGGCATTGTGAATAAAATGCCCTTTTCTACATAAATTATCTTCAAACAAGCGTAGAACACGAGGTTACGTCTTATCAGGAATGGACTGGAAATGTTTTAGCCGGGACCCTTCTTCCGACTCTGTACAAGAGAAGTGGGAGTGGAATAAAACCCTGCAAGTAATATAGTTGGTTACAGGTGAGGGGGGGGGGTGTTTCCATCTATCAAAATGCCAGGCTTTGCCCCGTCCCCATCTCCCTTTTCCAGCTTTCTCCCCCACCAACAACCAGTTTGAAGAAGGCTCCAGACCCGGAACATCTTCTGTCCTTAGATGCTGCCTGGCCCGCTGAGTTCCTCCACTTTGTGCTGTATTTGAGATTCCAGCACCTGCAGTTCCTTGTGTCTCAACGAGATCAAATCTGTTCACTTTGTTTCTGCAGCCTCAAGGTTTACTGACGTTTCCTGTGGTTCTCTGTTAAACGTTTTAAAGTATATTATTGGTACAGACACATTGAACATCCTGTCATCCATGTTTTATTAATAGTCAGAGAATCTTAGAAATGACAGCACAGAAGGAGGCCATTTGGCCCTTTGTATTATGTATTCATCAAATATTTAGTTGCAATTATTTGCACTTTCCAGTTTCTCGCTCACACATTATGGCTCTTCATATTGTTATCCATGTGCTCCGTAAATCTGGTCAGGCAGTCTGACTCCACCCTGCCGTTCAAACATTGCGTTCTGGTCCCGCACTACAGGTTGAATGGAAATGCAATTCCTCACCTCTCTTTTCGTTATGGAGTCATAGAGACATGCCATGAAGAAGCTGGCCCTTTACTCCACCCTTGGCGCTGACTACCAAGCAACCACTGATTCTCTGTGCATTGTGAGAGGCATAGATAGGGTAGACATTCAGAACCTTTTTCCTAGGGTGGCAATGTCAAAGATTTGAGGGCGTAGTTTGTAGGTAAGAGGGTAAAGTTTAAAGGCGATGTATGAAGCAAATTGTTTTACACAGAGGGTGATGGGTGGCGCTGGAGGCGGATATACGATTGTGACGTTTAAGAAGTTTTGACATGGATATGCGGGGAATGGAGGGCAGATGAGATTAATTTATCCTGGCATTATGTTCGGCACAGATTGTGGGCCGAAGTGCTCGTTCCTGTACTGTACTGTTCTATGTTCTATGATCTATCCCTATTAATTCCTGCCAGTTTTTACCTCTTACGTACAATGTAGCAATGTTACAAAATTTTGAGATTTTAAAAATCAAGTCTGCAATTTATCCCATCAGATAAAGCATAAAAAGAAGTTTAATTTGACACTTAATTCACTTTCATATCTCAAGTATTTAAAAAGTTATGGCCATTTTCATACTCGGAAATTAGCATCTTGTTCCCTATTGATTTTCTATGGACATAACAAAAAAGCTGTGATCGTGGACAGTCAAAAGCCCATAACTTTCTTAAAAATTAAGAGAACTGAATGAAATTTTCAGTTATCATAGATTGAAGCATTCTGAAACAAATATAAAAGAATCTTACTTGGATGACCTGAAATTAAAGCATATAATTAGTTAGTTACCCAATTGTAGCTAATTCCAAACTTCAATGACTAGATCTAAACATCTATCCATTTCTTAAGAAATGATTAACATTTTTAAATAGCCTAAGTGTCCAAATAATATACACAAAGAATTCACAATAAAACATGATTTTTAAATCTCATTTATATTAATTTATAAGCCAAATGGAAGGAATTTAGTGTTCAATTGCTGTAAATTAATGGCCATTTAAATCAGCTTTCCAGTGGGATCCTGTGGAACGCGCTGGTTTAGAACGTTCACATTGCAGTAGATTTGTGCCCCCAAATGCCCAGAAAAATACTGCGGGATTTAATGGGCCCCAAATTAGCTACTCGCAACATTAAACTTTGTATAAAGGGATCTTAAGAAGCGCTTTTTAACGTAAAAATAAACAACCTACCTTCCGTTGACCCCTGTATGAGATCCGGCCCGTTGTCGGCGGTCGCGGGTTTAGAGGTCAATTTTTAACCTACTATAACAATACTGTAAACCCGTTAAAAGTAAAAAACAGCTCAAGCGACAGAATCTTCCAGCGATTTTTCGTCACCAACAAACTAGGCTGAACAAGCTCGATTTGAACAGCCTAGGGAAAATCGCGATTTAAACCCGCCTCCCTCTAAACGGCGCCAAAATCGCGCACACGGGCTGGGACAGATCTTCAGCGACGCTTCAGGTAGGTTTTGCAACATACCTATACAATGTATTTATTGTAGATAATTAACCTCACATACCTCAAATGGAAGTGTGGACTTGGGAGGAATTAAGATTACATAGGGGAAACTCACATATTCCCATGGAGAGTACACTAACTCCTCATCATCAGCACCGTTGGTCAGGTTTGAAGGCAGATTGCTGATGTTATGAGGCAACAGCTCTACCTGCTGCCCCACTGCCACAGGTGAAGCTGCTGACTCACAACTCCAGTAAGTCCTGGCCCAATAGCAACCACAACAATAACTCCAGACGATGAACTAAAAGTAGCTGTTGTGCTTTAAGTTTATATATCCCTTGTTATTGTCCATTCTGCTGAGGAAAACAAGTCCTTCCAATTCACCCTGTCAAGGTCACTTATAAATCTAGACCATATCTTCTTACGGTTGCCTTTCATCCAAAGAAAACACTTCCATACTAGCTCAGCACTTCTCAAAACTATAAATCTCCTCTAAGTTGTTGTTGAGACTGGAAGGGTCAAATTTTCTCAAGGCACTTCCTTCACCCTTATCACATAAAGGTGAGAATTGTTTCAACATACGAATGTGAAAAAACGATCTTAATCTTTCAGCGCTTTCTATTGAGTTCAAGAGTTCATGGGAAGTAGAAGCAACCATAACAAACAAGAAACCTTTGGCGAGCCATTAATATAATCTCAATTTTGTTGGTCGTTAAATTAGAGATCTGTGACAAATAATTTCTCTGCGATCTCAATTGCAATTTAAACTGCATTTCATGGAGTAACATCTCCTTGTGATTTTTCCTCACTCATTTGGGTCAATAATCCAAAAAATGAAAATTGATCAAATGGCAATCCCACAACAATGTTTTGAGTAATATTGTAAAGTTGGTTTATTGGAAATATTAGATTGTACAATATATAGACTAGGAAATATTCTAAAAGTTCTCTCAGTTTCTCCTTTTCCATCATATCTGTTCTGCAGATGAGGCTTCCCGTACCAGAATATCAGAAATTTAATTTAGTTTAAAGATACAGCATGGAAACGGGCCTGTCGGCCCACACGAACCAACGATCACCCGTTCATGTTACTTTTTTATCCACTCGCTGCACAATAGGGGCAATTTACAGAGGCCAATTAACCTAAATACCCATCAATCTTTGAAACAGGAGCGGAAGGAATGCACGTGGTCACAGGGAGAACATGCAGACAGCATCTGAGGTCAGGATCAAAGCCGGGTCCCTGGCACTGTGAGGCAGCAGCTGCACCACCCTTTGTCAATGTCCTATAAAAATAAAATGTAGCTTTCTCCTCTACTGTGGTTGAAAGAGATCTCATTCGCATTTCTTTCATTTACTGGACTTTTGCTCTCATCCCAAACTCCCCTCGCCCAGGGAGCATAGAGGTAGAGTTCCCTTGGTCCTCACCATTCATCCGGCCAGCGTTTTCATCCAGCACATCATCCTTCGTCATTTTTGCCAGCTGCAATAGAATCCCACTACCAGTCACAGCTCCCTCACCTCTCCCCTCCCCGTTCCTGTTTGCTTTCTACGAGGACCACTCTGTCGATGACTCCTTCCATCGCTCATCCCTACGCACCAACCCCTTCTTGTCTCCTGCCACTTATCCTTGCAACTGTAGGAGGTGTGACGCGTATCCCTGCAGCTCCTCCCTCACAACCATCCTAGGGGCTATCAGCCCTACAGGTCGGGGAGCGATTCACTGGCAGGTCCTCCAACCATGTCTACTACAGTTGGTGCTCTCGACGTGGCCTCCTCTCCACTGGCGAGAGAGACTAGGTGACCAGTTTGCAGAGCACCTCCATTCTGTCTGTGCTCAGCATCCTGGCCTTCCTGACAGGTGATGCTTCTGGTTGGGACTTTTCTTCATACCAATCAGTCTGAAGAAGGATCTCGACGTGAAACTTCACATATCCATATATTCTCGAGATGCTGCCTGATCCGCTGTTACTCCAGCACTGGGTCCTTTTGCAGAAACCTGCATCTGAAACCTGTATTTGTCTGTTCATCTCTGGGCTTTGTCCAATCATCTGCCCTTTGTCCTGCCCCCATCTCTTTCTACATGATGCCAAGTCGCAGGGTAAATGTGCAAACTCCACTCAGACAGCACCAGGTCAGGATTGAACCCATGTCACTGGAGCAACCCTACTAGCTATCTACCTCTTTACCTCTTTGGTAAGTGGACGACAGATGGCACAATGGGCTAAGTGTTCGGCTGGCAACCGGAAGGTAGCTAGTTCGAATCCCGCTTGGAGTGCATACTGTCGTTGTGTCCTTGGGCAAGACACTTCACCCACCTTTGCCTGTGTGTGTCCTTGGGCAAGACACTTCACCCACCTTTGCCTGTGTGTGTGAATGTAATTATGTGAAGCACTTTGGGGTCAATGCAAGTTGACTAAAAATGTGCTATATAAATAAAGAAATGTAATTTAATTTTTAATTTTGGTGACCCTCGGACTATCCTTGATCGGACTTTGCTGGCTTTACCTTGCACTAAACGTTATTCCCTTATCATGTATCTATCTGTACACTGTAAATGGCTCAATTATAATCATGTATTACCTTCCTGCTGACTGGATAGCACGCACCAAAAGCGTGCTATCCAGTACGAGTGACAATAAACAGTGCTATCCACTGTACAAGTGACAATAAACTAAACTGAACCGAACCGCTGTGCTGCATACAGGCAAAACCAACTCTTGGCATTTGGGATTATCAATACATCTACAAACCACTCTAAATGGATTTGCTGCCTGAAGTATTTTCTTATGTGTGTGGTTGACAAAAATAAATGGAAAGCAGAATATGTTGGCAGTGTCTTATCTCAGTCAGATGGTTGTAGTTATGGGGAAAAATGAATTATGTAAAGTCGAAGTAGTGCAATAATGTCATAAATTATCTAAGTGTATTGATTTTTTTAGATGATATATTTCAGCGAGTTGGCAATTTTACTTTCCAAAGAGTTCAGTTTCATAATCGTTCCCCAAAAGGAACATAGTCACCAGGCTTAATTTTATTCATCATAATGGATACAAAATATTCTTTGATGGAGCCACTTCTGGGCCACAGTGATGTTATTAACAGATTAACATCAGAATTTCAGTTCTTATATCTTGTTTGATTTTACATGATATGCCAGTGGCTAATTGGAAGTTGTTGGCATATTTAAAATTGGAGTAATGTTGAAAGAAAAAAAAAATCCAAAAATATGTTTAATTCATAAAATCTTTGATCCCCATGCAGTGTGTTGTAGCAAAATGTGTATTAGTGCTTTGGAAAAGCTGTGCTGCTATCAGATAGTGGAGAATAAACATCGAAACAAACCTATCAAGATAATTGGATGGATTTTCAATTATTTTATAGGTTTCATTTGAGCTGGAATGAATTAAAAGGTTGTTCTTGTTATCAAATGGTTTGTGTGGGGTGTGTTGGGGCTAGGGGTCCGTGTCTGATGTGGTTGGGTGAGGTTTCAATACTGGATTAGTTAAGGCTGTCTGCTCTGTAGTCCTGAACCTGAATGACGACCTGTGCAGATTTAGCCTGAGGTAGGGTCTTGACCCGAAGCGTCATTTATTCCTTTCCTTTAGAGAGATGCTGCCTGACACGCTGAGTTACTCCAGCTTTTTGTGTCTCTCTTCAGATTTAGCCAATGTTGGTCTTTTGTATTCTGATGGGTATGTGCTGATATTTTTTATGCAGGGAAAAAAATGGTCCTTCGGCCCATGATGTCCACACCAAACATCATGCCAAGACAAACTATTCCCCTCTGCCTGCACATGATCCATACTGCTCCATTCTCTACATATCCATGTGCCTATCTAAACGCCTCTTAAAATATCACTCTCGCACCTGGCTCCACCACCATTCCTAGCAACGCATTCCAGGCATTTCCTTTGGAACTGATAATATTGCTCAATATAATTATCCTAGAAATATAGACTCTAGAGGTCAGACTAATTTGGCGCTCAAAGCGGATGCTCTGATTAGCACCAACACCTAGTTGGAAGATCTAAAAAAAAAAATCAGAACATTGGGAACATTTTTACGAATGGTTAGGGTGGTAATCATCCAGATTATTGGACATGCCAGGGAGCAAGGAATAGAAGGAATAAAAACTAAATGTAGGAAATTCTCAGCAGCTCGGGCAGCATGTGTGGAGAGAGAAATAGAGTTTACATTTCAGGTCATTAACCTTCAATCTAAAGGGAAAGGTCGAAATGTAAAGGGAATCTCGGAGATATAGGTAAAAATGTTGCTCTATTTTTAGGGTTACAGAAATGTGTGATGATTATGCCTGAAGATCATGGATGTGGGAGAAAGTTGTAACATAGCATTTGACTTAAAGAAAAGGCATGCATGTCTCAGGCTCTTGGCATTCTGCAATAATGCCTTGTCTTTGATGCAGTGATTAAAGCCACTGTGGGATAACGTAGATCGAAGAAAGCTCACAGCTTTGCAAAACTACAAAGACGCATACATTTGCCACTGCCCACTGCTCTCAATCCTTGACTTTATGTACTGAATATCTGCATTGGTGTGTACATATGTTCATACATACGTACGTATAGATACTGCAGTCTGAAGCCCCACATCACCAGGTTCAGGAACATTTACTTTCCTACAACTGTCTGATTCTTCAACTGACCCACACAAGCCTGACCCTACCTCAACAACAACTATGGATCTCTTCTTGCATTACCATGGACCTGTTTTTTCTAATTGTGTTTTGCACAGATATCTTGTATTTTTAGGATTTTTCATTTCACTGCCATGTAGAATTTACGCGTAATTTATGAATAATTTATGTCTTGTGTGTTGACTGAGTCTGTGCTTGTGATGCTGCAACGGCAAGATTTTCATTGTACCGTTACCTCACCGCTGTTGCGCCCTATGAGAACAGATTGTGCTTTGCCTGACTTGCATGCAAGCGCTTACAAGCTGCACACAATCAGCCCCATGACCGTTTGCATGTGCAGTGCCAACCATCCAATCACAGCAGTCATCCTTCTGATCACAAAGCCCTATTACTCAATCAGTAAATGTTGCCTCTTGCACCACTACCGCTCCTTGCCGCTGTTACAATAAGTGACCACCGAGGACTGTGCGCAGGTTTGGTGCTCATTTGGAAACTGAGATGATAAGAGCCTCAAACTGAGAATGCACAGTTCACTCTTCTGGAAATGTATTTTCTGCTAAATGACGATGATTGTTGATGGAGTCATTGAGTCATATAGTACGGACAAAGGCCCGTCGGTCCAACTTCCCTGTGCCGACCGAGAAGCCCCATCTACTCTGGCCTCACCCTCCCGTGTTTGGCCCCTATACCTCTAAACATTTCCTATCCATTCCAAACCAATCCTATTTTTAGGGACCATTGTAAACCAGTGTGACCCAGAGTTGTATACGAATCATTTGTTTCCATCAACAGTTTGGATTCAAAGTTGTCGATATCTTGTGCATAATGTTTGCGTAATGATATCAGTAAATTTAATTCATAATGCAAGCGCCATTCTGACGGGTATTATCCAAACGGAGATCATTAAATCAATTTTAGAGAAACAGCACTGACTCTTCAACAATATATCCTGACGTTTTTTATAGGCAATAACAGTCAGCTTTTCTGTCTGTTTATAAGTTTAATAAAAAACATGAGATGGAATGTATGGAGAGATGGAGCAGGTTCAAATGCAGATGAACCATACTTTAGTTTAGGTCCTTCGGCACACTGACTCCATGCTGACCATCGATCATCTGTTCACACTAGTTCTATGTTATCTTACTTTCACACACACTACCTACTCATTAGGGGCAATTTTACAAAGCCTAATTAACCTACAAACCTGCACATCTTTGGGATGTGGAAGGAAACTGAAGCACCCGGGGAAAACCCATACGGTCACAAGGTGAATATGCAAACTCGAGATTTATTGCTGTTTTTTACTGAAGAGACTATTGGCAAGTGAACATGCATCTCACGGCATTGTTGGGACCTCCCGATTATGTGTTCTCTATTGAGATCATAAACAAATACATGCTATATGCACCGTTGTTTACTGTTGAAGGCTACAATGCAAGTGATATCATGCTATTTCCACATTACGAAATGAAAAGTTCCTGGAAATTACATCCCTAGAGCAATACAAGTTGATATATGTCGATTTTCATATCTGTCCTTTGGTCCTCTACCTCCAGAATGGCGTGGTCGGCACGGTGGTGCAGCGGTAGAGTTGCTGCCTTACAGTGCCAAAGACCCGGGTTCGATCCTGATAATGGGTGCTTGTCACTATGGAGTTTGTACATTCTCTCCGGGACCTGTGTAAGGTTTCTCCAGTTGCTCCATTTTCCTCCCACTCTCCAAAGAAGTACAGGTTTGTAGGTTAATTAGCTTTGGTAAATTGTAAATTGTCCCTAATGTGTAGGATAGTGTTAGTATGTGGGGATTGCTGGTCAGTGCGGTCTCAGTGGGCCGACCGGCCTGTTTCCGTGCTGTATCTCTAAACTAAACTACACATAGCAGTAACCCATTGTAAATTTTCTGCAATGCACAAGAAAGCGTATTTAGCAGAGAGAGAGACACACAAAACTTCAGATGCTGCTAGCTTTCAAATGCAGTTCCTGACCCAAGACGTCACCTGTCCATTCCCTCCCCAAATCCTGCCTGAGCCTCCAGCGCTTCATGCTTTGCTTCTTTGGCCCGGGTTATTAGTCACGTTCTTTTGAGTA
This sequence comes from Amblyraja radiata, assembly GCF_010909765.2. Lineage (NCBI taxonomy): Eukaryota > Metazoa > Chordata > Chondrichthyes > Rajiformes > Rajidae > Amblyraja > Amblyraja radiata. Next base: position 22,616,870 of record NC_045971.1, read on the forward strand.
GTGATTGTAGTTGTGTTGCAAAGTGGCTGTTAAAATGCAGAACCATTTTGCATGTGAACATATGACTCTGACCTATCTTAGTTCCTGAAAGTGGAGAGGAAGCAATTGGGAAAGTAAACTTGTGAACGATCTTTTGAGACAGAATCTTAATTTCTCCACTGAAATATTGCTCAATGAGGTATAATTAGGAAGTTACTCTCAATGTTACACCTATCTGTCTGCACAGTTTGCCAATTGTCTATCTAAACCCAAATTTCTTGCATATCTAAGTAATGTATGGCGGAATAAAAAGCAGCAGAAACCGACAAGTTTGTAAAAATTAAAAAAAACGGTGCTGAATTCATGTCATAGATGGCTTTTTATGACTCAAAATTAATGTTTCCAGCACATTAGTCTCTGCAATCTAACATACAATTTCAGAAGAATTTCAATTCTTGGTTTATACTGACACTAAAAAGATGCATTTTGAGAAACAGAAAATATGGCGCTAGAAAAATGGATTTGTCCCTTGCTGTGTTTAACTTGAACAAACCCATGCTATTGCGAGTAATTTGCACGTAAATATAATATCTAATCTAATCGGGTAGCATGCAAAACAAAGATTAGCACTGTATCTTGGTGACAATAATAAACCTAAACCTGTGATATGCCTGCATATCTACTTCTCTGTTTCCTGCTGGCCAGGAAACCTGTAACATCCTCCCAGCACAGTGGTGCAGCTGGTAGAGCTACTGCCTCACAGTGCCAGAGACGTGGGTTTGATCCTGACGTTGGGTACTGTCTGTGTGGAGTTTGCACGTTCTCCCTGTGACCTCTGGGTGGGTTTCCTCTGGGTGCTCCAGTTTCCACCATCCCAAAGATGTGTGGCTTTGTGGCTTAATAGGCCTCTGTAAACTGCCCCGAGTGTGCAGGGAGTGGTGCAAAAGTGGGATAGCATAGAACTGCTGTGAGCAAGGATGATCGATGGCTGGCATGGACCTGGTGGGCCGAAGAGCCTGTTTCCACGCTGTAACACTAAACCCAACACTACCCGCTGGCCTTAGTCCCAAGCAACACCTGGTTTCGAACTATCCTGTCATATTTTTAGTTTAGAAGGGGACTCTTCATTCTTTGATCTCATTTCAGCTATAGAGGGAGGTTGTGTAGGCTGGGACTCTATCCCTTGGAGCACAGGTGGATGAGGGGTATTCATATAGAGGTGTATAAAATCATGAGAGGAATAGATTGGGTTGATGCATATTGTCTCTTGCCCAGAGTAGGGGAATCAAGGACATAGGTTTCAAGTGAAAACATTTAATAGCAATCTGTGGGGTAACTTTTTCACACAAAGGGTGGTGGGGGTATGGAACAAGCTGCCAGAGGAGTTAGTTGAGGCAGGGACTATCCTAATGTTTAAGAAACAGCTGGACAAGTACATGGATGCGACAGATTTGGTGGGATTTTGGACAAACACGGGCAGGTGGGCCCAATGTTGCTGGGACATGTTGGCCGGTGAGGACAAGTTGGGCTGAAGGGCCTATTTTCACGCTGTATGTCTATGACTCTACACACAAAAGGGAAAATATCTACAAACCACCTATGCCACTGATACCATGTTGGCCAACCATGATGCTTGATGCGCTGAGTGTTACCAACATTTTCTTTTATATTTCAAGCATCTGCAGTTTTTGTTTGCTCTGACTATTTACGATAGACAGTTGTTTTGATATTGGAATTACCAGCTACGAAAACTCCCCTGTGAAAAATTATTTCTGACAAAGAGTTCAACATAGGAATCAATCTCCCGTCTCCATCAAAAGAGTTTAATGAAGAATAAATGATCAGTTGTCAGGTATCCAAAAGTAAATCCCAGACTATACGCCAACTATTTATTCACCACAGGATCAGTGACTCTACTTTTGTTTTCCTTTCTAAAAATAGACGTGCCAGTAGCCAGTCTTTTCAAAGATTTGATTCTGTGCCTTGGGTTGGAGGCTTTTGTGAAAGTGAATAGTATGAACCATTGAAGAGGCTTTTAGATAGACACATGGATAAGCAGGAACGGAGGATTATGGATCATGTGTGTTATATTTGACCTGGCATCATGTTTGGCACAGACATTGTGGGCCAAAGGGCCTGTTTGAGTGCTGTACTGTTCTCTGCTCTCTGAACACAACATAATGACGTACAGATTGGCTGCCACCGTAACCTCGTCCGGTTCCAAAGAATGGGAAACATTGTACTGTGGAATTGTACTCTGTGATAGTCTGATGGAATGCACAGAAGGCAGATTGGAAGCTCAGCAAATGTGTCATCATATTGCCTGTTTGAACTGACTTTCCACTGGAAGGTTCGGTCATCGATTTGATATGTGCCTGTTTTACTGAAGTTCAATCATGGAGACTATTTATCGGGAAAATGGTATAGAAGTGTGAAAACGCACACCTCCAGATTCAGGAACAGTTTCCTCCCAGCTGTTATCAAGCAACTTGGACAATCCCACCAAAACCAGAGAGCAGTCCTGAGCTACTATCTACCTCATCGGGGACCCACGGACTATATTTGATTGGACTTTAGAGTCGAGAGTGTTTTATTGTCGTGTCTCCCAGATAGAACAATGAAATTCTAACTTGCAGTAATTCTTACTTCTTAATTCCCATATCATTTATCTGTACACTGAATGGTCGATTGTAATCATGTATTGTCTTGCCGCAGGCTGGTTAGCACACAGCAAAAGCTTTTCACTACACCTCAGTACACGTGACAATAAACTAAACTGAACTGAGATGATGGGTTGACAATGAGGATGGGAGTAGTGGCATTTACTCCAGTAGTGGAGTAAATGAAATCAAACGTGTTGAAAATGAACTGGATTCAGCCCCACCCTGGAAATGTTCCTTTCTGATGGAAGTACTTAAGCATTTTCTTTCCCTTTTAGTATTTCCTTTCTCTGTCCAAGTATTAAGAATTGATCCATGGAGGAAATTGATTCGAGTGCAAATATCATGACTGCCTGTTAGCGTCCGAGAGTCATGCAGCATGGAAGCAGGCCCTTTGGCCCAACTTGCCCATGCTCACTGAGATACACTTGTCCCACCTGCCGGCATTTGGCCCATAGCCTCTCATTCTTGTACCTGTCCAAATGTCTTTTAAATGCTGTTATAGCGGTAGAGTTGCTGCCTTACAGCGCCAGAGACCCGGGTTCAATCCTATGCTGTCTATATGAAGTTAAACAAATATCAGAGAGTATAGAACAATACAGATCTGGCCCTTCAGCCCACGTCGTCTGTACCAAACATAATTCCGTTAAACTAATCTCCTCTACCTGCAAGTGATTCATATCCTTCCATTCTCTACATGGCTATGCAACTATCTAAAAGCCTCTGGGGCATTTTCCATCTAGATCACGGAGATGCCACCAGAAAAATATAGGACATGTTTCCTGTTAGTACGCAAGACTTGTTTGGTGTGAGCATGATATGACCACCAGAGCTCTGATAAGCTGATCATTATAAAGGTTAGTCAGATATATGCTGGAGAAGCAGAGGCTGGAGATGAAAGGTCAGGGTTAATAAAGCTGAGGGGCAGAGAGAGGGAGAAGACTCAAAATGCCCCAGGAGTGGTGGCAGCGGTCAAAGTGAAGATGGAAAATTATCAGGATCAACACACCGAGGAAGGATCTGGAAATGGCGATGAGGAGATGTTTTTTGTTGCAAAGGCCTAAGATAACGGATTCCGTCTGAAGAAGGGTCTCGACCTGAAACGTCACCCATTCCTCCTCTCCAGAGATGTTGCCTATCCTGCTGAGTTACTCCAGCATTTGTCTACCTAAGATGATGGTCTTGGTCTTCGTAACATTTAGCTCGAAAGAGGGACAGCTCATTCACAGCTTGATGGTGGATAAGCATTATGATTGCCCGTATATCGTGAATGCATCAAAAATCGTCTCCTATGCATGTTTGTGTCCTTTTGTATATTAACCAGCATCTGCTGTTCCTTGTTTCTACATGTGGGTTGTGCAGAATTGGCATCAGGAGACAAAATAAATAATTACTTTGATATCAGTGAGAATAAATTAAGAAGGCAGAGTCAATGGATATTTTTAAGGCAGTGATAGATAGATGGATTCTTGATTAGTACGGGTGATAGGGGTTATGGCGAGAGGGCAGGAGAATGGGGTAAGGAGGGAGAGAAAGATCAGCCATGATTGAATTGCGAAGTAGACTTGATGGGCCGAGTGGCCTAATTCTGCACCTATCGCTTAAGACCTTATAACCTTCAGTTGGCAAATAGAGGGTGGGAAAATGTTGTTCCCTCCCTCCCTCCCTCCCTCCCTCCCTCCCTCCCTCCCTCCCTCCCTCCCTCCCTCCCTCCCTCCCTCCCTCCCCCCCTCCCGTTCTCCAGAGCTATCATTCCACAACCTTGCACATCTCAGCATTCCTGTCTATCCTGAGTCTTCATTTCACCATTCTGATTCCTTTCAACAAGTTCCTTGTTGTCCCTCTTATCTTTTGTCTCAGCAACTAAAGCTTTCTAGAAACAAAGAACTGCAGATGCAACTGTTAATTCACAAAAGGGCACAAATTGCTAGTGACAGAGGGTCAGGCAGCATCTCTGGGGAACATGGATAGACCACGTTTTGGGTGGAAAACATGGATAGGCGATGTTTCGGGTCTGCAGAAGGGTCTCGACCTGAAACATCACCTATCGGTATTCTCGAGGGAAGTTGCCTGACCCACTGTGTTAATCCAGGACTTTGTGATCTTTCCACGTTCTTTCCAAACTTTTCAACGTTGTTTTCATTCGTGTGAAGACTGGAAACACGATGTGCAAAAGGCCTTTGGGGGAAACGTGAGGATAATTATTTTTTTGTGTGGAATGCCTAGTTATAATTTGGAACTCGCTGCCTCCAAGAGGGGTGGAACAATGTCAATCGAGAGCTGGCGGCCCTTGAGAGAAAATGATTTACAAGCGACAGGTAAAGAGGAGGGGAAATGGGACCAAAAAGATTGATGCATATTGGCCTACGCAAAGCAGCAGAGTAGCACAGCTGGTGGAGCTTTTGACTCACATAGCCAGAGACCCAGGTTCAATCCTGATCTCGTATGGTGTCCGTGTGGAGTTTAGGCGATCTTCCTGTGACGCCTTGGATTTCCTCTGGGTCCTCCGTTTTCCACCCACATCCCAAAAAGATGTGCGAGTTCGTAGGTTAATCTGCCTTTGTAAAATTGCCCCTTAGGTGTAAGGCAGGGCTGCCAACATTGGGTGAGAGTTGAGAAATCTGGACCCACCTTACGACAATGTCTACGACAAGTTACCACCTAGTCGACGGCAAGCTACGTCGACCGGCGACACAATTACTCGTGAATTGGGATGTTCACCTACGACAACCTACGACCACACAGGCGACAAGCTAGGGCAACCGAAGTCGACTTACGTCCACCCGCGATAAGATACGACAAGCTATGACCCTGTCGGCGACCACTGCAGACGTCACGTCATAGTGACGTCACGGCACTAATTGCACTGCGTCAGGGCGGTGGTGAAATGCGTGAGTCTCACGCTCAATGCGTAAGAGTTGGCTGTGTTGGTGTAAGGGATGAATGAGAAAGCAGGGGGATAACATGGAACCAGTGTGAACAGGAGATCGATGGTCGGTGTGGTCTTGAAAGTCCCTTTTCCATGCCGTATCTAAATTAAAGCAAACTTTCCAAGAAGCCATCATGCATGTAATGGGCTGAGTGGCCTCCATCCATATTATTATAATTCCATGATATTTACAGTCAAATCCTCGCATTAATATTTTCCCTCAAGCCCACTGGCTGCCTGGGCCCCAGTAACTACGTTTCAGGTTCTATCTCCTGATCCTCAATTCTGTGTGGAATTTTTGGAGTCCATTTCGTTTCGATTTTTATCCTGCTTCTGACAAGATTTTATCAGCTGTCAGCTCCAGGTTGGAAACCTGTAGGATTTTGAATCACTGATGTCTAACTACTGAACACAAGGAATTAGCATTTGATGAGCGTTTGACAGCACTGGGCCTCTCTACTCACTGCAGTTTACAAGCTTGAGGGGGGACCTCATTGAAACTTACAGAATAATTGAAGGCATAGATAGAGTGGATCTGGAAAAGATGTTTCCACTGGTGGGAGGATCTAGGAGCATAGGTCATAGCCTCAGAATTAAAGGGCACTCTTTTGGTGAGGAAGAACATCTTTAGTCAGAGGGTAGTGGACTCATTGCCCCAGAGGGCTGTGGAGGCCAAGCCAGTGGATAATTTTAAGGCAGAGACAGACAAATTCTTGATTAGAACGGATGTCAAGGGTTATGGGAAGAAGGCAGGAAAATGGGAATTGGAGGCAGAGATCAGCGGAGTAGACTCGATAGGCCGAATAGCCTAATTCTACTCCTGTAACTTGTGAACATGTGAAGCTCAAAAGAGAAATGTTTCATTTGAAACAACTTAAAATCGACCCGAAACGTTGCCTATTTCCTTCGCTCCATAGATGCTGCCTCACCCGCTGAGTTTCTCCAGCATTTTTGACTACCTTAAAATGGAGTATCCCTGTTATATCACAAATGGAGTGGATTCTGGAGTGAGGCTCTGTTCATTCATTATTCGGTTCTGTTTTATACTTGATTTTGCTCGAACTTCTCTTTGCAGACGTTGATAACAACTGAACAGAAAGACATGATGTCAGCGTGTGGGGACCACTTTTGGAGAATGTGTTTTGAATGTATATAGTGACTGCTTTATTGGCGTAAGTAGGGGGTTCATGAATTGACAACCGAGCACAAAACAGGCCTTTCACAGGGACTGCAATCATTGTTTCCGTCAGACAGAGAGGATTTTTATTAGTTACGCCACAAACAAAGGTCTTTATTGGTGGAGACACGCTGGCCTTCTTTGACTAGCTGGTAGTTTACGCACAAGTGAGCCAGTTACACAGAAATCCTGTGTCTGTATATTTATTCCTTTCACTATTATGGACAGCGAGTTAAAACCTCCTCAAAGAATTTACACAGCTCTGCAAAAATAAAAGGAATAAATTGGGAATGCTCTTCCCCTTTTGCAATGGAAAATGTCCCTGTGTATAAACAGGTGAATATTAATTCTTTCTTCCACCCCACACCCTCCCCTACAATTAGTCTGAAGAAGGGTCCTGACCCAAAACGTCACCCTCCCATGTTCTCCCGAGATGCTGCTCAGTTACTCTCGTACTTTGTGTCCTTCTGAATAATAGTCATACAGCAGAGAACCAAGCCCTTCGGCCCATCACCATGCCAACCATCGGAGCCAGTCCCATTTGCCTGCATTTGGCCCATAATCCTTCTAAACCTTTCCAATCCATGTACCCATCCAAGAGTCTTTTAAATGCTGTTATAGTACCTGCCTCTTCTGGAAGTTCCATACATCCACTCCCTCTGAGTAAAAACATTGCTCCTCAGGATCCTATTAAATCTTGCCTCTCTCACCTCAAAACCATGTCCTCTGGTTCTTTATTCCCTTATCATCACAGACAGAAAAACATTTGTATTATTCAATCCCAAATGCTCCACCTCTGTAATTCCCTCTTTCATTGCACCCTCTTCTGTGATTCCTGCTGCTCACCTGCTGATTGACAATGTTCTTATGCCCCTGTGCCACTTAGGAAACCTGAACGGAAACCTCTGGAGACTTTGTGCCCCACTCAAGGTTTCCGTGCGGTTCCCGGAGGTTTTTGTCAGTCTCCCTACCTGGTTCCACTACCTGCAACCTCCGGCAACGACCTGCAACCTCTGGGAACCGCACGGAAACCTTGGGTGGGGCGCAAAGTCTCCAGGCGTTCAGGTTTCCTAAGTGGGACAGGGGCATAACCCAGTCTGAAGCAGTGTTCCGACCTGAAACGTCACCAGTCCATTCCCTCTGCAGATGCTGCCTGACCTGGGGTTCCTCCAGCACTTTGTGTTTTGGTCCAGATATTTAATATGTCCAAATCAAGTTTTTAACCTCACTATGGAATCGGTATGGTCTTCTTACTCTAACAGCAATGTTTTGTATGTGTGTGTGTGCGCTTGTGTGAGGGAAGAGAATACAGGACTGTATGTTTGATGCATTATCTTTCTGTATTATTCTTTTGTCTGGGCAGACAGCAGCTAAGGGTTCCAGAAATATTGTTCAGGTACATTCCTGTTTGTCTTTGTGGATTGAAATTGGGTGCTGCAATGTTGGCCACGAGTCTATTAATGTGTATGAAATTAATTTACTATTTTAGGTTGGTTTAACACATTTATTGTTGAGGGGATTATCACACCAGCTAAACAGACGGTGGAGGAATTTGACACAAACACAATCACATGTCGACTCCTGAAATCACAGGCCAATTTAAGAAGAAAAAATCACATTTATCCAGTCCTCTTTGTTTCCTTTTCACAACGTTTCAAAGAACTAATTCCAATGAAATGCAGTCTAATTGCATTGGGAAAATTTGACTCTGCACCAGACATATTTATTCAAAGCTTATGAAACACAGTTGTGACACATTTTCAGAAAAAAAGCCTTTAATTCCAGGATTCGCAGTTGCAAAGAGAATTGTATTAGTAAAAAAAAAAGCCTCATGAATTGTATAACAAGCAAAGCAACACTGCATACGGGTGAGCAAAACACAAAGTGCTGGAGGAACTCAGCAGGTCAGGTAGTATTTGTGGAGGTAATGGACTGATGTCTTTTTGGGATGGGACCCTCTTCATATTTATTGGATTAAATCTGAAGCCGTGTCCTGACCCGATATGTTGTCTGTACATTTCCAGCAACACCAACAACATGCCTGATATTCAGGAGAGTCAGAGGGCAGAAATTAGTGGAGTTGCTATTACTAAGGAGAAGGTGCTTGGGAAGCTGAAAGGTCTGAAGGTGCATAAGTCATCCGGACCAGATGGACAACACCCCAGGGTTCTGAAGAAGGGTCTCTACCAGAAACGTCACCCATTCCCTCTATCCAGAGATGCTGCCTGTCCCTCTGAGTTACTCCAGTATTTTGTGTTTTACTCCAGAACTTTGTGTCTCGTCTTGAAACTGTCACTAATTGGGTTCTCTTGATAGAGATTGTAATACAGTAAACCCTCGTTTTAACGGACCCCTTTGTAATGGATTTTGTTATAATGGAGAGACCTGCCGACACCACACCTGGTTCAATCCTCACCTCGGGTACTGTCTATTTGGAACTTTGTACCTTCTCCCTATGACCGCGGGGGTTTCATCCGGGTACCGGTTTCCATCCACATCCCAAAGACGCACGGGTTTGTAGGTTAATTGGTTCCTGTAAATTGCCCCTGGTGTGTAGGGAGTGGATGTGAAAGGGGAATAACATTGGACTAGCGTGAACGGATGGTTGATATGGACTTGGTGTGCTGAAGGATTTGTTTCTATACTGAATCCCCCTCCCTTGCTAAACCCTGACTTTTTCCACTGTTGAATAAGGTGCAGTGCTCATTTTTAATCCTGAGTTAAATGGCTGCGTTCTAGTAGTGGGTTTGTAAATTGAGTAAGCAATAGGCAAACAGGCAGCTTTCATCTTGGGAGTCAGCAGCTCGATGAAAGGCATTGATTTTTGTATCATTTAAGAAGCTCTTTCGTCATCCACTTTTCCGCAGTCTTAATTGAACAACTCCTGGAGGATAGTCGGAAAAATAAAACTAAAAGAGAAGGCATATAATATTTCAATTATTAATAGGAAGCTAGAGGATTGGGAAGCTTTTAAAAACCAACGAAAGGTAACTAGAAAGGCAATAAGGGGAGAAAAGATGAAACATGAAGGTAAGTTAATCAATAATATTATAGAGGATAGCAAAAGTTTCTTAATTTAGATAAATAAAAATTAAAAGAGAGGCAAGAGTGGACCTTGGACCACTGGAAAATGACACTACAGAAGTAGTAATGGGGAATAAAGAAATGGCAGATGAATTGAATACATTTTTTCTGTATGTCTTCGCAATGAAAAACACCAGCAACGATCCAGAAATTCAGGAGAGTCGGGGGGCAGAGGGGGCAGTTGCTATTACTAGGGAGAAGGTGCTTGGGAAGCTGAAAGGTCTGAAGATGGATAAGTCACCTGGAACAAATGAACTACATCCCAGGGTTCTGAAAGAGGTAGCTTTAGAGATTGGGGAGGATGAGTAGTGATCTTTCAAGAATCACTAAAGTCACAAGTTTGTCCCAGAGGACTGAAAAATTCCAAATGTTACTCCACTGTTCAAGAAGGGAGCGGGGCAAAAGAGGGGAGGCTGTAGGCCGGTTAGCCTGACTTCAGTGGTTGGGAAGTTTCTAGAGTCCATTATTAAGGACAAAGTTTCCAAGTGCTTAGAAGCACATGACAAAATAGGCCAAAGCCAACATGATTTTGTGAAGGGGAGATCTTGCTTGACGAATCTTGTGGAATTCTTTGTGGAAGTAAGCAGGATAGACAAAGGATGTCAGTGGATGTTATTTTCCTGGATTTTTAAAGGCCTCTGATAAGGTGCCCCACGTGAGGCTGCTAAACAAGATTGGGACTCCATGATATTCGAGGGAAGATATTTGCATGGATTGCAGGTTGGCTGGATGGCAGAAGGCAAAGAGTGGAAATAAGGGAGGCTTTTTCTGGTTGGCTGCCAGTGACTAGTAGTGTTCCGCAGGAGTTGGTGCTGGGGCCGCTACTCTTCACATTGTATATTAATGAGTTAGATAATGGCTTTGTGGCCAAGTTTGCGGATGATGCGAAGATAGGTGGAGATGCAGGTTGTGTAGAAGGAGCAGGAAGTCTGGAAAAACTTGCACAGGTTGAGCGAGTAGGCAAAGAAGTGGCAGATGGAAACCAGTGTAGCAAAATGTGCAGTCATGCATTTGGTAGTAGGAATAAAGGTGTGGAATATTTTCTAAATGGGGAGAGGATTCAGAAATCAGAGGTGCAAAGGGACTTGGGAGTGCTGGTGCAGGATTCCCAAAAGGTTAATTTGCAAGTTAAATCAGTACTAACGAAGGCAAATGCAATGTTAGCATTCATTTCAAGAGGACTAGAATATAAAAGCAGGGTTGCAATGTTGAGTCTTTATTAGAAACTGGTCAGACTGTGTTTGGAGTATTATGAGCAGTTTTGGGCCCCATATCTGAGGAAGGATATGTTGGCCCTGGAGAAGGTCCAGAATAGGTTTACGAGAATGATTCCGGGAATGATTGGGTTAACATTTAACGAGCTGAATAGTGAAAGGCCTGGATGGAGTAGATGTGGGGAGACCAATAGTGGGAGAGTCTAGGATTAGAGGGAATAGTGTCAGAATAAAAGGACATAGCTTTAGAAAGCAGTTGAGGATTTTTTTAATCAGAGGATGACGATTCTGGGGAATTTATTGCTACAGATGGCTGTGGAGGTCAAGTCAATTGGTATTTTTAAGGTGGAGAATGATATGTTCTTGATTACTAAGAGTGTCAAAGGTTACAGAGAGAAGGCCGGAGAAAGAGGTTAAGAAGGAAAGATAGATCAGCCATGATTTATTGGTGCAGTAGACTCGATGGGCCGAATGGCCTAATTCTGCTCGTATGACATATTAACATAAATGCATAATTTTAACTTAGAAGGCAGGATTGTGTGTGTCTGACAGGGGACAGGCAGTTTTATAAAGAACAAAAAACAAAGTGCTGGGGGATCTCGGCAACTCATAGAGTCAAACAGCGAGGAAACAGACCCCATGGCCCAACTTGCCCATGCTGACTAACTTGCTACACTTGGCCCAATTGCCTACTTTGGCCCTTATCCCTCTAAACCAAGAAGGGATATGGGCCTGTGTATCTATATCTGTACCTGTACCTGTCCATGTACCAGTCCAATTGTTTATTAAACATTGCAAAATAAACATATGACATTTCAGGTTAGGACCCTCCAGTCTGAAGAACGGTCCCCACCTGAAATGTCGTCCATCCATTTCCCTTCACAGATGCTGCCTGACCCTCCAGCATTTGTGTTTTGCTCAAGATTACAGCATCTGCCGTTGCTTGTGTCTAAACTTTTATTAAGAGCATGTTCAAGTTTTAATAGTGAAACTTTGCCTAAAGGTTTGCTTTGTTAATGCCACCCTCTATCTCCCCACCTCATTTATTAGCTGTGATTTCTGACTACAAGCCTCTGTCAGCTAATGGCAGCTAACACAAACTGACTGGAGTAGACGACTGCACACCAGGAACTAGCGAGGAATGCTTCCTGCTGTGCAGAGAGGGCTACTCACCTCATGGATCTACCTTAATACAAGCTGGTGAAGCTGGCAGTTATAGATTCAGGATAAGGCACAGTGGTGTAGTAACTTAGCAGGTCAGGCAGCATCTCTGAAGAACATGGCTGGGCAACGTTTCGGGTCGGGACCCTTCCTCAGACTGATTGTCGTCGGGTGGAGAAATCTGGCAGAGATGTGAGTTCGGTCAAATCCTGGCAAGAGATAGGCGTATACGGGTGAGGAGGGTTTGATTGGCAGAGGGTACAACACTTGGTAGGCTTTGTCCTGACAACACCTGGTGCGGCACGGTGGCGCAGCGGTAGAGTTGCTGCCTTACTGTGCCAGAGACCCGGGTTCAATCCTGACTACAGGTGCTTGTCTGTACAGAGTTTCTACCTTCTCCCCGTGACATGTGTGAGTTTTCACCGGGTGCTCTGGTTTTCTCCCATACTCCAAATACATACAGGTTTATAGGCTAATTGGCTTGGTATAATTGTAAATTGTCCCTGGTGTGTGTAGGATAGATTGAGTGTGATGGGATCACTGGTCGGAGCGGTCTCGATGGGCCAAAGGGCCTGTTTCCGTGCTGTATCTCTAAACTAAACTGAACTAAAATAAACACCTCTCTTCCAGCTTTCTCCCCCCACTACTCAAATCAGTCTGAAGAACGGTCCCGGCGTGAAACTTTGCCTATCCATGTCCTTCAGAGATGCTGCCTGGGCTGTTAAGTTACTCCAGCATTTTGTGACTTTCTTTGTAGTTCAGCACCTGCATTTATAAATTCAGACTGCGGATTGGGAATTTAGTGAGGCCGAAGTGAATGAAGACCCCAGTGGCTCATGTCTAACTGCAGTTTGCTATTCAATCGATTTTCTTTTCTTATCCCAATGAAATAGGAGTATTGTTGATTTTGGCTCGATACTAGTGGACTGGCACAGCATTTGTTTCAGGGAACGAAATCCTGATGCAGTTACGATTGCTGATGGTGGTTTTGGCAGAGTTGTAAATCAGCACCTCCAGCACTGGGCTTGCAAACACCGCCCCCACACACCGCACTCTTGTCGGGCTCCAGACAGAAGCAGGCCAGACTTACGGCAGCTCCTGGAACCCCACAAAGTAGGTCAGTCCTTCCAGTGAAATAAAGGATGTTGGCTGGTTTGCAGTTCTCCCTGCAGCTGGTGATAAGTTGAGCACGCGGTTATGCCCAGCTGCAGACTGTGAACGTTACACTGCACCCCGCACTGCTCACAAGACTTCTGGGCAAAGAAACCCACTTTCACACCTGTCCCTTTCTTATCTCTGTGTCTCCCTCTCCCCATTTGGACAAGTACAAGGTTAATGCCATCATTAATTTAACTTCAGGGGTTAAGTTAGGAAGGGTTTCGACCGAGATGCTGTCTGACCCTGAGCGAGGGCTATATGTATATATGTGTGTAGTTTGTTTGTTTATACTATTCTTTTAACAAATGTAAAGCACTTTGGCCAACGAGACTTGTTTTTTAAATATGCTATATAAATAAATGTGACTTGACTTGAAAATGTGACTTGACCTGCTGAGTTACTCCAGCATTTTGTGTCTTTTGCATCTATGGTCTAAACCAGCATCTGCAGTTCCTTCCTACACATTCATTTAACTTAGTTTTGAGGAGAAGAAGGATCTTGACCCGAAATGTCACCCATTCCTTCCATCCAGAGATGCTGCCTGTCTCTGTCTATCTTTGCTGCCTGACCTGCTGAGTTACTCCAGCATGAATCACAAATGAATGAGCAGTGCTGCATTAACAGTGCACTGCAGAAAATATGCAAATGCAAGTGAAAATAACACTCATCTTTGCCAGGATTCGTCAGGGAAAGGTAACTTTCTTTTTGAGCACCCTAGTCACATAAAACATACAACAACAGTACAGCACAGTACAGAACAGACACACTCCAAAGACGTACAAATTTGGAGGCTAATTGGCTTGGTAAAGTTGTAAATTGTCCCTACTATGGGTAGGATATTGTTAGTGTGGGGAACGCTGCTCGGCGTGGACTCGGTGAGCAGAAGGGCCTGTTTCCATGCTGTATCTCTAAACTAAACACAAGAACAGGCCCTTTCAGCCCACAATGCTTATGCTGAACATGATGCCTAGTTAAACTATTCTCCTCAAAACTAAGTTAAATGAATGTGTAGGAAGGAACTGCACTTGCTGGTTTATACCAAAGACACAAAAGACACAAAATGCTGGAGTAACTCAGCGGGTCAGACAGCATCTCGGGATAAAAGGAATAGGTGACATTTCGGGTCGGAACCCTTCCTAACTTAACCCCTGAAGTTAAATTAATGATGGCATTAACCTTGTACTTGTCCAAATGTCTTTTAAATATTGTTATTGAATCTGCCTCATCTACTTCCTCCGCAGTGTAATCAAAGACATATGTGCTCTGGTATCCTAACATTAATTTGCTTGCATCTGTCAACAATTGTTGACTTTGGGTCAGTTTGTGGTTATAGATGGCTGGCATCTCATTTGTCCCCACTTTAGAGTCTAGGTTCTTTCATAGGTATTTAAGGGCAAGGTAGTTATGTTCTTCAAAGTAGTCAATGCAGATGAATTAACATCTTATAACGCTTTGGAGATTAATTTGTTCTGCACTCTAATTTTTATTAGAAAGTGCAAGACCCTGTGGGAGATGGTTGCAATTCTTCTGGGTATTTGATGACACAAAACATTGTTGTGATGACAGTGTAAGAATATGGGGCCCATGTTAGACGAATGAAAATATTTTGCATGATGGGAACAGGATATTAAAAAAAAAAGTAATGCACAAACTAATTATCATAAAATCCAATTATAAAAGCCACCTATTACCCTTTGCACTGTTCATTTGTTCCTTGGTGTTTCTCATCCAGCTGTTCTTCACTGCTGCATTGGCAATTAATGAAGGGATCAAGGAGCAGAGTAATAAATTTTTAATACAGTGAAGTTGCATACATTAATTTTGCATGCTCTGACATCAGTTGCTTCACTCGAGTGAAAGAATGTAAACAACGAATGTTCCTTCCAAGACCATTTTGTTACATAAGTTCAAATTGGTCAGTCTTTTTGCCCTGCAATAGCTTCCAGTTAAGTGATGAGGTTTACAGTAATGAAGACAGTTCTTGGTGCAGTGACCCAAAAGTATTAAAGGATTTCTCTCTGGAAGATAGATATTGCATATCATTAATCATATTCTCAAGTAAAACTATTGATAATCAACAGGAGTGAAGAGTGTTTACTTATCATATGTACCGGTTTTAAAGCAGAACTTACTTTCTGCAGCTTTATGGCGTTTAGATTGAACAATAATGACAATAAATCAAGCATACAATAAATGACCAGTTATTCTAAGGAAACTAGTCCATGATAATGCAAAACCAAGTTATGTAGAACAACCATCATAGTGCAAACTCCATAGTAGTTTGCTGCTGAAGTAGGGTTGTTGTTGGAGTCGTTCAGGTTGATGGGAAGAAGCCGTTCTTAAGCCTGGAGGTCATGGTTCACAGGCCGCTAGATCTTCTTCCTGGTGGTAGTGGCGAGAAGAGAGTTTACCAGAGTGGTCTTCTTCTTCTTGCGTATGGCGTGCACAGCCTAAAGTTGTAGGACAACTTGTTCCATTTGATCTTATTTGATTGTGCACGCCGGGTTGATTGCATTCGTCGAAATAGAGCAGACCACGTGAAAGTTGCAATCTTCCACCCCACCAGAGTGGTGTGGGTCTTTGATGATTTTAGCTGCAGTTCTGGGCAGTGCTTCCTGTAGATCCCATACATCACTACCCAGGTAATACCCACCATTTTTCTGCAGCCTCTTTTGTTCATGAGTGTTTGAATTATAGAACCAGACCGTGATGCAACCAATCATCACGCTATCCACCCTACATCTGTTGAAGTTAAATAGACGTACTGAATCTTCTCAAACTTCTGAGAAAGAATATGTGATGGTGAGCTTTGCTAGATGATAAACTAGTGGTGACTATCATGCAGACAACTGCTGTTTATACTGATTTTTAGACTGATTAAAAATTGCAAGACCACCTTACCTTGATGGGAGGCTTTATTACAAACGCAAGGGTAAACATTTGTAAGAAAAAGGAGCTGCAGATGCTGATTTGGTTTGTTTTGAAAATGTTGAACCTGCTAGATCACATACCTGAAAATAATATTTTTTGCTGAACATTGTTATTTTTGGTTTCAGCCCTGGATTAGTACGAAACAGTAAATCAGACATTGACAGTAAGTTGACCACATTTACAAATACATGTATTTTAATAAAGGATTTAGCGCGGAAACAGGTCCCTTGGACCCACATAGAATGAGGTTGAGAGGGGAAGATAGATCATCCATGATTGAATGGGATAGTATTGATGGGCCGAATGGCCTAATTCTGCTCCTATCACTTATGAACATAAATTTATGCTTCCATTCAGACAAAGCCCAGTGCAGAAATAGGTCCATCACAGGCTGTCTTTGCCAGTGCAATATGCCATCAAGGTGAGCTGATGACAATGTCAAATGTCGATTCCAGACAAATATGACGTTTCATGACTGCTTCACCCAATTAAGCTGCTTTACTTAACAGCGCAATCCCTATACTGCACTGGAGCACATAATCTGGGAATGTGCGGGAGGCTGCTGCCTTGTCGGAAGTATTGACACAAGGAATTGCATATGCTAGAATCTTGAGAAAAACACAAAGTGCTGGAGTAACTTAGTGGGTTAGGCAACCTTTGTGATGGGAATGGATAGACAACAATTTGGGTTGGTGGGTCTAAAGTAGAGTCCTGACCCGAAACATCACCTGTCCATTCCCTCCTTAGATGTTGTTTGACCTGCTGAATTACTCCAGGACTTTGCGTCGTGTTTCAAGTGTTGCTGTTCAGACAACTAATTGAACCAAATTCTGAGGAAGAATCCCGTGACTGTGTCTGAAGATGAGTGGTGCTCTGCCAATTTGTTCAGGGGCGGCACAATGGTGCAGCTGGTAGAGCTGCTGCCGAACAGCACCAGAGAGCCAGGTTCAACCCTAACCTCGGGTGCTGTCGGTGTGGAGTTTGCACGCCCTCCCTGTGACCCAGTGGGTTTCCTCCAAGTGCTCTGGTTTCGTCCCACATACCAAAGATGGGCGGGTTTGGAGATTAATTGAGCTCTGTAAATTGCCCTTAATGTTTAGGGAGTGGATGAGAAAGTGGGACAACATAGATCTAGAATGAATAGGTAATTGATGGTCAGCGTACACTCGGTGGACCTGGGCCTTATTTAATTCTGTATCTTTCAATCAAACAATCAATCAAGTATTTCATATCATCACCTTTTCCTCAATTAATTCTGATTAGGGCAGATAACCTGAAATCAGGTTCTGCTGACCTGAAATCACTGCCTGATATCTTGGGGTATACTCTCTGTTGCAATGTGGCTTAAGGAGCAGTTATGCAGTGGGCCCTGGCCCCACTGTAGGAGCACTCAGGAGCTACTGTCTGCACCACTCGCAGAATGGCTTTGACAAGCATTCTGTAATGCCCGGAAATTAGAGTGGGTAAGATACAGCACAAAAACAGATCCTTCAGCCCACTGTATCCGCGCCAACCACCAACCATCTGTTCTTACCCTAAGATAGACACAAAATGCTGGAGTAACTCAGCGGGTCAGGCAACATCTCTGGAGGAACTGACCCATCCTCATCTTTCCAGCATCTACAGTTCCTTCCTACACATTTTGTCTGCTCCACTGTGAAACCTCCTAAAGGTATGCTTATTTTGAAGAAGTTCTCTTTCCCAGCATCTGCAGTTCCTTCCTATGCAATTTGTCTGTTCTTACACCAATCCTGGCCTAATCCACCATTATCATCCTCATCTATGTTTTACTTCAAACATTCACCCCAAGGGCAGTTTAAAGTAGTTATTAACCTACCGACGTACACATTTGTAGGATGTGGGAAGAAGCCAGAGTTGGTCAGCATAGACGTAGTGGGCTGAAGGACCTGCTTCTCTGCTGTACAACTCTACCGCTATCAGTCGTTATATGTCAAATGTACTAAAGGGCATCACATCATCCTATGTCATCTTGGAAAGTGGTCCTCTCATAATGGAGAGCAGATAGCTCCATGGGAGACTCTGTCAATAAGATAAAATAACTTTTAAAAGGAAAAAAGTAATTTAGTCTAGTTTAGAGATACAGCGTGGAAAAAGGCCCTTTGGCCCTCTGAGTCCACGCCGACCATCTATCATCCCGTACACTAGTTTTATCCTACACACTAGGGACATTTTACAGAAGCCAATTGGCCTACAAATCTATGTCTTTGGAATGTGGGGGGAAACCAGAGCACCTTGAGAAAATTCAAGGTGAGAACGTATAGACTCCATACAGACAGCACCAGTCGGCAGGATCGAACCCGGGTTTCTGCCGCTGTAAGGCACCAACTCTACCATTGTGCCACTATGCCACCCACGAATTGTGAGATCATGTCATGATGCTGATTACCTAACGTTCCTACTCTAATGTTCCCATCGTCGTAGTTCAGAGCACAAGCATTTACACACTGGCAATTTTGCCAAAAGCTTCCGGGATGTCTAATCAATGTATAATCCTAATTCTACTATTACTTTGCCTGACAAATTAATTTGCATTTCATCATAGAAACGTAGAAGAAAATATATGTAGAAGTAGGCCATTCGGCCCTTCGAGCCAGCACCGCCATTCAGTATGATCATGGCTGATCATCCAAAATCAGTCCCCATTCTGGGTTTTTCCCATATCCCTTGATTCCCTTCGCCCTAAGAGCTAAAATCAGAACACAATTGCACTTATTCTGTGTTTTATTATTCATGAACAGATCTAATTGAGCAGGCTGGAGAGCTGCCAAGTCAGAGTCTGAAGGTGTCCAACCAGTAACTAGCAGTAACTAGACAACCCATTTTATCTCCATTAAGCAGTTATTTCTATTGCGATCAATACTAAATATAGGTCTCTTTATTGGATGGTTATTCAACCGCTGTGCTGGACGGCTCTGTTGAGGTTTATATTGAAATGCGCTTCCTTTGCTTGCTTCCTTGTGTATCAGTGCTGGATAAAACATTTATTTTTATGCAGTGAGGTAGTATATAAATAGTTTATGTGGAACAGCAAAACAGGTTTAGTTCGTTGGAGTATGCCTGTGGTGTGCAAATTTTTATCATGCTCAAAGCAGTGACAAGAGACTGAGAGGAAGGGTCTCAGCCCGAAACGTCACCTATTCCTTTTCTCCAGAGATGCTGCTTGCCCTCTGAGTTACTCCAGCATTTTGTGTCTATAGGGATAGGACTTTATTTCTTGGAGCGCAGGAGGTTGAGGGGTGATCGTGTAGAGGTGTACAAGATCATGAGAGGAATAGATCAGTTAAATGCACAGAGTATTTTGCCCAGAGTAGGGGAGTTGAGACCAACAGGTCATAGGTTTTAGGTGATGGGGGGGGGCGGGGAGATTTAATAGGAACCTAAGGGGAAACATTTTTACACAAAGGGTGATGGGTGTATGGAACGAGTTGCCAGAGGAGGTAGTTGAGGCAGGTACTATTGATACATTTAAGAAACATTTGGACAGGGAGATGAATATAGGTCAAGAGCGGGCAGGTGGGACTAGTGGGCAATGGGCATGGGCAAGTAGCGCAGTTTCTGGGAAACAAGGTTAGTAATGCTGATCATTCTGCGAGTAAATAAGCACGGTTGTTTTTCGTATCAGTGAAGTTATAAATCCTCTGGGGGTGTTTTAAGCAGGAAAAATAAAGGTTTCCTTTACCAGGATTTGATTCGGCTAAATTTACTGCCAACTAATCGTACATCCATAAATAATAACTCGGGGCATTCTGGAAAAAGAGCCAAAAAGATGTAGTTTGGCCTCGTTTCAGTTTTGTTGGCTTTCAGTGGATTCTTGAAAAGATGATTTTACCCTTCACAGGGCAACTGATCATTCAAGAGCTGGGTGGACAAACCTCATCATTGTCAACAAGGTGCTTCTATATATATTGATGCTTTGATGTGTCTGAGATGCCCCAAAACACCTTTAAAGTACAGTCGTTATTGTAGTAAACCTGGCAGCTCACTGAACGTGTGCCAACTTCAAACACTCATTTTTATACCAATCCTAGCCTAACCAACTTTTACTTATACATATAGCTTACAACTCATTGGTATCAACACTGTTCTCCAATTTTAGGTAAAGCCTCCCTTTTCACCTGCTCCATCTCTCTCTTTCCTGTGCTCTCTCCAACCCAAATGTGCATCTATTGCTTCCACTACCCCACCCATTTCCTTCCTCCCCCATCACCTTCCACCTAGATCTCTCGCTGGCTTTACATTTCACTCCCCCTTCACTCCTCTCCTTAGCTGACACCAGTTTGTCTCTGGTTGCCTTTTTGTCTCTAGCCTTGTCCACCTATCTGCCGATTTAAAAAAACCTCCCTCAATTACATCCACCTTATCACTGTGTGATGTATGTTCCTCTTCCCAGTCTTTTGCATTTTCATCTCTGGTCTGACTCCAGGTGGCCTGCATTAGTTTCATGTTAGACATGACCATTTGTATTTTTGCTTCATAATGCCCCAGGTATTTGAATCCCCAACAAGATGGCCATTCCCCAATGTTGCGGCATTTTAATTGTTACTGGAGTCTTCTTTGAAATTGTTCTCTGTGGCTGGTCTTTCAGCTGCTGGTTGTGGCATTCTTGTCTCTGAAGTGCCAGGAGGTCATGAGTTCAAGCCTTGCTCCAGAGCTTTGAATGCCTTCACTCTCAGCCCACACTGACTGCAGGCCAGAGAGAACTGTGCTGCCTTGACTGTGAGATAAACATATTGAATCTGCCTCCACAGGTACATGTGGAAAACCCCACATCATTAATACTTCGTAAACAGCACACACTGCAGCCACTGTGCAACGATGACAGAGGGAATTAATGTTTAAAGTGGTCGATGGGAAGGTTAGGTTTATCATTATCACGTACTGAGGTACAGTGAGAAGCTTTGTTTTACATGATATCCAATCTGATCAAATAATATCATACATAAATACAATCGTCAAACTCAAGTACGATCAGAATAAAGGGGAAGATGCAGAGTGCAGAATTTCATAATTTAATTTAGTTCATAATTTAAGCTAACATCATGTATGCCTTACTTTGGTCAGGGGGTGGTGAATCTGTAGAATTCATTGCCACAGATGGCTGTGGAGGCCAAGACATTGAGTATCTTTAATGTGGAGATTGATAGGTTCTTGATCAGGAAGTGAGAAGGCAGGAGAATGTGGTTGAGAGGACAAAATAAATCAGCCTTGATTGAATGGCAGAGTAGACTCGATGTGGCGAATGGCATATTCTGCTCCTATGTCTTATAGCACTTCATTCCTTTATAACTAATACAATACAAGCCTGGAAAAATATGTGTCTTTTGGTGGTTTCCTCTCCACTAAAATATTTCATCTCCACCCAACATTCCCACAGTTCACTGATTTGCTTCCTCTTTGGAATTACATGGATGAATTTAGTTTTGATGCCGGAAGTTGGGTTGGGGCTCATGACAAGGTTAGAGAGAGGCAAAAATTCACCAATGAGTAGGAAAAGTAGCCCAGGGCTGCCAAACTAATACTCAGCAATGGCTGTAAGTTGATGAAATGTTAAACATCCTGTTAAGTTATTCATCCTGCCTTGAGGTTTATGTTTCTTTATGGGATAATACGCCTACACAATATGTTCTCTGTGATATGTTCCAGTCATAGGAACAGAATTGTGGCCATTTGGCCCATCAAATCTACTCTGCCATTCAATCTTGGCTGATCTATCTTTCCCCTCAACCCCATTCTCCTGCGTTCTCCCCATAACCCTCGACACCATTACTAATCAAGAACCAATTATCTGCTTTAAAAATATCCACATATTGGCCTCCACAGCCACCTGTGGCAATTAATTCCACAGATTCACCACCCTCTGACTAAATAAATTATTTAAAAACATTATTCCTGGATCTTGTCATCACTGTCAAGGCAGGCATTGATTGCCCATTCTCTGCTGCTCTGGAGAACAGGTAGCAAGGGGTTATGAGCTGCTGCTGGTCTTCAGGTGCATGTGCTGTCAGGCAGGCAATTCAGTGAGTAAACACAGTGAAGATGAAAATGTATTCATATAGTTCCAATTAGTTGGTGCTCGGATTGCAAAGGGATCCTGCAGGTGGTGGCACTCCCAAGCCCATGGTGATAGAGGTCACAGGTTGAAGAGATGCTGTCAAGAGTAGCCCTGTTGTATCACTGCCGTGCACGTTGTACCCAGCATGCACTGCAGCCAATGTGCATTGATGGCGGAGAGGATGAATGCGTAGGGTGGTGGATGGGATGCCGTTTGCTTCAAGTTAAGCACACAGATAAATATTCAGTATGTTTGACCAATCCCGTGCTTCATAATCACCTGAACAAAGAATAAAGAAAGCAAGGAAAGCATAAATGACAGGCGTGAAATGGATGAATTTGCATTTACATGACATGGAAGAGCCAAGAAGTCCTCCAAGTTGTGCAGAAGTTACGGAGACACAAAGAACTGCAGATATTCCTTCCAACTCAGATATTCCTCCACTCAGCAACTGGGGAGATGGTCGTGACTTACCATCTACTCATTGGAGACCCCTGGACTATCTTTAATCTGACGTTACTGAACTTTATCCTGCACTGTAAGTTATTCCCTTTATCCTGTATCTATACTCTATGGACGGCTTGATTGTAATCATGTATAGTCTTCACTGACTGGGCAGCACGCAACAAAGATGTTTTTCACTGTACCTTGGTACATGTGACAATAAACTAAACTATGTTGGAAACTTGAGCAAAATACAAAGTGTTGGAGGAACATGGTTGTTCAGGCAGCATCTGTGGAAGGAATAGAGAGGCAACGTTTCAGGTGGAGATCTTTTTCAGACTGATCAGTTTTCACACAATCCAATCCCTCCACAATTGTTCCCTGATCCTCTGAGCTCCCCCAGCATTTTGAGCTTTGGTTTTGAGTTATGGTCACAATCCAGTGAAGTGTGTGACAAGCCTTAAAACAAGCTAATTGCCTGGACACTTGGGTTACAAAGCCTGCTCTGCCATCTGTGAAAATGTTTAAGTGCTATGTAAAATACAATGGACTGTTCATGATTTTTGTGCTATATGCTTATCAGCCAAACTTGTCAAATTTGCCTGAGGTTTGTAAAACACGTTTCTCAGAAAAATCAAAGTGCAGCAAACCCCAGAAATCCCTACTCAAGTCATGGTCACGAGAGAAAGAAAAATAAAAACTTGCATTTATGCAATGAATTTCAAACCATTTGAAAGGATGTTTGAGGATACTTTGCACCAATTAAATAGTTTTGAAATGCATTTGCTGTTGAATTGGACAAAATCCTGTGCACAGCAAACTCTTGTAAATAGTAATGTGCTGAATGTCCCCAGGTTCTGGTAGGATTCTGTTCCTGATCCAAACCTGAACAGTTTACAATTCAGAAATGTAACTGTTGCCTCATGGCTAATCCATCCCAGCACTCTCCCGAACGCATGCTTGTGAGTCAGGTCGGACGTCTCTAACCTGTCTTCACAACCAAATGTCTGATTTTGGATCAGTGAGTGATGGATAAATGTGTAGGAAACAACTGCAGATGCTGGTTTAAATCGAAGATAGACACAAAATGCTGGAGTAACTCAGCGGGTCAGGCAGTATTTCTGGCGAGAAGGAATGGGTGATGTTTCAGGTCGAGACCCTTCTTCAGACTCTCGTGAAGGATAAATATTGGGCAGCGCATAAGGAAAACCTCCTGCTTCTCTTTGAAATGGCACCACAAATCTTTATGTCCAGCAGAGAGAGGGGATGATGTTTTAATGTACCATTTCATCCATAATACGGCAATCCACCAGTTCGCCCTCTCTGCCTGTGCAATCAATGTTCCATCAGTATTGGGTGCTTAAGGATCTCACAATGGCGGCCCTCCGACAGTGTTGCTCTTCCTCGGGCTGTGCAGTGTTCCCTTGTTACTGCTCCTTTGATAGTCCACCTCTCCCTCAGACCTGCTCCTGTGGTAATGTAGTGAACGTTCAGGTGCTATCCGCCTGAGAGCCCGACACTCCCTGACACCTGCTCCACTCTCAGCACAGTGCTCCCTCCGTACTGCCCCTCTGACAGGGAAGCACTGCCTGAGGTGGGGGGGGGGGGTCAGAGATTTTATAGAAGTGGAGCTGGAATCTACAATAGGGGTCGGCAACCTTGTTCTGCATAGGGGCCAGGACTCATGTCTGTGAGCGGATGGCGGGCCGCATATGTACGGGGAAAAAAATTCACCTGCGGGCCAGATGATTTTGGGTTATGGGCCGCATTCGGCCCGGTGGCCGTAGGACGCTGACCCCTGATCTACAACATCGGGGCACTGAATTGTAAGACCTTCTGACAACTTGCAACATAATCAACTGCAAGGGCAACCATTTTCCAAGTAAATTAACTTACCTAGTAACTTACTGAACAGTGAAAGTCCTGGATAGAGTGGATGTGGAGAGCATGTTTCCACTAGTGGGAGAGTCAAAAAGATCAGGCTATAGACAATAGACAATAGGTGCAGGAGTTGGCCATTTATCTCCTGATTCCGCTATCTTTAAGAGCCCTATGTAGCTCTCTGTTGAAAGTATCCAGAGAACCGGCATCCACCGCACTCTGAGGCAGAGAATTCCACAGACTCGCAACTCTCTGTGTGAAAAAGTGTTTCCTCGTCTCTGTTCTAAATGGCTTACCCCTTAATCTTAAACTGTGGCCCCTGGTTCTGGACTCCCCCAACATCGGGAACGTTTCCTGCCTCTAGCGTTTCCAAACCCTTAATAATTTTATATGTTTCAATAAGATCCCCTCCCATCCTTCTAAACTCCAGAGTGTACAAACCCAGCCGCTCCATTCTCTCAGCCAGTCCCGCCATCCCGGGAATTAACCTTGTAAACCTACGCTGCATTCCCTCAATAGCAAGAATGTCCTTCCTCAAATTAGGAGACAAAAACTGCACACAATCCTCCAGGTGTGGTCTCACTAGGGCCCTGTACAATTGCAGAAGGACTTCTTTGCTCCTATACTCAACTCCTTTTGTTATGAAGGCCAACATGCCATTCACTTTCTTCACTGCCTGCTGTACCTGCATGCTTACTTTCATTGACTGATGAACAAGGACCCCCAGATCCCGTTGTACTTCCCCTATCCCCAACTCAACACCAATTAGATAATAATCTGACTTCCTGTTTTTGCTACCAAAGTGGATAACCTCACATTTATCCACATTAAACTTCATCTGCCCACTCACCCAACCTGTCCAAGTCACCCTGTATTCTAATAGCATCCTCCTCACAGTTCACACTGCCACCCAGCTTTGTGTCATCTGCAAATTTGCTAATGTTACTTTGAATCCCTTCATCTAAATCATTGCTGTATATTGTAAATATTGTAAATATATTGTAAATATATTGCACTGAGCCTTGCAATACCCCACTAGTCACTGCCTGCCATTCTGAAAGGGACCCGTTAATCCCTACTCTTTGTTTCCTGTCTGCCAACCAATTTTCTATCCATGTCAGCACTCTACCCCCAATACCATATAGCCTCAGAATAAAAGGACATGTCTTTAGAAAGGAGATGAGGAGGAATTTCTTTAGTCAGAGGGTAGTGAATCTGTGAAATTCATTGCCACAGACGGCTGTGGAGGCCAAGTTAATGGATATTTTTAAGGCGTAGATTGACCGATTCTTGATTAGTAAGTGTGTCAGGGGTTATGGGGAGAAGGCAGGAGAATGGGGTTGAGAGGGAAAGATAGATCGACCTTGATTGAATGGTTGCGTAGACTTGATGGGGCCGAATGACCTAATACTGCTCTTAGAACTTATGAAGTTATGAAAGTAGCTTGATCAAATGAAGTTAGTCCAATAAAAATAAATGTCAAGAGTGTTTAACTGCAATATGTACCGACAAGGGAACAGTGAAATTTTTACTCGCAGCAAGTTTAAAGGCTCATTAATACAATATGCACAGGCAATATACAATAATTTTTTTAATCAATAGATTAATAACAGTAATACTACTGCAAAATAAAACTGAAGTAATTTGTGCAACCAAAGACAGTTCATAGAAGTTCATAGTTGCTGAGGTTAATATTGCGTAGTGTTCAAGAGCCTGATGGTTGTTGGGAAGAAGCAAGGAGCATCTTACAACATCCTTGGACTAGATGAGTCTGAGAGGGGTCCTGATAGAGGTATAAAAATTATGAGAGACATTGATAAGGTAGATGGTGAGAAACATTTTCCTCGTGGCAGAGACGGCATGGGTTTAAACAAGGAGGAAGGGAGTTTGAGCAGATCTGAGAGAATTTTAAGAATTCCAATGCCAAAATGTTATCTGTCCATTCTTTCCAAAGATGTCACCTGACCCGCTCTGTTCCTCCAGTGCTTTATGCTTTGCTCAAGATTCCAGCATCTGCAGTTCGTTGTGTCTCCATTTGTTTGGCTCACAGGGTGGTTGCAATTTGGACCTCAATGCGTCAAAGGTGATGAAGGCAGGAACTCTCACAACAGTTTAGAAACAGCTGGTGGAGCAATTGGATTGCCAAGGCATTGTAGCCGACAGGCCAAGTGGTGGTAAATCAGATTAGTGATGAGAGGTGCTTGATGGTCGACAGAGACAGAGTGGGCCAAAGAGACTATTTCTATGCTGAATGATCCTATAACTATATTACCAGCCAATATAGACTCAATGTATGGTTAATTTGCACCGTAATGTTGCCCCAGACCCATGTTTGCTACTTTGTCAATTGGGCAAAGCTTCGTGTTTAGTTTGGTTGGAGTTACAGCAGGCAAACAGGCCATTTGGCACACCAAGTCTACTCAACCATCGAACACCCGTTCACACTAGTTTTCTATGTTATCTTACTTCCTCACCCACTCCTTACACGCTAGGGGCAAATTACAGAGACCAGTTAGCTTACAAACTTGCACGTCTTTGAAATGCGGGAGGAAACCCACGCAGCTACAGGGAGAAGGTGCAAACTCCACACAGCCAGCACCTGAGATCAGGATTGAATCCAGGTCCCTGGTGCTGTGAGGCAGAAGCTCTACCAGCTTCGCCATTGCTCTGCCATCAAGGTGTAGTCTGGTGTCTGAGCTACAGGTTTCATTTATCAGCCCACTTGTATAATATAGTCACATTTTACCATTTGCTCTCTACTCATTCATATCAATGAAGATTCAACCAGAGTTGGATCATCTCATTCTCTGAGATTTAAAGAAATCTGCAGGGAGACTGACTCCTCTCTGATTCTCAACAGAAACTTTATCAATCTGTATCAAAATAAGGGGCCAGCTCTTCAGGATAGAGATAAGGGGCAGCACAGTGGTGCAGCGGTAGAGTTGCTGTCTTACAGAGCCACAGACCCGTGTTCAATCCTGAATAGACACAAAATGCTGGAGTAACTCAGCTGGACAGGCAGCATCTCTGGAGAGAAGGAATTGGTGACGTTTCCAGTCGAGACCCTTCTACCTGACTACGGGTGCTGCCTGTACAGAGTTTGTACATTTTCCCTGTGACCGCGTGGGTTATCTCCGGGTGCACTAGTTTCCTGCCACACTCCAATGATATACAGGTTCGTAGATTAATTGGCTTCGGTAAATTGCAAATTGTCCCTAGTGTATCGGATAGTGATAGTGTATGGGATGATCGCTGGTCGGCATGGACTCGATGGGCCGAAGAGCCTGTTTCCGTGCTGTATCTCTAAGGACAAGAAATTCCTTCAGTCGTGGAGCCGTAAACCATTGATTTATACAGGAATGTGGAGACCTAGTTATTGAGTATGTTCAACAGAGACTGGGAGACATTTAAACGTTAAGGGACCAATCCAAGGTAGAGGAACTGAGGTGAAAGATTTGAATGGCAGTGTTATTTGGTGGTTCTTCTCAGAACACAGTACAAAGCTGAATTATGGGTTAGTTATGCTTGACATGGGCATTCTGACGTATCTGTTCCACTCTGGTCTCCCTTACAGCAAAATGGGAATCGACTGGAAATTCATCTCTGGCCGACAGTGCTATATACTCGATGCATATATAACGATGCATTGTACACTCCCTCTGAATCCCCCATATTTGTAAAGTTGTTCCATAATGAATGGTCACAGAGAGAGAAAAAGGGTTAATGCTTGCTGGTGGTTTGGAGAATAATCTATTTCTTACATTGGAAGGAGCTGGGCCGGCCAAACCAGTGATTGTGTCGATAAGCAACTCATTACATCCCACGCTAGACAGAGATAGCCCAGGGAAATCAGGAGCCTCTTGAAGGTGGACACAAAATGATGGAGTAACTCAGCGGGTTAGGCATGGGTGACGTTTTGGGTCGAGACCCTCTTCAGTCAGACCCGAAACGCCACCCATTCCTTCTCTCCAGAGATACTGCCTGTCCCGCTGAGTTACTCCAACATTTTGTGTCTTGCATCTACAGTTCTTTCCTCCACATTTTGTAAGTAGCCTCTTCGATCACTGTCAGACTGCGACTGATGCATTTGTTAAAATATGGAACAAATATTTGAATGCTAAGAAATTTAACCACAAAAACTGTTTGCATTTTACTTGAAAATGTATTTTACATACACTGAAAGTGGAAGATATAAGAAATAGAAGCAGAATTAGAAAGTTCAACAGAGAAATGTGAAATATTTCAAAGCGCTATAAGAGGACGCAACATTGTGGTTTTGTCCGGGACTGATAAGTTCGACCTTTTCCTTGCGTCACCAAAGAACACAAGAAAGGGTATCAGTCATTTTAGAGAGCTACTTCCCAACCCAGCTGTTAATGCCATCACCTGTGGGAAGTTTGAGATCCAGGATAAAAGATCTTCGCTCTGAGAATAAGATTAAAAACAATTTTGTTGATAGTTTTGATCTTTAAAACCTACTTTCTAATTGTACAAGTGAAATGACTTGCGTTCATTGGAGACACTGAAAATTGCTGAAATCTGGAGCAATAAATGAGCTGCGAGAGGAACTCAGTGGCTCAGGCAGCATCTGTGGAGGGAAATGGACAGTTGAGATCTTGGGTTGAGATCCTTCATCTGGACCGAAAGAGTTGAGAGGACATAGAACATAGGATTGCAAAGCACAGGAATAGGCTCTTTGGCCAACAATGTTCTGAGTTAAGTTAATCCCATCTGCCAGCACGTGATCCAAATCACTCCATTCCCTGCATATTCATGTGCCTCTTAAATGCAACAATCGTATCTGCCTGCACCCCCACCCTTGGTATTGCCGATAGAGCCAGTATAAAGAGGTGAGGGGAGGGGTGGGCCAGGAGCTGGCAAGGGCTTTCAGGAGAAATTTAATTTAGTCCAGTTTAGTTCAGAGATACAGCATGGAAACAGGCCCTTTGGCTCACTGAGTCCGCACCACCAACAAACACCCATGCACCAGTCCTACCCTACACGCAAGGGACAATTTACAGAAAACCTATAAACTTGCACGTCTTTGGAATGTGGAAGGAAATCGGAGTATGAAGAGAAAATCTATATGGTCACAGGGAGAACGTACAAACTCTGTACAGACAGTATCTGTAAGCAGGATTGAACCTGGGTCTCTGGCGCTGTAAGGCAGCAACTTTACCATTGTGCCACTGTGCTACAATGGGAAATGTAGTAGTCTTTGCAATAGACAATAGGTGCAGGAGTAGACCATTTGGCCCTTCGAGCCAGCACCGCCAATCAATGTGATCATGACTGATCATCCCCAATCAGTACCCCGTTCCTGCCTTCTCCCCATATCCCCTGACTCCGCTATTTTTAAGAGCCCTATCTAGCTCTCTCTGGAAAGCATCCAGAGAACCTGCCTCCACCGCCCTCTGAGGCAGAGAATTCCACATTCTCACCACTCTGTGAGAAAAAGTGTTTCCTAGTCTCCGTTCTAAATGGCTTACTCCTTATTCTTAAACTGTGGCCTCTGGTTCTGGACTCTCCCAACATCGGGAACATGTTTCCTGCCTCTAGCGTGTCCAAGCCCTGAACAATCTTATATGTTTCAATGAGATCTGCTCTCATCCTTCTAAACTCCAGAGTGTACAAGCCCAGCTGCTCGATTCTCTCAGCATATGACAGTCCCGCCATCCCGGGAATTAACCTTGTAAACCTACGCTGCACTCCCTCAGACATGTTTCTGCACAGAGTTATGTTATCACTAGAGTCATAGCCCCATTTGGTAATTATTGATAACATCATTTGATGCCTTTTATGATGGCCAATGTCATAATCAACAAATTGACCCCTTTTATGTCTTGATAGACTTTCAGCCATCAGCTTGTCACATTTCCTGCCTCTTGTATCTCATAACAATGACACTAGTAATTTGGAAGTATAGCACTTCAGTGTATTGTATCACTCTTGTGCTTAAAATGAGCTGAAATCAAAATGCTTACAGGGTGAAATAGGGCAGAATAGAACCAATTACGTTCGTCAAAATTACGTACTTGCACAAGATGTGAAAAACCTATTTGCAATTAATTTTCTGGGATTTCAGTGTGGGACTAAAGTCCTGTGGAGATGTTGTGGACATGGCACTTAAATCGGTCACATTTTTGGTGATGCTTCGATCTAATCAAGTAAAATTTGAAGTGAAATGTCTTTGAAGTTCAATGATAGCAATTATCCCTCACAAACCAAGCGCAGAAATGAGATATTTCCACCTTGCCTCAGGAAACAATCTGAAGTTACTGAATGTGTTAGCTTTCGTCCTATTATTAATTTTAACGTGCTAAGTGGGTCATTGTTAAAAAAAAAAAACCTCTCCTGCCACTTATATGTTCAACAACATGGATTTGCCCGCACTTGAATTCTTTGCTTAGAAAGTGGATTAGAATAAATCAGTTGAGCTTTTAAGGTTTCCATTGGGAAACTACACAAGGTACCTCCTGTACGTATGCACCTTGAGGGTGATGAATCCCGGTTGTATTTTGACATTGTCAGCAGGCACCAGGATTTTTCCTGACCTCCTAACAGAAATTGGATTGAACGGGTTATCATCTATGAACACATTTCTTCAAAGTTCAGCACAAGCAAATCCCAGAATAAACAGGAACATCTGAATTCAAGGATAGACTTCTATCTAGAAATCTATCTTTGTGCAGCGGTAGAGTTGCTGCCTTACAGCGATTACAGCGCCAGAGACCCAGGTTCGATCCCGACCACGGGTGCTGTCTGTACGGGGTTTGTGCGTTCTCACCGTGACTCCGTGAGTTTGCGCTGAGAAGTTCGGTTCCCTCCCACACTCCAAAGACGTACAGGTTTGCAGGTTAATTGGCGTGTTGTAAATATAAATTGTCCATAGTGTGTGTAGGATAGTGTTAATGTGCAGGGATTGCTAGTTGGTGCGGACTCAGCGAGCCGAAGGGCATGTTTCCGCACTGCATCTCTAAACTAGATTAAACTAAACTAAACTAGCTTAGTGATCTGTGGCTCCCGCGATCACTGTGGCTATGGCTTGATGCAAAACTGTGTTGGTGGGTCATTTTAATACTGCAGGAGGCCCCATCGGACATCACAAAACTTGAATATCTTCAATTCCCCTTGTAATAGATGAAAGTCAAAGAGTCATAGGGTCATACAGCATGGAAAAAGGCCCCTTGGCCCAATTCGTCCATGCCGACCAAGATGTCCCATCTAAGGTAGTCCCATTTGCCTGCGGTTGGTCCATATCCCAGCCAGTTGTGGCTTTGTTGGTAAAACTCTTGTCTTAATGTCCCATTACAAGAAGGATGTGGAAGCTTTTTAGAGGGTGCAAAAGTTGTTTATCAGAATGCTGCCTGGATTAGAGGGCATTAACTATAAGGAGAGGTTGGACGGACTTGAATTGTTTTCTCTGGGACGACGGAGGTTGAGGGGAGATGCTCTAGAAGTATTGATAGTATTGAGCGGCATTGATAGGCAGTTGGATCCTATTTCCCAAGGTGGAAATGTCAAAGACTGGAGGGCAAAGCTTTAAGGTAAATTTTACGAGATGTACCATGTGAGTTTTTATACAAAGGGTCATGGGTGCCCGGAATGCGCTACCATGGGCGGCGGTGGAGGCTGATTCAATAGTGGTGTTTAAGAGGCGTTTAGATAGGCACGTGGATATGCAGGGAATGCAGCGATGTGGATCATGTGCAGGCAGATGAGATTAGTTTATCCTAATTAGCATCACGTTTGGTACCGTCATTGTTGGGCTGTGCTATTTTCTGAATCAGAGGTTGCAGGTTCAACCTCATCTCAAGCCCTGAGCACAAAACCTAGACTGATGTTCTTGGGTAATGCTGCATTCTTGGAGGTGCTGTCCTACAAACAGGACGCTACACCCGGGCCCTGCTGGCTCTTACAAGGGCATACTAAAGGGCCTGTCCCACTTTCACGACCTAATTCACGACCTTTTTTTCTCGTGGACATTTTTCATTATGCTAGAAAAACGGCCCGACCTACTTGATGTCACGAGTACTTAGGACTAGCATCGCGGCCTGCTACGTCCTACCTACGACCTCGTGACGACCATGCTGCGAGTATGGGTCAAGGGCAAACTCGGCAGAGGTCGTGAATTAGGTCGTGAAAGTGAGACAGGCCCTTAAAGATTCTGTCGATGCTGTTTCAAAGGAGACCAGGTTGGGTGCCCCTGGAGTCTTGGCCTGTTTTTATCCGCACTCAACATGATAAAAGGCAGGTTCACTAGTCAACATCACAGTCGATGTGGGAAGTTGAAATGGTCAACTTGGCTGCTATATTTCCTTCATTACATATAGTGACTTTAGTTCAGATATACCTTATTTGTTTCCAATCTGCTTTGGGGTTAAGTGAGTAGGAACTGATAAAAGCCTTTGCTCCTTCAGGTACATGTTTAAGTAAGGGTGCACTTTGTTCTACTGATTTGATTTGTGGCTTTAGCTTTAGTTTAGTTTTAGTTAAGTTTAGCTTTGCGATATTTCCTCCCATGTACATATTTCATTGCATACCTTGTGTAGAGTACTAAGAAGTGGTGGGACTTCCTCTGATGTTGGAGAACAAATTGAGTTTGGCTGTCCTAACGTATTTCCTTTTTGTAGATTGAACAGGGAAGGAGGTTACTCAAAGGCCACTTTGGTTCAGCTCTGGAGATTTGCACTGGAAGTGGCAAAAGCAAGCAACCAGAAGACATGAAAAATTTAGCATAAGGAAGTTATGTTGTTGACATGTTGCCATGATTCTGTAATAACACATGTAAGGATTCACGTTCTCAACACATGATGCCCAAGGCAGATCATAACAAGTCTTAAATGATTCATAAATATATTAAGCAGAAAGATGTGTGGTCTGAAGCTTAAGTGCAGCTTGAGTTCTCATCCAGGGCAAGTCTTCTGCTTCGATGGTGGCAATAGGGCAATGAAGTGGGATCGTTTGTTACCATGAATTATACTTAAACGCTGTGATTTTCGAGCAATTCCCATGAAAATTGTTGTTTCCTCAGAGTGAAATGCAATTGTACTCCAGAAATTCTGCATTGGCTCGGCAGCATTAATGTAGGGATGTTTTCACCAGTGGGAGTGTCCTGAACACGGGAACGTAATTACAAGATGAGGGGCTTGTTATTTAAAACAGAAAAATGAAATGTCTTCGTGTAGAGGGTGATGAATCTCTGGAATTCACTGCCTCATTAGGTGGTGGAACCTGGATCAGTAGAAGTATTTAAAGTAAAGCTGGCTAAATATTTGATAGATTGAGGGATGGAACAGAAGAGGATATGAGTTCAGAAAAGATCAGCCATGATCATATTGAATGTAGGGCAGACTTGAAAGGCTGTAGAGATACAGCGCTGAAACAAGCCCTTTGGCCCACCAAGCCCTACCGCTGCACCACCGTGCTGTTCTACATTAACCATCACATTTTCTTGTGTTCTTGCAGTGCTTCCAAGAGGGAATTGCACTTGGACATGATGTGTTTTCATGGAACATAGAACTGGTCAGCACAGGAACAGGCCCTTCGGCCCCCAATGACCGTGCCGAACATGATGCCAAGTTAAACTGATCTCCTCTGCCTATGGAACGTAGATTACTTTTCCATGTCAGGCAATGCACCTAATGACGTCCCTCCCCATGCAATGATATTTGGAGGGTAGCGAGGGAAGTTAGTCCACATTATTGTGAGCCTCCCTGATATTCGGTACATTGAGAATAATTAGGTTTTGATGACTTTCTCTGCAACAGTTCAATTTAACGAGGGCCATTAGCAGCTCCCAGTTTGACGCACCAACTCAAATAGAACTGTAATTGAATTGCTTGGAGTTGGACAGGCTAGATGCAGGAAGATTGCTCCCGATGTTGGGGAAGTCCAGGACAAGGGGTCACAGCTTAAGGATAAGGGGGAAATCATTTAAAACCGAGATGAGAAGAACTTTTTTCACACAGAGAGTGGTGAATCTCTGGAACTCTCTGCCACAGAGGGTAGTCGAGGCCAGTTCATTGGCTATATTTAAGAGGGAGTTAGATGTGGCCCTTGTGGCTAAGGGGATCAGAGGGTATGGAGAGAAGGCAGGTACGGGATACTGAGTTGGATGATCAGCCATGATCATATTGAATGGCGGTGCAGGCTCGAAGGGCCGAATGGCCTACTCCTGCACCTAATTTCTATGTTTCTATGTTTCTATGCTTGCTTTCCTTTGGGCCCGCCCTTACACCTTCTCCCCACCCACTGTAATCCATGACCACACGTCATCCACTGCTTTGAACGTCCTTCCAGACCCCAACTTGACCACTGCCCGTTGGGTCTCTCATCCGCATGAAATGCCTGGGCCTACCACTTGTTCCAGGCTTACTGGTCAAGGCGCAGAATGCGAAGAAAGTATGTTTAGTTTAGTACTGAACATTAGTTTTGTTCAGAGATACAGCGCGAAAACCAGACCCTCGGCCCACCGAGTCCGCACCGACCCACTGCACTATCCTACACACAAGGAACGATTTACAATTTTTATTGAAGCCAATCAACCTATAAATCTATACGTCTTTGAAGTGTGGAATGAAACCAGAACTCCCTGGCAAATCCAATACGGTCAAAAGGAGAATGTACAAGCTCCGTACAGACGGCACCCGTAGTCAGGGCCATTCAGTAGCAGTGGAACCCTGAGAGCTCGAACATTGCTGCATTTTTCAGGGTTGGCCTATGATTAGAACGGAGATATACATGCAATAAATTGACGGATTAACGTTACCTGTTGTTTCGTTTTCCTTTTGAACATAAATTGTTCCAATGAATTATGCTCTGAATTTCAAACGCTACGATTTTCAAGCAATTCCCATGAAGATCCGTGTTTCCTTAGAGTAAAATGCGGTTTTATGTCCAACCACTCCAGAAATTGTGCTCAATCTTGGCAGAGTTGATGTAGGAATGTTTTCACCAGAGGGAGAGTCATGAACAAGGAAATATAACTAAAAGATGAGGCTGGTCACTTAACAACAAGGCCCTCATTGGTTTGTAGGTTAAATGGCTTTAGTAAGAATTGTAAATTGTTCCCAGCTGAGGAAAATCATCCAGTCAGGCAGCATCTTTGGAGAAAGTCAGTATTTTGG
Organism: Amblyraja radiata; assembly: GCF_010909765.2. Taxonomy (NCBI): domain Eukaryota; kingdom Metazoa; phylum Chordata; class Chondrichthyes; order Rajiformes; family Rajidae; genus Amblyraja; species Amblyraja radiata. The sequence goes on from NC_045971.1 coordinate 22,652,690, forward strand.
TTTGATTGCCCTCATTGGAAGTTGATTCTGTTTCCTTCTCCACAGAAGCTGCCTGACTCACTGAGTATCTCCAGCGTTTACTGTCATTACAATCAGTTGTCAGTAAAGATTTGGCAATAGACCAGAATTTAATGTCAGAAGGGACTGGTTGGGCCGAATGGCTTGTTTGTGTGATGTGTATCTCAATGATGTGTTGAAGTCAGACAGATGCAACGTGCCAAGTTGAAAGATGAAACTTCCCTCACTCGTATTCATTAGGTATCATTTTCTAGACGTCGCCCTGCATCCCTCTTCTCTTTTCCATCTTTCTTTCCCCTACTCCAATTAGTCAGCAGATCCGAAACATTGCTTGTCCATTCCCTCCACAGACGCTGCCTAATCTGCTGAGTTCATTTAGAACATTGTGTTTGTAGTTTTTAATTTTTTTAATTTGCTTAGTTTAGAGATAAAACATGGAAACAGGCTTTTTGGCGCACCAACTCCTGTCTGACCATCGATCACCCTTTCCTACACTAGTTGTATGTTATTCCACTTTCCCATCCACTAGGAGTCATTTCACAGAGGCCAATTAACCTGCAAATCTGTACGCCTTTGGGATGTGGGAGAAACCCAGAGGACCTGGAGGAAACCCATGGTAGGTAGAATGTGTAAATTACACACAGGCAGCCCCTGTCATAGAGCCATACAGTGTGGAAACAGGCCCTTTGGCCCAACTTGTTTTTGGCAGCAATATTAGGTTGCAGATGGCGGAAATTGGAAAAGGAAGTAACTTGGGCTGCTGCCATTTTCACTCCTTCTGGTCTGCCACCAGGAAGGAAACACATGACAGCTGCTCAGGAACGTACCGGACTCCTCCACACATTTCCTGTGGATGCAAGCCCTGAAACTGTGGGGGCGAACTTGGAGAGCCTCTCAGCCCACAGGGAGGCCACTCAGCCCATTTACCAGCTGGTAGCCCTTTGAAAGAGCCATACAATTAGCCCCGTTCCAGGACCATGATTTAGTTTGAGGAAAAAAGTGTTCGATTGGGTTGATGACCCGTTATAATCTTGATAAAGTTGCACCCCAGCATTGACCTGTCAGTGGAGTACAGGATTGTGCATGGCATCAAGTTGTACATGTGATCAATTGCAAGATTGGTCTTTCTCGTGCTGTAAGTGTGATTTGGTCAATATGTGTGCATGAAGAAAGATTGAGACTGCTGCAGGATTGCTGGTTTTGGTGGTGGAGGAGAGAAGTAACTCATAGTAACAGGATTAGGCCATTCAGCCCCTCGAGTCTACTCCGCCAGCCAATGATGGCTGATCTATCTTATCCTCTCAACCCTACTTCCCTGCCTTATTCCTAAAACCTTTGACACCCTCACCAGTCAAGCACCTGACAATCTCCGCTTTAAAATCCTCTATAGTCGTCTGTGGCAATGGATTCCGCAGATTCACCACCCACTGGCTAAAGAATTTCCCCTCATCTCCTTTCTAAAGATACGTCCTTTTATTCTGAGTGTTCCCTCTGGCCCTAGGCTCTCCCACTAGTGGAAACATCACATCCACTCTATCCAGGACTTTCACTATTCGGTAGGTTTCAATGAGGTCTTCACTCATCCTTTTACAGTCCATAGAGTACAGGCCCAGTGTCTTCAAACGCTCTTGATCATAGGATTAAGAGGTAAACAAACTGTTCCAATCCCGGGAAATGCTCCTAAATATCTGCAGAGAGGATGAAGTGAGCAGACTCTACCTTGCAGACTGAAGTTTCAGAATTAAGCTAATTGATTTTAAGAGTCTGAAATAAATTATAATTGCCTTAGAAAAATGCACCATTAATATACGGGGTACAGGGAAAGATATTCACAATGAAGCATTTCTGTGCAGTGAATAGTTGATTCATTATAAAAACAAGTCCCATGGAGCTGTGGAGGAAGTTAATACAGAATTATGGTGAGTACAATTGCCGAGCAAACACAAAAGGGATTTTATTTTAAACTTAGCAAATTCACGCATCATTAAAATCACACAAAAATGAAATTGTGCCCAAAGTTGATACATACCATCAATAACACAGCTTATGCTGCCAAAGAAAAAAAAGCACCTGGGCCTTGGTGATTGTGTCAGTAATCATAAGCCATGAAAATTAAATGCACCAAATGAAACAATTTCATGGTGTTTTTTTCCGCACGTCACTACAAATTGGCGTTCAGTTCACACCTACGCTTTCCTTGCGTCTACGTGATTATTATAAAAGGCTCTTAAAAGGGGGCTTATCTTCAGCCATTGTTTTTTGTACCAATGAGACCGATGTTTGATTCCTGGCCAGTGTCAGGGGTAGAGGGTTTGGAATGGTATTTATCCCCCAGAACATTTCCTTCTTGTGGTTTATAAACAAGTTTAGTTACATTCAGAAACTGCTCTGTGTGATGGATTGATGCCGTCTTGGGGAAAGCCAACACTCTCTTGACTCTTGACTTGACTTGTACCGCATGCCCAGGCCTGTCTTTCTTTGTTAGACTGAGTTAATTTGGCACCCCACAATGTAACGATTGGGAGGAGATAAATCGAAGTGGTTTGACATTAATCCTGCCCAGTTTCCCTCCCACATGGAAGGGTTAAGGACAACCCATGAAGCAGCTCTGCGATGAACTGGATTTGATGATCTAATTCATTCTTCGCAATTGAAAACCTTGGTCTCTACATAACCACTTACCAATAGAGAGAAAAAGTCTGCTCTTTAAAGCAATTGATTGATAAATACAGCATGGAATTCGGCCCACCGAGTCCATGCTGACCATCGATTACTTCTTCACCCTAGTTCTATGTTATCACATTTTTTATCCACTCCATACACATGAGGGGCAATATACAGAGGGCCAATTAACCTACCAACCCGCACATCTTTGGGCTATGGGAGGATACCGGAGCACCCAGAAGAAACCCATGCAGTCACAAGGAGAACTTGCAAACTCCACACAGAGACCATCCAAGGTCAGGATCGAACCCAGATGTCTGGCTTTGCGACCAGCAGCTCCATCAGCTATGCCACTCAATATGTTGCATCCACTTCCTTAATTTGCCAGCCATTCATGACCATAATTACCTCCCACATCCCAAAGATGTGTGAGGTTGTAGGTTGATTGGCCTCTGTAAATTGATCCTAGTTTGTGGGGAGTGGATGCGAAAGTGGGATAACATTGAACTAGTGTGAACGGGTGATCAATGGTCGGTGTGGACTTGCATGAATTCTTGACATTAATATAACGCGTAACTGGGACCGAGTTGATGGGTCTGCTCATGGGCTTGTTCAGGGAGCCATTCACAAGTCCAGGCAGGGAGATGTCAGGGAATCCATCTGAGCTGACTGCCTGCCCCTGTTTGTGCTTGGGTGCCCCCCGGAGAGATGGCTTGTTGGAGGCCGGAGTGCATCCCATACGTCACCTTGCGTAAGAAAGAACTGCATATGTTGGTTTAAATCGAAGGTGGACACAAAATGCTGGAGTAACTCAGCGGGTGAGGCAGAATCTCTGGAGAGAAGGAATGGGCGACGTTTCGGGTCGAGACCCTTCTCGATGACCTCTGGTTTACCTCGATACAACACAGAGGCTGGACAGGGACTGATGTTGCTGTAATTTGAGGTCATGAAGGTGTGAAAGAAGAATTTGTCGGGATTTAAACTGAAGCAGGAGTGGGGGGTCTTGCAATATTGTTGAGGTGCAAAAGAATCCAAAGAAATTATTGTGGTAAAAGGATGGGTGATGTTTCGGGTCAGGAGCCTTCTTAAGGAGAAAAGGTCTGAAGAAGGGTCCCAATTTGAAATGTCACCCATCCTCTTTCATCTGAGATGCTACCTGATCCGCTGAAGTACTCCAGCACTTTCTGGCTATCTTTGGCATAAACCAGCATCTGCAGTTCTTCGTTTCAAGAATAAATTGTTTTATCATTTGACCTATGGATTGGCTTTTGTTTTAAAGAGCCAGGCCAGTTGCATCTTGGCAATTGGGTAATCCCTATGTAACATAATATAATCTTCCCCATAGCTAACAATGAACCATTCTACATTGCCTTATCACCATCTGCTTTGATCTGTCATTTTCACACCTTACCCTCTTTTTTTTTTCACACCTCACACCTTACCCTCTTTTTTTTAAATTTCTATATGCACTACTACTACGGACTGACGCAAAACTGCATTTCGTTGTACCCATACTCAGTATTTGTGCAATGACATTAAAGTTGAATTGAATTGAATATCTCTAGACTCCCTCTCCCCTGACTCTCAGTCTGAAGAAGGGTCTCGACCCGAAACGTCTTCCATTCCTTCTCTCCAGAGATGCTGCCTGTCCCGCTGAGTTACTCCAGCTTTTTGTGTCAATCTTCGTGTAGACCAGCATCTGCAGTTCCTTCCTACACACTGGTATGGACTGGTAACAAGGAGAAGATACAAAAAGCGTTGAATTAGAAGAGGCTATTTGAACGCCAGTCTCGGTAGCCCCACTTCCGACACAAAACTATTACAACGCAGATACGTGTCGGAAGTTCATCACGGGGTGTTAATGATGTGAAGATTGTGAATGCTCTAATGTCTCCAGCAACATGTGCTAATTTTATGAGCGTTTGGAGTCTTGAAAAAACCATGCTGAGGAGATAAGCTTCTACTGATTGCTTCTCTTGATAATTGCTTGGAAGCCAGTTGCTGTAAGAAATAGTTTCGAGCCCTGCACTGAAATGCTTGACTGTAGTTAGCTTTAAATGGTGATAAATGATTTTGAATGCCAATTAATGTCTTTGACATAGACTAACATTTCAAGACTATTAACAATTTATCTCACAACCACAATGAATAAAGAGTCGGAAAAAAATTAGAGTGGCCACCCTCTCTATCCCACCCTCTGTGTTAAAAGCCACATACCACATGGGCAATCTAGAAAAGCATTCAAAGGTTGAATCAAAAGTTGATTGTAACATATTTTGCTTCTTTTGCAATCGCGTTAAAATAGGGTTCTATAGAGACGGTATTGTTAAGCATGTGTGTGATCTGACTGGGAGATGTGTGCACTGCTAAAAGTAGATTGAATGGCAAAGATATTCCACCTTGAATTGAGAGCTTCCCATTGTAATTGTGCAGACTGGTCCAATACTCTGGGTCGCAGAGAAACAAGGAACTGCAGATGCCAGTTGAAGGATCCCAACCCCAAATATCACCTATCCATGTTCTCCAGGGATGCTGTCTGAGTTACTCCAGCATTCTGTGTCAATTTTCGCACGGCATCGTTCGTGATTAACAATACACTTGTTGGAGTTTCAGATGTACATTTTTCTAATTACCAATGGCAAGTAAAGACACAGCCAGACCATCCAGACTTCCCTGGTGGTGAGGAGTCTGGAAGAGCGATGGTTTAACATCATTGATGAAGGAGAGATGGTATTATCAGGAAAAGCTCAGCTGAATGCAAAGTTGCATGATGCAATGAGAATAGATTGGCAAGATTACCATCTCATTTTAAACCCTATTTTAGTTCTTGTGCAAATTCATGGTTTCAAATAATATTACCATAAAAATATTACCATTGGTTTATTGCCATCGCATGATTGAGTGAAAAGTTACGAATGGATAGCACTCAAACAAAAAACTCAGTACAGTTTAAATTAAACTAAGCTACTTCAGTTTAAAATAGCTTTAGTTTAAATTCCGGCACTTTGCATTTTACACGTGTTTGATTTAAGTGTTTTTGAAAAAAAAGCACGTTTAATTAATACCAAAGCCTAATTTATGAGCTGTATTTTTAAAATAATGCGCTCAAATTTACACGTTTAAATTTATACATTTAAAATACGTGTTTTTGAATTGCGTGCTGCTTTTCATGAAGGTAACCTCTGCGTAAAATGCTAGGTGCCTGTACCTGAACACAATCACGCCATACATAAGTACAACAGGTCGAGCAAAGAGAAAAATACCAGAGAGCAGACGGGGAGGGTTGAGCCTGAAGAAGGGTGCAGACCCTAAAAAATCGCCCTTTCATTCAGTCCACAGATGCTGCTTGACCTGTTGAGTTACTCCAGCATTTGTGATTTGCATCAGAGTGCAGAATATAGTTGTCAGCATTGTTTAGAAATACTGATAGATTTCCAAATGGAATAGAGATTTAATAGATAGTGATGAGGTAAAACCCACCTTTGGTAATGGTCAAAAGGACACAAAGTGCTGGAGTAACTCAGCAGGTCAGGCAGCATCCCTGGAGAACATGGATAGGTAATGGTATAAAATGAGTGGTGAACTGAGCGCGCACATCCAAGCCTTTCCAGTGAATTCAGCCCCAGTTTTCACCTCTACTGCAGATTAATGTTGTCTCCTCTGTTTCAGCTTTTTCACAGCTAGCTAGCATCAGCAGCACGTTGTCAAGTTAATCACAGTTATTATTCCTTTTTACACGCTTAACGTGGGAAGCAAGTCTTGCCAGTTATCTCAGTTAGTTCAGTTGAACAGTCAGTCACAATGATAGGAAATTGCCGTTCATCATGGTATAAATTGAACAAACGTGTATTTCCAATGGGGAGCTACAGAGCTACTCACCACACTGAAGCCCAGATTCTGCACCCGGCTTTCTTCAAAGATCTTTATGAGCCCTCAATTTTTGGATCACTGAGTATGAGGACAATTTGATGTTGGGGTAGAGGAGACATTTTGAAGCTTTTTATTAAACCAGCGTGAAGTGCAGCATCTATGTTCAAAACTGCATTGATTCATGAGAAATTGATTAGATAGAGAGATACAGCATGGGAACAAGCCTTTTGTCCCACCGAGTCAGCGCTGACCATTAATCATACATTTACACAAATCCTACGCTGATCTAATCCAACTTTACTCCATATTGCCATAGATTCCCCACATATTTTACCACACAAGGAGCAATTTACAGAGGCCCATTAACTGACCAACCCGCACTTCTTTGGGCATGTTGGGGGAAATCAGAGCACCCAGAGGAAACCCACGTGGCCACGCGAAAAAACGTGCAAACTACACAGACAGCACCCAAGGTCAGGATTGAACCCGCATTTCTGGCGCTGTGTGGCAGTGGCGTTACAAGCTGCGCCGCTGTGCCACCCGACTTTTCCAGTTGCAAATCCAATACTTTGTGATTATTGTGATGCTTTACATTATAATAGGAGGATATTGGTGAGTCCAAACCTGGAATACCCCATGTGGACTATTGGTCTCCTTAATTAAGGAAGGATGTGAATGTGATGAAATCAATTCGGAGAAGGTTTTATTGAACTGAATGATAGAATGTTTATGAAGAGAGGTTGGACTGACCAGGTGGTAAACACTGAAGTACAGAACAGTGGTGGCCTCTTTTGTTGCCTTACAGTGCTTGCAGCACCTGAGACCGGGTTTAATCCTGACTACCGGTGCTGTCTGTACGGAGTTTGTATGTTCTGCCCTTGACCACGTGGGATTTCTCCAAGATCTTCAGTTTCCTCCCACACTCCAAAAACGTACAGGTTTCTAGGTTACTCAGCGGGTGAGGCAGCATCGATGGAGCTCCATAGTTGCTGCATCACCCGCGGAGTTTCTGTCTACCTTTGATTTTCCAGCACCTGCAGTTCCTTCTTAAACGAGGTTTCTAGGTTAATTGGCTTCTGTGAATTGCAAATTATCCCTAGTATGTGCAAGATAGTGTTAGTGCGCGAGGATCGCTTGACAGTGTGGACTCGGTGGGCCGGAGGGCCTGTTTCCACGTTGTATCTCTAAACTAAACTAAGCTGAATAACAATCAAACCGTAAATGAGTACAGCTGGCAGTGCAAAAGGGGGAAGGAATGAGAGTGCTGAATATAATGTTACAGTCACAGAGAAATTATAGACACCACTATAAGATAAATTGGCAGATGGGGGATACATCCTTTGCTCATGAGAGGGTCCATTGAAGAGACTAATAACAGCGGAGAAGAGGTTGTTCTGGACTTGTGGTACTTGATTCCAAGCTTTTGTATCTTCCGATTGAAATGTGTAAAATGGTATGAGTAAGTAGTCTGACCATGCGGGTTTTGTTCCGGGTGCTCCGGTTTTCTCCCATAGCCCAACGACATGTGGGTTTGTAGGTTAATTGACGCCTGTAAAGTACCCCTAGTGTGCGTAGAGAGTGGATGCGAAAGTGGGATAACATAGCCCTGGAGTGAACGGGTGATCGATGGTCCACATGGGCCGAAGAGCCTATTTTTATGCAGTATCTCTAAACTTAAACTGTAGTGGCCTTATTCTTTGTGAAAATATTTGACTTTCAAGCTTGATACTGGTCATGAAACATTCCGATCCATTGACAGATAATGACTGCGGGAGTCCTTGTTTGATTGCATCTCAGATGGAATGAGCCAGGATCGGTGTAGTCTCCTCTTGCTTTTTCATACCAGCATAAAACACACCTTGCATTCTATCACTCTGTTCTCTTCAATTCTCTCTGTCCTTCAGCCTTAGTTTCATACATCGTTAGCATCAAGAGTTCACCAAACAGAGACTGGCAGTTTTTCAAATGGTCCATTGCCCTCTCTGGAGACGTAACCTTGGTAACTGCCTCGCCGTGACAACCATGAAGCATTTTGCAACAGTGCAAAGGAGAATACAGATATTATGAGCAAAGGATGTATCCCCCACTTTAGCCGTCATGTAGATGCTACCTCAAAGAAACAAATATCCTCACCCAGAAAAGATTTTCAGTTTAAATAAGATGTTGCTGTATTTAGACACCAAGTAAATTGATCAGGAACAGCAGTTGTTCCGTTCACATTCTTGTGTCTGCCTCTTTGTTATAGATCATATGATACAAATATCATTACTGCAGCTATTACTGAAGATGTCGGCACAGTGCTGCACAGAACGTACAAAGAGTACTCCACAGGAAGGGGTCCTTCAGCCCACAATGTCCATGCCGAAAATGTTGCCAAGATAAACTAATCTCATCTGTCGGGACATGATCCATATCCTACCTTCTCTCAAATCCGTGTGCCTATCTAAATGCCTCTTAAATGCCACTATAATATCTGCCCCCACCATCACCAACTCAGTTCCTGGCATCTATGGCTCTGTGTCCCCACACATCCTCTCAATTCTTCCGGCACTCCAGAAGAAAAAAAATCTAACTTTGTCCAATCTCTCCTTACAGTTAATACCCTTGAATCCAGTTTAGTTTAGTTTATTATTGTCATGTGTACCGAGGTACAATGAAAAGATTTTGATTGCATGTTATTCAGTCGAAGAAAAGACTACACATGATTACAATCAAATCGTCCCACAGTGTACAGATAAAGAATAAAGGGTGCAACGATTAGTGCAAGATAAAGTCTCATTAAAGATACTTCAAATGTCTCCAATGAGGTAAATGGGTCAGGACAGCACTCTAGCTGATGGGAGGGCTGTTCAGTTGCCTGATAACAGCTGGGAGAAACTGGCCCTGAATCTGGAGGTATGACTTTTCACACTTCTATACCTCTTGCCTGATGGGAGAGGAGAGGAGAGGGAGTGACCAGGGCGAGTCTGGTCCTTGATTACACTGGTGGCCTTGCCAAGGCAGCTTAGATGGAGTCAATGGAAGGGAGGTTGATTTGCGTAATAGTCTGGGCTACATCCACAACTCTCCACAATTTCTTGCCGTCTTGGATGGAGCTGTTCCCAAACTATGCTGTGATACACCCCAATTAAATGTTTACTGGGGACATCTGTAGAAGCTGGCAACGTGTTGTTGGGGACATGCTGAACATCCTAAGCCTTCTAAGGAAGTAGAGGCATTGGTATAATTTCTTGGCCATAGCTTTGATGTGACTGGTCTAGGACAAATTGCTGATCATATTTATTACCAGGACCTTGAAGCTTTCGACCATCTCTACTTTATCATTGTATACCCGAGTGTGTGTACTGCTTCACTTCCTGAAGTCAATCACAATCTCCTTTGTCTGTACGAAGTTTGTATGTTCTCCCTATGATTGCAGGAGTTTTCTCCGGGTGCTCCAGCTTCCTCTCACACCCAAAGATGTACAGGTTTTTAGGTTAATTGGCTTCTGTAAATTGTATATTTTATAACTGAGAATACATCCCAGGATGTTGTTTGCTTCAGTGGTGTTTGACCTTGGAGGGCAATAATTTACCCTGTGACCGTTTCAGTAAAACGATTTTCAATTTTTTAATTAGAATAAAAAAATTATGGATTTCTGATTGATGTAGTTTTAGCTAAGTTTGGTTTAGAGATACGGTGTGGAAACAAGCCCATCGGCCCACTGAGATTGTGCCGACCAGCGATCACCCACACACTAGGTTTATCCTACACACTAGGGACAATTTATGGAAGCCAATCAACCTATAAACCTGTATGTTTTTGGTGTGTGGGAGGAAACTGGAGCACCCGGAGGAAACCCACGCAGTCACGCAGAGAACATGCAAACTGTACAGAGAGTACCAGTAGTCAGGATCAAATTTGGGTTTCTGGCGCCGTAAGGCAGCAACTCTACCGTTGTGCCACTGATGTAGTGGAAGATGGAATGAGCAATTGGAATTTAAAGTCCATTTTAGGGAAATATTAAAATGAATTATGACTCGGTCTTGGCTCAGCCATGGTCTCATCATTTCTGATTGAGAAGGTTTGGAGGAATCAAGTTCTACCTAGTCAAAGCTTTTGATCACGCTCAGCAGTGAGACCTGCATTCATTCTGATAGAAGGTCATTGAATCTGAAACATTTATACTGTGTCTCTCTCCATAAATGAGGCCTGACTTACTGAATGTTTCCGCCATTTGTTTTTGTGCCATTCTTTCTTTCTAAATGCGTTTGTGATCTTGCAAAATCCGTCACGCGGAGGAAACATTCCCCTTGGTCCTTCCAAAACAAAAGCAAGCGCTGGCATCTATGTTATTCTGGTTGGAAAATAGCTCTTGACTGATTTTCGGCACATTTTACAAGCCATTTTCAGTCTGTGTAACATCCTGACTTGAAGTGAGACACCGAGATCAGAGGATCTTTAAACTGTGGCAGAATCTGCTAGCATTCCTTCCCATCTATGCAGTTAGATAAGTCAAGGTGCGGCTTGTTGCTGGAACATTGATGATTTGAAAGGTTTATGCACCGAGCACCTGGTTTAAGACTAAAGTGTTCCTGCTTACTTTTGGCAGGTGTTCACCACCTACTCCAATGAAGACTATGACAGACGCAATGATGACGTGGATCCCATGGCAGCATCAGCAGAGTATGAGTTGGAAAAAAGAGTGGAAAGACTGGATCTCTTTCCCGTGGAACTTGAGAAGGGTATTTATGACAAGACTCTGAGCAAATTACAGATTTTGTGTACCGTTTGAAATTAAGAAGTATTTAGATTGATCAAAATGCTCCAAATCCACTGATTTTGGTATGTGGTGATTATGCTGTAGCATTGATGCATAATCCCACAGGTCCACGTCTCTCATTTACTTGTGTATGATTGTACTAAAGCACGGTATGAGTCGACTGGATAACATGCAAAACAAGCTTTTCACTGTCTTGTATCTGCATGACAATAATTAATAAGCTAAACTACAGTAAGCATTTCTGTACCCACACTGTACCTGATTCTAGCATCACGAATGTTGTAGGGCAATTGGAAAACATTCCGAGATGGAGGGGTGAAGAGCCAAAGATTGTGTCGCTGAGATAGGTAGGAAGAAGGGTGACATCCTGCAGGCAGATGGAATGGAGATAAGGAGGGGATGAAGGAAAAGACTTGAAAGGTAGTTATCTCTGCATTGCTACCTATCAGTGAACACAGAAGTAGGAAGATATTGGAAACAAATACATGGCTGCAGAGTTGCTGAAGGAGGGAAGCTTTTAGATCCTTAGGGTATTGGGACTATTCTGCTGCAGCTCAGAACTGTACAGGTAACATGAGTGGCATTTAACTCAGTTGGAACCAGTGTCCATGCAGGGAGGAGATACAAAATACTGGAGATGCTGGAATCTTGAACAAAACACAACGTGATGGAGGAACTCAGCAGATCAGGCATCATCTGTGGAGGGAAGATACAAAATGCCGGAGTAGTCAGGCAGCATCTCTGGAGACGTGTAAGAAGGAACTGCAGATGCTGGTTTAAACCGAAGATAGACACAAAATGCTGGAGTAACTCAGCAGGACAAGCAGCATCTCTGGAGAGAAGGAATGGGTGACCTCTCAGGCAGAGAGCCTTATTCAGACTAGTCAGGGGAAAGAGAAACAAGAAAGATAGACAGTGATGTAGAGAGATATAGAACAAATGAATGAAAGATATGCAAAAAAGTAACGATGATTAAGGGAACAGGCCATTGTTAGCAGTTTGCTAAGTGAGAACGAGAAGCTGGTGCGACTTGGGTGGGAAGGATAGTGAGAGAAGGAATGCAGTGGGAGACTAAGAAGAAAGAGACTGGGGAATGATAAACAGATAACGAGGACAAATTAAGTTAGATTTGTCATTGTTAGAGAAAGTTAGAGAAATCAGTATTCATAGCTGTAGTAGGAAAGAACTGCAGATGCTGGGTTAGATCGAAGGTAGACACAAAATGCTGGTGTAACTCAACGGGACATGCAGCATCTCTGGAGAGAAGGAATGGGAGACTTGAGTGAAGGAAGAACATGGGTAGGTGATGTTTTGTCTCAGGACCCTAATTCAGTCCAAAGGAAGGTCCCGACTGAAAACGTCACCTCTCCAAGTTCTCCAGAGAAGTGCCTGACCTGCTGAGTTAATCCAGCACTTTTTGTCTTATTTTGTAAACCAGCATCTGCGGTTTATTGTTTATTGGAGGGAAACGGACAGACAACATTTTTGTTCGAGACCCTTTTTCAGTCTGATGAAAGTTGAGGAACATATGTGTCTGATAAAGTAGAAAAAAAGAAGCATATGAAAGGGACCAAGAGCTCAATACAATGGAAAGCCTGCTGGGTCACAAAAGATGCAGTGTCAAGGAAATTTGAAAGAGGAATTGCCCAGTCAATTTTGGATTGTCATATGTCCCAAACCGAACTATGAAATTCTCATTTGCAGCAACGCAAAAGAATATGTAAACATAGCACTTTGTGAACAATATAATAAATGAAAATGAGTTCAGTATATTGCACACACACACACGCGTACACACACACACACACACACACGCATACACGCGCGCACACACACACACGCAGACATGCGCGCACACACACACACACACACACACACACACACACACACACACACACACACGGTATATCCTTCTCCCGCTTTGTAATCAATATTACCACATATACCCCCCCCCCCCCCCCCAAGTCTATGTAGTTCAGAGCTTATTTGGAGGTTGTAGTCTTTAATAGCCTGATTGGTGATCATTAGATATTCTGTAAGTATATCGAAGAAAGGAAAGAGTGGGTTATACTAAAATCAAACCACAGCCTGAGAGTGGCACTCAGCACAAATAAGGTTCTGAATGAGCATTCCACATCTGTCTTTATACGAGAGACAGATAACACAGTGGGAGACTAAGAAGAAAGAGACGAGGAAATGATAAACATAGAGAACGAGGACAAATTAAGGGGTCTGGCGTCTTTGACAGTGGATTAATTGCTGGGCCTTGGTAAATATGAATCCAATGGTTTTGGAAGAAGCTGGGATGGAAATTATGCAGCGTATGGGTATAATTTTCCAATGCTCTTGCAGGCTTGTTGTGGGAGTACCAGAAGTTTGCTGATGTGGTAATATTGATTACAAAGCGGGAGAGGGATATACCTTGTGAATGCAGATCACACATCTGACAATAACCTTTTAGAAATACAGTGCGGATAAAGGCCCTTCGGCCTACCGAGTCCGTGCAGACCAGTGATCACCGCATATGTTATCCTACACACTAGGGCTAATTTACACTTTCACTAAAGCCAATTAACCTACAAACCTGCACGTCTTTGCAGTGTGGGAGGAAACCGGAGCACCCGGAGAAAGCCCACGCCATCACAGGGAGAATGTGCACACTGTACATTCAACACCCATAGGATCGAACCCAGGTCCCTGGTAATGTAAGGTGGCAACTCTACCGCTATGCCACAGTACCATTGGAGTATTGAGCGAATGCCTAAATCAACTTTCAGAGAGACTGTCATCAATGATAGTCAGCACCACTTGGTCACGCTAGGCAGTCTGTTTCTTGCTAAGTGGTACAGGTCAGGTGGATGTGGGTTAAAGAAAGCGATAGGAATATCATCTGTATTGCCTGAGGGGTAAAACATGAGCAGACTCTCACTATTAAACATTAGATAATCCACGGCGAGGATATTGTGTACAGTTCTGATTACCAGATTACACAAAATAATGTGATAGCGCTCAATAGGGTATAGGGGGAGTTCTTGAGGATGTTACCTGCACTAGAGAATTATAATTATGAGGAAACATTGTCCAACCTGGAAATGTTTTCTTTGGAACAAAGGTGTATAAGGTGAGGTATTTCAAATTTGAAGGAGAAAGAATGTATTTCCATTAGCAAAGAGGTCTGTCTCACAATGAGACAAGTGTAGTTTATTTGGTACAAGTTTGACAGGGGAAGGTGAGAGAGAATGGGTGGCACAGTGGTGCAGCGGTAGAGTTGCTGCCTTATATTGCCAGAGACCCAGGTTCGATCCTGACTATGGGTATGGAGTTTACACGTTCTCCCTGTGATAGAGTGGGTTTTCTCTGGATGCCCCGATTTCCTCCCACATTCTGAAGACGTACAGGTTTGTAGGTTAATTGGCTTCTGTAAATTGTCCCTAGTTTGTAGGATAGAGCTAGTGCACGGGGTGATCGCTGGTCGGCGCAGACTCAGTTGGCCGAAGGGCCTGTTCCCTTGTTCTAGAATAAAGAATAAAGTCTAAAGTTTAAATAATTTCATTGCTCAAGTGGTGTGATTCATAACCTGAAGGGCAGAGCTGGCAACACTTCTCACCACATCTAGAGTACCTGAAGAACTCAAACCTATAGGCCTGTGGATATAATTACGGCACGGACACAGTGGACGTCATGGCAACAGGACCTTCAACCCAACTCATTCACGCCAGCCAAGATATCCCATCTAAGCTAGTTCCATGTCCCTACATTTGGCCCATATCCCTATAAACAGTTCCTATCCATGTTCAAAATTTATTATTGTACCTGTCTCAACAACCTCCTCTGGCGGTTCATTCCATATACCGACCACCCACTGTGTGTTAAGGTTGCCCCTCAGCTTAAACTATTGCCCTCTAATTCCCCTTCCCAGGGAATAGATTATGTATTCATCCTATCTATTCCCTCAGCCTCCAGTAAGAGATAAAGTCCTGGCTTGCACAACCTCTCCCTTTAGCTCAAGTCCTGGCAACATCCTTGTAAATCTTCGTTTCAGTCTTACCAGCTTAAAGGCATCTTTCCTAAATCAGGGTGACCAAAATTGGACACTATACTACTAATGCAATCTCGTTAACGTCTTGTACACGTGTAACTTAATATCCCAACTTCTCTGTGTAGGAAGGAACTACAAGTGCTGGTTTAAACCAAAGATAGACACAAAAAGCTGGAGTAACTCAGCGGGACAGGCAGCATCCCTGGAGAGATGGAATGGGTGACGTTTCAGGTCGAGACCCTTCAGGATCCGAAACGTCACCCATTCCTTCTCTTCAGAGATGCTGCCGCTCCCACTGAGTGACTCCAGCTTTTTGTGTCTATTTTCGGTCCCAACGTCTACACTCAGTTGCCCGACTGATCAAGGCCAATGTACCAAAAGCCGCCTTCACTGTCCTATTTACCTGCAAGACCATTTTCCGGGAAGAATGACCTCTTGCTGTGGTGTAAATTTCCATGAGTTTCTGAATCAAATCCAGATAACCTGGAGTTTATTTTCTTACTTGATACATCCTTCCACCTTCGAAACCTATATATTTGACATTGCTATCAGCCATCTCCAATAACCTTTCTCCAAGACAGACACAAAAAGCTGGAGTAACTCAGTGGATCAGGCAGCTTCTCTGGAAAATGTGATATTTCAGGTCGAGACCCTTCTTCAGAGGCAACCCGAAATGTTACCTGTTCTTTTTCTCTAGAGATGCTGCCTGACCACAGTTACTCCAGCTTTGTGTGTGTCTTCGGTTTAAACCAGCATCTGTAGTTCCGCCCGACACATCCTTTCTCCAAGCACCCTCTTTGATACAGATTCCGTACCCTTTATCACTCTCAATCCTGCTTGAAATATTTCATTCTTTGGGAAGTGCTGTCGAAGTATAAAATATGCGCTCAACTGAAATGAACCTCTTTTCTCTCTAGATGGCGATGGCCTGGGAATCAGCATCATTGGAATGGGAGCTGGAGCAGATATGGGATTGGAAAAGTTGGGAATATTTGTGAAGACGGTAACCGAAGGTGGAGCTGCTCACAGGGACGGCAGGTATGGATTGGTCACTGTTGACTAGGAACTCTATTATTTCTAAACTTGAATCCTCTGCACATTTGTGCTCCATAAATATCAACCTTTGGGAATTGGTCATGAAGACCAAGTTTGGATCTGAAGGTTAGACACAAAATGGTGGAGTAACTCAGCAGGTTAGGCAGACCTGAAGTCCGAAGAAGGGTCCGAAGAAGGACCCAAAACGTCATCTATCCATTATCTCCAGAGATGCTGCTGCACCCACTGAGTTGCTCCAGCCTTTTGTTTCCATGTTTGATATAAACCAACATCTGCAGTTCCTTTTTTATTACATTGACCATAAAGGAGTTAGATTGGTTAAGTGTTAAACATTTGTTTTCATGAAAATCCAAGAACTACAGATGCTGGAAAATCTGAAACAAAAGTGAAGATACCTGGAACACTCAGTAGGAGTGTCTAGCAATAGAAAATGCTGGGAAAATTCACATGGCCAGGCAGCATCCGTGGAAAGAGAAACAGGTTTAATGTGTCTGGTTGAAGATCTGCAAATGCTGCCTGGCCATGTGAATTTTCCCAGCATTTTCTATTCATTTGTCTGGGGCTAGACATTCAGTCATGCTCTGCCTTATTTTGGGGTTTGACAAAAAAACATTTGTTTTTCATATGTGAATGCAGTTAAAGAGATGGAGGAAAATTATAGCACATTCTTAATGAAAGCTAGAACGATTAGCTGCTTGCAAATTAATTTCTAAAACAATCCAGACTGACAGCTGGCATTGGATACATTAGGCATGCGTCCTCCAGTGTGGTATTCCATGATGTACAAGGCCCAGGTTACTTTGTGCAATAGGACATCTGTTATATCTCAAAATGTACATTTATCCAGTAGCACAGCAATTGTGTAAGTAAGTAAGTAAATGTTATTTATATAGCACGTTTAAATCAACTCGCGTTGAAACCAAAGTGCTTTACATAAAATAAATATTAAGTTTCTGTACATCCATAGAAAAAATTAAAAATAAGAAAAAATGACACAACACATTATAGAATTCAACATGAACGTCCCCCCACAACAGAATCAACATTTTCCACTATGGGGAAAGGCATCAAAAAGTTAAGTCCTCTTCCTCTGTGAATCACCCGAGGTCGGGGCCTATTTGTGGCCTCCGCAGCCAGTCCGATG